>NC_065538.1:72334775-73015628 GCF_932294415.1 Quercus robur | reverse complement strand
GTGAAAGTTCAAAAACGTGTACAAAAACACTTTTGAACGTTTAGACCCCCAAAAACCAACTTAACCAACACAAGCAATATGTCAAACAACAAGTGTGCGGAAACTTAACATATGCTATAATATGAAATTGGTTAAACAACTATCTAAGCCATAACAAAATAAACCACAGCAGATAATGTAAAGGCAGAGATAGAGAGGAAGGAAGATGCAAACACAAAGATAACACCCGATGTGTTATCGAAGAGGAAACCGAAGACCTCGGCGAAAAACCTCTCCGCCGCCCTCCAAGCGGTAATCAATCCACTAGAAAATACAATTGGGATACAAGGACAGCAATAGACCCTCCAAG
This sequence comes from Quercus robur, assembly GCF_932294415.1. NCBI lineage: Eukaryota > Viridiplantae > Streptophyta > Magnoliopsida > Fagales > Fagaceae > Quercus > Quercus robur. Next base: position 73,015,279 of record NC_065538.1, on the reverse strand, counting down.
CCTAATCTACCCAGTGCACTTAAGCCCTCCAAGCTTCTTGCTCCAACGAGGTTGCGCCGAACCTTTTTCTTTTCTAGCTTTCCGGATTCCGCTACTACACCGTAGCATCAACCAATGAAGATTGGCTCCTTCCTAACTGCTTCCCAGAACTCCAAACGACTGTCTCACAGAGATGATAATGGTGAGAACCAGGTTTGGTATAATGCCTCTCAAGGATTTGACAATGGAGAGGAAGAGAGTGAGGGAATTTGATGAGACTCTAAGGTATAGATTGTGGGTGAAACAATCTTGTTTTTCTTTAGGGTTTCTCTCTCAAAATTCTCTCTGGAAGCTCTCTTTCAATCGTGGGTTAAAGGGGTATTTATACTGGAGTGAAGAGGAATGTGAAACGTCAGGTTTTTCCAAAACAGGGGTGGCTCGCGGCTTGACCTCGCGGCTTGACCAAGTCGCGAGATCCAGTCGCGAGTTAACTGTATGGCCAGTTGTCCTGTTTTGTCCTGTAGTGCTCCAGCTAGCATGACTGTTCATCTTCCAGCATGCTTGGCACGTGTGCAGCTTCTGGCGGCTTGCAGCCGCGAGTCCACCCGCGAGTCCCAGCCGCGACACTCTGTTTTCTTGCACACTCTTGAGCAATCTTCACTCTATCTCACTCACTACCCTTACAACAAACCCACCTAAATACAGGGTTACTAAATGCTGAATTACAAACAAATTTGGCACGGAATAAAGCCAATTAGATGGTTGAATAAATTCAACCTTACAATCTCCCCCTTTGGCTATTCCGTGACAAAACCCTAAAACAGACTCTAGACTTAACATGTGAGTTGGGAACAGTTGAACAAAACTCACTCACACCTAACTCTAGAAGCTGTGAAGCACTTGAATCATATGAACATAAACTCCTGAAACACAACAATACACCATGATCATTGTAAGCAGAAAATTATAAATGCATATGAAACAGGCAATATGAGATCAAGCAAAGATGGAGTTAATAAACAAACCATGGCTTGATCAACCAAGTGAACACCACAAGGTAGTGATCACAGTGCTCATTCACACTTGGAATGAACACAAGGACATACAAGTTAACAAGCACAAGGCAAGACACTTGTATGCTCAACACTCAACCAATGCATAGCACACAAGGCATATGCATCTAGGAACAATCCTACAAGGGCACAAGAGTGATAGTACATAAACCAAAATGCATAACATTTAGATTAAAGTACTGATTTCAACATAGCATAAAGGCTGCACTTAAGCAAGGTACATACCATAAAGCCTACAAACTATGCATAAAACATTAACCCTAAAAGCTTACAAAAGCACATGGGTACAAACCTACAAATACCTGAATAACATCATCAACATATATTAAAGTTTAAACCAAGAGTATAAGTTTAGAGTTAGAAACATCTATACACCAAAACACAGTGTATCAAAACCATAAAAACCATAAGTTTAGAAGATAAGACTAAAAAAAAATATGACAAAAGTATGTGTGTACTCCCCCTATCACTATGCACACTTCCCTTTGAACTTTTCTCTCCCTTACTGAATGCTCTCCCCCTTTTTGTCAGGAATAGCTAAAGACTCTCGTCCAACTTTCGTTGAATCTCATCTAGCTGATTCTCCATAGTCTCGAGGCGCATTTGGACATGGTTGTTTGTGGAGTAGAGAAGTGCCACAAGCTCATCAACGCGTTTCTGAATATGCTCAAGTACACTGCCAACTCTGTCAGTATGAGAAGTAGTTTGTGCTTGCGGAATACCAGCCGGTGAAGCTTCAGGAACAGCACGTGATGCAGATGTAGTATGTGCAGGTGTCTCTGAGTCAGGGGCAGATGAAGTAACCGGAGAGATGTGAGCACTTCTTGGTGATTTAGAGGAGTGACTTCTGCTCGCTTGAAGAGTGAATAAGGAAATGGGACATTGACGAGTCAACATTTTACCATCTGCAGGAGGAGTAATGCCGGCACTAAGAATGAGTTTCATGACGAGACTGCAAAACGGAATGATTCCTCGATCTGTAGATCGACACGCGGTCTTCCTCAAGTTGTAGTAGATGTGAGCACATATATCAATGGGGGCTCCGGTAATGAGATCACACAGAAATATAGCTCTCCCAAGATTGATGAATGTAGTGTTGGACAGTGGGTAGAGATTGGTGAACATGATCAACTTCAGTGTGGTCAGCTCAGGTGCAAACTTTGCGGTGCTGATGGAAGTTCCTGCACTGGATACCTCATGATCGTGTCCTAGGATTTGTAAAATTTCTCCAACCTCTGGATTTCGTTCATCATAGGGAGTTAAATTCACATTCTGAGGTCTGGTGATGCCGAGAAGATCTGCGATGGAGTCTGGGGTAACACTAAACTCTGTTCCTCTGACCCAGAAAATGAGGATAGGTCCAAGATCAGTTGCATTGGAGAAGCATTCTTTGACCAGCTCATCCATTGGATCATCAAAGTTTCCGAACAAGTTTGCCCAGTCTCGTTTTTCAAAGATTCGAGGGATGAAAGTAGTCCCTAAGGTGTTGAACTCTACTACCCGTTCCACTATAGTTGTTGACTTGTCAAACACATTTGAGTAGGCGTGTGAGTTAAGGGGAACTCTGAATCTATCCTCATTGGGATCTTGAGATGATAGACGAGTCCTTTTAGCAACTGGTGTTGCTGGTTCGTCAGCAACAATGTCTTTACCCCTGGAAGATCGACGAGACATCTGCAAGAGAACAGGCCAACAGAAAAGAACCAAGCAACAATACCCCACAAAAAGATTGTCAACAAGATTCAGTGTAAACAATATTTCAATATATAAACCCAGACTGAAGATAGTGCAGACCCAACCAAAACTTCCAACAATACACAGAAGCACAAACTAATACGTGCACCAAACTTGGTGAAAGTGCACCAAGACAAAGATAGACATTACAACTGACAAAACTGTCATCTAGACAGGTTAACATGACCATGATATGCAATAAGATACAGCATATGAACATTTAGAGCAGATAACATAAATCACTCCATCAGAGACATGAACATGGGGAAAAAATTTCAATCATGAAGAAACCAAACATCCACACTGGAGCACGTGGTTGAGAAACATACATTATGTTATCATATCAACTCAGTAACCAAAACCAAACACCAACATCAATATTCAGGCAAATGTAATGAGTAAGTCAAATAGACAGCAAACCCATTTCAGAAAAGATTCTCAGATTCAATAATAGGCAAAAAACAGAACAATGAAATACACATTGTGACTGCTCAGCATGAAAACAGGTGAGGACAATATCAAACAAGACACTCCATACCCATTACACATAGAGATAAGTATAACGAATACAATACCAGTCCAAACAGTAACAGAAATATGCAGGAAAAAGAAAATGAGATTGAGAAGACAAAACCCATACCTTTTCTTGATGATTTGGATAAGAAACGAAGCACCAAAAGGGTTTGACAAATGGATTCACGAAGTGTTTGGAAGGAGAAAAAAAATTTTAAAGAGAAGATGAACAGTTACAAAAGTTCGAGGGAAAAACTGAAAGAGGTTTAAAAACTGCTCCTGTTTCTGCAAAACACGCGATTTTCGCGACTGGATTAAGTCACCACATAGTCGCCAGCTCAAGCCGCCAAAGCACTCAAGAACAAAATTTTGAAAAATTTTGAAAAGTGTTTTTCGCGACTGGAAGGTCTACCCGCGAGTGAGTCGCGAGCTGAGCCGCGAAAATCTCTGAGTGAATCTCGCGACTGGACCTTCCACTCGCGAACAAGTCGCCAAAACTGACTAGCGAAGATGCGACTGAGGCTCGCGACTTGACATACCCGCGACTGAGCCGCCAAAACAGGGCAAAACTATATTTTTGAAATTTTCAGATTTTTCCAACAAAATACTTTCCAAAAACACCTAAAACACTCAAAAATCTTTTTGTGCTTGAATTAACAAAGATTGAGCATGTGAAAACACATTTTATCAAGTACAATCACACAAATGAATATGGCATTTATAGAACATAAACTTGTGTGTTGTGTGTGGATATCAACAATGAGATAGTCCTTTGTCTAATGTGAAGCTTCAATGATCAATTCAACCAAGGCATACACAATTAGCACTAGATCATGTGACCAATCTCAATTATAGAAATATGTATATATGACCTCCCACACAACTTGATAACATAACTTGGAACTTTTCATTTGACTCCACTAACAATCATAACATTTGATCTTTTTGATCTTTTGAGGCAATCATCTCTCATTGTGAGAGGGATATATAACATTTCTCTTTGAAGAACAGGCCTTTGGCCTTTTTGAATGAAATATCACTTTTAATATAAGGTCGCTTACCCTTTTTCCTAGTCAAATACTAGAATGTGCGACAGGCTTTTGCAGCTCAATATCTCTTTTCATTTGGAGATTTACATTTGGTGAGCTCTTTTTAGCAAAAACAAAAATAAAAAGTGGGAAGATATATAGACACAAGTCTATGCATGTCTCAAGATCAACATAACCATTCACTAATCATTCATGACAAGTTTGAAGATCTATTTACAACAATCACATAGATTTCAAGATTTTTCCCACAGAGATATAGGTGCATGAAAACAAGCAATGCTCGAAAATGCACAAAGCCATTAGCACAAAGGTACAAGGCAAAACAAGTTTTGAGACAAAACTCAACAAAGTCAATCAAGCTTTTTGATTTTCTAATTTTTTTATGTGATTTTTGGATTTTTGACACATGAAACAAAAAGATTGATAAAACAAAATTAAGAAATATTCACAAGAAGACAAGCAAACAACCAAAATCAAAAACAACAAGCATACCAAACAAACATAGTCACAAAGTATAGGAAGTATTAATGCATGGACATGTTGTAATGCTTATGCATGAGTACCCCTTTTCACCCACACGTAACTTGCGTTTGGGGTGATTTCCTTAAAGGATTGGGTACGGGAGTTAGGACTTTCAAACCTTCGTGAGAAGCTTTCCAAGCAGTTGGTGAATGCACCAATCATCTTCATCACGTTCATCATTCCGGGATCTCCATTTTGCTCTCTAGATTGATCACCTGCCCAAGTTCTCCTATCAATTCTGGGTCCTCCTGACCTTTGAGGAGTTGCACTGTTCTTTGCTCTCAGCTTTTGGCAATTTGGTCGAGTGTGCCCTTGAAGTCCGCAATAATGGCACACATACGTTCCTCTAGGACCTCGTTGTGGTCGTGGACGTGACTTGGCACGAGATTCAGACCTGCCCACAGACTGATTACGATGATTCAGCATCCGTTGGTCCACCACATTCTTCTTCTCCTCCACCTCGAGCTTCACACCAGTAGGGTCAGCTACAACTGGATCTTTGGCCTTTACAAACTTCACTTCTTTAGTGACATTTCCAGATGAACTACTTCCTCCGGTATATCCCAGTCCGGATTTGTCTGAAAAGCTCTTTTGAGAAGATATAACATCATCTAGCTTCTTGGTGGTGACCCTCTCTATTTTTGCATTTGTTTGCACAACCTCATTCTCAAGAAATCTTACTTTAGTGTAAGCTTCGGACAGCTCACCATTCAGTGTTTCAATCTCGCATTTGGCCTCCCTATACCGGATTAGGAGACTTTTGTAGTCCTCCTCAGCCTTCTTCATTTTTCTCACAGCAGCCTTGGCCACCCTTGTGTATTCACCCGACTTCTCCAAGAGTGAGTTATAATTCTCTTGAAGATTTGCTGTGCTTTCTTCTTCTTCAGCTTCCGATTCTTCAACAATTCCTAGTGATTCATCATCACTATGTTCTCCAAGGTCTCGTACAAGCAAATTCAACTCATCCGAAGACTCAACATGAGCAATAGTCATGAAAGCTGAATAGTTCCCCTCTCCATCACAGCCCTCTTCAGATTCTGAGTCAGACGAATCTGAGTCACTCAACGTCGTGGCATACACCTTGCCTTTCGATTTCAAATAATTAGGACATTCCTTCTTAAAGTGTCCATGCCCGTTACATTCAAAACAAGTGACACCTTGTGTGGATTGGGATTCTTTTCCATCTTTCTTTTTGAAATCCCTCTTCTCCCTTCCAGAATTTTGGAATTTTCTCTTATCATCAAATTTTCCATTGTTTTTGAATTTCAAAAACTTTCTGAAATTTTTAACAAGATAGGCTACATCTTTGTCAACCACATCTTCTCCCGATGAGCCTTGATCTTCCACCTTCTCATTAATGGTCTTTAGAGCAAGGGATTTACTCTTCCGTTGATTGGGCAGTGACATCTCATAAGTCTGTAGAGAACCAACCAGCTCCTGTACCTTGATGTCGTCAAGATCCTTGCTCTCTTCAATGGCTGTCACTTTAGCACGAAAACTTTCCGGCAGTGATCGAAGGATCTTCTTTACAATCTTTGAGTCCTCCGTTTTCTCTCCCAAGTTAAACTTACTGACAACCACCTCATTTAGCTTCCCATAGAAAGAGTCGAAAGACTCATCCTCACTCATCTTGAGTTCCTCAAACCGAGTGGTCAGCATTTGTAACTTGGTATCTTTCACTTTCTTCGTGCCTTCATAAGTGGTTTCCAGAATCTCCCATGCTTCTTTGGCAATGGTAATGTGAGAAATCCTGTGAAATTCATCTGGAGACACACCACAGAAAATAGCATTTAGTGCTTTACTGTTAGCATTAGATGCAGCAAGTGCTGCCTTATCCCTTGTGGATTTGGCTGCCTCAGGTTTGGTCCAACCAATCTCAACAGCATCCCACACGGATTCATCAATAGAGCATAGAAAAGCTCTCATACGAACCTTCCAAAACGCATAATTACTTCCATCAAAATATGGAGGTGCATTAAGGGATTGAGACCTATCCATCTCAAAAGGGAGTCAAGAATCACACAATGGTAATGAAACCAAACAGCAGTGTACCCGCTCTGATACCAATTGAAAGTTCAAAAACGTGTACAAAAACACTTTTGAACGTTTAGACCCCCAAAAACCAACTTAACCAACACAAGCAATATGTCAAACAACAAGTGTGCGGAAACTTAACATATGCTATAATATGAAATTGGTTAAACAACTATCTAAGCCATAACAAAATAAACCACAGCAGATAATGTAAAGGCAGAGATAGAGAGGAAGGAAGATGCAAACACAAAGATAACACCCGATGTGTTATCGAAGAGGAAACCGAAGACCTCGGCGAAAAACCTCTCCGCCGCCCTCCAAGCGGTAATCAATCCACTAGAAAATACAGTTGGGATACAAGGACAGCAATAGACCCTCCAAGCCTAATCTACCCAGTGCACCTAAGCCCTCCAAGCTTCTTGCTCCAACGAGGTTGCGCCGAACCTTTTTCTTTTCTAGCTTTCCGGATTCCGCTACTACACCGTAGCATCAACCAATGAAGATTGGCTCCTTCCTAACTGCTTCCCAGAACTCCAAACGACTGTCTCACAGAGATGATAATGGTGAGAACCAGGTTTGGTATAATGCCTCTCAAGGATTTGACAATGGAGAGGAAGAGAGTGAGGGAATTTGATGAGACTCTAAGGTATAGATTGTGGGTGAAACAATCTGGTTTTTCTTTAGGGTTTCTCTCTCAAAATTCTCTCTGGAAGCTCTCTTTCAATCGTGGGTTAAAGGGGTATTTATACTGGAGTGAAGAGGAATGTGAAACGTCAGGTTTTTCCAAAACAGGGGTGGCTCGCGGCTTGACCTCGCGGCTTGACCAAGTCGCGAGATCCAGTCGCGAGTTAACCGTATGGCCAGTTGTCCTGTTTTGTCCTGTAGTGCTCCAGCTAGCATGACTGTTCATCTTCCAGCATGCTTGGCACGTGTACAGCTTCTGGCGGCTTGCAGCCGCGAGTCCACCCGCGAGTCCCAGCCGCGACACTCTGTTTTCTTGCACACTCTTGAGCAATCTTCACTCTATCTCACTCACTACCCTTACAACAAACCCACCTAAATACAGGGTTACTAAATGCTGAATTACAAGCAAATTTGGCACGGAATAAAGCCAATTAGATGGTTGAATAAATTCAACCTTACAAAATGTACTTACTTAGGATTTAAGGAATGAGCCAAGCAATGTAGTGGTGTACAATTTTTAGTCCATCGATCAATGAGTATATCATACACCACACTCCAAAATGAGCTATACTCATCATCTTCCAAGCCTTCATACCGATATATTGCTGCCTTTATCTTCTCTATCATTGAATCCCATATTGAAAGTTCAAAAATGTGTACAAAACACCTTTGAACGTTTAGACCCCCAAATTACAACTTAACCAATACAAGCAATATGTCAAACAACTAGTGTGCGGAAACTTAACACATGCTATAATACGAAATTGGTTAAAGACTATCCAAGCCATAACAAAATAAAACCACAGCAGATAATAAAAAGGCAAAGATAGAGAGGAAGGAAGATGCAAACACAAAGACAACACGCGATGTGTTATCGAAGAGGAAACCGAAGTCCTCGGCGAAAAACCTCTCCACCGCCCTCCAAGCGGTAAACAATCCACTAGAAAATACAGTTGGGATACAAGGACAGCAATAGACCCTCCAAGCCTAATCTAACCAGTGCACCTAAGCCCTCCAAGCTTCTTGCTCCAACGAGGTTGCGCCGAACCTTTTTCTTTTCTAGCTTCCCGGATTCCGCTACTAGACCGTAGCATCAACCAATGAAGATTGGTTCTTTCCTAACTGCTTCCCAGAAATCCAAACAACTGTCTCACAGTGATGATGATGGTGAGAACCAGGTTTGGTATAATGCCTCTCAAGGATTTGACAATGGAGAGGAAGAGAGTAGAGGAATTTGAAGAGACCCTAAGGTATAGATTGTGGGTGAAACAATCTTGTTTTTCTTTAGGGTTTCTCTCTCAAAATTCTCTCTGGAAGCCCTCTTTCAATCGTGGGTAAAAGGGGTATTTATACTAGAGTGGGAGAGGAATGTGAAACGTCAGGTTTTACAAAACAGGGGTGGCTCGCGGCTTGACCTCGCGGCTTGACTAAGTCGCGAGATCCAGTCGCGAGTTAACCGTATGGCCAGTTGTCCTGTTTTGTCCTGTAGTGCTCCAACTAGCATGACTGTTCATCTTCCAGCATGCTTGGCACGTGTGCTGCTTCTGGCGGCTTGCAGCCGCGAGTCACCCGCGAGTCCCAGCCGCGAGTCTCTGTTTTCTTGCACACTCTTGAGCAATCTTCACTCTATCTCACTCACTACCCTTACAACAAACCCACCTAAATACAGGGTTACTAAATGCTGAATTACAAGCAAATTTGGCACGGAATAAAGCCAATTAGATGGTTGAATAAATTCAATCTTACAATCTCCCCCTTTGGCTATTCCGTGACAAAACCCTAAAACAGACTCTAGACTTAACATGTGAGTTGGGAACAGTTGAACAAAACTCACTCACACCTAACTCTAGAAACTGTGAAGCACTTGAATCATATGAACATAATACTCCTGAAACACAACAATACACCATGATCATTGTAAGCAGAAAATTATAAATGCATAGGAAACAGGCAATATGTGATCAAGCAAAGATGGAGTTAAGAAACAAACCATGGCTTGATCAACCAAGTGAACACCACAAGGTAGTGATCACAGTGCTCATTCACACTTGGAATGAACACAAGGACATATAAGTTAACAAGCACAAGGCAAGACACTTGTATGCTCAACACTCAACCAATGCATAACACACAAGGTATATGCATCTAGGAACAATCCTACAAGGGCACAAGAGTGACAGTACATAAACCAAAATGCAGAACATTTAGATTAAAGTACTGATTTCAACATAGCATAAAGGTTGCATTAAGCAAGGTACATACCATAAAGCCTACAAACTATGCATAAAACATTAACCCTAAAAGCTTACAAAAGTACATGGGTACAAACACAAAAACATCCTGAATAACATCATCAAAATATATTAAAGTTTAAACCAAGAGTATAAGTAATGAGTTAGAAACAACTATACACCAAAACACAGTGTATCAAAACCATAAAAACACTAAAAGTACCCAAAACATAAACATATATAAACAAAGTCTCTGATTTTGACAACTCCCCCTCAACACAATACTCCCCCTTAAGAGCTGCTTTTCTGCTTCTCAATCATCAATGACATTATCAACAGACAGAAACTTCTCCCCCTTTTTGACAGGAATGGCCAAAGGGTCAGTGTTCAGGCTGAGTGGTGAAGCTATCAAGTTTTGCAGACAAAACATCAATCTGATCCTGCATGGCTCTCATCCTCTCAGAGTGCTCAGTCTGGACTTCTCTGATCCCATCAAGTCTTTCCAGAATGATTTGGAAAGCATCTGGAGGTGTATCTGAAGAAGTTGATGCTCTGGGTCTCTTGCCACTCCTCCTGGATGTTGAGGTTGATGCATGCCCTGCTGCCTCTGCTTCAGTCTCCATTGGGACACCTTCTCCTTCATCACCTTCATCTTCTTCTCCTGGAAGCCTAACACTTATCCTTTTGCAGGTAAGCTTGTTAATTGCAGAAGGTGTGGACATGGGACTGATGTCTTGAGGGATTGGAACCCCCTTCCTTCTAAAGATCCTCATCAGCAAACTGGGAAAGATCAATTTTGGCCTAGAGGTTGTTCTTGTCTCATCCACAATGGTGTCATATATGTGGGAACTTATGTCTATAAAATTCTTTTCTTTGAGATCCATCAGAAAGATTGCTCTAGCACAATTGATTGTAGTCAACTTCTTAATGGGATAGAGGTTAAACATCATGATGATTGTTAGACACCTCATGTCCACTGGAAAGGCAGTGGTATTCAAACATTTTCCTTCTCTCTGCCCACCTATCCTTTGTTGAACTGTTTCAATAGAGACACTCCTATCCTTGTAGTTGATAAATTCCTCATCTTCTAATCCTTCAAGCCCTAATGCATCATCTATGACATGTGCATCCAAAATGAATTCTTTATCTCTAACCCAGCAACTTAACTCATTCTCCTTTATCACAGCATTTAAGTAAAATTCCCTAATCAGGGGTTCACACACTACAGAGAAATCACTTAGAAGCTTTTCCCATCCTCTTCCTTCAAAACAGCTGGGGATAAAGGTTTGTCTCAAATCCTCCAAATCTACAAATCGTTCTTGAATAATTCCTGCTTTCATGAAGTTATCCCTGTATCTCTCAAAATGATGAACTGACCTAAATAGTTTAGAATCCATTTTCAATCTTTTGTCAGCCTTCTTTGCAGGAGTTTTCTTCTTAGGAGGTGAGGGAGCCATCTGTGAACAATCAGAAGAGGCCACAACAGTATAGAGCAATATATGTGTAGAACTAGTCAGTACCATGTAATTAACAAAGAGATTTCATCCATACAAATGAACTTGGAACATTTAAACACAAGCTACTTAGATCAAACACATGGATAAACAAGCCTAAGATAGGAAACACATATAAAAGCAACAGATATAGAAACTATCCTAAAGGCAGATATATGTCAATGAGACAGATAATGAAAAATGATATGGCTCATAAACAGCATTGTGAAGCTCACATATGCTCCCAAAAGATTTACACAATAGAGCATGCATATTTAGCACAGTAAAACTCACAGCCTCAAAAGGAACAATTTGAAACAACTCAACAGCTCAAAGTTCAGATAAAATAAAAGAATCACTTAGCTAAGCACAGGATGAAGAGCAATAAGGAAACAACTAAGATCAAATCAAATTCTAGCAGCAGCATTCGCAAGCTAAGCATGAACAAGGAGCAAAATCCGAAACACAAACCCATTTCTAAATCACAAACATATGCAAAAAATCAAAGGGAAAAGCACAAAATCAAGTAGAAAAGAGTGCAAAACTGAAAACCCATACCTGTGACTTGAAGATTTTGAGCTACAAGAATGCAACAATGGAGATTGGAAATGGGAGCACGGAGTGTTTGGGAGGGAGATAGTTTAGAGAGAAGATGAACAGTCACAAATATTCGAGGGAAAACTGAAAAAGATTTAAAAACTGCTCTTATTTCTGCAAAACACGCGTTTTTCGCGACTTGATTAAGTCGCCACATAGTCACCAGCTCAAGCCGCCAAAGCACTCAAGAACAAAAATTTGAAAAATTTTTCTAAGTGTTTTCGCGACTGGAAGGTCTACTTGCGAGTGAGTCGCGAGCTGAGCCGCGAAAATCTCTGAGTGAACCTTGCGACTGGACCTTCCACTCGCGAACAAGTCGCTAAAAATGACCAGCGAAGATGCGACTGAGGCTCGCGACTTGACATACCCGCGACTGAGCCGCCAAAACAGGGCAAAACAGGATTTTTGAAATTTTCAGATTTTTCAAACAAAATACTTTCCAAAAACACCTAAAACACTCAAAAATCTTTTTGTGCTTGAATTAACAAAGATTGAGCATGTGAAAACACATTTCATCAAGTACAATCACATAAATGAATATGGCATTTATTGAACATAAACTTGTGTGTTGTGTGTGGATATCAACAATGAGATAGTCCTTCGTCTAATGTGAAGCTTCAATGATCGATTCAACCAAGGCATACACAATTAGCACTAGATCATGTGACCTATCTCAATTATAGAAATATGTATATATGACCTCCCACAAAACTTGATAACATGACTTGGAGCTTTACATTTTACTCCACTTTTAATCATAACATTTGATCTTTTGAGGCAATCACTTCTCATTGTGAGAGTGATATTTGACATTTCACTTTAATGAACAAGCCTTTGGCTTTTTGAATAAACATTCACTTTAATATAAGGTCGCTTACCCTTTTTCCTAGTCGAATACTATAATGTGCGACAGGCTTTTGCAGCTCAATATCTTTTTTCATTTGGAGATTTACATTTTGTGAGCTCTTTTTAGCAAAACAAAAATAAAGAGTGGGAAGATATATAGACACAAGTCTATGCATGTCTCAAGATCAACATAACCATTCACTAATTATTCGTGACAAGTTTGAAGATCTATTTACAACAATCACATAGATTTCAAGATTTTTCCCACAGTGATATAAGTGCATGAAAACAAGCAATGCTCGAAAATGCACAAAGCCATTAGCACAAAGGTACAAGACAAAACAAGTTTTGGGACAAAACTCAACAAAGTCAATCAAGCTTTTTGATTTTCTAATTTTTTATGTGATTTTTGGATTTTTGACACAAGAAACAAAAAGATTGATAAAACAAAATTAAAAATATTCACAAGTAGACAAGCAAACAACCAACATCAAAAACAGCAAGCAAACCAAACAAACATTGTCACAAAGCATAGGAAGTATTAATGCATGGACATGTTGTAATGCTTATGCATGAGTACCCTTTTTCACCCACACGTCACTTGCGTTTGGGGTGATTTCCTTATAGGATTGGGTACGGGAGTTAGGGCTTTCAAACCTTCGTGAGAAGCTTTCCAAGCAGTTGGTGAATGCACCAATCATCTTCATCACATTCATCATTCCGGGATCTCCATTTTGATCTCTAGATTGATCACCAGCCCAAATTCTCCTATCATTTCTGGGTCCTCCTGACCTTTGAGGAGTTGCACTGTTCTTTCCTCTCAGCTTTTGGCAATTTGGTCGAGTATGCCCTTGAAGTCCGCAATAATGGCACACATAAGTTCCTCTAGGACCTCTTTGTGGTCGTGGACGTGACTTGGCACGAGATTCAGACCTGCCCACAGACTGATTACGGGGATTCAGCATCCGTTGGTTCACCACATTCTTCTTCTCCTCCACCTCGAGCTTCTCACCAGTAAGGTCAGCTACAACTGGATCTTTGGCCTTTACAAACTTCACTTCTTTAGTGACATTTCCAGATGAACTACTTCCTCCGGTATATCCCAATCCGGATTTGTCTGAAAAGCTCTTTTGAGATGATATAACATCATCTAGCTTCTTTGTGGTGACCCTCTCTATTTTAGCATTCGCTTGCACAACCTCATTCTCAAGAAATCTCACTTTTGTGCAAGTTTCGAACAACTCACCATTCAGTGTTTCTATCTCACATTTGGCCTCCCTATATCGAATTAGGAGACTTTTGTAGTCCTCCTCAGCCTTCTTCATTTTTCTCACAGCAGCCTTGGCCACCCTTGTGTACTCACCCGACTTCTCCAAGAGTGAGTTATAATTCTCTTGAAGATTTGCTGTGCTTTCATCTTCTTCAGCATCTGATTCTTCAACAATTCCTAGTGATTCATCATCACTATGTTCTCCAAGGTCTCGTACAAGCAGATTCAACTCATCTGAAGACTCAACATGAGCAATAGTCATAAAAGCCGAATAGTTCCCCTCTCCATCACAGCTCTCTTCAGATTCTGAGTCAGACGTATACGAGTCACTCAAGGTCGTGGCATACACTTTACCTTTCAATTTCAGATAATTCGGACATTCCTTCTTAAAGTGTCCATGCCCGTTACATTCGAAACAAGTGACACCTTGTGTGGGTTGGGATTCTTTTCCATCTTTCTTTTTGAATTCCCTCTTTTCCCTTCCAGAACTTTGGAATTTTCTTTTATCATCAAATTTGCCATTATTTTTGAATTTCAAGAACTTTCTGAAATTTTTGACAAGGTATGCAACATCTTTGTCAACCACATCTTCTCCCGATGAGTCTTGATCTTCCACCTTCTCATTAATGGTCTTTAGAGCAAGAGATTTACTCTTCCGTTGATTGGGCAGCGACATCTCGTAAGTCTGCAGAGAACCAACCAGCTCCTGTACTTTGATGTCATCAAGGTCCTTGCTCTCTTCAATTGCTGTTACTTTAGCACGAAAACTTTCCAGCAATGATCGAAGGATCTTCCTTACTATCTTTGAGTCCTCCGTTTTCTCCCCCAAGTTGAACTTACTGACCACCACCTCATTTAGCTTCCCATAGAAAGAGTCAAAAGACTCATCCTCACTCATTTTGAGCTCCTCAAACCGAGTGGTCAGCATTTGTAACTTGGTGTCTTTCACTTTCTTTGTGCCTTCATAGGTGGTTTCCAAAATCTCCCATGCTTCTTTGGCAACGGTAATATGAGAAATCCTGTGAAATTCATCTGGAGACACACCACAGAAAATAGCATTGAGTGCTTTACTGTTAGCATTAGATGCATCAAGTGCTGCCTTATCCCATGAGGATTTGGCTTCCTCAGGTTTGGTCCAACCAATCTCAACAGCATCCCAAACAGATTCATCAATAGAACACAGAAAAGCTCTCATGCGAACCTTCCAAAAAGCATAATTACTACCATCAAAATATGGAGGTGCATTTAGGGATTGAGACCTATCCATCTCAAAAGGGAGTCAAGGATCACACAATGGTAATGAAACCAATATCAGTGTACCCGCTCTGATACCAAATGAAAGTTCAAAAACGTGTACAAAACACCTTTGAACGTTTAGACCCCCAAATTACAACTTAACCAATACAAGCAATATGTCAAACAACTAGTGTGCGGAAACTTAACACATGCTATAATACGAAATTGGTTAAAGACTATCTAAGCCATAACAAAATAAAACCACAGCAGATAATAAAAAGGCAAAGATAGAGAGGAAGGAAGATGCAAACACAAAGACAACACGCGATGTGTTATCGAAGAGGAAACCGAAGTCCTCGGCGAAAAACCTCTCCGCCGCCCTCCAAGCGGTAAACAATCCACTAGAAAATACAGTTGGGATACAAGGACAGCAATAGACCCTCCAAGCCTAATCTACCCAGTGCACCTAAGCCCTCCAAGCTTCTTGCTCCAATGAGGTTGCGCCGAACCTTTTTCTTTTCTAGCTTCCCGGATTCCGCTACTAGACCGTAGCATCAACCAATGAAGATTGGTTCCTTCCTAACTGCTTCCCAGAAATCCAAACAACTGTCTCACAGTGATGATGATGGTGAGAACCAGGTTTGATATAATGCCTCTCAAGGATTTGACAATGGAGAGGAAGAGAGTAGAGGAATTTGAAGAGACTCTAAGGTATAGATTGTGGGTGAAACAATCTTGTTTTTCTTTAGGGTTTCTCTCTCAAAATTCTCTCTGGAAGCCCTCTTTCAATCGTGGGTAAAAGGGGTATTTATACTAGAGTGGGAGAGGAATGTGAAACGTCAGGTTTTACAAAACAGGGGTGGCTCGCGGCTTGACCTCGCGGCTTGACTAAGTCGCGAGATCCAGTCGCGAGTAAACCGTATGGCCAGTTGTCCTGTTTTGTCCTGTAGTGCTCCAGCTAGCATGACTGTTCATCTTCCAGCATGCTTGGCACGTGTGCTGCTTCTGGAGGCTTGCACCCGCGAGTCCCAACCGCGAGTCTCTGTTTTCTTGCACACTCTTGAGCAATCTTCACTCTATCTCACTCACTACCCTTACAACAAACCCACCTAAATACAGGGTTACTAAATGCTGAATTACAAGCAAATTTGGCACGAAATAAAGCCAATTAGATGGTTGAATAAATTCAATCTTACACACATCTCATACACAAGATGAAGACAAGGCTTATCTATGTTGGCTACTAGTAGCATATCATAAATAGGTGTTGTGAATTCAAGGATATAATCAACTTTATCCCACCAAAGATCACTTAGAATCATATCTTTCACCTTTTGAGCTTTTCCAACATCATCCTCCTTATAAGAAGTCCATTGCTCACTAATAGCCATGGCTTGAAGGCATCTTTTTATCAACTTCAACATTTTCAGCATTACAACAATTTAAGCAAATCCAGTATCAGTAAAAGCAGTTTTAATGGACAAAATTCATTAAACATTGCCAACCTCATTGAATGGTTCATAATAAAAACACGTATGAAGGATGCATCATTAGCAATATGTGTAATCCTGCTACATTCCTCATATGTAACTTCATTCTTTTTAGTGTTTTTTGCTGCACAAATATTCTTCAAAGCTAGATTGAGAGTGTGGACAACACAGGGTGTCCAAAATATTTTAGGATACTCACCTTCAATAAGAGCTCCAACAGATTTCATCACATTAACATTATCAGTGATGACTTGGACAACTTTTTCATGTCTAATCTCTTTTATAGCATCCTTCAACACCCCAGCAATATAATGTTTGTCTTTGAACTTTCCTGACCCATCAATCTCCTTTATAAACACTGGAACCCCATCTGATATAGCCATAATATTAATAAGAGGCCTCCTTTGTGGATCTGACCATCCATCAAAAACTATGCTTACACCATTTTTAAGCCAAAAGTCCTTAATTGGTTTCAAAAGTCTTTCAACATGAGCTCTTTCTTTTTGCAAAAGTGTTGCTCTCAAGGCATTGTATCCAGGAGGAACATAACCTGGGATGCTATGGCTAGCAGCATATGCATAGGAATTATGATAATATGGGTTCCTTGCAAAGTTAAATGGAAGCCCACCGGTGTAAAACATCCTAGCAATTCTACTATCCAATTCATGTCTAGCATTATTCTGAAATGCTTTCTCAATAGGAGAAATCCCAATCACCTTCCTCCTCTTACCATCAATCAGATTTGTACTATCACTCTCTTCCTGTCTCTAAAATGGGGAAATAGGTATAGGCCCACGGCTTGGGAGAGGTGGGGGTAAGGGAATTCGACTTCTCTGTTCTTTCTCTAACTTATCATTCTTAACTTGATCATGCATTTGCTGCATTTCCAGCCTATGGCTCGGTGTCACATTAGGGCATGCTTTAATACCTTTATTAAGAATTTTTAATAAATGAGCCTTAACCCTAGAATAGGATCCCAAATAAACTACACCACAATAGTTGCATTTAAAGTATGTGTTTCCACCTTTTTTAATAGTAGCTCCAAGTGGTTTTTCTACTTTAGTCACATACTGCCAAAGAGGACATTCAACATTTGGCACTTCTTGAGGTGAAGTTTATGTGCTAGTAACTTCATCCATTGCAAATTCAATAAATTCAATTTAACCTACAAATAATAACTATTAAGTATTAACTAAATAAATTGATAATAAATCAAACCCAAGTTCACAGATTCACAAAATAGATTCACAAATCACAATGAGTAATAAGTAATAACTATTAACTAAATAAAACTAAGATTGAAAACTAAGATTAACAAATCATAGATTCACAAATCACAAATCACAAATCACAAATCAAAGATGAAAGTAAGATTGAAAGCTTTATATCAATACCTGAGTTAAGAATGTGTGAGAGAGAGCTGAAGAAAGAATGAACTGCAATGGGTCAAGTGACTGAATGTCTCACTGCCACAGGGGAGACGGAGAGCACTAAGCTGAGGCAGAGGCAAAGAGCACAAAGAGAGTGAGAGATGAGTGACGGGGTGAGAGAGAGCTAATGTTTGGTGTTTCGTTGAAGTGAGCTGAAGTAGGGTTTGTTATTAAGTTCAAACAATGTGTTTTGCACCTTTTTTTTTTATTTTTTTTATTTTTATTTTTTATTTCAACCTGAATCGGCTGTTTCGGCCCAATTCAGTACGAATCGACCTAGGTCAGAGCTGCATCGGTGCGAGTCAGCTAAAAAATAAATCCACGTGGCATGACGCAGCTTGACACGGCCGAACGCACGGGCAGTAGCGTCCCTCGCACATCGCCGTGTCGGACGTAGGTGCAGCTCCTCTGGCATTGTGTCCATGCTTCACAGATTAAATGTGACTCCTCAAATCATTGAAGATGACTATCTTAAAAACCGAATGCATTTAAAATGATTTAACTTTCACCCAACAAACTATTGACATTGATTACTGTACAAAAGGTAGACAGTTCATGTATTAAGTACTGATACAGTGCTAAAAAGTTACTATCAGGAGTAGACACAATAAGTTGAAACTTTTTCTAGAAAAAAAAATTGATATACTAAAATAAAATATGGCCAATATGTGTGAAATTATGTAGGGGCAAGAGTTAAGGTTTGAATTTCTAAGAGAAAGTTTTATACACATATACATTTAAATTAAACTGAAATAAAATTTCTATCTTGTATCAAAATGAATTATGTAAGTATGAAGTTTACTTTAACTCTGACATAAGAATACTTCCCTAAACTATTACAATCACACACACCGACACACTCGAATAATAATAATAATGATTTTAATAATAACAATAATAATATGGTTTAAATCAACAATAGAATATTATGTCTAGCTCTAGGTTTAAAGGAGTTCAACCATGTATAGGTGGGATTGGATTGAGGTGTCCCATCCTCTATATATACAGGGTGGGAAAAACTTGGAATGGAAATAGAGTGGGTTGGAGGTATTAGTCATCCATAATTGGGTAGCTTCGACATTAATGAGGAAGTCAATATTGTATTGGTACCAGTCATATTTGGTGATATAAATTTTACATCAACCATAAAATCGGTACTCATACTTTGTACTCTTTTAAATATACTGGATAAAAAACTAATAAGGGTTTTTTTTTTTTTTGGGTATTTTAGTTGTTACAATAAAAAAAATTAAAATTAAAAAAATTTATAATACATTTTATCTAATCTAATACATTAGATTAATGTATTTAGTATAATATTTAGGTCTACAAAATATGTGGATTTTAATAACATGTTATAAAGATATAAATAAATACATACACACAACTATGTGAGTGAGAGTTTATAAATAGCATTAACCTCGAAACAATATACTAGTATCAATAAGTATTAAAATATTTTATTCTCCTACCAAATTGTAGATTCGAAATTTGCTCTCTTGAATAGTCATGTGAGAGAAAGTAAATGAGCAAAAGAGAAGGAAAGAAACACTCTTTTTTTTTCTTTTTTTCTTTTATTATTATAAATATTTGCCACAAAACTCTCCCAAGTAGGAGTCATTTTCTCTTGAAATTTCTCGAGGCCTCACTCTACTCAAATAGTAGATATCCTTTCTTCAGCAAAAGCTAGTTCTGTTTTCTAATCTAAGCTGAAGGCAATCATCCTAGGAAGTTTATCGGCCATGGAGGAAGATCTAATAGAAGAACTCAAGCACATGAAGCTAACAAGAGAAGAAGAAACACATATTGCGGTATCAGGGGAAGACAGAAGGGAGCTGATCAAAGAGTGCAAACTGAGTTTGGTGGGAAGATTAATGTTGGATAGAAAGCAAAATCTAAGAGCATTGAAGAACATGTTGTGATCAGCATGGAAAATAGGGTCAGATCTGAGGATTGTAGATGTAGGGAATGATACTTACCAGTTCAAATTCTCAAGCGAATATCAAATGAGATGGGTCGAGACTAGTGGTCCATGGAACTTTGAGAACAATCTCTTGCTTCTCAAAAGGTGGGAACGGGGGATGACAGCAAATAACATCTCCTTCACCCATTCCCCATTTTGGCTACAAATTTGGGGCTAGCCATTCGATATGATGTCGGAAAAAATTGGAAGGGACATTGGCAATAGTATTAGAAATTTTATGGCTGCGGATTCGAGATCATGGTCTTCAAATCAAGTGAAATTCATGAGAATCCAAGTGAACATCCCGCTGGACAAGCCATTAAGGCGGTGCGGAGTTGTGGCTACCCCGAAAGGGGAGAAATTTCAAGTCTATTTCCACTATGGGAGACTTCCTGTCTTTTGCTTTGTCTGTGGAGTAACGGGGCATGATGTTCAGCATTGTACATGTCTGGCAAGGCAAATGGATGAACTTCCTCAGTATGGTGATTGGTTGAGAGCTCAAGGAGGAAGTAAGATGGGCAGTCAAAAGAAGGATCAGGCCAAGACAATGGCAACACGGTGCATAATCCAAAATCTAGCAAAAGATAGGACAAAAGGCATCACTAGAGAGGGCTGGAAAGGGAGGACAAGAGGCATAGATGAGGAGTTTGGAAACAAGTAGGAATCCCAAGAAGCAGAAGGTCAATAAAAACTCTTCTAGTATGTCAGATAGTGATAGTGACTTGTCAAACTATTTATTTCAAATATAAATTCAAAACAATCAAACTAGAAAAATAGAAGTAGAAAGGGTGGGCCTAGGAAAAGCAAAAGCAGGTAAACAAATGGCTAGGCCAAACGGAAGTATTGACTAAGAATAATCAATGGGTAGCAATATCTGGGAACCATCATTGGGCCAAGGGCATAAGAAAACTGTAGAAAATGAGGAAGTAACTAGCCCAATAAAAGCCCAAAAAGATCCAATTGGAGAACAGAGTTACAATAAAGAGATAGAAAAAGCCCAAAGCAGAAAAGGAAAGTGGAAGAAGCTAGCCTGGGGTCAGACAAAAAGCAATGGAATGGAGATAGAATTCAATGACAGTATAGTGGGGATAAAGCATCGTCTCTGGGCAAAGGAAGAAAATGAAGAAGGCATGCAAAAAAGGGCACGTACAAGGGAGTCAAGTTCTCTTAGTTTAACGACGGTGGCCGCTAGGCAGCACCGTCGAGAGTCATGAATTCCTTAAGTTGGAACTATCGGGGAATTGGGAACCCCCGGACAGTTCGAGCATTGCGCGATTTAGTGCAACAATGGAATCCCGAAATTTTCTTCCTCATAAAAACAAAAGTAGGTGTTAGAAGGATGATAAAAGTAAAAGAAAGGAATGGCTTCCCAAATGGTTTAGTTGTTCCCAATGAAGGTAAAAGTGGTGGAATTGCCCTTTTGTGGATCAGAGAAATGGAGGTTGAAATAAAAAACTTTTTGAGATTCCATATTGATGCGGTTGTTACAGATCATTCCTTGGACCTCAAATGGAGACTTACAGGATTTTATGGGAATCCAGATACAAACTTGAGAAGAGAGTCCTGGAATCTCCTTAGAATGTTGAATTCTCAATACCAGATGCCATGGATGTGTATAGGAGATTATAATGAAATTCTGTCAGCAATTGAGAAAAATGGAGGACCAAAAAGGTCACAAAAACAGATGGAGGGTTTTAGAAATGTAATTAATGAATATGGTTTTCAAGATATGGGGTATGTGGGGCCTAACTTCACTTGGTGCAACTGAAGATCTGATGGGGAGAGAATTCGTCTTAGATTGGATAGGGTGTTGGGTACAATCGATTGGATTGAGCTTTTTAGTATTTCAAAGGTATACCACATAGTGGACTTGACTTCGGACCACTGTGCTCTCTTACAAACAAACCAACAAGCCTTACCCAACTGTGGAAAGAGACGATTCCATTTTGAAGTAGCTTGGATCAGATATGAAAAATGTAGAAAAATCATTCAGGAAGTGTGGAAGAACCATTCTGGGCTGCAATCTTCAAACGGGCTTGTAGAAGGTATAAAAGATTGTGCATCTAGATTAGGAGGATGGAATCGTTTTGATCTAGGTCATATTCCACGAAATATTCAAGAAAAAAGAAAGAGCCTTCAAGCTATGATCCAAGCTGATTTGGATGGGAGCAATGGGGAAGAAATAGACAGGCTTAGCAAGGAAATTAATGAGCTTTTGGATGTGGAAGAAAAAAAATGGCATCAAAGATCAAGGGTTCAGTGGTACCAAAAAGGGGATAGGAACACCCAATTCTTCCACCACAAACCATCCCAACACAAGAAGAAGAATGGAATTAATGGGCTATGGGACAAAGAAGGAAAATAGTGTGAAGGAATGGGGGGCATTGCTAATGTAGCAACTAACTACTTCAGGGAGTTATTCACAACTTCATCCCCAACTAGAGATAATGAGGTGGCAAAACTGATATCAAGGAAAATCACTGAAGAGATGAATGAGCACCTTACAAAAGAATTCCACAAGGAGGAAATTTTCCAAGCCATCCACAGTATGCATCCAACAAAAGCCCTAGGACCTGACGGTATGTCTGCTATTTTTTATCAAAAGTATTAAGATATTATTGGTGACAATGTGTCTAATAATGCACCAATGGCAAATTTGAATCAAACAAATATAGCCCTCATCCCCAAAATAAAAAAACCCAACCAAAATGAGTGATTTTCGACCCATCAGCCTATGCAATGTATCATATAAGATAATATCCAAGGTTCTTGCTAAAAGGCTTGAACCTATTCTATCTACCATTATTTCAAAAAATCAAAGTGCTTTTATTCCTAGCAAACTTATAACTGATAATGTTCTTGTAGTTTTTGAAATTATGCTCTATTTAAAGAAAAGAAAGGAGCTGAAGGATAGCTATATGGTAGTGAAACTCGACATGAGCAAAGCTTATGATTGGGTTGAGTGGGGATTTCTAGAAAAAATAATGAAGAAAATGAGCTTTGACGATAAATGGATTAATCTAATTATGAAGTGTATATCTACTGTCTCTTATGTTGTGCTTATCAATGGGGTGGCCCATGGATGTATAACCCCTACAAGGGGTTTGCATCAAGGAGATCCTATCTCTCCATACTTATTTCTCCTTTGTTTTGAAGGTTTTACAGGCTTGATAATGGAGGTAGTCAGGAACAATAAGCTTTTTGGAATCTCAATATGCAGAGGTAGCCCAAGAATAACCCACCTACTCTTTGCTAACGATAGCATCTTATACTACAAAGTATCAGGAATGGAAAGTAGGGAGCTAGTAAACATCCTTTAGAGGTATGAAGAGGCGTCGGGTCAAAAAATAAACACAGACAAGTCATTTGTCTTTTTCAGTCAAGATGTAAATGAAGGAACAAAAAGTGAAGTGAAGAAAATTCTTGGCCCAATGCTTGATGCCCATCTGAAAAAATACTTGGGACTTTCATCCTTAATTGGTAGATCAAATAAAAAAATTTTCAATGAAGTAATGGAGAGTATGGGAAAGAAGCTAATGGGATGGAAAGAAAAAATGTTATCCATAGATGGAAGGGAGATTTTGATAAAAGCAGTAGCCCAGGTAGTACCAACATATACAATGGGATGGTTTTTGCTCCCAAAAAGGTTATGTGAAGATATTGAATGAATGATGAAAAACTTCTGGTGGGGTCAAAGGCAACAAGAGTCTAAGATTGCATATGTTGGATAGCCTAAGATGTGCAAATCAAAATGAGAAGGTGGTATGGGTTTTAGGGATCTCCATGTTTTCAACCTGGCGATGTTGGAAAAACAAGGGTGGAGAATGTTAGCAGAACCGTGCTCACTCATGGCCCAGTTGTACAAAGCAAAGTACTTCCCTAACAGTGATGTCCTAAGTGCAAAAATAGGAAGCAACCCATCCTATGCTTGGAGAAGCATACATCAAAGTCTATAAGTCTTGAGACAAGGTACAAGGTGGAGAGTTGGAAATGGGAAGTTGATTCATATCTGGGATGACAAGTGGCTGCCAACTCCTTCAACATACAAGGTTGTTTCCCCAACAAAAGAATTTGGAGATTTTCCCATGGTATCCACACTCATAGATACAGACACAAAAAGATGGAGGAGGGATAGACTGGAAAATGTTTTCCTACCTTTTGAGGTGGAAACAATACTTAACATCCCCATTAGTTATCATCTTCCCGAGAACTCTATAATCTGGGCGGGAAATAAAAAAGGGTATTTTTCAGTGGAAAGTGCCTATTATGTGGCTAGAAGGATCCTAGAAAAAGAAGACCATGGTGAATCCTCTTTGGGTGACGTGTGTGCTTTGCTATGGAAGAGGATGTGGCATTTGAATATTCCAGAGAAAATTAGAATATTTGCTTGGAGATTATGTATGAATGCAATCCTCACATTGACAAATTTGTTCGAAAAAGGAATCCAAATGGATGTCAAGTGCCCCATCTACAAAAAAGATCTTCAGATAGTTGAGCATGCCATTCTAAGATGTGTTTTTGCTATGGCAGTGTGGGCTAAATGGATTGATTGCCCTATCAAAATTCTTGATTGCAGCCTGGATGTCACTGATTTGGCTATCAACTTAATGAACTAAGGAACTCAAAGTGACCTGGAGAAATTCTTTGGGGTTGCTTGGTCAATTTGGTATAATAGGAACTAGGTGGTGAATGAGAATTGTGGTGCAATCGCTGAGCATGACTGGGGATTAGCTATCCGTCTGATAGAAGACTTCAAGGAGGAAAATATTCAATTAATAAAGCTAAAAGGGACAAAGGATAGGGCCTGGAAACCACCTCATAAAGATGTTTATCTTATAAATGTGGATGGGGCAGTACCAGCAATGGAAGGTAACTCAGGAATTGGAGTTATAATTAGAGATTGGAATAATCAAGTTGTTGTAGCTTTGAGCATACCACTTTCAGGTAGATTTGCAGTGGAAGAGACTGAGGCAATTGCTATGGAGCAGGGCATTGTTCTTGCTAAGGAGATTGGATTAAATCAAATCATTTTGGAAGGAGATTCAATGCAAACAGTTCAAGCAATCTGCTGCAAAGATGTGGGGGGAGTTGCAGGTCATATAATTCATGGCATTTTGCAAGGAATGAATGGTTTTAATTATGTAGAAGCTAGATACATTTGCAGGAATAGCAACAAAATAGCCCATGAGCTAGCTCAAGAAGCCAAAAGATCAGGAGAGGAAAGCAAATGGATTGGTGTGGTCCTTGAGAGTCTAGCAAACTTGTGTAGGCTAGAAGGGATCTATTGTTTTTAATTTAGTGGTTTTCTCCTTTTCTCTTTGGCTTTGTTGTCTGTGGTCTATGTCGGTGCTCTATCCTGCTGTTGGTATGTGGTGTTTCTGCTCTGTACCTATTCTGTCTTTGATTAATTGAAAATTTAGTTTCAATTTCAAAAAAAAAAAAAAAAGTAAATGAGTAGTTATGAGAGCATAAAAATGAAGATAAATCAATAGGGGCAAGAAGGAAAAAAGACAAGACAGGATAGGGGAGCACAACCCATCCTCACCTAGTCCCCTCTACAAGATGAGCGGGACATAGTTGGGCAAGGTGGAATAAGTAGGACGAGTAATTTATATGGTTTTACCCTCCCTTAGCTGGATCTTAACATTAAAGAAATATTATATATGAAATAAAAAATTACCTTTTGACAAGAAATATAAAAAAGAAAATCACACCATTTATATGTGATGAGAAGGAGAAAAGAAGGAAAAGAGTGTTGATTATGTTGACTATATGATATTTACCCTTACTGGAAATTCTCTTGCGGAATCCACATCTGCTTACAAGTTCAAAAGCTTTGGGGTTGTAGGAGAGAAGCAGAAGAGCGGTCATCCCATCTTCGTCTCTTTTACCAACCAAATACTTGAATCGTTCTTGTGTAGCGATTTTCAAAGCTAAACTTGCTCTTATGCCATTTTGTGTATGGAAAACACAATACCCAAAAACACAAAGCAAATCAATAACAATCAAAGGAGAAATTATGTAAATACAATAAGAATGGTGATATAGCTAGTTACAATATGTGTACGGTAATTTGGGTTTTGAAAATACGATTTCACAAGCTGTTTCCTGGGACTAGTTAAAGCGAGATAGGGAACTAACCGAAGTGCTGAGAAAGGATGGCGATGTGAAGAATATTGGCCTTTTCATTCCTCTGAACAAACTGTTGCATGTCCTTTTCACCATAGTTTAAACTTTCATCTGCCAGAAAGTTGAAAATCTCAGTTTTACCATACCGAGCTGCTCGAAAGAGTGGGGTTTCTCCAAGCTTGTTGCGCATTCTTAACAACTCTTGATCTCTATTTATCATCTCTTCTGCTACCATCACCGAGCTTCCTTGGTCGGGAGTAGCTGCCTCATGGAGGATTGTGTTTCCAGAACGGTTTTTGCAGCCCAATTTGTTGCTGATAGAGATATATATTATTCATATTAACCCAATGTAATAGGCCCAAGCCTAATTCTACTTTGTGTGCAAGTCAAGTCTCCCACTTGTGCTAGAAGTCTATTAGTTTAGGGTTTAGTCTATTATATATACTCATGTTAGGGTTCATTGTAATACAGGTTATTGTACTACACTCTTACACAACAAAGATGTAGCCCTTAAGGGATTCCTCCATGGATGTAGGCTGTCAAGGCTGAACCACGTAACCCTCGTGTTCTTGGTGTTCCTATTCTATGCTTCCTCTTCCGTATCCACTCTAGCATATACAACATGATATAACAAATCGCGTTGCTAATATATTCAACATGGTATCAGAGCCAAATTTCTTTCTTGGCATCAAACAAACATCTCTACACAGCAACAATTCTTCGGCACGTTGAAGGTGCATGACGGCGTTACTGGCGTGTGGGGGCGAGACAGATACCCAGGCAGTGCGTGTGTGGGCGTGTGAGTTCGTATGATCACCAGATTCTCAGGCCAAGTAGATCGGGGGACTACAAGGCCGATCTAATATTATTTAACATGGTACCAAGGCTAAATTTCGTTCTTGGCATCGAACAAACATCTCTAGCAAGCAAAGAAGATTCTCACGTGCAACCCACCATTTGAAGTCACACATGTTTGTCTGCTGGATCTAGACTCCACGGCATCTCACAGCCACGATGGCTCTGTGCTATGTCAAAATCCAACAAACCGAGCAAGTTATGACTTAACTTACCAAATCTGCGCAAATCCAAGCTCCGCCTGACAAAACCAAAACCACAGACTTGCTCCACGACCTCTTGCAACCAAAACCCAGAAATCCGGTCACTCGAAGCCTTGCCACGTGCCTCCACACACCTCAGTTGTCTTCGGAAAATATCCCATGCGCTGCCTCAGATTCCTTGCTTACAGAATGTCTTCTTGGTACACGCGCCGCCCTGACGGCCTCCTCGTCCATCGATCTATAGAACTTGAGATTTTGTCCCTCATCTGACCTTACACGCGACCCTAGGATTTCTAGCATCTCCTGCACGCGCCAGTGGACTACCCGCACACGCCATCCATGTAGCTGAAGAACTACGTCAGTTTAATATGATGTCATCCATGACGTCATTGGATGACGTCAGCAAAGAGCCATGCAGCCCTATACACGTCATCAGACACGTTATCTAGCCATGTCAGCATTGTCGCCTCGTCAGCACCACGTCACCTAGCTGATCGTTGACCCGGCCGAACCAACCTGGATCACCCGGATCTGACCCGTGAGCACTGACTGTTGACTTGATCAGGATTCGTTGATTTTGACTTTTACGTTAACCTTTGACCAAAAGTTAAAATTTCTGAAAGGGCCTATCTTGCTGATTTTTTCGCGTAGATTCCAATTTTGGACTCTATTTCTTCATTTGAAGCTCCAAAATTGGTCAATTGACATATTCTTCATTGTGGTTTCTTCAAAAGGCATTATTCATGGCATCTCCAAGTGATCTTCTCATTCTTATCCAACCTCAAGCCTTCATCGAGTTTCCGCCTTGAGTTTGAGGGAGGGTGTTATAGATATATATTATTCATATTAGCCCAATGTAATAGGCCCAAACCTAATTCTACTTTGTGTGCAAGTCAAGTCTCCTACTTGTACTAGAAGTCTATTAGTCTAGAGTTTAGTGTATTATATATACTCATGTTAGAGTTCATTGTAACACAGGTTATTATACTACACTCTTACACAATAAAGATATAGCCCTTAAGGGATTCCTCCGTGGATGTAGGCTGTCAAGACTGAACCACGTAACCCTCGTGTTCTTGGTGTTCCTATTCTATGCTTCCTCTTCCGCATCCACTCTAGCATATACAACATGATATAACACATCGCATTGCTAATATATTCAACAGTTGCCATGGCAGGGAGGCAATTCTTTGAGAAGACTGAGTACCAAGTCAGCTTGTTTCGAGTAAGCGGCCTTGTGGAGCACTGTGTCTTCGTGTATTGTCAGTATGTGTAACGCATGGTCCTCCATATCGGCACAGAGTTTTATCATTGCTTTTGTGTCTTCTTTCAGAAGAGAATCGTACAGCTTTCCATTTGATTCATGATCTTTAGAAACAACCCTTTTTCCCCGTGGAAGCCATCAATTGAAGCTGTGAAGAGGAAAGGGAGGGAGGAAGGTTTTCAGAAATCAGAGAAGCAGGTTTATAGGTATGGAGGTTTGGTTACTTTGAAGGAAAATATTAAAGTAAAGAAATTTATTCGGATAATGCTGCTCAGTCCTCATCAATTATATTCGTGAGATTTAACTTTAGCTTTATAGCAATTATTGTTAGATTTTTTTAGACATTTGTGGGCTCAGATAGTGCAGTATTCTTTAAATGATTTATACTATATTTCTTTTTTTTACCGTAATGCTATTTATGTCGTGGATATGTACAATTGTACTTTTTTATTATTATTAATGAATGGAAAAGGTCCTTATGTATGTGGTTATTGACCCGACTTACTTAAACTTCTACTAATGGCGTGAGGTACTTTTGGGCACGCTAGGATTGTCCGTGTTGTGGTACAATATTTTTGCAAAGAACATGACTCGAACCCAATAACTTCTAAACTCAGAACTATCACTAAATTAGAGACTTACTATTTTTCATTTTTTTGGATGCCCTATAAAAGTATTGGTTAATGAAAAATAAAAAGAAACTTACATTTTTAATAGATTTCTATATTTCTCATATATTAAAACATTTTTAAAAAGTAATCCATTAATAAATACTTTGAGAGTGCATGTTAATAAGATTTTTTTTTTTCTTTTTTTGTACAGTAATGTTATGTTTGGTGGGGAAATGTGCACACGTAATGCCCCAACCAAAATTTCTAATTTCACTGGGAAGAAGCATTTCTCAGTCAGTTCATAACTTGATTCTTAGGTGTTGGGATCAATTTTGGAATGGCAAGCTAATTAAGGGAACTTGGGCTCATCAGCCTGGTTTCAAAGATATGTATATATAAAGGAATCAAATCCACTACTCATCCCATATTAAGGATGATGGCTAATGGTGCATAGTAAAGAAATACTCAAAAACACTAATTAACTCACCAAGTGACAAGTATAGCACAAGGTATATTTGTCACTTGGTGTTTTGATTTTGCTTACTATAATCACATGACACTTAACCCTACCTTATTTATCATACAAATCCCATGTTCTCACTCACCTATTATACTGACAGCGATTGGATCCATTATCATTCACAACAATTTGCTCCTGATGTTAACCTGGTACCAAAAAATTTTCTAAATTTTTTATCTATATAGGCCAACAGTCAACTAACCGAGCTAGGACTTGAACAAGACAGGTGATTGGGATCCATTAGATTAGATGACTTTTCAAATGTTCTCATTGCACCTAACTACTCTAGCTTTCACTATTATTACCCGGTGCACTTCACCCTTTCTTGAGTTGTAGCATTCTTATCTTGGTCATGCTTCCGTATCTTGTGTTTAATCTTTAAATTATAGGAGTTTGTTAGGTCAAGCCAATTTACGGTCATTTAATTGTATTTCATGTCCGATTCAAAAAAAAAAAAAAAAAAAAATTGTATTTCATGTCAATTTGAAAAACAATTTGCATTACCATTTAATATATAAGTGAGCCTTTGACTCTTGTTGCATTTGATTTTTTTTTTTTTTTCATCTAATGTGTGGAGTCCCTCCCCTCTCCCTATCATGGGACTGTCATATTGTCTTGTTATATTCATTTATGACATTTGGCGATTTATTTTTTTAAAAAAAAGAATAAAAAGTCATTCCAAATCTTTTAATATATATCATGACTTTACTCAAATGATTGTTTTGTCACACTAAAATATTGTGTCATGCTAATGCTATGGAATATAAACGGTAAAAATGTACTTTTGGTCCCTACGCTTTGGGCTGATTCTCAATTTGGTCCCCAAAATTGATTTCACTCCTAGGTCAATCCCTGATTTTAGAAAATTATTTTTATTTTGATTCCTACCGTCAACCCAGTAATAGAAAATGCATAGTGGCAAACGGAATACACTGTTTGCTGGCGTAGCTAATAAAATAATAATAATAAAAATTATATTTAGTATTTTAAATGCCATGTCAGCATTTAAATTAATTAAAAAAAAAAAAAGACAACTTAGAAAATTTTAAAAAAGAAGTAAATTGAATTTTTTTTAAACCTTAAATCTAATTTAAACTAAAATCATTTCTTAAAAAATAAAAAATCATTATCTTTTTAATTCTTTTTTATTTTGTTTTTATTTTTCTTTAACCTCATTAGCTTTAAAAAAATAATAATTAAAAAAAAAAATCCCTACACTGAAAGACTAATCTCAAATTCTTTCACTCTCTTCATGCTCAATGGATAGAATCTCTCACTCTCCACTATCCATGGCCGGAGCTCACTCAGCCTTCTTCTCCACCATGCGCCGGCGCTCACAAGCTTACAAGTAGACCAACAGCGAGCAGATCAAGCTTCTTCTCCCTCCCTCTTTTTACAAAAAATTTGGTCTGAAGCTCACTCTCTCTTTCGACTTTTCCTCCGATCAAGATCTCTCTCTATTGTCTTTCTCTTTGGGATTTGGGTTTGATCGGGGTTTAGAGAGAGATGGGCTGAGATCGGTGGTAGTCGTTGTGAAGTGGTGGTTGGTCTAATGGTGGGTGGGGCTGGATTGTTGGATGGGTTTGTTGTTGGCGTGGGTTGCGGTGGCTAGATATACTGATCGGTGGCAACGGTGATGATTGGTGGTTTGATCCATTCTTGTGGGTTTCGGATTGTAGGATCAGTGGCTTGATGTGGCTTGATCAATGGGTTTCTGATCTGTTCACTTGTTGCTGTGTCTATTTTAAATTTCTGGGTTTGTCTTTTTTATATGGATTTGATGATTTTTCTGGGTTTATGGGTTTGATTTGTTGGAGGTTTCAGTGGAGGATAGAGACCTTGTATGTATTTTAAGCATTGGTCTATTAAATGTGAGTTATTTTAGTGTTTGATTTGAAAGAAAATCTTGATTTTTTGGGGAAAATGTTGATGATTGTTTAAGGAAAATTTATGAGGTTGGTTGGGTTTATTGTTATTGTGAGCTGAATTGGCTGAGTTTGTGTGTGTTTGTTTCATAAGAAATTTTCTGTTTTTGAGTGGAAAGAAAATGTTGTGATGAAAATCATAGGCATCGGCTTTTTAGATGTGAATTTTTTTCAGTGTTTGGTGAAATTTACTGGGAAAGATGTTGAATACCTAGGAATTTTGTGTTCTTGTGATCTGGGTTCATGTTCTTGAGTTCTTATGTATTCACATTCAAATCTGTAACTATGTATTTTTATGTTTTTTTAATTTTTTTCAAATTGATAAATTAATTTTTTTAATTATAAATTAGATGATGACATGGCATGCTGATGTGGTTTTTTACTTTATTTTATTAGCCACATCAGCATCTAATATGACAACAGTGCATTCTGTTTGCCACATATGCATTTTCTATTACTGGGTTAACGGCAGAGACCAAAATAAAAACAATTTTCTAAAATTAGGGGCTGACCTAGGAGTGAAATTAATTTAGGGACCAAATCGAGAATCGATCCAAAAATTAAAGACCAAAAGTGCATTTTCGCCAATATAAATTTATAAACACTATTTTTCCCAATTCCCCATACACTTTTATGGCACTACGTTCTTCACATTTTGCCCATGACCATTTTGGTGAAATATTCAAGTTGAGCGTAAACTTCACCATATTATACACTCTCCTGATGCTCTCATCCATATCTACTCACAAGTTCCTATGACTTTTGAGGGAAGTAGTTCTCAGTGAGAACTTCTCACTACTGCATGTCTATTACTGATAGGCCAAGAATGTATTGATCCCTTTATGATAAATTAACCAATTGATTTAGCCAAGTTAATTAATTAATTTAATTAACATGCAAAATGCGTGGTAGCACAAAAAAATCACCAATTAACTAAAGTGCAACGGAAATTAAATTAACACGGTGATTTGTTTACGAATGGGGAAAACCTACACGGCAAAAACCCCACTAGGTGATTTTAAGGTCACCATTCCCGAGAATCCACTATTATCAAAACAAGTGGTTACAAGTAAAGGAATCTCAGTACCTTATACCAACTTACAGTTGAACCCTTACCCCAATACCCAATTGGACTTGTTCTGTAGTGACAATCTCTCCTTTTCAATGCACGGCTCCCAGTACATGACTAATCAATAGATGCGCGGATTCCAGTACACGACTTGATCACCAACTTGAGAAAGATTTTGGCTACAAAGTTTTTCAGTTCATCACAAAATGAAGTTCAATAATCTCCTTGGTCACAAAACCCTACGATGTACAAACACAACAGTTACTTCAAGACTAGGGTAAATCCTGTCTTCGGTCACAATTTGCATGAACACAACTTTACTTCACACTTACACAACTGTGCAACCTTTGACAACCTTTAAAATAATCTTATATATGTTTAAGGTTGTGAGAAAAGAAGGCCTAAACACATACTATCTACCCAATTGCAAGTAAAGTACATTTTGTCAAAGGATTAGCCAATTACATAAAATATTGACATATGTTCCTAACATTGAATCACATATGTCCTAACAATCTCCCCATTTTGCAATCCATGACAAAACCACAACAAACAAATGAACATATGAAAGAAGTCATAGATCACTCAACTCATATTCACTTGTTTAATACAATAAAATCTATCCTAACACAAACTCTTGAAAAATTTTGTAAGAAGAGAGTTTATAGCAAGTAGACTTTGACAACCTGTATTTCTGAAATACTTTAAACAAAACTTATCAAGGCATCTTAGTGTGAAACAGATATATAAGATTGCATACATCATATAGGAAACATGTGTATAAAGAAAGAAAAGAAAAAACACATGGAAAGAAAGGTGAATAACATACATCAATATATATATAAACCAAATATAAGTACAATGTATATCAAGTGGTCACAAGACCAATGTACAAGAGATAATGTATCTAAAATAGAAAGAAAAGATACAAGAATTCTCACTACATCCTTCATATACACACTCCCCCTATCACAAAAACTCTTATACTAACCCTTACTCTATGAGTATGACTACTCTCATCTCAAAACTACTCACCCTTTTTGTCTTGAGTG
Organism: Quercus robur; assembly: GCF_932294415.1. NCBI lineage: Eukaryota > Viridiplantae > Streptophyta > Magnoliopsida > Fagales > Fagaceae > Quercus > Quercus robur. The sequence goes on along the minus strand of NC_065538.1, from coordinate 72,981,507 downwards.
ACAAAGGGCAAGTACATGAAGTAGACATCTGGTCATCACTAGGTAAGCTAGCACCATCATCCTCATCAGCATCCTCACTGCCAGAGCCATCGTCACTCTCATCCTTGGACGCTGATGGAGAAGGAGAAAGAGCAACAATGAAACCACCCATGGAAATTTGTTGTCGGGCAATACGACTAACACAGGTGTTTACCTGACATAACTCATCACTAAGAGTGTCAAGGCAAGCATCCATGCGCACAAGTTGTGCCATGATGGCCTTAAGCATCATGCCACCCGCAGAAAACAAAGGGGTTCCAGTGGATGGAGCGGTAGAAGCTGGAGGAGTTGCCGTCTATGTGTGGGGCCGCCTCGGTCTGAGCTGTGCTTCTCTCCGTCGAACGGTAGCAGCATTTATGGCACCTATCACAGAAAAATGAGGAGAGATGGGAAAGGGGATGAAAAAATGGCGAAGAATCCCTGTGATAGCCGAAGGAAAAATGAGCTTATCATAGGTCACCGTATCCCTATAGACATCTATGAGGGTCAAAATGGAGTGAGAAGGGAAGTCGATAGAGATATCCTTTAAGAGGGACAGCAAAAATTGAGCACAAGGCACTGTAATGGAGTTATAGTGAGGCAAAGGATGAAGAACGAATGTCATCACCATGTTAAGGAACCTCGGACCTTTTGCAAAGCATGAGCAAGGGGTGTTTTGAAGATCACCCCAAGAAGAAGTTGTCTCGCAAAAGCAAGATAAGAGTTCTTATTTGGACCCTGTCCTTAGACACTCATAGCCAAGGTAGTTAGGATGCGCTACCCTAGGAATGTGTAGTACCTTGGAGACAATCTCTGAAGTAACTACAATGTGCGTACCTCAAACGCAAGAGAAAAAATGAGGTACTGAAGTATTGATTTTGTGCATATTGGAGTAAAACTCTTGTATGATCACGGAGGGACAAGTGACCGAGATGTCAGAAAGTGACTTCCAACCTCTACTATGAATGACAGTGGGTAGGTCAGTGTCGGAAAAGTCCGACAGAATGACATGGTGTTTCGAATGAATGCCTTGTCTACAAAAGTTCTCCAAGAAGTCCTTTCGGGCTCCATCATCATGGAATTGAATAGAAGAAGGTGTGGGGTCAGAGGAAGAAGATGCCTCAAAACGCAGAGGGTTCTAGGACAGAGTAGATTTGCATTTAGGTGCTTCTCTGCATTTTGGGATGGAGTAGATTTGCATTTAGGTGCCATAGAAGCAAACTAATGCAAGAAGGAGAGAGAGAGAGAGAGAGAGAGAGAGAGAGAGAGAGAGAGAGAGAGAGAGAGAGAGAGAGAGGAGAGACAATTAGAAAAGCACCAACAACAATATATCAAAATATAAAGAATTGAAGGTACGTATGCATGAAAATGCATAAGCATGTGATATGCAAATTCAAATGCATCATAGGCTCAGCCCAATCCAAACCTACCAGCACACAATATTGCAACAAAGTAAACACACATCTAAATTCATGAAACATTGTTATAATACAAATGTGATGCAATGCACGAAGTTTTAAACTCATTTAAGCAACACCCACCCAAAAAATTTCACAACTTCATCAATTTTGAAAAACCCCAAAAAAATTTCAAAAACCCAAAACCTAGACCTAAATGCATGAAGAATGAGAGATAAAGAGATCATACCAAGTGATTTGAGATAAGAAAAGGCCGAAAATCATGTGGATTGAAGGTTTTGAGAGAGAATAGTGTGTTTAGGAGGTGAAAATGCTGAAATCAATAGAGAGAGATTAAGGAGAAATGAAGAAAAATCGCGCAGAAGCCTTATATAGAAACTTCATAAATCTCGACAAATCAAGATGTGTTGAGAGGTGTCGAGATTTAAGACGCGTGTTTTAGCTATTGAAAAGCTGTCCAGCATTTGTCGAGAGGTGTCCATAGTTAAAGGAGCTTGATGGATCGAGGTAGCTATCGAGAAGCTGTCGAGAGGGCAGAACTTCCTTGATGGATCGAAGTAGGTATTGAGAAGCTATCGAGAGTGTGATAAAAAGCAACTGAAGGATCTCGATAGATAGCCTAGCTGTCGAGAGTTGTCAAGCAGTTGTCAAGATTGCTTAAAAACAATTTTTCAAGAAAAGAAAAACACAGATAGGAATGCAATCAACAATGCTATACAACCAACGATCCAAACACCATTTTAAAACCTCAAAATCATCTCTCAGGAAGAAAAATGTTAAGCACATAAATCCGCACACACACTAAACACGTCTAACCAATTTTATATTTCAAAAACAAGTTAAGACAGTTTAGTGAGCATACATTTACACAAGTATTCCTTGTGATGGCCAAATCACATTGTACTTGCACATGTATCAAAAGTAGCAAAGAATTTTGTGTATTGTGTGTGAAAAACATCGCAAGATTGCATAAGTGTCTACATGTTATGATGATTTGAAATATGAGAAAATCACTTAACTCACACACAATCATAATTGTTTGATGGGGACTATCACCTTCGAAGTACATCCTATAACTCCCACATCTCCTAGAATACACGCTTGCAATCATATGTAAAGCATTTTTTTATTCTTTTTCTTTGCATATTTTTTCTTTTAAGTAAATCATGCATGGGCATATAAGAGAGAGAAAAGAAATACCCAATAATGTTAAACTTTTGACATTGCACTTTGCTATGCTGAAGCATACAGATATCATTTCATGATTGGCGGGAAACAGTGGGAGATGGTTATTTATGCCTTTCTTTTAAGATTTTCTAGTCATTTCCGTTAAAAAGAGTGATATGAGTGTTAAGTACAAGAGATTACTTAATCTTACTCATCACAAACATGAGCCACAAAGCTCACTTGCTTAGTTGTGCATAGAGATGCTCATCTAAGCTAAAAAAGATACAAAGTTTAGAAAACTTTGTTTCAATGGCCATCCAAGGTACACAAGTACCAATGTACACAACCACACATTGTTTTTGTATTTTTCTAATTTTTTAATTTTATTTTTATTTTTATATGAAGAACAAAATAAAGCAAAACTGAAAAATAAGCAAACAAATACATGTTAAACAAAGCAATGCATAAAATTAGACTGACTCAAAACACAAAAGCAAAACACACAAGTAATGCAAAAACAAAAACAAGAAGGGGGGGAGAAAGAATTAATGACAGAATCATTTGGAGCCCTTTTCTTTCCACACCTTGAAATAACTTTTTTGTTTAGCAAACCCTTGATCTGGCGATGAGAGGGAAGAATTAAAACCATTCAAGGTCGAAAGGAACATGAGGGCTTTAAGAAGATCTCCAAGAGGAGTAAACGAGGGTGGAAACTGATTCTGGTTTCTATTAAATGGCTTACATTTATAGCAATTAGGTTGAGTATGTCCAGCTGTCCCACAGTGATGACAGAAATTCTGGTTTTTCTGTTTGGACTTTTGAGTATTTCCCTTCTTAGTCCTAGGGTTCTTAATCTCTTTCTTATCAAGCTTAGGGGGAGCTCCTAAGATAGATTTACCATTCTCTATGTTCTCACTAGCTAATTCATTTTTAACATTATCGTTCTTAGTTTCAATATTATCAGTAGGAGGAACAAAAACAATAGTACTAGCAGAAACAATACTAGGAGAAGAGAAATCATACTCGAAATTGGTTCGATCGAACGCAGATTTCTGAAGACTGAGCATCTCATTGAAATTTGAACTTGAAGTCCTTTCCAACTGGGCTCTGACTTGGAACAGTTTTGCCTCAAGCTTCTTGGTCTTCTTAGCCAAGAAATTATTTTCAAATCTCAGTGCTCCAATGGCCTGATTTGCTTCATCAAACTTTGTGGAGATTTCTTCTCTTGCTAGCTCCACTTCACTAAGCTTCTTGGTAGCCAACCTATACAACTTCTCATTTTTTTCTGAGACCTTTTATAACTTTGCATAGGCTGTGTGGATGTCATCTTGCTCATCCATCTTTTCAAACTTAGACTCCACCATTTCCTCTTCTTCATCCACATCTTCAACAATCCTTTCAATAGGATTTATAATGGCAGCGAAGGCATTTAGGATTCCATCATCCTCAGGCTCAGTGTCGCTTAATGTATCAGCAAGTGCCTTGCTCTTCCCAATAGTCTTGAGATACATAGGGCACTCTTTTTTCATGTGATCGAAGTCCTGACACCAATAGCACTTTGGTCCTGAGGGAACAGTGTACTGACTGCCATCCCTAGCATCCTTCTTTCCTTTGTCTAAGTTCTTGAACTGTGATGAACTGGATTGCTTTTGTTCCTTGTCAAATCCTATCGTGTTGGCATTCTTCGTAAACTTCTTGAACTACCTTGTGATATAGGATTTCATCTTAGAATCTTCATCGTCTGAAGACTCATCAGTGTCACTGCTCTTGGCCTTCAATGCCATGCTTTTGCTCTTACATGATTTCCCGATCCTTGTCAAACCCAACTCATAGGTTTGCAGATTGCCAACCAACTCTATTAAAGGAATTTTATCAATATCATTTGATTCCTCAATCGCAGTGATCTTGGCATGAAATCTCTCGAGTAGAGATTTGAGCACCTTTCTCACAATCTTGGGTTCAGCAATGGTTTCCCCAAAATTAAAGGCTGAGTTTACTATGTCCTTAAACATGGCATAGAACTAATCGAATGAATCATCCTCTTTTATCTTGATTTTTTCAAAGCTCGTAGTAAGCCTCTAAAACTTTCAATCCTTGACAGACTTGGTTCCTTCATAGGTTGTCCAGAGAATGGTCCATGCTTCCTTAGCAGTTTCAGTAGAGGATATCTTCTTGAATTCCTCTTTAGTGACTGTGCTGAATAAAGCATTCAATGCCCTACCGTTGAAGTTTACCGCCTTGATCTTTGCATTATCCTAATCGGCCGGAGCTTCCATAGTCTTGGTCCAGCCTATCTCCATAGCTTACCATACCTTTCATCTAATGACTGTAATAAATCTCTCGTGCGTACTTTCTAGTATGCGTAGTTAGTGCTATCAAATAAAGGAGGTATAATAAGAGACTGTCCTCTATCCATAACAACCATGGGTCAATGGATCACACAAAAAATATTAAAACCTAATCAGAGTGTCCCTGCTCTAATACCACTTAATAGGCTAAGAATGTATTGAACACTTGTGATAAATTAACCAATTGATTTAGCCAAGTTAATTAATTAATTCAATTAACATGCAAAATGCGTGGTAGCACAAACAAATTACCAATTAACTAAAGTGCGGTGGAAATTAAATTGACACGGTATTTGTTTACAAATAGGGAAAATTTATACAGCAAAAACCCCACCGGGTGATTTTAAGGTCACCACTCCTGAGAATTCACTATTATTAAAACACGTAGTTACAAGTAAAGGATCCCAGTACCTTATACCAACCTATAGTTAAACCCTTACCCCAATACTCAATTGGACTTGTTTTATAGTGACAATCTTTCCTTTTCAATGCACAGCTCCTAGTACGTGACTAACCAATAGATGCGCAGATCCCAGTACACGACTTGATCACCAACTTGAGAAAGATGTTGGCTGCAAAGTTCTTCAATTCATCACACGATGAAGTTCAAGAAGCTCCTTGGTCACAAAACCCTACGGTGTACAAACACAGCAGCTTCTTCAAGAGAAAGATGAATTAAGACAAATTCTGTCTCCGGTCACAATTTGCATGAACACAACTTTACTTCACACTTGTGCAACTATGCAACCTTAGACAACCCTTAAAAATAATCTTATATATGTTTAGGTTGTAAGAAAAGAAGGCCTAAACACATACTTACGGATTGGAGTGAAATCAGCTCTGAAAATCTTAATTTCATAAACCTCGATAAATAGCCATCTATCGACCTAATTGTCAAGCCACAGGCTGAAACAACTTTTAAACCTCGATAGATGCTAACTATCGAGCTTTAAAATCCAACGCTTTCTTACTTGTTTCTTGGACAAACTTGCATGACTTTAACACTTGAACTTGAAACCTTGTTCCTTGAAGTATTAAACTCATCCTAGATCTATCCAATTACAAGTAAAGTGTATTTTGTCAAAGGATTAGCCAATTATATGAAATATTGATATATGTTCCTAATATTGAATCACATATGTCCTAACAATTAGAATCTACATCAAGACTACAACTAATTCTAAACATATTTTCTCAATTATCCTGAAACATATTTTCTCAATTATCCTAACTGGTAAAAAAAACCATATAGATTCATGTGATAGTAGCATGATAGGCCAAAAATGTATTGACCCCTTGTGATGAATTAATTGATTAATTAACCAAGTTTATTAATTAATCAAATTAACATGCAATATGCATGGTAGCACAAACAAATCACCAATTAAACTAAGTATGCTGCAGAAAATAAATTGACACAGTGATTTGTTTACGAATGGGGAAAACCTACATGGCAAAAACCCCACCGGGTGATTTTAAGGCCACCACTCCCGAGAATCCATTATTATTAAAACAAGCGGTTACAAGTAATGGAATCCCAACACCTTATACCAACTTATAGTTGAACCCTTACCCCAATACCCAATTGGACTTATTCTGTAGTGACAATCTCTCCTTTCAATTCAACACTTCCAGTTCGTGACTAACCAATTGCGCAGATCCTAGTACGCGACTTAATCACCAACTTGAGAATGATGTTGGCTGCAAAGTTTTTCAGTTCATCACATGATGAAGATCATGAAGTTGCTTGGTCAGAAAACACTACAGTATACAAACACAGTAACTTCTTCAAGAGAAAAAAGAATTAGGGCAAACTAGGTTTCCGATCATACTTTTCTTCACACTTGTGGAATTGTGCTCTTGTGCAACTTGTGTAACCTTTTACGGCCCTCAAAATAATCCTTATATATGTTTAGGGTTGTGAGAAAAGAAAGCTCAAACATACATTCATGGATTGGATGAAAATCAGCTTGAAAAACTGAACTTCATAAATCTCGACGGATACCCTATCTGTCGAGCAACTGTTGAGCCTCAGGTTGAAATAGCTCTCTTAAACCTTGACAGATGCTAGCTGTCGAGCTTTAAAAACCTGCACTTTCTCACTTGATTCTTGGAAAGACTTGCATGGCTTTAACACTTGAACTTGAAACCTTATTTCTTGAAGCATTAAACACATCCTTGATCTACCTAATTACAAGTAAAGTGCATTTGTCAAAAGATTAGCCAATTACATAAAATAGTGACATATATTCCTAACATTGAATCACATATGTCCTAACATAGCAGATAGTGATAATATACCATGTAGAATAGTTGTCAAAATGTATGTGAAATTGGTAGCAGCTTTTACGTCAATAGTGGACCTACACATCTTTTACATAATCAAACAACTTTGTGAATATCTTTTTGGCACTCTTTCTGACCACGACTACTTCAGGTGTTCGGTTATGTTTGTTTGTTTGTTTTTTTTTTTTGATAATCGGTTATGTTTGTTTGTTCTCCTCCTACCTCATGAGCCTACTAAACCAACAGCGCTCTCAAAATTTTTTTTTTTTTTTTTTAAGCATGTAATTGAAACTCAAATAGTACAATATGTAAACTCTAATTGAGCTGAATATACAACTTATATATGAATAGTTTGACTGTCTTGAGTACCTAGGAATTTAAGTAAATTGGAGATTGCGTTTGAATACCGTTTATTTTGCTAAAAACTGAAAACTAAAAACTAAAAATTGAAAACAATAAAAAAATATTTTCCAGTTACTATTCATTAATGAAAATACTGTGCATTTGCCTATTTGCACTGTTCATGTCCCATGAACAGTGTAATAGGCATTGGTTTAAAAAAAAAAAAGTTATAGGTAAAGTTATAGGTAATAAAAAATTCATAAGTCAGGTGCAGGTGGTGAAAACGCAAACACAATCCAAACACCTTCTTCCAATTCAAGGCTTACAACTAATAATTCAGGCATCAGCTGTAATGTTATAGGTAATAAAAAATTCATAACTTTAATTGTGTGGCCAACGATAGAATCGTGTGAAATTCAATTATCAAAACAGTCCAAGCCTCCACTTTTTTGCGTAAATTGCTTCATTTCAGTTTCTATTTAGTTGAATTTTCTATTTCTGATAAATTTCTCTTTTGTTATAATTTTTAATTTAAAAGCGAGAATTAGGTCACATTAGTTTTAGGATGTTTTCTATGGTCCATGGTATTAAATTATTTAATTTTCTCCCTTTTTGGTGATTTTTCATATTTTTTTAGCATAATTTTGTGCCTAGCACAAAATAAGGTTTTCTACAATTCATTGTGTTTTCTAGGGATCTCTGTGGGTATGCTAGCCACTCTAAAGGAAATTACATTTTACCACCCTAAATTATACACCAGATTACACTTTGCACCATAAACTATTTGAATGTACGCTTTGTACCCTAAATATGACTTTTATTACACTTTACACCTCAACATTAGTTTTACTGTTAAGTTAGATAGAAATTAATAGCAAGTGACTTGCATGTGATTTTTGCTTAGATGACACATTGTTTAATAGCAAAAACACCCTCTTAAAACAATTAAAAACAAAAACTTAATCCCATTTATTTTTCCCAGCTATCTCTCTTATGTGCATACAAGCAAAGCTCTCTCTTTACTAATAATCTAAAGCCAAACCAGATTAATGACATGAAACTAACTCTAACAGCTATAGAAAATTCTGTAAATCACGCTAACCAGAAGTTAGTTCCACCTATGCTTTCAATAATTAACCAAGTAATCCTAGTGGTGGCCGATGGTGGAGCAGCGATGGAGCTGAATATATTTTTGATTTGGGGATTTAGGTTTATAGAGTTTTGATTTGGAGAAAGAGAGAGAGCTTTACCTTGAAAAAAAAAAATAAATAAGCTTTTGTTTTTAATTATTTGTGGAAGGGTGTTTTTGTATCTAATCAGTGTGCCACCTAAATAAAAATCACATGCAAATCATGTGCTATTAATTTCTGTCTAACTTAACAGTAAAACTAACATTAGGATGCAAAGTGTAACAAATGTCATAATTTAGGGTGTAAAGTATGCATTTGAATAGCTTAGGGTACAAAATGTAATTTGGTGTATAGTTTAAGATGGTGAAGTGTAATTTCCCTCTTTTCAATAAGTAATATGATATCATTAATAACTGGGTATGACATCATTTACTAGCAAAAGTACAATATGCTTGAAATCTAATACGTCTTTTCATTAAATTTACCTCAAAATTCATCATAACATGTTTAGCAAAATGTTCACAAGCATGAAATTTGCATTTCTCCTACTCACACAAAGGATTTTGTTGTAGTTTTAAGTTATATCTATCTCTGGTGTGATTATATTGGATGGATTAAACTATAGAATTTTTCTCCCCTGATGAGGGTGTATAAAATTCTTTGAGAACTTGGCTATTCTTATAGCGGTATGTGTAATTATGATAAAATTTACTAGGTAAATTATGATAGGGCAAAAATGAATTGACCCCTTTGCAAATTAATTAATTGCCCAAGTTAATTAATTAGTCATATTACATGCAATAGCGTGGTAGCACAAACAAAACACCAAATAACTAAATACAGTGGAAAATAAATTTGACATAGATGATTTGTTTACGAATGGAGAAACCACTGAGGCAAAACCCCACTAGTGAATTTAAGGTCATCATTCCTAAGAATCCACTATTATCAATCACAAGCGATTACAAGTATAAGGAATCCCAATACCCAATACCAACCTACAGTTGAACCCTTATCCCAATACCCAATTGGACTTATATTGTAGCAGCAATCTCTCCGTTCAATGCACGAATCCCAGTACGTGACTAACCAATGATGCACGGATCTTAGTACGTGACTAACACATCAACTTGAGGAAGATGTTGGTTGCAAAGTTCTTCAGTTCATTAACAATGAAGATCAAGAAGCTCCTTGGTCACAAAACCCTTGGCGTAAAGAAGCAGTAGCTTCTACAGAGAATATGATGAACTAGAGCAATTTCTGCCTTTGGTCACAATATGCATGTATTTTGTTTGCAACACATTGCATCACTTATGACGGCTTTTAAAATAATTCTTATATATGTCTAGAGTTGTAAGAAAAGAAACCTTACACAAATACTCATAGATATACGTGTAATCAAATTTGAAAAACCTGATTTCGTAATTCTCGACAGATATAGCTTGTGTGGAGCTTCTGTTGAGACTTCTATCGAGATTTAATGAACAACACTTCCTTTACTTGTTTCTTGGTTTGCATGACTTCAATACTTGACTTGAACACTTGTTTCTTGAAATACTAAACCCATCCTAAATCTACCCAATTACAAGTAAAATGCGTTTTGTCAAAGGATTAACCAACTACATACAATATGTTCCTAACAAATTACAACATAGATTTTTTTTAAAACTAAAAATGATGTATAGATCTCTTCTAGAGTATGTCAATGACTACTCCCCACGTATGTGTAGTCCTTGGTGAGATACTAAGTAGATTAAAGTATCCGGATCTATTATTTATATCATATGGTGTCCTTTTATTAGTATTATTATTATTTTGGCTAATGAGTGTCTAGAGCTCTTTGAGAGCCAAGACCTTATAGATCTAAAGAGGCATTAGGGACTATTAGGCTAACTCCTTCTTCACGGATCTCATAAAGGCATAAAGCATTAGGAATCATTGAGCCTACTCTGGGAGGTTTATACTTCCACATAACTTAAAAGAATATGTTGAATATGTTGTATTAAAGGGAATGTGTTGAATTTATTATAACTTGTTTCAGCTAAAGTCTATTTTGGATCCGCTTATTTTGCTAACACTGAAAACTTTTTGTTGAAAGTACTGATAAATAAAGATAAAAGTTAGCCGAAATTGTTTAATGAGACCCATAAATAATACCAAAAGGTGTAGTGAGGCTCATAAATAATAACAGAAATAAATTGAATACTAAAATAAATTGACTTTTTAATTTGGAGTTAAATACATACTTACTCTTAAAAGTTAACATAAAATCAAGAATGTTGAATGAAATTTGTTTTATGTCTTTATATTAGAATCACATCCTCTTTCCCAATGTGTATTTGTCTCTATTGTGACTTTATTCTGAAAGCTCGAAATGTGTGAAAACACAAGAGCTTGTTTAAACCCCCAATTTAAATTACGGCTTGGTTGATTTTACACTAACTTATTACTAAGTGCGGAATAGTGTAAACACAAGCAAGCAAACATGAGAGCTACTCTAATCCATATTAAAAGCAACACAGTAGTAAAATGAAATGAACAAGAGTAGGGAAAAGAGATGCAAACACAAATAACACAGAGGTATGTTATCGAAGAGGAAACCGAAGACCTTAGCGAAAAACCTCTCCGCCGCCCTCCAAGCGGTAATCGATCCACTAGACAATCAGTTGGGATACATGAGTAAGTAAGAGATCCTCCAAGCCTAATCTACCCTCTGTACCTAAGCCCTCCAAGCTCCTACTCTAACAAGGCTTCTCAGAACCGTGTCTTGTCTAGCTCTCTGGATCCCGCAACAAGCTTCATGTTGCTTCTGCCATCTTTGGCTTCTTCCAATGTTTCCCAGCAGCACCAAAACCTCACTGGACACTCTCAAAATGTGTGGTAAGTGTTTGGGCTATTGACCTCTCAATGATATGGAAATGGAGAGGTAGGAGATGAGGAAATTCCACAAACAAATGTGTAGAGAATTGTTGGTATAACAATTTCTAACTCTTAAGTGTTTTAGCTAGGGTTTTCTCTTTGAAGCTCTCTATCACAATTGTGGGTAAAATGGGTATATATAGTGAGGGTACATAAAGCATGTAAGGTTGAATTTATTCAACCATCTAATTGGCTTTATTCCGTGCCAAATTTGCTTGTAATTCAGCATTTAGTAACCCTGTATTTAGGTGGGATTGTTGTAAGGGTAGTGAGTGAGATAGTGTGAAGATTGCTCAAGAGTGTGCAAGAAAACAGAGTGTCGCGGCTGGGACTCGCTGCTGGACTCGCGGCTTCAACCCGCCAGAAGATGCACACGTGCCAAGCATGCTGGAAGATGAACAGTCATGCTAGCTGGAGCACTACAGGACAAAACAGGACAACTGGCCATACGGTTAACTCGCGACTGGAACTCGCGACTTAGTCAAGCCGCAAGGTCAAGCCGCGAGCCACCCCTGTTTTGGAAAAACCTGACGTTTCGCATTCCACTCCACTTTAGTATAAATACCCTTTTAACCCACGATTGAAAGAGAGCTTCCAGAGAGAATTTTAAGAGAGAAACCCTAAAGAAAAACCAGATTGTTTCACCCACAATCTCTACCTTAGAGTCTCATCAAATTCCCTCACTCTCTTTCTCTCCATTGTCAAATCCTTGAGAGGCCTTTATACCAAACCTGGTTCTCACCATTATCATCCCTGTGAGACAGACGTTTGGAGTTCTGGGAAGCAGTTAGGAAGGAGCCAATATTCATTGGTTGATGCTACGGTGTAGTAGCGGAATCCGGAAAGCTAGAAAAGAAAAAGGTTCGGCGCAACCTCGTTGGAGCAAGAAGCTTGGAGGGCTTAGGTGCATTGGGTAGATTAGGCTTGGAGGGTCTATTGCTGTCCTTGTATCCCAACTGTATTTTCTAGTGGATTGATTACCGCTTGGAGGGCGGCGGAGAGGTTTTTCGCCGAGGTCTTCGGTTTCCTCTTCGATAACATATCTGGTGTTATCGCTGTGTTTGCATCTTCCTTCCTCTCTATCTCTGCCTTTACATTAATCTGCTGTGGTTTATTTTGATGTGGCTTAGATAGTTGTTTAATCAATTCCATGTTATAGCATATGTTAAGTTTCCGCACACTAGTTGTTTAACATATTGCTTGTATTGATTAAATTGGTTTTTGGGGGTCTAAACGTTCAAAAGTGTTTTTGTACACGTTTTTGAACTTTCAATTGGTATCAGAGCAGGTACACATCTGTTTGGTTTTATTACCATTGTGTGATCCTTGACTCCCTTTCTTTTGAGATGGATAGGTCTCAATCCCTTAATGCACCTCCATATTTTGATGGAAGTAATTATGCATTTTGGAAGGTTCGTATGAGAGCGTTTTTATGCTCTATTGATGAATCCGTGTGGGATGCTGTAGAGATTGGTTGGGCCAAACCTGAGGCAGCCAAATCCACATGGGATAAGGCAGCACTTGCTGCATCTAATGCTAATAGTAAAGCACTAAATGCTATTTTCTGTGGTGTGTCTCCAGATGAATTTCACAGGATTTCTCACATTACCATTGCCAAAGATGCATGGGAGATTCTGGAAACAACTTATGAAGGCACGAAGAAGGTGAAAGATACCAAGTTACAATTGCTGACCACTCGGTTTGAGGAGCTCAAGATGAGTGAGGATGAGTCTTTCGACTCTTTCTATGGGAAGTTAAATGAAGTGGTTGTCAGTAAGTTTAACTTGGGAGAGAAGATGGAGGACTCAAAGATTGTCAGGAAGATCCTCCGATCATTGCCGGAAAGCTTCCGTGCCAAAGTGACAGCCATTGAAGAGAGCAAGGATCTTGACGACATCAAGGTGCAGGAGCTGGTTGGTTCTCTACAGACCTATGAGATGTCGCTGCCAAATCAACGGAAGGGAAAATCCCTTGCTCTAAAGACCACTAATGAGAAGGTGGAAGATCAAGGCTCGTCGGGAGAAGATATGGTGGACAAGGATGTAGCCTATCTTGTTAAAAATTTCAAGAAGTTTTTGAAATTCAAAAACAATGGAAAATTTGATGATAAGAGAAATTTCCAAAATTCTGGAAGGGAGAAGAGGGATTTCAAAAGGAAAGATGGAAAAGAATCCCAATCCACACAAGGTGTTGTTTGTTTTGAATGCAACGGACATGGACACTTCAAGAAGGAATGTCCTAATTATTTGAAGTCGAAAGGCAAGGTGTATGCCACAACCTTGAGTGATTCAGACTCGTCCGACTCAGAATCTGAAGAGAGCTGTGATGGAGAAGGGAACTACTCAGCTTTCATGACTATTGCTCATGTTGAGTCTTCGGATGAATTGAATTTGCTTGTTCAAGACCTTGGAGAACATAGTGAGGATGACTCACTAGGAATTGTTGAAGAATCTGAAGCTGAAGAAGAAGAAAGCACAGCTACTCTTCAAGAAAATTACAACTCACTTTTGGAGAAATCTGGTGAATACACAAGGGTGGCCAAGGCTGCTGTGAGAAAGATGAAGAAGGCTGAGGAGGACTACAAAAGTCTCCTAATCCGTTATAGGGAGGCCAAATGCGAGATTGAAAATCTTAATGGTGAGTTGTCCGAAGCCTACACTAAAGTGAGATTCCTTGAGAATGAGGTTGTTCAAGCAAATGCAAAAATAGAGAGGGTCACCACCAAGAAGCTAGATGATGTTATATCTTCTCAAAAGAGCTTCTCAGACAAATCCGGACTGGGATATAGCGGAGGAAGTAGTTCAACTGGAAATATCACCAAAGAAGTGAAGTTTGTCAAAGCCAAAGATCCAGTTGTAGCTGATCCTACTGGAGTGAAGCTCTAGGTGGAGGAGAAGAAGAATGTGGTGGACCAACGGATGCTGAATCATCGTAATCAGTATGTGGGCAGGTCTGAATCTCGTGCCAAGTCACGTCCTCGACCACAAAAAGGTCCTAGAGGAATGTATGTGTGCCATTATTGTGGACTTCAAGGGCACACTCGACCAAACTGCCAAAAGCTGAGAGCAAAGAACAGTGCAACTCCTCAAAGGTCAGGAGGACCAAGAATTGATAGGAGAACTTGGGCAGGGGATCAACCTAGAGAGCAAAATGGAGATCCCGGAATGATGGACGTGATGAAGATGATTGGTGCATTCACCAACTGCTTGGAAAGCTTCTCACGAAGGTTTGAAAGCCCTAACTCCCGTACCCAATCCTCTAAGGAAATCACCCCAAACGCAAGTGCCGTGTGGGTGAAAAAGGGTACTCATGCATAAGCATTACAACATGTCCATGCATTAATACTTCCTATGCTTTGTGACTATGTTTGCTTGGTATGCTTGTTGGTTTTGATTTTGGTTGTTTGGTTGTTTGTGAATATTTCTTATTTGTGTTTTATCAATCTTTTTGTTTCTTGAGTCAAAAATCCAAAAATTCATAAAAATTTGAAAATCAAAAAGCTTGATTGACTTTGTTGAGTTTTTGTCTTAAAAACTCGTTTTGCCTTGTACCTTTGTGCTAATGGCTTTGTGCATTTTCGAGCATTGCTTGTTTTCATGCACTCATATCACTATGGGAAAAATCTTGAAATCTATGTGATTGTTGTAAATAGATCTTCAAACTTGTCATGAATGATTAGTGAATGGTTATGTTGATCTTGAAACATGCATAGATTTGTGTCTATATCTCTTCCCACTTTTTATTTTTTTTTCTAAAAAGAGCTCACCAAATGTAAATCTCCAAATGAAAAGAGATATTGAGCTGCAAAAGCCTGTCGCACATTCTAGTATTTGACTAGGAAAAAGGGTAAGCGACTTTATATTAAAAGTGAAATTTCATTCAAAAAGGCCAAAGGCCTGTTCTTCAAAGAGAAATGTTATATATCCCTCTCACAATGAGAGATGATTGTCTCAAAAGATCAAATGTTAAGGCTGAAAGTGGAGTCAAATGAAAAAGCTCCAAGTTATGTTATCAAGTTGTGTGGGAGGTCATATATTCATATGTCTATAATTGAGATTGGTCACATGATCTAGTGCTAATTGTGTATGTCTTGGTTGAATTGATCATTGAAGCTTCACATTAGACAAATGACTATTTCATTGTTGATATCCACACACTACACACAAGTTTATGTTTGATAAATGCCATATTCATTTGTGTGATTGTACTTGATAAAATGTGTTTTCACATGCTCAATCTTTGTTAATTCAAGCACAAAAAGATTTTTGAGTGTTTTAGGTGTTTTTGGAAAGTGTTTTGCTGGAAAATTCTGAAAATTTCAAAAATACAGTTTTGCCCTGTTTTGGCGGCTCTTTCGCGGGTATGTCAAGTCGCGAGTCTCAGTCGCATCTTCGCTGGTCAGTTTTGGCGACTTGTTCGCGAGTGGAAGGTCCAGTCGCGAGATTCACTCAGAGATTTTCGCGGCTTAGCTCGCGACTCACTCGCGGGTAGACCTTCCAGTCGCGAAAAACACTTAGAAAAATTTTTCAAAATTTTGTTCTTGAGTGCTTTGGCGGCTTGAGCTGGCGACTGTGTGGCAACTTAATCCAGTCGCGAAAATCGCGTGTTTTGCAGAAACAGGAGCAGTTTTAAACCTCTTTCAGTTTTCCCTCGAACTTTTGTAACTGTTCATTTTCTCTTAAAACTGCTGTTTCCTCTCAAAACTCTTCGTGACTCCATTTTTCAAACCCTTTTGGTGCTTCGTTTCTTCTCCAAATCATCAAGAAAAGGTATGAGTTTTGCTTTCTCAATCTCAGTTTCTTTTTCCTGCATATTTCTGTTGCTGTTTGGACTGGTATTGTGTTCGGTACTCTTATCTCTGTGTGTAATGGGTTTGGAGTGTCCTGTTTTGATATTGTTCTCACCTGTTTTCATGCTGAGCAGTCACAATGTGTTTTTCATTGTTCTGATTTTTGCTTATTGTTGAATCTGAGAATATTTTCTGAAATGGGTTTGGTGTTTATGTGTCTTACTCATTATACTTGCCTGAATATTGATGTGTGGCTGTTTGGTTTCATCATGATTGAAATATTTTCTCCATGTTCATGTCTCTGATGGAGTGTTTTATGTTACATGTTCTAAATGATTCAAATGGTGTTTCCTATTGCATATCATGGTCATGTTAACCTGTCTCATTGACAGTTGTGATGTTTTTCTTTGTCTTGGTGCACTTTTACCAAGTTTGTTGCACGGATTAGTTTGCGCTTCTGTGCATTGTTGGAAGGTTTGATTGGGTCTGCACTATATTCAGTCTGGGTTTTTATATTGAAATCTTGGTTTTTACTGAATCTTGTTGACAATCTTTTGTGGGGTATTGTTGCTTGGTTCTTTTCTGTTGGTCTGTTCTCTTGCAGATGTCTCGTCGATCTTCCAGGGGTAAAGACATTGTTGCTGACGAATCAGCATCCCCAGTTGCTAAAAGGACTCGTCTATCATCTCAAGCATCTCAAGATCCCAATGAGGATAGATTCAGAGTTCCCCTGAACTCACACGCCTACTCAAATGTGTTTGACAAGTCAACAACTATAGTGGAGCGGGTAGTAGAGTTCAACACCTTAGGGACTACATTCATCCCTCGAATCTTTGAGAAACGAGACTGGGCAAACTTGTTCGGAAACTTTGATGATCCAATGGATGAGCTGGTCAAAGAATGCTTCTCCAATGCATCTGATCTTGGACCTGTCCTCGTTTTCTGGGTCAGAGGAACAGAGTTTAGTGTTACCCCAGACTCCATCGCAGATCTTCTCGGCATCACCAGACCTCAGAATGTGAATTTAACTCCCTATGATGAACGAAATCCAGAGGTTGGGGAAATTCTACAAATCCTAGGACACGATCATGAGGTGTCTAGTGCAGGAACTTCCATCAGCACCGCAAAGTTTGCACCTGAGTTGACCACACTGAAGTTGATCATGTTCACCAATCTCTACCCACTGTCCAACACTACATTCATCAATCTTGGGAGAGCTATATTTCTGTGTGATCTCATTACCGGAGCCCCCATTGATATATGTGCTCACATCTACTACAACTTGAGGAAGACCGCTTGTCGATCTACAGCTCGAGGAATCATTCCATTTTGCAGTCTCGTCATGAAACTCATCCTTAGTGCTGGCATTACTCCTCCTGCAGATGGTAAAATGTTGACTCGTCAATGTCCCATTTCTTTGTTCACTCTTCAAGCGAGCAGAAGTCACTCCTCCAAATCATCAAGAAGTGCTCACATCTCTCCGGGTCCTTCATTTGCCCCTGACTCAGAGACACCTGCACATACCACATCTGCATCTCGTGATGTTCCTGAAGCTTCCCCGGCTGGTATTCCGCAAGCACATACTGCTTCTCATACTGACAGCGTCGGCAGTGTTCTTGAGCATATTCAGAAACGCGTTGATGAGCTTGTGGCACTTCTCTACTCCACAAACAACCATGTCCAAATGCGCCTCGAGACTATGGAGAATCAGCTAGATGAGATTCAACGAAAGTTGGACGAGAGTCTTTAGCTATTCGTGACAAAAAGGGGGAGAGCATTCAGTAAGGGGGAGAAAAGTTCAAAGGGAAGTGTGCATAGTGATAGGGGGAGTACACACACACACATACTTTTGTTTTGTTTTTCGTCCTATCTTCTAAACTTATGGTTCTTTTGGTTTTGATACACTATGTTTTGGTGTATAACTGTTTCTAACTCTTTTCATATACTCTTGGTTTAAACTTTATTCTATATTTGATGATGTTATTCAGGTATTTGTTGGTTTGTACCCATATGCTTATGTAAGCTTTGAGGGTTTAAGTTTTATGCATAGTTTGTAGGCCTTGTGGTATGTACCATGCTTAAGTGCAGCCTTTATGCTATGTTGAAATCAGTACTTTAATCTAAATGTTCTGCATTGTGATTGTTGTACTGTCACTCTTGTGCCCTTGTAGGATTGTTCCTAGATGCATATGCCATGTGTGCTATGCATTGGTTGAGTGTTGTACATACAAGTGTCTTGCCTTGTGCTTGTTAACTTGTATGTCCTTGTGTTCATTCCAAGTGTGAATGAACACTGTGATCACTACCTTGTGGTGTTCACTTGGTTGATCAAGCCATGGTTTGTTCATTAACTCCATCTTAAGCTTGATCTCATATTGCCTGTTTCATATGCATTAATAATTTTCTGCTTACAATGATCATGGTGTATTGTTGTGTTTCAGGAGTTTATGTTCATATGATTCAAGTGCTTCACAGCTTCTAGAATTAGGTGTGAGTGAGTTTTGATCAACTGTTCCCAACTCACATGTTAAGTCTAGAGTCTGTTTTAGGGTTTTGTCACGGAATAGCCAAAGGGGGAGATTGTAAGGTTGAATTTATTCAACCATCTAATTGGCTTTATTCCGTGCCAAATTTGCTTGTAATTCAGCATTTAGTAACCCTGTATTTAGGTGGGATTGTTGTAAGGGTAGTGAGTGAGATAGTGTGAAGATTGCTCAAGAGTGTGCAAGAAAACAGAGTGTCGCGGCTGGGACTCGCGGCTGGACTCGCGGCTTCAACCCGCCAGAAGATGCACACGTGCCAAGCATGCTGGAAGATGAACAGTCATGCTAGCTGGAGCACTACAGGACAAAACAGGACAACTGGCCATACGGTTAACTCGCGACTGGAACTCGTGACTTAGTCAAGCCGCGAGGTCAAGCCGCGAGCCACCCCTGTTTTGGAAAAACCTGACGTTTCGCATTCCACTCCACTTTAGTATAAATACCCTTTTAACCCACGATTGAAAGAGAGCTTCCAGAGAGAATTTTGAGAGAGAAACCCTAAAGAAAAACCAGATTGTTTCACCCACAATCTCTACCTTAGAGTCTCATCAAATTCCCTCACTCTCTTCCTCTCCATTGTCAAATCCTTGAGAGGCCTTTATACTAAACCTGGTTCTCACCATTATCATCCCTGTGAGACAGACGTTTGGAGTTCTGGGAAGCAGTTAGGAAGGAGCCAATATTCATTGGTTGATGCTACGGTGTAGTAGCGGAATCCGGAAAGCTAGAAAAGAAAAAGGTTCGGCGCAACCTCGTTGGAGCAAGAAGCTTGGAGGGCTTAGGTGCATTGGGTAGATTAGGCTTGGAGGGTCTATTGCTGTCCTTGTATCCCAACTGTATTTTCTAGTGGATTGATTACCGCTTGGAGGGCGGCGGAGAGGTTTTTCGCCGAGGTCTTCGGTTTCCTCTTCGATAACATATCTGGTGTTATCGCTGTGTTTGCATCTTCCTTCCTCTCTATCTCTGCCTTTACATTAATCTGCTGTGGTTTATTTTGATGTGGCTTAGATAGTTGTTTAATCAATTCCATGTTATAGCATATGTTAAGTTTCCGCACACTAGTTGTTTAACATATTGCTTGTATTGATTAAATTGGTTTTTGGGGGTCTAAACGTTCAAAAGTGTTTTTGTACACGTTTTTGAACTTTCAAAGCATGTATTAGACAGTACAGACTGGCAGAACAGAATGTCTCGCGAGTGTCTCACGGGTAGGCCTTACCCACAAGATACTCACGAGACACAGCTGTCTCCATCTGTATTGACTCTTTGCATTCCAGTCATGTGCAAGGCACATGCTTCACTTCCCGGGAAGCTTAGTCATGAGACACCCGTGAGAAGTCTTCTGGCTTCACTTGCTTGAGTCTTCACACACTCTCTCTTTAACACACAACTCTTACAACCACTACCCACAATAAATACAGGATACACAAGATTGAATATAATTACAATCAAATTTAACACAGAATAAAAGCCAACAAAATACAAATTTGTAAATCGTAACTTTACATCTTCTTTTGCAAAAGTAAAGAGATTGATACACATAATTGTCTGAGGCCACTTTAAACTTTAAAAGTGAATGGTCATAACTCCTACACCTACCGTTCAAGTAACTTTAAGTATGTGATAAGTGTAGTCAGACTTTTTGTCCTCCTTCGGCTCAGCATGAAACATGCTGAAACTTCACAATTCCTCCTTTCTGCGGAAAATTACTTCATTCTGGAGCAATCAATAGCAATTAATAGCCCCCTTTCTTCACACTGGAAAATTGTTTCACAATTCCTCACTTTTTCTTTTTTTCTTCTTTTTTGGGGCAAACAATAAGAGCCTTTCTGCTTTCTGCTTTCTCCTCTGAGATATAAGTTTATTGACTCCCAGAGACATTTATTAATTGCGTTTGAAATGGAATTACATCAGTTTGTGAATTTTTTAAATAAATTTTGTAGTAGTTTTAATATTTTATTTTATTTTATTATTATAAATTTTAACATACTTTTTTTTTGCTAAGAAATTTTAACATACTCTATTATGATCCACGAATAGTAAAAATAGTATCAATTATGTTATAAATTCATGTGAAAATAATATTATTTTAATCACGATTTACGTATTACTTTAACAAATTATAAAATAATAACGATATATAATTGAGGAAATTTTAATTTCTCTAGGATGAAGGCTAATGGTGCATGGTAATGAAATACTCAAAAACACTAAGGTATATTTGTCACTTGGTGTTTGTCACTTGGGGTGCGTTTGTTTCTATGTAAAATGTTTTCTAAGTGTAAAATATTTTCAAATGAAAATATTTTTCGGAAAAGAAAATATTTTCAGGTGTTTGGTGGCATTTTAAAAAATACTTTGAAAAATATTTTTTAGTGTTTGGTTGTGTTCTTGAAAATACCATAGAAAACACATTTTCTACTTGTTGCTCACATTTTCTCAAATTTTCTCAACTTCTAAACAAATATATAATATCATTTCTCAACAGAGAAACACAAAAGAAACAAAACCCAAAAAAAAAAAAAAAAATTCAACAAATCCGGTCAAATTGAGAGAAGGAAGAGAGAGAGGCGATTGGGTTCGATCTAGAGGCGAGACTGCGCAGCGGAGGCGAAGGTGAGATCGTGTGGCGAAGGCAATTGGGTTCGATCTAGAGGCAAGATTGTGCAGCGGAGGCGAAGGCAAGATTGCGCGGCGGAGGCAACTGGGTTCAATCTAGAGGTGAGATCGCACGGCGGAGGCGAAGGCGAGCATGATCAGACTGGGTTCATCAGAGATGGGTTTGAGCACAACAGAGGAGCTGAGGCTGTGCAATTAGATCGACGATGGGTTTGAGCGGCATGATCAGACTGGCAGGGCCATGGGTCGGGGACTAGATCTAGTCTTCACCAGCAATAGCTCTCTCCGTCCTTCAGCTTGGGCTTGGTGTGAGTGATGAGAGTGAGTGAGGAGAGAAATTTTCTAAGGAGAGTGGAAATGGTTTGAAGGTAAAATGAGAGTGTAAAATGATTTACAGGTGTGGGGTGAGTATTTTACAGTCAACGGAAATGATTTTCTATTTGACCATATTTTCCATGCGCAATGAAACACACGGCAGGGTGTAAATTGTTTTCTCAAATCCATTTTGAGCCGGAATAAATGCAGCCTTGGTGTTTTGATTTTGCTTACTATAATCACAAGACACTTAACACTACCTTACTTATCATACAAATCCCATATCCTCACTCACCTATTATACTGACAGCGATTGGATCCATTATCATTCATAACAATTTCTTTCTGATGTTTACCTTGTACCAAAAAGTGTAATCTTTTATCTATTTAGGCCAACAGTCAACTAACCGAGCTCGGACTTGAATAAGACAGGTGATAGGGATCCATTAGATTAGATGACTTTTCAAATGTTCTCATTGCACCTAACTATAGCTTTCTCTATTATTACCCAGTCCACTACACCCTTTCTTGAGTTGTGGCATTCTTATCTAGGTCATGCTTCCATATCTTGTGTTTAATCTTTGAATTATAGGAGTTTGTCAGGTCAAGTCAATTTACGGTCATTTAATTGTATTTCATGTCAATTAAAAAAACAATTTGCATTACCATCTGTTAGGTTCTAAAGTCTTAGGATTTTATGTATTTAGAACTCTAATTTGTATTGTTGGCAAACCATAATCAAAATAATGTTTTAGAAGTGTTTTTAGTCTAGCTCAAAGTTGTGATTTTATGTAAAGTTGGAATCGAGTTAAAGCAGGAAGCATTGTGCCTTTCGGCTTGGCTCGGTCGATCGAAAGATAGGCTCGATCGATCGAAGCTCAGGCAAAATGTTTTTCTGCAGATTCGTCCAACTCAGCCCTAAGTGTTTTAAAACATTTTTAGGGTTTCTTATTTGTCCTAAGTATAAAAGGCAAACCCTAGCCATGTTTTAGTGTTGCTCATAATTGTGGTTTGTGTAAATCTCTTGTGAGATCTAGAGGAACTTTCCTTTACAAAAACTTAGGGTTTTCAAGAAGAAGATTTATCTATGCCTTGATGATCAATTCAGTTGCTGCCATTGAAGTTTAAAGAAAACACAAGTGGGTGTGCTTGTATCTGGTGGTGAATCCAAGAAAGAAGGAGTCCGTGGATTCGGAGCTTGCACGTGGTCGTGTCAGTAAGTTTTACTAGTTGGTAGCAATAAGAAGTCGAGCGTGGGGGCTTGTAAGTCTTATTGTATGAACTTCGATTCTTTCAAGATAGTGGATTCAAGTTTACCTTAAGGATAGCTAGGTCAAATCCTCCCCAGGTTTTTACCGGTTTGGTTTCTTGGGTGATCATATCTTGTGTTATTTATTTTCCGCTGCTTTGCATGATTTGATCTTTATTATTGTGATAACCTAGACTTATTTAATTGGACTAAGTAACAACTTGGCTAATTACCTAGGTTTAATTAATTGTTTAAGGGATCTAAAAACCATCAAGTGGTATCAGAGCAGGTAGCTCTTTTGTTGTTGATCCTTTGATCACTGAGCTGATCCTTGACCCCTTTGTTATGGACTTTTGGAAATTCTTTCTGCTTATTCATCAACTTGCTTACTTTGTGTATTTGTCTCTTGTTGAGTTTGTTAAATCTTTCCTTGAACATTTTGGTCTTATCATATGTGGTAATAATTATTTGTGTTATACTGCCTTAACCGCCTTAAAGGCACGTGATTCTTGTCTTTAGTATTTGGATAGTGGTTGTTCCAGGCATATGACAGGAAATAAAGGATTATTCAAGACCCTCTTTGAAGGAAAGATTGGGACAGTCACTTTTGGAGATGGAAGCAAATCTGTCATCAGAGGCATTGGAACTGTGGACATCCCAGGGTTACCGGTCTTTGAAGATGTTTGGTATGTTGATGGACTGAAGGCAAATTTACTCAACATCAGTCAGATTTGTGACAATGGACTAAATGTTCTCTTCACTAAGTATGAATGTGAGATACTTGATGGAGGAGGTGACTGTATGTGTGTTGGTGTACGGATAGCGGACAACTGTTATGGATTGACACCAAGCATAGTGCAAAGATTGATCAAATTGATTTGTGGCATCAACGGCTTGGGCATGCAAGTCATAAGCAGTTAGAAAAGATTTCAAAATGTGATGTTGTTGTTGGTTTACCTAAATTTGAGAAGATAGATAAGTGCATATGTGGACCATGTCAGATAGGTAAATAGATAAAATCTAAACATCCGTCTATGGCTAGTGTTCAAACTTCAAGACCTTTGGAGTTACTGCACATTGATCTTATGGGTCCTGCTCGAGTTCAGAGTTTGGTAGGAAAGAAATATATTCTAGTGGTTGTGGATGACTTTACCAGATATACTTGGGTTGTGCTTTTGAAAGATAAAGCTGAAGCTCTTGAGAAGATGATACATCTGTGTAAGAAATTGCAGGTTGAAAAAGATACAGTGGTAGTCAGAATTAGAAGTGACCATGGAAGAGAATTTGAGAATACCAAGCTAGCTACCTTCTGCAATGAACAGGGCACACATCAAGAATTTTCATCACCCAAGACACCGCGACAAAATGGAATAGTTGAACGGAAAAATAGGGTCATTCAAGAGATGGCACGTGTCATGTTGCACAATAAAAAATTGCCAAAATCTTTCTGGGGAGAAGCAGTTAACACTGCTTGTCATACACTCAACCGGGTGTATTTCAGACCTGATTCCAAGAAGAATCCTTATGAACTCTGGAGAGGAAAGAAGTCGGTCATTATGTATTTCAGGATATTTGGCAGTGATTGTTACATTCTACGTGATAGAGAGCACCTAGAGAAATTTGATGCTAAGTGTGACAAAGGATATTTTCTTGGGTACTCCTCTACTAGTAGAGCATATAGAGTGTATAATCTGAGAACCAAAACTGTCATGGAATCGTTAAATGTTGTGATCAATGATGAAGTATGTCCAGAAGCACATCCAGAAAGTACTACTCAGGTTCAAGATAAGCCTATAGAGGTTAATGACTCTCTTCCTGTTGATT
This sequence comes from Quercus robur, assembly GCF_932294415.1. Lineage (NCBI taxonomy): Eukaryota > Viridiplantae > Streptophyta > Magnoliopsida > Fagales > Fagaceae > Quercus > Quercus robur. The sequence goes on along the minus strand of NC_065538.1, from coordinate 72,956,540 downwards.
ATGTTGGGAAACATAGTGATGAGGAGCTAATGGTGTTGAATGATGCAATTTATGTGTCATCAAGTCCTGAACCATCCTCTCCAGTTTATGAGACTCAACAGGTTCAACATGAGTTTAGTCCTTCATCAGAACAGAGAGGTACATCCACATCTCTAGTTAAAGGTCCTTCCTCTAGAGTAAGGCTTAATCATCCCTCCTCAAATATATTGGGATCTCTGAATGACAACATGAGATTAAGGTCAAAAGCCGTAAGTTTAATTACACACTCATACTATCTGTCCCAATTTGAACCGAAAAAGGTAGATGAGGCACTTCGAGATGCTGATTGGGTAAATTCTATGCATGAAGAACTTCATCAATTTGTTCGGAATGATGTGTGGGAATTAGTTTCTAGACCAAAGGGTGTGAATGTAATTGGAACTAAATGGATCTTCAAGAACAAGTTAGATGAACATGGCACTGTTATCAGAAATAAATCAAAACTTGTTGCTCAAGGCTACACACAAGTGGAACAGATTGACTTTGATGAGACCTTTGCTCCGGTAGCAAGATTGGAATCCATTAAGATATTGTTGGTTATAGCTAGTCATCTGAACTTCAAGCTATATCAAATGGATGTCAAAAGTGCTTTCTTGAATGGAATGCTGCAAGAAGAAGTTTATGTTGAACAACCTAAAGGATTTGTTGACCCTCACAGACCAGATAATGTGTATAAGTTGAAGAGAGCACTGTATGGTTTGAAACAAGCTCCACGGCTTGGTATGATAGATTGATTGCATATCTTACTAAGCATGGCTTTAAAAGGGGATTTCCAGACACTACTCTCTTCATAAGAAAGATAAGAACAGTTTTGTTGTAGCTCAAATTTTTTAGATGATATTGTTTTTGGTGCTACTAATGACTCTCTTGCTCATTCTTTTGCAGATGAAATAAAGGCGATATTTGAAATGAGTATGGTTGGTGAACTAACTTATTTCTTGGGATTACAGGTGAAGCAAACGGATTCAGGGATCTACATCAACCAAGCAAAATATGCAAAGAATCTACTCAAGGGATTTGGATTGGACAATGATGCCCATGCTAGAACACCAATGGCCGCCAATGCAAAATTAACAAATGATCCATCAGGTGAGTCTGTTGATATTACATTATACAGAAGTATGATTGGATGTTTGTTATATTTGACTGCTAGTCGACCTGATATTGCATTTAGTGTAGGTGTTTGTTCTAGATTTCAATCTAATCCTAAAGTTTCACACTTAAATGCTGTCAAAAGAATAATTAAATATGTTGCTGGAACTTGTGATTATGGATTATTTTATAGTAAAGAGTCTAATCTGTCTCTTGCTGGTTTTTCTGATTCTGATTGGGCTAGTAATGCTGATGATAGAAAAAGCACCACTGTTGGATGTTTTTATGTTGGTGCTAATCTTGTTGCTTGGATGAGCAAAAAGCAAAATTCTGTATTCTTGTCTACTGCTGAGGCAGAATATATTGCTGCTGGAAGTTGTTGCTCACAACTTCTTTGGATGAAAAAGGTTTTAACTGATTATGGGATATCCTAAGATACCATGGTGGTTTACTGTGATAACTTTAGTGCTATTGACATATCTAAGAACCCTGTTCAACATTCTAAGACTAAGCACATAGAGATTAGGTATCACTTCATTAGGGATCTTGTTGAAAGAAAGATTATGTGTCTTGAGTATATTCCTACTGAATGTCAGAATGCTGACATTTTCACCAAACCTCTTGATAGAAGTAAGTTTGAGACTCTTCGTCAAGTAATTGGTGTGATTCTGTGTCCCTGATCTGTCTTGATCTTCTTGGTCCTTGTGCTTTATTGCTCTACCCTTTATGACCATTGTTCTTTGGCTTTGTTTTTTTGTTTCTAGGATTTACATAGCATAACATTCATGCATTTTATTCTAGGTGTTTTTTTTAAAAATAAAAAAATAAAATAAAAAAAAAAGGAAGAAAAAGGAAGCACATTTTGTTTTGTACTATTCTTCTTGGTTTTTGAGAACAAGGTTGGTCAATTTATTTTCACATAACATGTCTTTTGTACCTTATTTAGCTTTGATAAGCTTATTTATTACACTTTACTAGTTGAAGTTTTGTAGTGCATGTTGTGTGGGAAAGATGTTTATGGTTTTTGATTACTATGTCTTAATCTTGAAGTCACATGTTTTTAAATGTTTGACTTGAACTTTTAGAGATAGGCATAAATAACCATCTCACCACTGTTCACTAGCCAATCATGAATACCTTAGTGCATATCATAAGATTTTGTGCTCGAGAAAGTGTAGCACATGCACAAAAAGAACATAAGGTGAAGCCTCGGGCTAAATTACTTAATTCTTAAAATCAAAATTGGTGTGTACTATTAGGCTTGATGCCAAACTCATATAACTTAAAATTGGTATGTATATTATGAGGCATAAATTCAAGAAACTTACATGATTGCAAGCTTATGATCTAGGAGATGTGGGAGTTATATGATGTAACTCTTTAGGTGATAGTCTCTTTTAAATTCTTTGTGATGAATTTTGTAGACTTTGTAATTGATTGTTATTCACATATCACCTCACATGTATCTCAAGCTTTTGCAAGTTGCACACGCTACATGAGTCACTCTTTGCTAAACATTGTATATGTTATTGTGTGTGTTTATGGTCTGACCAACCAAGTTTTGCAAATACTTTGAATTTTGTGCAAAATTACTTTGTTGCTTGAAAATTTGTGGAGAATGCAAGAAATTTTATTTTTGGGGAATTTGGGCTTAAAATTCTTATTTTGAAAATCATATCATCACATGCATTTTTGTTTTTAAATTTCAATGCTTTGAGTTAATTCTAAATGTTTTTTCAAAAACTATGTTTTTCCTCAAAATTTGGTGAGCCTCTGCCTATTTTGATCGATCCATTCTATTTTTCGATCGATCGAATTTTTTTAAAATTTGATAGAGAGAGCCTTTGTCTGTTTCGATCGATCAAAATTGTGTCAAATTGTTTTTATAGAGTCTCTGTCTGTTTCGATCGATCGAGGCTGTTTTTCGATCGATCGAAACTCGTGAAATATGTTTTTTAAAAGGTTAGATTGTCTTTTTCAAAAGGACTTTTTCAAAATTTTTTTCAACTTTTCTCTCTCTCTTTGCGTTGGCTAAAGGCTCCACCATCAATTTTTTGTCATTTTCCTTCAAGATTTTTGCAAGGTTTTTGTCCTTGAAGGCCGGTAAGTCTCTTTTGCCCTTCCATTAGCATTTTATTTCATGATTTCATGCATTTTTCATGCATTCTTGTGGCTATTTTCGGCACTTTCAAAATATTGGGGTTTTTAATGATTCGAACCTATTTTGGTGAAATTGATTAATGGGTTTTTGTTCTATGATGCTATAATGATGATTCTTATAGTTTAATTTGATCAATTTTGTGGTTTTTGAGAAATTGAAAATTCTAGGTTTTGAAATTGTTTCAAATTGGGAATTTTGTCTAATTGGGTTAAATTGATGAAATTGGCTTGTTACATTGATAAATTTGGTCATTAATATGTGATTTCTATCATGTGTGGTGATCAATTCGTCAATATTTTTTAAATTGATCAAGTGGTTTTTTAAAATTTTGGGGGTGTTAATACCTCTATGTTCAAGCCAAATTTTGTGAATTTGAACTTGTTGGACTTAATTGCACTGCATTAGAACATGCATCATGTCATTTAACATGTTCATTCATCATATAGATTTTTATTCTATATTCTATTTTTGTGCTAACCTGCAGTTTGCCCCTGGTTTTGTTTTGTTTTTTTTTTTTTTTTTTTTTTCTCTCTCTCTCTCTCTGTGTTGGTCCTTATCCTAGCACCATGCCTAGGAAAAATAGAGCCAATAGGACCCCTTCCACTTCCTCTGTGTCTCCCTCTAGGGTTGAGGAGTTTAGGAATGAGAAGTGTCAAGAGGCCTTTGAGACTTTGAATTGTAAGTGTAAGATATGGGCTGAGCGAGCTATGGTTTTAGATGAGCTTGATCCGGCCATTAGGGCTAATTTTGAGTCTAGAGGTTGGTTGCCTCTCTTAGAGATAGATCATCCACCCCTGACTGCCCTGATTAGAGAGTTCTTCTCAAACCTCTCTTGCCACGTCTATGATTCCAACACCCTTGTTAAGAGTTGGATACGAGGTGTAGAGTTCACCATTACTCTTTGGGTAGTGACTGAGGCTCTTGGGGTTCCGGTTGTTCGGGAGCCTGACTATCCCTATGATGAGTCACCCTCGTTAGATGTAGTCATGTCTTACATCACTGGGTCATCTATCCAGTGGGATTCTAATCCTCGGATCACATCCGCTGAGCTTACCGAGACTGCCTATCTCTTCTTTAGGATAGCGTGTCATTCCTTGTAGCCTATTTCTCACTTCAACACCATCCCTTTAGAGCGATGTGTGTTTTTGTATGCCTTTGTTTCTAGAGTGTCTATCAGTTTTCCTCACTTGTTCCTTCATTCTTTGAACGAGGTTCATAGGAGTTCTACCGTAGGGCATGCGCTGATTCATCCTATTTTCATTCATAGAATTTTGCTCTTTTTAGGTCTAGATGGTTTTCTGTCTGGTGAGCCTGTTCATGTTATTGCTCCCATAGGTGCCACCTTTCTTCGTCAAAGGGCTTTTCAATTGAGAGTTGCTCCTTCTCGTCCTAGAGGTGCGTCATCTAGTGGTGTTCCCCCTCTTTCCTCTTCTACAGGTGTTGATGCTGCTGAGACTTCAGGTGCTGCTGTTGATGATGATGTTCCTCCACTGACTGCTACGGATGATTCGGACATTCGTCACACGTTGGATCATGTCTTGACCGTTCACATGGACAGCTTTTGGTGGACATGCTCGATGAGATCTGTGCCTTGCGTGCGGAGTTGGCACAGTTTAGACCACCTCCCTTTTGATGATGGATATCTTGTTTGCCCTTTGGCATTCTGTCACAAAAAGGGGGAGTACTTTGTAGAGTTTTTGCTTTCAGGGGGAGTTTTATTTGTTTTTGGTTGGAGCTTATGGAGTTTAGATTGTATCTAGGTGCTTCTTTTGTTACTTTACATTTTTAGCTCTTGCCATGTTTTTGATGGGATATTCATGTTAGGGGGAGTTTTATGTTTTGTTAGTACTTTATATGTTTCTTGTTTCAAACTGCTTATTGATTTATATTTATGAGTTATTCATCGATATATGTCTTTATTTGTGTGTTGTTTGAAATCAAGAAGTTATTTTGTTTACTTGTACTGTTTCCACACATGTGGTTATGCATTTTGTTTAGTGTTTCAGGAAATATACAAGTTGATTCAATTGAGCTGCTATCTACACTTGCAACTAATGGATAGTAGTTAGGATTGAATTTGTTTTATGAGCATTATTTTGTAAAGGGCTTTTTATTTTGTAAACTTTGAGCTTCTAGTTGTGTTTTGTCACGGATTGCCAAATGGGGAGTTTGTTAGGTTCTAAAGTCTTAGGATTTTATATATTTAGAACTCTAATTTGTATTGTTGGCAAACCATGATCAAAACAATATTTTAAAAGTGTTTTTAGTCTAGCTCAAAGTTGTGATTTTATGTAAAGTTGGAATCGAGTTAAAGCAGGAAGCATTGTGCCTTTCGGCCTGGCTTGATCGATCGAAAGACAGGCTCGATCGATCGAAGCACAGGCAGAATGTTTTTCTGCAGATTCGTCCAACTCAGCCCTAAGTGTTTTAAAATGTTTTTAGGGTTTCTTATTTGTCCTAAGTATAAAAGGCAAACCCTAGCCACGTTTTAGTGTTGCTCATAATTGCGGTTTGTGTAAATCTCTTGTGAGATCTAGAGGAGCTTTCCTTTACACAAACTTAGGGTTTTCAAGGAGAAGATTTATCTACGCCTTGATGATCAATTCAGTTGCTGCCATTGAAACTTAAAGAAAACACAAGCGGATGTGCTTGTATCTGGTGGTGAATCCAAGAAAGAAGGAGTCCGTGGATTCGAAGCTTGCACACGGTCGTGTCAGTAAATTCTACTGGTTGGTAGCAATAAGAAGTCGAGCGTGGGGGCTTATAAGTCTTATTGTATGAACTTCGATTCTTTCAAGATAGTGGATTCAAGTTTACCTTGAGGATAGCTAGGTTAAATCCTCCCCAGGTTTTTACCAGTTTGGTTTCCTAGATGATCATATCTTGTGTTATTTATTTTCCGCTGCTTTGCATAATTTGATCTTTATTATTATGATAACCTAGACTTGTTTAATTGGACTAAGTAACAACTTGGCTAATTACCTAGGTTTAATCAATTGTTTAAGGGATCTAAAAACCATCACCATCTAATATAAGTGAGCCTTTGACTCTTGTTGCATTTGAATTTTTTTTTTTTTAAATCTAATGTGTGGAGCCCGCCCCCCCCCCCCCCCCCCCCCCCAACACACACACACACACACACACACACACACAATCCCTATCATGGGACTGTCATGTTGTTTTGTTATATTCATTTATGACATTTGGCGATTTAAATGGATATTTTTTTTATATAAAAAGTCATTCCAAAATTTTTAATATATATCATGACTTTACTCAAAACGATTGTTTTGTCACATTAAAATATTGTGTCATGCTATGTTATAGAATATAAAGTTATAAATACTATTTTTCCCAGTTCCCCATACACTGTTTCGTGGCACTATTTTCCTCACATTTTGCCCATGCGCGTTTCGGTGAAATGTTCAAGTTGAACGTAAACTTCCCTATATTTTATACTATTGATGCACCCGTCCATTCTACTCATGTTTGATGTTCCTGTGACTTTTGGGGGAAGTAGTTCCCACTACTGTCCTTTACAATTTACATCAGGACTATAACTAATTCTAAATATATATTTCACAATTATCCAATGTAACTGGTAATATATATATATATATAATAAATTTATATAAAAGTGATAGCAAATTACAGTTTACAATATAAAATAGTTTTCGAAATATACGTGAAGTTGGTCGCGGCTCTTACATCATGTGAGTACACCTCTTTTACATAACCAAATAACTTGTGAATATCTGGTTAGCAAAAAAAAAAAATTTGTGAATATCTTTTTGACTCTCTTTCTGACCACAGCTACTTTAGGTGTTTAGTTATGTTAATTTGTTTGTTCTCCTCCAACCTCGTGAGCCTACTAAACCAACAGCACTCTCAACCTCGCGGTTTTATTGAGTGTTTTGTTCATTCTGACTGCTAGTATATCTCAAAGTGAGTCTTTCAACATGTAATCGAAACTCGCTGTACAATTTGTAACTATAATTGAGCTTAATATACAACTTACATCTGAACAGTCTGAGTACCTAGGAATTTAAGTGAATTGGGGAGATTTCCAATTCAAGGCTTACAACTAATAAGTCAGGCACCAGCTAATAATAAATCCTTAACTTTTATAGGTAATAATAAATCCATAACTTTTTTTGTGTGATGTTAAAGCATGGATTATCTTGTAGATAATAGTTTAGTAGTTCTGTATTTTGTATATTGTAGTTTGTATATAGAAGTGATAAGCTACAGTAGCATAGAGTAGTAGTGCATTAAACGGGTTGTCGTTTATACAGTGCACAATTAGTTAGTTAGTCGGTTTTATCTTTCTGCCACTTGTCATGTCTATATTGGTTGTATTGATAGTTAGTTGGTGGTAATTCTTTCCCACTGCTCTGTTTTAGCTATAAAAGGGGCAGAGTCAAATATTAATGTATATACGAAATCATTCACAACAATATAGCTCCTACTCTCTCTCTCTCTCTCTCTCTCTCTCTCTCTCTCTCTCTCTCTCTCTCTCTCTCTCTCTCTCTCTCTCTCTCTCTCTCTCTCTCTCTCTCTGATTCCACCATTGTAGGACCTTCAAGCTTATGTGTGATTTCAACATGGTACCAGAGCTAAACTGATTCAAGAGAATCTTCAATTCTGGTATTCTCTGAATTTTTAGTTCAATCTCATTTTGTTTCCTTAGTGCTTTTCTTCGAATCAAGTAGAAATTTTCTTGATAGTATTCTTCTTGATTCTTGCACTGAGTTCTCTTCTCTAAATTTGGATTTTCTTTCTATGCTTGATAGCATCTCGAAAGTCTTGATTTCTTTTGTATTGGCAAAATTGAAATACCTATTACTAGGGTTTTCAATTTTGATTTCTTCTGTATATTGGCAAATTAAAACTTCCATTGTTAGGGTTTTCAATTACCAATTTGTGATTGCTGCATTTCTTTCGTCAAGATCTTGAATTGAGTTGTTTTCTCTCAAGAATCTTGGTTTCTAGCTTTGTTAGCTTCTGTTTGGGAATTTGAATTTTGATCAATTTTTTCTGCTAGATAATTCTTGTTAAGTACGACTGAAAGTGCTTCTAGTGCTTCAGTTCCTACTGTCCAGCCTTGGGAAAATGCATCTAGTGATTTTTTCTTGTCTAGTGGAGATAACCCTGGTGTTTCCCTTGTGGTTCAACATCTCACTGAGGAGAATTACAGTACCTGGAGCAGAGTAGTCCTTACATCACTGGATGTTGAAACTAAACTAGGGTTCATTGATGGCTCAATTCCTAAGCCTCAGTCCATTGACCATCCTTTGTACACAGCTTGGTGTAAATGTAACAGCACAGTATTAGCTTGGTTGTTCAATTATGTTTCTAAGGATTTACAGCCAAGCATAGTGTATTTCAAGACAGCAAGAGAGGTCTGGCTTGATCTACAATATAGGTTTGGACAAGGCAATTGTCCTAGAATCTTCGAATTAAAGAAGGAAGTTAGCTCTTTGACTCAAGAGGATTTGAGTATCAATGCATACTACACCAAATTTAAGGGTCTTTGGGATGAATTTTCCAACTATAGAACCTATACTTGTGGTCACCATGTGAAGGATTGTACCATGTCATTCTTGATGGGACTGAATGAGACTTATGCTACAATTAGAGGTCAGATTCTTCTTATGGATCCCATACCTCCTTTGAGTAAGGTTTTCTCTCTTTTTCTCCAAGATGAGAAGCAAAGAAAGCTCAAGAATTTCAATAAGTCAAGGGCTAGTAGACCTCAATGCACTCACTGTGGTGCTATGGGACACGTAGTTGATAAATGCTACAAGCTACATGGTTATCCTCTTGGGTACAAGTTCAAGAACAAAAATCAATCTTTTGCAAGTAATCTGGTTGCAGTTAAGGATAGTTCTAGTGAACCTGTCTCCCTCACTAGAGCTGAGTATCAACAACTAGTTGGTTTGCTGAATTCACAATGCCATTTTGGTGCTCAAGCCCCACCAGAAGCAAGTTTGGACACTACTCATCAGGTTGCTAGCATCATTACTCAGCCTTCACTTGGTTTTCAAGGTCAAGAGCTGTCAGGTATTTGGTTTTCTCCATCCTTTGAGTATTCTGTTTTTTCTTCAAGTGTCAATACTTCACACATAGGCTCCACTGATTGGATTCTTGATAGTGGAGCTACTGACCACATGGTTCACTCTCTTCATTTTTTCAAGTCTATTACTTCTTCTGTTCAGATTTCTGTTAGGCTACCTAATATGGTCAAGGTGACTCATGTAGGCACTGTCCAAGTTTCTGCCACTTTACTTTTAGAGAATGTTTTTTGTATTCCTAGTTTTTCTTTCAATCGTATTTCTATCAGGAAACTGGCCCAAAATTCTTCTTGTTGCTGTATATTTCTTTCCCATTATTGTTTTCTCCAGGACTTACAGCATTGGAAGATGATTGGGTAGGGTAGAAAGCAAGGAGGCCTTTACACATTGCAGTGCACTCCACAAGTCACCCTACCAGATTCTGTTTCTGAGGTTTTATCAAAGTTGCAATCCTATTTTCATGGCAAAAGTATTAATTCTTGTAATCTTGATTCTTCAGATAGTGTTTTTAGGCTATGTCACTATAGGTTAGGTCATCAATCTTCACAAAGATTGACTTTGTTGAATACTATTGTACTTGAGATCAAATCTTGCAATAATAATAAGCCTTTTGATTGAAATATTTGTCCTTTAGCTAAACAGCAAAAATTTCATTTTCCTCATTCTACTAGCCTTTCTTTATCTTGCTTTGATTTGATTCATGCTGACATTTGGGGACCATATTCCACACCTTCCCTAAATGGATCAAGGTATTTTCTTACCTTGGTTGATGATCATAGCTGGTGTACTTGGGTATATTTGATGAAGCATAAGTCTGATGCTTCTTCCTTAATTCAATCCTTTTTAATATGATCTTAACACAGTTCAAAGTTCCTATCAAAGTGTTTAGAATAGATAATGGACTTGAATTTTCCCTTTCTTCCTTTTATGCTTCTAAGGGTATCATTCATCAATTATCATGTGTTGAGACCCCACAGCAAAATGCTGTGGTTGAAAGAAAACATAAGCATCTTTTAAATGTTGCTAGAGCCTTAAGATTTCAGGCAAATTTGCCTTTGAAATTCTGGGGAGATTGTGTTCTGACAGCCACATATCTCATTAATAGGCTTCCTAGTCCACTTTTACAAAATCTTACACCTTATGAGAAGCTCTTGGGTCATCCTCCTACATATAATCATCTTAAGTCTTTTGGATGTCTGTGTTATGCTTCTACCTTAACTAAACATAGAACAAAGTTTGATCCTAGGGCTAAAGCATGCATTTTCATTGGCTATCCTTTTGGTACCAAAGGTTATAAATTGTATGATTTAGCTTCTAAGACTGCTTTCTTGTCTAGAGATATTATCTTTGAGTTCATTTTTCCTATCAAACATTGGACATCCAAATCTGTCACACCCTCTGTTCCATCTTTTTCTTTTATTTTTCTACCTTAGACTTTAGTTCCAAATATTACTCCTTCTATTTCTATAAAATTTTCACCTCCTTTCTCTTCTATTGATCTTGCTATTCCTTCTGATGAATTTCTTGACCTTGTGAATTCTAAGTCAGCTCCTTCTCCATCTGTCAATGTCCCTTCTTCTGATCATAATGAGCTTCCTTCTACTGTTTCCTCTCCTTTACCTGAGTTACCATCTGTTAGAAGGTCTTCTAGGGCTCATAAACCACCTTCATATCTTCATGACTATCACTGTAATCTTGCATCTGCTCATGTGTTGGCCACTGCTTCTCTACCTCAATCACATGATTCCTCTATTTTTGACAGTCCAAGTATTCTTCACCCTCTTTCTTTTACTCTTTCATATGATAGATTGTCTATTGCTTTAATTGTTGCCAAAGAACCTACCCCTTATGCTCAAGCCTTGACTAATCCTTTGTGGCAAGCTACCATAAAGGCTGAGATTGATGCTCTTCAAGCTAACAACACTTGGGTTATGACCAAACTTCCTCCTGGCAAGGTTCCATTTGGCTGGAAATGGGTGTACAAGATTAAACTCAAGGCAGATGTGTCTGTTGAGATTTACAAGGCCAGACTGAGGGCATTGATTATTATGAGACTCTCTCTTGTGGTGAAGTTTGTGACTGTTAGAACATTGTTGGCTCCTACTATTGTTTATGGTTGGCATCTCTCTCAATTGGATGTCAACAATGCATTTCTCCATGGGGATTTAGATGAGGAAGTATACATGGTTCCTCCACCTGGATTTGGCAGTAAGGGGGAGGTGCATAAGCTCATAAAATCTCTCTATGGCCTCAAGCAAGCCAGCAAACAGTGGTTTGCTAAGTTGTCTGCTACAATCATTGCTGATGGTTTCATCCAATCAAAATCTGACTATTCTGTCTTCACCAAGGTTCACAAAGGTTCAATTATCATTTTGCTAGTGTATGTTGATGACATTCTCATAGCTAGCAATGATGTGGATGCTGTTGTAAGGTTGAATTTAATCAACCATCTTATTGGCTTTATTCCGTGCCAACTTTGCTTGTATTTCAGCATTTAGTAACCCTGTATTTAGGTGGGTTTGTTGTAAGGGTAGTGAGTGAGATAGAGTGTTGAATGCTCAAGAGTGTGCAAGAAAACAGAGTCTCGCGGTTGGATCTCGCGGGTGACTCGCGGCTGCAAGCTACCAGATGCAGCACGCGTGCCAAGCATGGCAGAAGGTGAACAGTCATGCTAGCTAGAGTACTATAAGACAAAACTGGACAACTGACCATAGGGTTATCTCGCGACTGGATCTCACGACTCAGTCAAGTCGCGAGGCCAAGCCGCGAGCCAGTCTTGTTTTGAAAAACCTGACGTTTCACATTTTTCTCTCACCTTAGTATAAATACCCCTTATACCCACAAATGAAAGAGGGCTTCTAGAGAGAATTTTGAGAGAAAAACCCTAGAGTAAAACAAGATTGATTCACCTACAATCTATACATTAGAGTCTCTTCAAATTCCTCAACTCTTTTCCTCTCCATTGTCAAACCCTTGAGAGGCATTTTACCAAAACCTTTTTCTCACCATATTCATTACTGTGAGAGGGCTGTTTGGTGTTCTAGGAAGCAGTTAGGAAGGAACCAATCTACATTGGTTGATGCTATGGTCTAGTAGCGGAATCCGGGAAGCTAGAAAAGAAAAAGGTTTGGCGTAACCTCGTTGGAGTAAGAAGCTTGGAGGGCTTAGGTGCACTGGGTAGATTAGGCTTGGAGGGTCTATTGCTGTCCATGTATCCCAACTACATTTTCTAGTGGATTGTTTACCACTTGGAGGGTGGCAGAGAGGTTTTATGCCAAGGGCTTTGATTTCCTCTTCGATAACACATAGCATGTTGTCTCTGTGTTTGCATCTTCCTTCCCTTTTATCTTTGCCTTTTATTATCTACTGTGGGTTATGATTTTAATTTGGTTTAGATAGTTTTTCCAATTCTATATTATAACTTTTGTTCATTTTCCGCACACTAATTGTTTGACATAAAGCTTGAATTGGTTAATTTGTAAATTGGGGGCCTAAACGTTCAAGAGTGTTTTACACTATTTGAACTTTCAGCTGTCAACACTTTCAAACTTTTCCTGGACAACAAATTCAAACTAAAAGATCTTGGCACTTTGAAGTATTTCTTAGGCCTTGAAGTTGCCATAACTGAGAAGGGTATTAGCTTATGTCAAAGGAAATTTACCTTGGAGCTACTTTCTGATACAGGTTTGCTAGCTAGCAAGCCTGCCAAAGTGCCAATGGAGCAGTCTACAAAATTTAGTAGTTCAATGGGAGAGGATGTTCCTGATCCTTCCTTGTACAGAAGATTGATAGGTAAATTGCTTTATTTGACCCTCACTAGACCAGACATATGCTATTCAATACATAAGCTTAGCCAGTTCATGAGTTCCCCCAAAGTGCCTCACTTGCAAGTAGCTTATAGAGTTCTTAAGTACCTAAAGAAGACACCAGGTTAAGGGTTGTTTCTTTCTGCAAGCTCAAAATTGAGACTTAAGGCCTACTGTGATGCTGACTAGGCAGCATGTCTAGACACCAGAAGGTCCATATCAGGCTTTTGTGTCTTTCTTGGTGAGTCTTTGATTTCCTGGAAGTGTAAGAAGCAACAGTTTGTATCAAGATCTTCAGCAGAGTCTAAATATAGATCAATGGATACAGTAACAAGTGAAATTGTTTGGTTAATAGCTTTGCTCAAGACCTTTGGACTAGAGCACAATCAAGCAGCTGCTCTTTATTGTGATAGCAGGCAGCTATATATATTGCTGCAAATCCAGTTTTCCACGAAAGAACAAAACATATAGAGATAGATTGTCACTTCATTTGAGAGAAGATTCAAGATGGTGTGATCAAGACCTTCCATGTTCCTACTAGACACCAGATTGTAGATTTCTTCACTAAGGCACTTGGACATAAACAATTTCATTACTTTTTATCCAAGATGAACTTGGTAAACATATATAGTTCATCTTGAGGGGCAGTGTTAAAGCATGGATTATCTTGTAGATAATAGTTTAGTAGTTTGTATATAGAAGTGATAAGCTACAGCAGCATAGAGTAGTAGTGCATTAAATAGGTTGCCATTTATACAATGCACAATTAGTTAGTTAGTCAATTTTATCTTTCTACCACTTGTCATGTCTATATTGGTTGTATTGATAGTTAGTTAGGTGGTTATTCTTTCCCATTGCTCTATTTTAGCTATATAAGGGGCAGAGTCAGATATTTATGTATATACGAAATCATTCACAACAATATAGCTCCTTCTCTCTCTCTCTCTCTCTCTCTCTCTCTCTCTCTGATTCCACCATTGTAGGACCTTCAAGCTTGTGCGTGATTTCAACATGTGAAGTTTCAGGGTACTAATAAATTAGTAAATTGGGGATCTTAGTAAGTATTTGTAATAATGCAATATCATGGTCCTATATGATCCTATCATAAAGTTGGACCTCATAGTTGCATCATAATTTGTTAGCAACTTTCCTAGATCAGGGGCTTGTTAGATGAATGCATATATGGAGAAAATTGCTATTAAGACTTATAATTGCCAATTGCATTATTGACAATCTAGTTATGAAATTAGACAACTCTTTTATGCTAATTGAGTGACTTGCGTCTAAGTGTTAAAATGTGCACTCGGTTAATGTTATTTATTTGATGTAGAATGGATAATATAGAATCTTCTTGAACAGAGAAACTATAAGAAGTCAATAGAAATAATTGTAGCCAGCGACAGAATCGTGAGAAATTCGATGATCAAAAGTGTCCAAGCCTCCTCTTTTTGTGTAAGTAAATTCCTTCGTTTCAGTTTATATTTAGTTGAATTTTCTATTTATGATAATTTTCTCTTTTTTATTTGTTTATAATTTTTAATTTAAAAGTGAGAATAAGGTCACATTAGTTTTGGGGTGTTTCCTGTTTACCATGGTCCATGGGGTCCAAAATTGGGTTTTATTCCTTTTAGCCAAACTTTCTTGCAATATGCCCCTTGTTTGAAACTATTTAGGGATATGCCCCTGTTTTGAAACTCGATTTTTGAAAAATCAAATTTCAATGAAAAACTCGATTTGGCGAAAACCAATTTTCTTGAAAAAAATCTGCATGGAACTCGAGTTCCATGCGATTTTTTTTTTTTTTTTTTTTTTTTTTTTTTTTTTTTTTTTTTTTTTTAAGTTTGATTGCCTATAACTAGATTTTCGACAAATCGAGTTTTTGATTGAAACTCAATTTTTAGAAAATTGAGTTTAAAATAGGAGCATATCCCTAATAAATAGTTTCAAATATGGTGTATTTTGCTGAAAAGTTTAGCTAAAAAGGATATATACCCATTTTGGCCATGGTCCATAGTATTAAATTATTTAATTTGCTCTCCCTTCTTTTTGTCTTTTTGGTGAATTTTCATATTACTTTTAGCATAATTTTGCGCCTAACACAAAATAAGGTTTTTCACAATTCGATCGATTAGTGTTTTCTGAGGTTCTCTATGGGTCTGCGAGCCACCTTAAGCCGTCTTTTCAATGAATTAAAGGTTGTTGCCATGAAAAAAAAAAAAAAAAAAAAATGTAGCTTAATCTAAGACGTCTTTTTAAGTTTTTAAGTAATATTTTGATTTTTTTATTGTAAAAAATAATAATAAATGATGTCATATTTTCATTAGTCGAAGAAAACAATATGATCCATTTTTTCCCTTTTAAAAGCATATCATAAGCAATATGACATCTTTAACAGCTGGATATGACATCATTTATAGGCAAAACTACAATATGCTTGAAATCTAAGACGTCACAAACGATCCTTGTTGAACCAAAAGACTTTCTCTCCCCATAGGAGTCTTCTTTCTTTCTCACTACGGTAAGAGTCTTCTTTCTCTCTCAACAAGGTAAGAACTTGCTCCCTCCCTTGAAAGCCTCTTTAAGGGTTCTTTCTTGTATTACACCATTTTTCAAAAGTGGCTGTAGCCCATTTTTTCGTTTGTGTCTGAATGGATCAAGAAGTAGTGAATAGTTTGGAAAAGTTAAAGCTCACAAAAGAAGAAGAGGAGGATATTGTTATTGCAAATATCAACAGTTTTGGAATTTTTGAAGAATGCTCTTTGAGCTTATTTGGGCGTCTACTTTCAGATCGTCATCAAAATCTAAGAGTTTTAAAGAACACTTTAAAGGCAGCATGGAAGATGGGTTCTAACTTGAGAATTGTGAAGGTGGGGAATAATATTTTGAGGTTTAAATTTAGTTCAAGATGCCAGTTAAAGTGGGTTGACAAAAGTGATCCTTGGAATTTTGACAACAACCTTCTCCTTCTTTGTCGATGGAGGAAAGGTTTAATGTAAAAAAAATATCAGTTTTTCCCATTCTCCTTTCTGGGTGCAGATTTAGGGTTTATCATTTAAGAATATGACATTGGCAGTAAGATTGGAAGGGTGTTAGAAGTTGACAAGAGGGCTATGCAAGAGGATCAAGCTAAGTTTTTAAGAATAAGAGTTGAGGTTCCGATTGATAAACCTCTCCATAGAGGGGGGTATGTTAAGAATGATGAGGGTGGAAGATTTTGGGTTGATTTTAGGTATGAGAGGCTTCCTACTTTTTGTTATAGATGTGGAATACTTGGGCATGATGAAAAGCATTGCCAAGCAAGTTCAATGGAGCAACTGTTAGGGAAGCAATATGGTGAATGGTTGAAGGTTGGAGGAGTTATAAAAAAATGGAAGTGAAAAGGAAAAGATGAAGGTGCAATCGGAGGCTGAAAAAGGGAGCTCGGCTTCTATGGTGGTGGATGGTGGAGCAGGTGAAGAGTACGGGGCTAGAAGAGGGAGCTCGCCTACGCTGGTGGTGGGCGGTGAAGCTGATGTAGAGAGTGGTATGGTGGTCATGATGAAGGCAGCTCCTTTGAACATGGTGAAGAGTACTGTCACGTCCACTCATAGGGAATAGGGAAAGCAGGTCAGATGGGAAGAAAGAGTGCCAAAAGCTTCGAACATGGAGCTGGAATGGAATGCACGTGATGGGCAAAATGGTGTTAGAACAGATATGGTTAGGAATGAATTGCATGGGAATGAGGTTGGTCAAGAAGTAGTTGGCAAGAAGTATGGGCCGGTTATAAGAGAGGCTGATATGTTAAGCCCATTAAGGATAAAAGAAAAAGAGGGCTTAAGTGAGGAAAAAAAGGGTGGGCCGGTTTTATGAGAAGCTGAAGTGTTTAGATCCATAAGGCCGAAAGAAAAAGAAAGTACTAGTGTGAAACGGATTAAACAGCCACAAAGCCCAGGCCTAATGATCAAACAAGAAGTTAGAGGAAGAATTAAAAAAATAGCAAGGGAAAAGGGAAAGGCCCAAGGTGTGGAGCAGTCTGAACAAGCCCAAGAGGTAAGTAAAAAAAAGAAAAGTTTATGATGAAATGTTGTTTATTTCTACTAATAGAGTTCAAAAACGTTTATGTGAAGGGGAACAGGAAGGGGGTGTTAGTTTCTTTGCTGAAACGGCGATGACTGCTGAGCAGCACCGCCTAGACCAATGATTGCATTAGGATGGAACCACCGGGGCTTGGGTATAGTTGGACAAGAACGAGGTCGAACCCATAGGGACTTGAATAAACGTAGGAAAATTAATTAAACCTTAACCAAATTAATCCTAATCTAGTTTAATAAAAATTGGTTTTCTGAGATTAAATAAACTAAAAAAATAATAAAATTAAGTAAATAGTTAAACTAAGCAAAAGATATAAAGCAATAAAAAGATGTAAACAATCAAGAGAAAGGAATTAAGGTTTTGAAATCCACCTTGTAAGTCATATCAACATATATTTATGATCATTAATTTTTCCCAACCACTGCATGATAATCTAGAAATCAATCTTGCTATCATGGAAAATATCATCATTAAAATCCTTATTTTAAAAATCAAAAGCATGTTCTTCTTCGCTTCTTAAGTATAAAATCAAATCATCAATTGTATCCGTAGCCAAACAAATCACAAGAAATATCAAATTCTAAAAATCAAATCATAAATTGTATACATTGACAAACAAATCACAAGCGATATCTAATTTTATAATCAAGAATTAATAAACCAAGCATTCAATTAATTAAGACAAATCCTAAATCATGAGAAAAACATGATTGAACTCATATCTAGAATCTTATCTTAGTCAATTGATATGAAGTAAGAACAATTTAAATCATTAAAGAATAACTATTGTGGGAAAAATCAAATCACATAAATATTACTGAAAATCCTTAACAAGGTTTCATCCTCAACCCTAATTATAAATTTAGCTACACATGGTAATTGAAAGAAAACACAAAAATAAAATACTAAATATTAAACTAAACAAATAAAATAAAACTAACTGTCATAAAAGAAAACCAAAGAAGTAGCTGCACTCTCTATACATTCAGCCCTCAGCCCTAGCACTAGCCTCCGCCCCCCTGAATTTTACCATAAAGAGTCTTTAAATAGGTCAAGGAATCCTATTACAAGTTGAATTCCCATTTGGAGAAAATCCCAGATTTTTCGGCTTCACTTAACCAACGGTTTTGGCCCATTTAACTTCAGAATTTAAACTTTTGGTAAACTACAAAGTTGTAGCACTTTAAGTTAACATTCCAGCCCAACTTGAATCATCTCGATTGGACATCTGAGCCGAACGTTATACCAAAAATACTAACTGATGTGCAGTTTGGAATCCTAATCTGAATTGGACTTGGATTTGGTGCAAATTTCCTTTGATTCCTTACTCCAATTGGACTTAAATTTAATTGGATTGGTCTTTTCTTGAATTCATGCCTGGCTGGATGTAAATTGGCTTGATTCAATTGGTCTAGTCCCACTTTGCATGTAAAGCCCTTGTTACCTACAAAACAAAGATATTATATAATCAGTCATAAAATAACACAAAAGTAAGGCTAAATATGTAGATATGTGAGTACTTTATTGTATATATTTCATGCACATCAAATACCCTTAACCTACATTTTGCTAGTC
This sequence comes from Quercus robur, assembly GCF_932294415.1. Taxonomy (NCBI): domain Eukaryota; kingdom Viridiplantae; phylum Streptophyta; class Magnoliopsida; order Fagales; family Fagaceae; genus Quercus; species Quercus robur. The sequence continues at coordinate 72,937,722 of NC_065538.1, read as the reverse complement.
CTCGAGCAAAACAGATAAAGAGTAAAACAAAACAAAGAAAAAGGAAATCCTAACTAATCCACTTTCACTAGAATTTTCGATTGCATTTAGCGTATGCAACAAGCCTTTAAACCCCTAGCTTACACTAGTGGACGAGTTATAGTCTCGTGAGGGTTTGTAGGGAATATACCCACAAAATTCTGAGAATGAATACTAAAAAAGAAACAAATAAATAAATAAATAAACAAAACAAAGAAAATCAAAATTTTTTTTTTTCAATTGCCTTTTGCAAAGAGGATTAGTTCAAGTTCAAAAACACTACATATGCTAAAGAAATTTCTCATGCCATCAAAACTCAATGTAAGTGAAAAGTGGTAGCCAACCCAAACATACTCTTAGTTTTAGAATAAACTTGACTTGAATCTCTATTTGAAAGTATGCTTCAACTCAAATCTTTCTAGTGTTATCACTCAACAAATGAAATCACTCCGAAATGGGGTGTAACACTCTCAACAACATATGTGAGTAGAATAATGTAAGCAAAATCAAACACCTCACATATAAATCACAAGAGAAACGCTTAATCAAGAAAGAACAAGTAGTCTCATGAAAGGATGCCAAAAATATTCATACCACACCTTTTTCTTCTCAGTCATATCAATATCTGAACTACACAATCTTCAAGATCAAATAAGGACTTTATTAGGACGTAATGTAGGGTAAAAGCAAAGGGAATGAAATAAAAATGGGTGAAGGTAAATAATAAGAAGTGTTTTCAAGATTTGTCGGAATGTCAACTCTTTTTGGAATTTCCATTCAACAATTTTTTTTTTTTTAACTCTTCTTCTTCAAAGCAGTACTCCTTCCTTACATTTCACTTCTCAAAATTTGATGAGAACCCTTTTTATTTTCTTCTTTTTGACACTTTCCTTCTTCTTCTTCTTCTTCTTTTTTTTCAATTCTTTTTCTTTTTTTCTTTGAATTTTTTTTTCCTTCTTTCAATTCTATTTTCTTTCTTCTTTGAATTCTCGTACAAACCACCACATTGAAACAAACTGATCAAATTTAATCTTGAAACACTATGGATAAGGGCTTTAAGAAAGAAAGGCTAATTAAAAGGCTCAATGGGGTGACTAGCGATAATGTATCAAAAAAGAAAAACACATATATGACTCAAAGTAGACAAAAATGGCCTAATCTCATCTCTCAAAGACTAGTATAGTTCATTCAACATCAATGACTTCAAAAGATTCAAGTGTGGCATAAAATTAAATTATTTTTTTCTTGGCCAAAAGAAAGAATAATGAGACTACAACAAGGGAAACATGTTACGCACTTACAATTGAACTTTAAGACTAGAAAAAAAAATAACCCTCTAAAAATAATGATTGGCTCAAAACTCACAGGGGTTATAGTCTCCACATTGTTATCATCAAGATTTTCTAATCTTTTTTATCCTTCAACAAGAAGTTATGTCTGAGTGGCTACATGCATGTGCAATGAATGGAGCATGAAAGCAATGAAATTCTTTAAGTAAGAGTAGTATAACAAACTCAAAACATAAACCTCAAGCTAGGCAAAAGAATATATATATATAAATATATATATATATATATATATACATATTTTTTTAACACAACTAAACAAAACAAAACAAAACATAAAGATAGAAATCTATATAAATCCCCCCTAAACCTAAACAAAACATTGTCCTCAATGTTAAAAATGATACTCTCAAATATATGTCTTTAATGAAAAGAGAGCAAAATATGAATATGCAACATGAGAAAATCAAGTAGGAAAAGTAAGGTAAGGAGAAGGAGTAGATGTACCTTGATCAAGCTGATTGTTATAAATTTTAATTCTGTCGAATATCAGCTAGAATAAAAGAAAATAAAATGAAGCAAGAAAATAAACACAAAGATTAATCTAAAATTAGAAAATAAACTAGATTTTTTTTTTTTTTTTTGCAAAAAGATTTAACAGAACTGGAGATCAATCCTGATAAATAGGACCATCCAAACCTCAAAAACACCATGGAGATAAATAATGCATATTATGAATGGACTAGTCCAATGAGATTGTAACTTACCTAGGTCAAAAACCTGTTGGGATGCTTTAGCAATCTCTTCCAAGTGAATTCTATGCGTAACCACAAAGGGACTAATATCCTTAATATTAACAATTTTCCAACCTATATCTTCCTTATGCTCTTGAAGTATACTTATCAATTGGTGTTCCCAAAAGTCATCCAACTTTGGTGGTTCTATAATAGATGGGAATGAGGATGAAGAAAGTGGAAAAGGGACCACTTTTGGCTGCCAACTATCAATACTTAAGAGAGGAACAGAATCCAATAATGCATTGACCTCCTCAATTGATTTTTCAATATCCAAATTGCAATCAAAAGGGGTTAAGCAAGCCTTTAGGGGATCCTCACAACTTGATTGTAGGAACATATCATGGACTAGCCTCCCAATCATGTTAACCTCACATATATCCTTATTGTCTAGTACTCGCTTACTTATGTCAAAGATATTAAGCTCAACAGTCATATTCCCAAAAGAAATCTTCATTACACCACTCCAACAATTGATCAAAGCATTGGATGTGGCTAAGAAAGGGCAACCCAAAATGACATGGATTTTTGTACTGGCATTTAGAGTAGGCTCAGTGTCTAACACAACAAAATCAACAGGAAAATAGAACGCGTCCACCTTAATTAGCACATCCTCAACAATACCTCTAGGGATTTTCATAGATCTATTAGCTAATTGAAGTGTCATGGTTGTGGGTTTCAACTCCCCCAAACCTAGCTGTAAGTATACTGAATATGGCATTAGGTTCACACTTGCCCCCAAATCTAGCAAAGCTCACTCAATGAGATGATCCCCAATCCTGCATGAAATTGTAGGAGATCCAGGGTCCTTACATTTCATTGGATATTTATTTTGAATGATTGAACTAACTTGCTCTGTCAAAAATGCCTTTTTAGGGACATTTTTCTTTCTCTTCATTGTCACGAGATCTTTTAGAAACTTAGCATAAGCAAGAACTTGCGGAATTGTATCAAGAAGTGGAATATTAATTTGCACTTGCTTAAAAACCTCTAAAATATCTCCAAATTGTGCACTTTTTTGAGGACTGATTAAAGTTTGAGGGAATGGAGCTTTAGGAACAAACCTCCTATCAAGGGGAGAACTAAGATCCTGAATTGGAATTGAGGTTGAGTTGCCCTTCTTTTCTTTATGATCATCCTGTGAATTATGAGTTCCCTTTTCCTTTAACACACTATTTTCATCATCCTCCACTTCTGGCATTTTCACTTGATTATCAACTTGCTTACTAGACCTAAGGGTAGTAATAGACTGAACAGATTCATGTGCATGAGTAGAACTAGAAGAACCATTAATTGCATACTGCCCTTTTGGGTTAGGTATAGGTTGACTAGGAAACTTTCCTTTTTCCCTCTCTTCAACTTGGGTTGCTAACTGGCCAACTTGATTTTCCAACTTGGGTGGAACTTTTTATCTCTTGAATGGCTTGGCTAGTTGATTGCATGAAAGTTTTGAGAGACTCCTCCAAAGATGATTGTGGTTTTGGTGGTGCCATAAACTGAGGAGTTGATTGAGGAATGGGAGGAAATGCTTGAGTAGGTGGATGAAATTGACTTTATTGATGCACTTGTTGTCCACCTATATTTGTGGGGGAATGGTTCTGCCTCCAAGAGAGATTAGGATGACTTTGCCAATTTGGATTGTATGTCTCTGAAAATGGACTAGCAAGTGGTTTTCCATAATTATTTAGTGCATTTGCTTGCTCAGTATAAAAATTAGGGTAACCAGCTATGGAAGGACACATTTGTGTTGTATGCATAGGACTTGCACAAATAGAGCATGTTTCACTTTGAACTTTATTGACAGAATTCATCCCTCTACCTAAAGCTAAAGCTTCAATCTTACGAGTGAGATTTTCAAACCTAGCTTTTATGTCTAAATCTTCACTAACTTCATACAATCCTCCTTTCTTAATTGTAGGGGCAGATCTCTCTCTACGATAGGAAAAATCCCATTGTTGTGAGCTTTCTGATAGATTCTCAAGAAATTTGTATGCTTCATCATCCCTAAGACTCAAAAATCCACCACCATTCATGGACTCAATCATGTTACAATTTTTTTGGGTCAAACCATTATAAAAATATTGTACTAGTCTCCATGTTTCAAAACCATGATGAGGACACTTTAAGATCAAGTCCTTAAATCTCTTCCAACTCTCATAAAATTTCTCTTGTTCATCCTGATAAAAATTTGCAATTTCTCTCCTCAGAGCATTGGTCTTGGCCATTGGGAAAAATTTAGAGAGGAATTTTGTGACCCACAGTTCCCATGAAGTGATAGATCCAGGTGACAAAGAATTAAGTCATGCTTTTGCCTTATCCTTCAAGGAAAAGGGAATAAACGCAAGCAAACAGAGTCATCAATGAAATTCTGGAACTTACAAGTACCACAAATCTCAAGAAAATCCTTCACATGCATATAAGTATCTTCTCTATCCAATCCATGAAAAGTAGGAAGAAGGTGGATTATCTGTGGCTTCAACTCAAAATGTGCAGCAGTGGTTGCAAGCAATACTATGCAAGATGGAGGGTTAGTGGTTATGGGTGAGAACAACTCCCTAAGAGTTTTTGAATCATCACCTATTTCTCCCATTATGGATGGATAATCAAAACTAACAAGACGATTTTCTTTATCACGTATCCAAGTTCTCATACACCAAGCACAAAGAAATAAATTTTGTTTTTTGTTTTTTTATTTAAAAATAAATAAATTTTAACTACAACTAGTAGAAGGAAAAATTCGATTAAGACCTAATTTATTTTTCTAACCAAGTCCCTGGCAACGGCGCCAAAAACTTGCTGTGAAATTTCAAAGTACTCGCAAGTGTACGAACCATACCAAAGTATAGTTGGACAAGAACAAGGTCGAACCCACAGGGACTAGAATAAACATAGGAAAATTAATTAAACCTTAACCAAATTAATCCTAATCTAGTTTAATAAAAATTGGTTTTCTGAGATTAAATAAACTAAGCAAATAATAAAATTAAGTAAATAGTTAAACTAAGAAAAAGATATAAAGCAATAAAAAGATGTAAACAATCAAGAGAAAGGAATTAAGGTTTTGAAATCCACCTTGTAAGTCATATCAGCATATATTTATGATCATTAATTTTTCCCAACCACTGCATGATAATCTAGAAATCAATCTTGCTATCATTGAAAATATCATCATTAAAATCCTTATTTTAAAAATCAAAAGCATGTTCTTCTTCGCTTCTTAAGTATAAAATCAAATCATCAATTGTATCCGTAGCCAAATAAATCACAAGATATATCCAATTCTAAAAATCAAATCATAAATTTTATCCATTGACAGACAAATCACAAGCGATATCTAATTTTATAATCAAGAATTAATAAACTAAGCATTCAATTAATTAAGACAAATCCTAAATCATGAGAAAAACATGATTGAACTCATATCTAGAATCTCATCTTAGTCAATTGATATGAAGCAAGAACAATTTAAATCATTAAAGAATAACTATTGTGGGAAAAATCAAATCACATAAATATTACTAAAAATCTTTAACAAGGTTTCATCCTCAACTCTAATTATAAATTTAGCTACACATGGTAATTGAAAGAAAACACAAAAATAAAATACTAAACATTAAATTAAATAAATAAAATAAAACTAACTGTCATAGAAGAAAACCAAAGAAGTAGCCGCACTCTCTATACATTCAGCCCTCAGCCCTAGCACTAGCCTCTGCCCCCCTGAATTTTGCCCTAAAGAGTCTTTAATTAGGTCAAGGAATCCTATTACAAGTTGAGTTCCCGTTTGGAGAAAATCCCAGATTTTTAGGCTTCACTTAACTGACGGTTTTGGCCCATTTAACGTTAGAATTTGGAGTTTTGCCAAAAATACTAACTGATGTGCAGTCTGGAATCCTATTCCTAATTGGACTTGGATTTGGTGCAAATTTGCTTTGATTCCTTGCTCCAATTGGACTTCAATTTAATTGGGTTGGTCTTTTCTTGAATTCATGCCTGGCTGGATGTAAGTTGGCTTGATTCAATTGGCCTAGCCCCACTTTGCATGTAAAGCCCTTGTTACCTACAACACAAAGATATTATATAATCAGTCATAAAATAACACAAAAGTAAGGCTAAATATGTAGATATGTCAGTACTTTATTGTATATATTTCATACACATCATTCACAAGGAAGGAAGTTGAGGCAGCACTAAAACAAATGTATCCAACAAAAGCCCTAGGTCTGGATAGTATGTGTAACGACACAAGGAAAAGCGCTAGCTACATCTGCACTATACCTCAAAAGGACTAGTTACAATTGAGGCTCCTTGTAGTTGTTAATAAAGCCTAGTTCAACCCAGTAAATACCCGATGTAGGACTCATTACACACTCACACATATCACACAATCAATCAAATTGGGGCTTCACAATCTCCCTCACTTAAATCCCTAACGTCCTTGTTAGGGCCCACTTTGTGAGGTAGTGTCTCTGAGCCCACACAAGATTACTGGGCCGGCTCTGATACCATATGTAACGACACAAGGAAAAGCGCTAGCCACGTTTGTGCTATACCTCAAAAGGACTAGTAACAATTGAGGCTCCTTGTAGTTGTTAATAAAGGCCAATTCAACCCAGTAAATACCCGATGTGGGACTCATTACACACCCACACACATCACACAATCAATCAAATTGGGGCATCACAGTATGTCTGCTATTTTCTTTCAAAAATATTGGGGTATTGTTAGTAATGATGTCATATGCATGGTCTTAAATGTGTTTAACTCTAATATGTCTATTGTAGAGATTAATAAAACAAACATCACTCTAGTGCCAAAAAAAAAAAAAAATAACCCCACAAAAATGACAGATTTTAGACCTATTAGTCTTTGTAATGTTGTTTATAAACTCATATCAAAAGTGTTAGCCAATCGTCTCAAAATAATCCTTCCACAGATTATATTAGAAAATCAGAGTGCGTTTCTCTCTGGGAGACTAATTACTAACAATGTGCTTGTAGCTTTTGAACTTATTCACTATTTAGAACATAAGAAGGAAGGAAGTGAGGGTTTTGTGGCAATAAAGTTGGATATGAGTAAAACATATGATAGGGTGGAGTGGGGTTTTATTAAACAAGTGAAGGAAAAAATGGGCTTCCATGAAAAATGGATAAAGTTGATCATGCATTGCATCACTTTTGTATCTTACTCTATCCTTGTTAATGGTGTTGCTTATGGTAGTATTATTCCTACGAGGGGTCTCTGTTAGGGAGACCCAATTTCGCCTTATATCTTTCTTTTGTGTGCAGATGGTTTTTCCTCCCTTATTAATGATGCTACTAGGAATCAAAGAATTAGTGGAGTATCAATATGTAGAGGCTATCCCAAGATCACACATCCGTTTTTTGCAGATGACATTATTTTATTATGTAAAACAAATAGTCAAGAATGCCAAAATCTTATTAATATTCTCCAGCTATATGAAGCTGCATCGAGTCAGAAAATTAATGCGGATAAATCTTCAGTCTTTTTCAGTAACAATACCTCAGATGATAGAAGATGTGAAGTGTTGAATATGTTGGGTCCAATGCAAGATACCCGACATAAAAAATACCTTGGCTTACCCTTAATCATTGGCAAGTCAAAAGTGGAAATATTTGCTAAAATCAAAGAGAGGGTGGAGAAAAAATTATCGGGGTGGAAGGAGAAAATGCTATTAGTGGGTGGCCGAGAGATCCTTATTAAAGCTGTTGCTCAAGCAATTCCAACATACACTATGAACTGCTTCCAAATCCCAAAGAGTCTTTGTGATGAGATTGAATTAATGATGAGGAAGTTTTGGTGGGGTTAAAGGGGTCAAGAATCAAAAATTGCTTGGGTTATCTGGAAGACAATGTGTAAGTCCAAGCTGAATGGAGGAATGGGGTTCAAAAATTTACAGGCTTTCAACCTTGCTATACTAGCTAAGCAAGGTTGGAGGTTGATTTCGAATCCTAACTCTCTAGTGGCCCAAATCTATGAAGCAAGATATTATCCGCATGGTGATGTTTTTAAAGCAAAACTTGGATCCAACCCTTCCTATACTTGGAGGAGCATCTTCAATGGGTTGGAAATTGTGAAAAGAGGTACCCAGTGGCGAGTTGGCAATGGTGATAGGATTCATATTTGGGAGGATAAGTGGCTACCTACTCCAACAACATACAAAGTAATCTCCCCCCCAAAGTCCTTTAATGATTATCCTAAGGTCTCAGTACTGATTGATAGAGACATGAGGAGTTGGAAAGGTGATGTAGTTAGATCTTTGTTCTTGCCTTTTGAAGCAAGGACTATTCTGAATATTCCCCTCAGCCACAGCCTTCCAGAAGACCAAATCATATGGGTGGGTAATAAAAAGGGAGAATTCAGTGTAAAAAGTGCTTATTATATTGTTGTTGGGGTGCTAGATACAATGGAGGAAAGTGAAAGCTCTTTGGGTGATTCTAGGAGTCCTCTTTGGAAGAAACTATGGCACTTAAACATTCCTCCCAAGGTACGTATCTTTGCTTGGAAGATGTGTATGAATGCTCTTCCTACTTTTGTGAACTTGCAAAGAAGAGGTGTTAATCTTTGTGATATTTTTCCGGCTTGTGGGAAGGAGCCTAAATTGAATCTCCATGTTTTTGGTAAGTGTGAAGTGGCTAAGAGAGTGTGGAGATGTTGGGTGGATAGTCCTATTAATTTGCTAAATGTAAATATGGATATTATAGATATTGCTATGAAAATATTCGAATCTGGTACATCCTATGATTTGGAGGTTTTCTTTGGGGTTGCATAGGCAATCTGGTATAATAGGAATAAAATTATGCATGAGTCCTCAAGTCAATTTCCTTATCATATTTGGGGTTTTGCTAAAAAATATATTCTTGAGTTTAAAAGTGTCTTAATAGCTTGCTTTCAAGGCTTGACTTGGACAGAAGGGAAGTGGACAGCGCCTCCTCCAAGTGTGTTCAAGATCAATGTTAATGGTGCTACATCTGAAAATGAAAGGAACTCAAGTGTGGGAGTTGTTATAAGGGATGCAGCTGGTAATGTTCATGTTGCTTGCTATAAATATCTTCAGGGACAATACTCGGTGGAGGAAGTTGAAGTGCTGCTATGGAGTGTGGTCTAATTCTTGCCAAAGAGCAAAAGCTATCTCAAATCATCTTGGAATTTGATGCATTAACAGCTGTTACTAGTGTCACAGCAGTTGAAACAAATGGCTGTCTTGGTCATGTTTATCAGGGGATTCGTAGTTTGCTTTCTTCATTTAGTAGCTGGAAAATCAAGCATATGAAAAGAGATTACAATGGGATAGCTCATGAGCTTGCGCAGTATGCGAGACAAAAGGAAAAGTCTCATGTTTGGAAGGGAGTTTGTCCTCCTATGGTGGTTCATGTTATCCAGGAAGATGGTGTTTAGTTTGTACTGTGTTGAGCTTTTCTTTTTGGCTTTGTTGTGCTCTCTTTTCTATTTGGCAATGAGATTCTAGTAGTTTTTGCTTTCCAAAAAAAAAAAAAATCTAAGACGTCTTTTCAATAAATCTACATCAAAATTCTTAAATTATAGCATCCTTGAAATCTAATATGATATCATGAAATCTAAGATGTCTTTTCAACAAAAGATTTTGTTGTAGAGTTGAGTTATATCTATCTTTGGTGAGATTATATTAGATAAATTAAAGTTAAACTATAGATATTTCCTGCTAATGAGGGGATATAGAGTTCTTTGAGAGCTTAGCTACTCCCCCAGGTATGTGTAGTCCAAATAAGATTTACTAGGCAAATTTAACTAAAGATTTTTTTTTTTAATTTTTTTTTATATACTATAAATGATGTATAGATCTCTTTGAGAGTATGGCTACTTCCCCACACGTGTAAAAGTCCCCAGTGAGATACTAAGTGTATTAAAGTACGAACATGTCCGAGTTTTTTATTTATATGGTGTCCTTTTACTCTTTTTTTTTGGCTAATGAATGTCTAGAGCTCTTTGAGAGCCTAACTTTATGGATCTAAACAGGCATTAGGAACTATTAGGTTAACTCCCTCCTCATGAATCTCATGAACCATTAGGAATTATTGAGTGGACCCCTTGAGGTTTATACCTCCGCATTGTTTAAGAAAATGTGTTGTATTTACTATAATTTGTTTCGCAAACACAATTTTTTCACAACAAATTTCACAAACATCCAAGCAATACTATATATAATATTTCTCACAATAAAGTTCACAGTTGTTGAACAATCAATTTTTATTTAGGCCCACCACTTATACTACTTTATTGTCTACCATAAATATATTAATAGGTAAATGATAGTTTTTAGACCCCTTAAAAACAATTGATTTAACCTAGGTAATTAGCCAAGTTGTTACTTAGTCCAATTTAACAATTCTAGGTTATCACAATAACAAAGATCAAATCATGCAAAGCAGCGGAAAAATAAATAATACAAGATATGACCACCCAGGAAACCAAACCGGTAAAAACCTGGGGAGGATTTGACCTAGCTATCCTCAAGGTAAACTTGAATCCACTATCTTGAAAGAATCGAAATTCATACAATAAGACTTACAAGCCCCCTGCTCGACTTCTTATTGCTACCAACCAGTAGAACTTACTAACACGACCACGTGCAAGCTCCGAATCCATGGACTCCTTCTTTCTTGGATTCACCACCAGATACAAGCACACCCACTTGTATTTTCTTTAAGCTTCAATGGCAGCAACTGAGTTGATCATCAAGGTGTAGATAAATCTTCTCCTTGAAAACCCTAAGTTTGTGTAAAGGAAAGCTCCTCTAGATCTCACAAGAGATTTACACAAACCGCAATATGAGTAACACTAAAACGTGGCTAGGGTTTGCCTTTTATACTTAGGACAAATAAGAAACCCTAAAAATATTTTAAAACAACTAGGGCTGAGTTGGAAAATTCTGCAGAAAAACATTCTGCCCGAGCTTCGATCGATCGAGCCAGGCCGAAATGCATAATGCTTTCTTGCATCAGCTCGATTCCAACTTTACATAAATGCACAACTTTGAGCAAGACTAAAACACTTCTAAACACAGTGTTTTGATCATGATTTGCCAACAATACATATTAGAGTTCTAAATACATAAATACCTAAGTCTTTAGAACCTAACAGTAAAGTTGAGAGAAAATCAAATTAAATTTCAAATTGGATTCTAATTGTAGTCTAATTTTGCGTCATGTGTCCTATCTATATATATTTGTTTTAATTTGTAGGTGATTTAATGTTGTGCAAAAAACGAAGAGTCTAATATCAATAAACCATAAAAAAAAATTATAAAAAAAAAAACTTAATAAAAAGGAGTAGACTCATGTATATATCCAAAAAAATAAAATAATAAAGAAGAAAGAAAGAGTAGAAATCATGTATATATCTATGACCTAAAATGTGTATAATTTGAATCCATATATGTGTAATTGTGTTGGTTTTAATTGTGCCGTGTATGTGCACAAATTATATACTAGTCTATATATCTATATATATAATAATAGGTAAAACTGAGAGAAAATCCAATTAGATTTCAAATTGGAATTCAATTAAAGTCTAATTTTGTGCCACGTGTCACATCTAATCTAAATTTTTAAATTTTTGTGCCAAGTGAGTTAATTCAATGTAAAAATTGAATTTTAATTAGAGTTTAATTTTGCGACATGTGTCCCATCTAATCTAAGTTTTTTAATTTTTGTACCAAATGAGTTAATTTAGTGTATTAAATGAGGAGTCCAATATAAGTAAACCATAAAAAACATAATTTTTGAGTGATTTTATATTTATGAGCCTTTTTTCATAGAACTAAAAACAATTCAAGTTTACAAGTCATCTATATATATATATATATATAATAGCAGAAGCTGAGAGAAAGTGGATTCCTACAATTAAGGAGGCGTTAGACAAATAGGACAAGTACCTATCTAAAATTCAGATACGTCTAAGTTAAAGAGCGATAAATTACATTGTTTGGTAACACTATAACACCGTTTAAAAGCGATAAATTATAATTTTTCACAACGTTAAACACTGTTTGGAACCCCTTGGTATGAAAGAAAACTAACCGCTTAAGACAAAAAAAAAAAAAAAAACAAAAGAAAAAGAAAAGAAAGATTGCTACATAGAGAAAGGAGAAAGAGAGACTGAAAGAAAAGAGAGACAGAGAAATGGAGAGGCAGAGAATGGAGAAGGAGAGAGAGATTGAGAGATCAAAAACTGCAGTTTGCAATCAAGAATGAAAATATGTCTCTCGCTTCCTGTCAAATTTTCTGCCATCATCGTAAACCTCCACTACCTACCCGACCATCAGAATCGCTACTGCTAAGTTCTGTTTTAAATTTAAAAATTCAGGGTTTTGGGTTTTTATTTGGAGAATCAATTGGGTGTTAATTATGATTTAGATTGGTATTTTGGGTCAGATTTGGTTTTGATTAAGGGATACAAAGATAGAGGAACCAAGCAGAGTTTGTAGCGATACTGCGATACAGAGAAAGGGAAGGAGAAAAAAAAAGTTTGTGGCACAGTGGAGATTCGACTGAAACTGAAAGGTCAAGAAGGATTGCCCAAATTTTCTTTTGTTGGATTTATATTTTAGGTTAGAATTTATCAATTAAAGTATTTGGGTAAAGGTATTGCCGAGAAATAAGGAATTTTCTTTTGCTAAAACTTTGTTTGGTTGTCATCCTATGTGAAGTTGTTCTTTTCTTCTTCTTCTTCTTATTTCAATTTCATTCTCTGAATTGCATTTCTTTTTCTTTTTTTTTAATCATTTGTTTATTAATTCCTTTTGATTTTGGTATCATTTTTTTTTCCTTCAAATTTTCGTATCTACTGGTTTGGGTGTCAATGTTAATTTTCTAGGTTGGCAAATATTCCAAATTGGGTTGAGTGTTGCACGCCAACTGTTTGATTTTTTATTGCCTTTTCTATTCTGGTTGTTGTTTGGGATGTACAATTGTATTCTTTTGTTTTTCTAGTTGTCTCCAGGGGACAAGAACGGGGCACCCCAAAACTCTATCAAAGGTCTATTTCTACCTTCCTTTAAATTTGTCTTTTTACATACAAAGATCGTGACATGTGTTCTGGGTTATTATTTAAATATTTGGAAATCTATGTCCCATTCAATGTTCAGATAAACGAAATGAAAGCGTGAGTATTATCTCCCCTTTCCCTTTCCTTCAATTTAGCCTTTTCATCACCCCTATCATCAGATTTTTTATTTTTTTTTTCATATTATTTTTGGTACTTTATTATGTTTGTTTGCCTGACTCGTTCTCCATAAGACCACCATATTTCTAAAGCATTGAAACTAATATTAATGGCAGCTTGAGGCAAAGAGCGTTTGGGATTAGAGGATGACTTCATCAGTTTGAGATACTAAAACTTATGTTTGATGACCCACTTCAGGTGTTGGATTGAAGTGTGTTATTTACACAAGGGAGAAAACAACTTGGATCTTGGGTACATTCGCTTTCTTTTTGCATCTCCTTAACTAATTAGATAGAGCAGTTATGAAAATCACCATTTCCTCTTATTCCATTGTCTAATTTCTGTTGTGCATCTAATTCTTGGTATTTTTTTGAATAATCCTTAAAAGGTTGCTGCTGTGTCACTCTAAAGTCTAAAGTGTGAAACAATGTAGGCACAATTTGATGACATGGCCACCGAGTGATGCCTTGGGCCATGCAATATCTAATATTATCCTTTTTGTCATTTGCTCTTTCCTCTATAATAGTGAATTGAAAAATTGCATGAGTTCTGCCTTTGTCTTCTTTGGCTTCCCCATCTTCTCAGTTGGCAAAAGATAATGGTTCTACATTTTTTAGAATATTACATCTACACTTAAATTTAGTTTTCTATTAAGCATTGTTCACCTAGCATTTGGATGTCATACATATTTCTTAATTTCCTCAATGTCCTTGCAGTGAAGTAATTATTGCTCCTCTTTTCTCCTCTAATATAGGTGCTCCTGTAACTCTTTTTGGTCTAAATTTCTACACAAATTTGCCAATTAGGTATGTCAAGACTTCATTTGCATGTTCTTCCTTTTTGGTCTAAATTCTTATAACTATTACTTGAACCATGTACGAGATAGAAAATGTTTTGCTCAATTGTGGAGCTTGGGTGATTTAGATATTGTCAAAAAGGAAATTGGAAGGCTTGAGTTGTTTGTTATGAAGCTAACAAACAATCCAAATACCATCTAGAGTCACAAAATTAACAAACCAGATAACACTGACCTTCAAACGTTTTTATGTTCTTTTAGTATCAACTTAAGAATAAAAAAAATTTGATGACAAGCCTAGGAAATTAAATTATGAGAATAAGCCAAAAAAAAAAAAAACCATAATAGGCTGTTTAGGCAGCACCCTTCCCTATACTAGAAGGAGCTCAATAATAAACTTTTCAATTGTACTCCACCTTAATTTTGACAATTTAACCTTCCATTATTGTATTGATAATTGCAATTGGGCTAGCCAATTTTTGATCAGTAATATAATTTACATGAATTGTTGCATTGTAGATCTAGAAGGTATCCCAAATGCCTAAAAGTCGCTTGGTATGGGATAAAGAGAAAGCTTATGGTGTTCAGTAAAAAAGGAAACATTATTGGGTATTTTTTGTTTAACTTATTTGGTTGATGGTATTGTCTATTACTATTTTATGCGGTTTATTACATTGTCAAGTACTATTTTATGTGTTTTATGATATTTGAATATTGAAGAGGTAATTTGTATAATTAGTATATTCAGATCCGTTTATTAAAATTTATGACTTCTATTAATGGATTTTTCACATGACTTATGAGCAAGGTTTCAGTAAGTTCACTAATGAGTTTATGTAATATTTGATAGTGTGCATCCTCTATTACTGGGTTTGGTGTACTAAACTTTGGCTGAAACAAAAAGACTCAAGCTATGCAACACAATAGAGGTTCACTATTATATGCTTGAAAAGAATTGGTGATTATTGAATTTGTTTACCGTAAAAAAAACCTTGGAAAGGCTTTTCTGTTTGGTACATGAGCATTATTTTGGGATCGCTAGATTTGTTGGATATCGGTAATGATTGATTGGAAGTGCTAACTTTGGGGATGTGTAAAGCCTTGGAATTTGCCAAGCATTTGTCAATATGAGACCTAGAGGTAGAGTATGAAGATAGCTCCATCATTCAAGAACTTAATATGCTTTAAGATTGAAAACCTTCTGCACAACCTGCTAACTCTTCGTCATGCTTTCAGGTGCATCGCATTCTTTTGAGGTGACACAACATACTCAACTCATGTACTTGGTAAGATATTCTAGAATGTATTTCAAATTCAATATTGACTGATGTACAAGTTTTATAAGTTCTCAATCAATACCACTATTGTTTTGTTAAAAAAAAAAAAAAAAAGTTTTGTGAAGGCCTTTTAATTTTTTTTTTTTAAATTATCAACAATCAAAATATATTCAGGGGAGAAGGTGGAAGCAAATGGGACTGGGAAGAAGGAGGCCAAGGTGAACTGAGGTGAAAGGTATTGAATTGTTGGGGAGCTTGGGAAGTTGGTATTGCTATTGGGTTTTTTGTTTTTTTGTTGTTGTTGTATTTTGTTGGGTTTGTTTATGTGAAGAATAATGATTAATGGGTATTTGTTTAATTATATATTGAACTAAATTTACAATGATGGGCATGGATATCTAATGTTATCTGCACTTTTTTGTGTCAGTTGTATTGGATTTAGTTGCCAAGGTTAGATCTTTTTGGGTCCTTTTTATTATGGTTGTTAGTGAGGAATAATGGTTAATTATGCATTGAACTTAATTTACAATGATCTATACTACTAGACATTGAGTACATTTTTGTTGTGAATTGATCTGGACTTGTTGACCGGTTATGCATGGCATCATAATTCAGCTTCCAAATCAGTTTGTAACAAAATTGCAATAGAACTTATAATACCTAGAGCAATTTTCATGTGAATTGGAATTATAGGAGAGGACACAATATATGAGTTTGTAATGATACTATTAATACTAAATAAAGATGATTCCAAAGGGACTATTCTTTATAAAGGTTGCCTTTTAATATATTTTCTTGATGGTTTATATATTATCTAAATTACAGACCTATTATCTTGCCATTATGTAATTATGGTGTACATTTTTTGTGTTAGCTTTCATCAAACTCCTGACAAATTCAGTGTTATATCTATTTCTTACAGTGATATTTTGAATTCGCTTAATTTTCAGGTGGCTTATTAGAAATAGGCCCCCAGAGATTAAGAACAAATGTCCCATCAAATTATCATTTACAACAAACCCTTGATGAATATCCTCCCTCAATGTACTGACTCGACTTTGAAGATTAGTCCCAAATGTTTAGACAACAATATTATACCAATTCATTGGATATATTTGCACTATTTTCTAAATGATTTCCACTATAATAAATTGTTATTATTTGTTTCCCCCTATTTCTAAGTAAGTTATGATGTCTGTTAGTTGATGACAAGTACACCAAGTTTTGATTTTTATGTCCATCTTCTTGCTCAAAGTAAGTCAAGCTTTAATTGCTTTGAAGATATTGGATGGCTTTGAAGATATTGCATTTTTGCATGCAAAATAGAGAAGCATTCTAGAGAATTCCCTTCATTCAAACTCATTTGAACGCAATGAAAGTAATACAAGTGGTGGTTGCTCATTTCATATATTCTTCCAAGTGTTCTATTGGAGAATGGAAGTACATACATGATGTGATTTGAAGAGAGTAATTTTTACAAATTTTAGTGGATATTGGATACTATATGCTTAAATATACTAAATTATGAGAACTAAGTTTATGTTGGATGCAAAGATCATTAATATGTAAAATGATCCCGCGCATTGCGCGGGCTAAACACTAGTATATATTAATAAGTAAAGCTTCAAGAAAATCCAATTAGAGTCTAATTTTGCGCCACATGTCCCATCTAATCAAAAAATTTAAAATTTTGAACCTAGTTAGTTTAGTGTAAAAATTGGATTTCAATTAGGATTTAATTTTACAACACATGTTCCATCTAATCGAAATTTTAAAATTTTGTACCAAATGAGTTAATTTAGAGTGAAAAACGAGAAGTCTAATATAAATAAATCATAAAAAACATTATCATATATCTAACGCTATATAAAATTAGAGGAAGAGGGAGTTTGCACCACATGTCCCATGTGTTAGGACATATGTGTTTCACTTGTTAGGGATATATGTCATTATTTTATATAATTGGCTAATCTTTTGACAAAATGTATGTTACTTGTATTTGGACAAATCTAGGATGTGTTTAATACTTCAAGAAACCTTATTTCTAGTTCAAGTGTTAAATCCATGCAAATCTGTTCAAGATTCAAGTGCAGAAAGTGTTGTTCATTAAAACTCGACAGCTAGCATTTATCAAGACTTGTAGAGTTGTTCTAGCCTGTGGCTCGACAGATAGGTATCTGTCAAGGTTTATGAAGTTCAGTTTTTCAGAACTGTTTTTCATTCAATTCGTGATTGTATGTTTGAGCTTTCTTTTCTCACAACCCTAGAGATTTAAAGGGATTATTTTAAGGGCTGTCACAGGTGACATAAGTTGCACAAGTGTTGAGCAAAATTTGTTCAAGCAAATTGTGACCGGAGACAGAATTTGCCCTAGTTAATCTTTCTTGTGAAGAAGCTAATGTGCTTATGCACCGTAGGGTTTTGTAACCAAGGAACTTCTCGATCTTCATCGTGTGATGAACTGAAGAACTTTGCAACCAACAACCTTCTCTAGTTGGTGATTGAAGTCGCATACTAGGATCCATGCAATTGGTTAGTCACGTATTGGGAGCCGTGCATTACAATGAGAGATTGTCACTATAAAACAAGTCCAATTGGGTATTGGGGTAAGGGTTCAATTGTAAGTTGGTATAAGGTGCTGGGATTCCTTTACTTGTAACCGCTTGTTTTGATAATAGTGGATTCTCAGGAGTGGTGACCTTAAAATCACCTATTGAGATTTTTGCTGTGTTGGTTTTCCTCATTTGTAAACAAATCACTGTGTCAATTTATTTTCCGTTGCATACTTTAGTTAATTGGTGATTTGCTTGTGCTGCCATGTACAATTGCATGTTAATTTGATTAATTAATAAACTTGGCTAATTAATCAGTTAATTTATCATAATGGGTCAATTCGTTTTTGGCCTATCACCATGTAATCTAAGTTTTTAAATTTTTGTCCAAATGAGTTAATTTAGTGTAAAAATTAAATTTCAATTAGAGTTTAATTTTGTGCTGTGTCCAATATAATCTAAGTTTTTTTTTTTAATTTTTATTTTTTTAAATTTTGTACCAAATGATTTAATTCAGTTTAGAAAATGAGGAGTCCAATATAAATAAACCATAAAAAAACATAATTATATATCTAACTTTATATATAAAATTAGAGGAAGAAAGAGTTTGAATGGTTTTATATATATGAGCCCTTTTTTTAATAACTAATGTAAGGTTGAATTTATTCAACCATCTAATTGGCTTTATTCCGTGCCAAATTTGCTTGTATTTCAGCATTTAGTAACCCTGTATTTAGGTGGGCTTGTTGTAAGGGTAGTGAGTGAGATAGAGTGAAGTTTGCTCAAGAGTGTGCAAGAAAACAGAGACTCGCGAGTGACTCGCGTCTGCAAGCCGCCAGACGCAGCACACGTGCAAAGCATGCCAGAAGGTGAACAGTCATGCTAGCTGGAGCACTACAGGACAAAACAGGACAACTGGCCATACGGTTATCTTGCGACTGGATCTCGCGACTCAGTCAAGTCGCAAGGCCAAGCCGCGAGCCAGCCCTGTTTTGAAAAACCTGACGTTTCACATTCCTCTCTCACCCTAGTATATATACCCCTTATACCCACAAAAGAAAGAGAGCTTCCAGAGAGAATTTTGAGAGAGAAACCCTAGAGAAAAACAAGATTAATTCATCCACAATCTTCACCTAAGGGACTCTTCAAATTCTTCTACTCTCTTCCTCTCCATTGATACATCCTTGAGAGGTTCTTGGCCAAATCCTTTTCTCACCATACCCATATCTGTGAGAAGGTTTATTTGGTGCTTTGGGAAGCAGTTAGGAAGGTACCAATTCATATTGGTTGATGCTATGGTCTAGTAGTGGAATCCGGGCAGCTAGAAAAGAAAAAGTTTCGGCGCAACCTCGTTGGAGCAAGAAGGTTGGAGGGCTTAGGTGCACTCGGTAGATTAGGCTTGGAGGGTCTATTGCTGTCCATGTATCCCAACTACATTTTCTAGTGGATTGTTTATCGCTTGGAGGGCGGCGGAGAGGTTTTACGCCGAGGGCTTCGGTTTCCTCTTCGATAACACATCGCGTGTTGTCTTTGTATTTGCATCTTCCTTCCCTTTTATCTTTGCCTTTTATTATCTGCTGTGGGTTGTGATTTTAATTTGGCTTAGATAGTTTTTCCAATTCCATATTATAGCTTATGTTAATTTTCCGCACACTAGTTGTTTGACATAATTCTTGAATTGGTTAAGTTGTAATTTGGGGGTCTAAATGTTCAAGGGTGTTTATACACATATTTGAACTTTCAATTGGTATCAGAGCGGGTGCACTTGCTGTGGTTTAATTACCTAAGTGCGATCCTAGACCCCTTAGCTTTGGATGAAGCTATGAAAAAGGGCATGCTGAATTGTGGTTTACATGTTTGTGATAATGACTCTATGAGTATGTTTGAAGGGTGTCCTAACAATGAACTCTTAGAGTTATGAAAAACAAAGAAACATGCTAGAATGTTTGTTCACATGCTGAAATATTTTGAAAATGAGAATCACATTTTACACAATAGTCTATATGAGTCTAATTTGTTGGTTAAGAAGTATAAAAAAAGAAATAGAATGTTGTGTGAGGAGATTGATAATCTGAAAATGAAATGTCAATCTAACAGAAGCATGAAAACTAAAATTCTGTTTGAAGGTCAAGAATGTTTGTCTCATGAAAGCTTATCCATGCATACCCCATTGAAGGTATTTAATTCATGCTTATGGTATCTTGACAGCGAGTGTTCTCGTCACATGACAGGAGATAAATCACTATTTAAGACACTCAAAAAGAAGGTTGGTGACTATGTGACTTTTGGTGATGGAAGTCATGCTCAAGTTCTCGGTAAAGGGACTATTGAGATACCTGCATTACCTCTGTTGAAAGATGTATTATACATCAAAGGGCTGAAGACAAATCTTCTGAGCATCACTCAAATATGTGATGAGGATTTCCTTGTCCAATTCTCAAAGAAGGGATGCTTAATCATCAATGAAGAAGGGATTCAAGTCTTGGAAAGAAAGAGGATTACCGACAATTGCTATGGAGTGGTTCCTACAGCACCAATTTCCTGCAGAATTGCTCGTGTTGACATGTTGGAACTTTGGCATCAAAGATTCGAATATGCAGACTTCAAACAACTGGCTAAAGTCTCCAAATTCGAAGCTGTTGAAGGACTTCCAAAATTTGGAAAGGTGGAGAAGACTTTTTGTGGTGCATGCCAAATAAGGAAGCAAACAAAGGTAAGTCACTACAAGGTGAATGTGATCGCCACTTCACGATGCTTAGAGCTCCTTCATGTAGATCTAATGGGGCCCACAAGAACTGAAAGTCTAGGAGGAAAAAGGTACATTATGATCATTGTTGATGATTTCTCAAGATACACTTGGGTTGAATTTCTTAGAGAAAAATCAGAAGCGTGTGAGAAATTGAAAATTCTTTGCAAGAGATTACAAAACGAGAAAGGGGTTCCTATTGTCAAAATAAGGAGTGATCATGGTAAGGAGTTTGAGAATGCAAGATTTGAGTCGTTTTGTGAGAAGAATGGAATCAAAAGGGAATTTTCAGCTTCCAAAACTCCTCAACAAAATGGGGTGGTTAAGAGGAAGAATTGGGTGATTCAAGAAATGGCAAGAGTTATGCTACTCAACAAGCAAATTCCTCAAAAGTTTTGGGGAGAAGCCGTGAACACCTCATGCTACATTGGTAATAGAATATTCTTCCGAGCAGGAACAAAGAAGACCGCTTATGAAATTTGGAATGGAAAGAAGCCAAAAGTGAAGTACTTTCGAGTATTCGAAAGCAAGTGTTGCATTCTCAATGATTGTGAGAACCTTGGGAAGTTTGATGCGAAAAGTGATGAAGGCATCTTCCTTGGGTATTCTACTAATAGCCGGGCATATAGAGTATTCAACAAGAGAACAAAGATGGTGATGGAGTCCATCAATGTGGAGGTTGATGATGCTATAACGAAGGTAGAGATGGTTGATGATGGAGAAGGGCCAAGCTCCAAAGAACTCACAACTGAGGGTGAAGCCCAAGATATTGAAGTTAGAGAACCTACACTAGAAAAGGAATCAACTCCTGTGAACTCAAAAATGGAAACAAGATCAATGTCTAGGACATCAAGTCCTCTCACTCCTCCGGAAGTTCATCCTCCCATCTCTCGGAATGATGAAGTGTCTACCTCAAAGAAGCCATCATTAAGAGTGATCAAAAACCATCCGGGCAGTAACATCATTGGATCTTTAGATGAAGGTTTCCGTCTTAGAAAGGGAACCTATTCTGCACTCATGACCATTGCTCATGTTAAGTCTTCGGAGGACTTGAATTTGCTTTTGCAAGAGCTTGGGGAGCATAGTGATGAAGAATCAATCGGAGTTGTTGAAAAATTAGATGCTAAAAAGGATGAAAGCATAACCAATCTTCAAGAGAATTACAACTCACTCCTTAAGAAGTCGGGAGAGCATGCAAGGGTGGCCAAAGAGCCGGTTGTAGTTGCCCCTACTGTGGAGAAGGCAAAGGTTGAAAAGAAGAAGATTGTGGCTGACCAAAAGGTGTTGAATAAGCCTCGGAACCAATCTATGGTTAGGTCTGAACTCAGAGGGAAATCTCTTCCAAGATCACAAAGAGGTTCTAGAACGAACCATGTTTGCCATCACTGTGGACTTCAAGGACACATCAGACCAAAGTGTCATAAGCTTAGAGCATTGAAGAATGCAACTGATCAAAGGTCAAGAGGACCAAGAAATGACAAGAGAAATTGGGCTGGCGAACCATCAAGAGATCGAAATGGTGATCCCGGAATGATAGACGTGATGAAGATGATTGGTGCATTCACCAACTGCTTGGAAAGCTTCACACGAAGGTTTGAAAGCCCTAACTTCCGTACGCAATCCTATAAGGATATCACCCCAAACGCAAGTGACGTGTGGATGAAAAATGGTACTCATGCATAAGCATTACAACATGTTCATGCATTAATTCTTCCTATGCTTTGTGACGGTGTTTGATTGTTTGCTTATTGTTTATGTTGATGGCTGTTTGTTTGTTTATTTGTGCTTACTTTTGGTCATTTTTGTTTTTGATCAATCTTTTTCTTCTTATGTGTCAAAAATCCAAAAATCACATAAAAAATAGAAAATCAAAAAGTTCGATTGACATTGTTGAGTTTTGTCTCAAAACTTGTTTTGCCTTGTACCTTTGTGCTAATGGCTTTGTGCATTTTCGAGCGTAGCTTGTTTCATTGCACTCTTATCACTGTGGGAGAAATCTTGAAATCTATGTCGTTGTTGTAAATAGATCTTCAAACTTGTCATGAATGATTAGTGAATGGTTATGTTGATCTTGAGACATGCATAGACTTGTGTCTATATATCTTCCCACTCTTTATTTTTGTTTTTGCTAAAAAGAGCTCACCAAATGTAAATCTCCAAATGAAAAGAGATATTGAGTTGCAAAAGCCTGTCGCACATACTAGTATTTGACTAGGAAAAAGGGAAAGCGACCAAAAATTAAAGTGAAAGTTTATTCAAAAATCCAAAGGCTATCTCATCAAGATGAAATATAAAATATCACTCTCACAATGAGAGGTGATTGTCTCAAAAAGGATCAAAAAGATTAAATGGTATGATTGAAAGTGGAGTCAAATGTAAAGCTCCAAGATATGTTATCAAGTTTTGTGGGAGGTCATATATACATATTTCTATAATTGAGATGGATCACATGATTTAGTGCTAATTGTGTATGCCTTGGTTGAATTGATCATTGAAGCTTCACATTAGACTAAGGACTATCTCATTGTTGATATCCACATACAACACACAAGTTTATGTTCAATAAATGCCATATTCATTTGTGTGATTGTACTTTTTGAAATGTGTTTTCACATGCTCAATTTTTGTTAATTTAAGCACAAAAAGATTTTTGAGTGTTTTAGGTGTTTTTGGAAAGTATTTTGTTAGAAAAATCTGAAAATTTTCAAAAATCCATTTTTGCCCTGTTTTGGCAACTCAGTCGCGGGAAAGTCAAGCCGCGTGCCTTAGTCGCGTGTTCGTGGGTCATATTTGGCGACTTGTTCGCGAGTGGAAGGTCCAGTCGCGAGGGTTACACAAAGATTTTCGCGGCTCAGCTCGCGACTCCCTCGCGGGTAGACCCTCTAGTCGCGAAAAACACTTAGAAAATTTTTTCAAAATTTTGTCTTTGAGTGTTTTGGCGACTTGACCTGGCGTCTTGTTGGCGACTCACTTCAGTCGCGAAAAACGCGTGTTTTGCATATTGAGGGTTATTTTCAAAGTTGTTTTCAAAAACTTTTCATTTTTCCCTCTTGCATCATTATCATTGTTCATACCTTCGTCTCTTGCCCTCTTTTCTCATTGACCCCTTTGTCTATTCGTTTCAAAAAGGGATAGAGTATACTCTAGAGTAGTATACCGTAAAGTTTTTGTCATTTCTATATGACCCTCGTGCACACTCTTAGGGGGAGAAATTCTATTTCTTGTGCACATTTGTAGGGGAAGAAATTCATTTTACTTGTCCTTTTATTACTTGCTATACCTTAAGGGTCTAATGTGTTTGTGCAAGTGTTTCAGGTTACAGGTTTAAATGTTCCAAGTTCATCACAGCTCATATGATTCATGATAGGGGGAGTGATATGATTGGGGGAGACAGAGCGAAAAGAGCTTTGTGTTATATTAACTATGTTTTTGCTCTGCTCATAGTTCATGATTATGTTTAGCTGTTTAAACTATTTTTAAATCTTGTACCCATGTTGCTTTGTAAGCTTTTAGGGTTATGTTTTATGCATAGTTTGTAGGCTTTATGGTTTGTACCATGCTTTATGCAGCCTTTTATGCTTTGTTTAAATTAGTACTTCTATATAAATGTATTGCATTTTCTTTTAAGTACTGTCACTCTTGTGCCCTTGTAGGATTGTTCTTAGATGCATATACTTAGTGTATTATGCATTGGTTGAGTGTTTGACATGCAAGAGACTTGCATTGAGCTTGTTAGCTTGTATGTCCTAGTGTTCATTCCAAGTGTGAATGAGCATTGTGGTCACTACCTTGTAGTGATTACTTGGTTGATCAAGCCATGGTTTGTTTCTTAACTCCATCTTTGCTTGATCACATATTGCTTGTTTTATATGCATTTCACGATTTTCTGCTTACAATGATCATGGTGTATTGTTGTGTTTCAGGAGTCTTATGTTCATATGATTCAAGTGTTTCACAGCTTCTAGAGTTAGGTGTGAGTGAGTTTTGCTCAACTATTCCCAACTCACATGTTAAGTCTAGAATCTGTTTTAGGGTTTTGTCATGGAATAGCCAAAGGGGGAGATTGTAAGGTTGAATTTATTCAACCATCTAATTGGCTTTATTCCGTGCCAAATTTGCTTGTATTTCAGCATTTAGTAACCCTGTATTTAGGTAGGCTTGTTGTAAGGGTAGTGAGTGAGATAGAGTGAAGTTTGCTCAAGAGTGTGCAAGAAAATAGAGACTTGTGGCTTGGCCTCGCGGGTGACTCGCGGCTGCAAGCCGCCAAACGCAGCACACGTGCCAAGCATGCCAGAAGGTGAACAGTCATGTTAGCTGGAGCACTACAGGACAACTGGCCATACGGTTATCTCGCGACTGGATCTCGCGACTCAGTCAAGTCGCGAGGCCAAGCCGCGAGCCAGCCCTGTTTTGAAATACCTGACGTTTCACATTCCTCTCTCACCCTAGTATATATACCCTTTATACCCACAAAAGAAAGAGAGTTTCCAGAGAGAATTTTGAGAGAGAAACCCTAGAGAAAAACAAGATTGATTCATCCACAATCTTCACCTAAGAGACTCTTCAAATTCTTCTACTCTCTTCCTCTCCATTGTTTATCGCTTTGAGAGGTTCTTGGCCAAATCCTTTTCTCACCATACCCATATTTGTGAGAAGGTTTATTTAGTGCTTTGGGAAGCAGTTAGGAAGGTACCAATTCATATTGGTTGATGCTATGGTCTAGTAGCGGAATCCGGGAAGCTAGAAAAGAAAAAGGTTCAGCGCAACCTCGTTAGAGCAAGAAGCTTGGAGGGCTTAGGTGCATTGGGTAGATTAGGCTTGGAGGGTCTATTGCTGTCCATGTATCCCAACTACATTTTCTAGTGGATTGTTTACCGCTTGGAGGGCGGTGGAGAGGTTTTACGCCGAGGGCTTCGGTTTCCTCTTCGATAACACATCGCGTGTTGTCTTTGTGTTTGCATCTTCCTTCCCTTTTATCTTTGCCTTTTATTATCTGCTGTGGGTTGTGATTTTAATTTGGCTTAGATAGTTTTTCCAATTCCATATTATAGCTTATGTTAATTTTCCGCACACTAGTTGTTTGACATAATGCTTGAATTGGTTAAGTTGTAATTTGGGGGTCTAAACGTTCAAGGGTGTTTATACACATATTTGAACTTTCAACTAAAAACAATTCAACTTTATAAGTCATTTATGTAATATATCATGACTATGTATGGTCCATTATTAACTAGGTAAAAATGCAAATATATTATTAACTATGGTCCATTTTTAAACTTTAGTTTAGAGAAAATTCAATTAAAATTAAAATTGGATTTCACCTTTGTTAGCTTTCCATACAAATTAAATTATTTAGATTTTTGCTATTATTTTTTCTCTGAATTAATGAGGGTATTTTTTATACTGTTTTTATTTGGATATTTTGCATGCGAAGATATTGAATGTAACAAACTACAATTGAGTTGAACAACCTCATGCACCTATCCTCATTCAATTTAGGAGATACTATTTGACCAATTTATTATTTTATTTTGTGTTATATTTAGTAAAATTTCACTAACAATAATTGTGAATTGACATTATATATGTAGTATCCAATAGTGATTTTCAAAATTATATATATAATAGCAATGTAATGAGAAACTTGGCATAACCAATATCATGAAATTTGCAAGGAAATATTATTTTAGTACCTCTAAATGTCTTGGTCGAACTATGTCTTATATATTTAATAACCCAAACAAACATCAATAGCACCACTACATTTCATCATTCCCATGCGTAAGCACGGGTTACATACAAGTTTATATAAGTCGCAGTGTCTACTTGTGAAAATACCAACTCTCCTCTTGGTGGGTTTTACATAATCATTATTTTTAAATAAAAAAAAAATGGTTTGCTTATATTCATATATGGCACTAAAACCCTTGCCTCCACTCTTCTTATCTATTAGCTTTTATTTTATTTTTTTAAATCTCAAACTTTGTGTTTTCGCTATAATCCAAATTTTAATTGCTTAAAAGAATAGAGAAAAATGTTGAATTCAAAATAATTTATTAAAAGCATTTAAGGTGGTGAGGAAACGACCTTGCTAGTACATTGTTATATTCTTAACACTTTTACAATAATTTATTTTAAGAAACCAAATTGCTTGTTTAAACTCTATATTTAGATCAATCTCTAAATTACATTAATATATATATTTGTTTATTAATTTAGTTTGCTATTAATATCAATTAATTTTTTTAGATTAGTTTTGCTTTCAATTTGCCCCCTTTTGAACTAAATTTCTGTCTCCGCTAAGTGGTATGCCTTAATATGGTAGAATCACATTCCCTCCACCCAATGTGTTTGTTTCTACCTTCTGTCGTGACTTTACTCTTTTGCAAAAAGAATGAGATATAAACTAAAGATTTCAAATTCGGTAAGGATGATATGTAAAACTCATGTTTTACACCATCCAATAAAAAATTACCACATTAATTTTTTACTTAAAACTTAATAGATCCTACAATATATATAATAACATCTCAATAAACTCACAATTAAGTTGGATTTTCAATGGGTATTAGAATTGATTTAGTGTAGTTGTACCTATTTTTTAATATGTAATATGATAATGTAGTATGTTGGAATTGGAGGAATAAAACTCAGGTTTTACCCCATATCTTCAGAGAATTTAATCTCTAAACTTAATGGCCCAAAAGATTTAGACTTTGGATTCTACCTCCTGTCGTTTGGAGGTGTTTGGATTTTACATTCTTATGTTTCAGAATTTGGATTTTATCCTCTATATTTTAAGAGTGATTAGATTTTACTCCCTAAAGTTTGGGAGTGTTTGGATTTTACACCCTAAAGTTTCAAAATTTAGGGGTATAAAATCCAAACACTCCCTAACTCTAGATGGTAAAATTCAAATTATGAAACGTCAGGGTGTAAAATTCAAATCCCCCAAACTTCAGGAAATAAAATCCAAACTTTGAGACTTTAGGGTGTAAAATCCAAACACTCCAAACTTTAAGGGTGCAATTTTCAATTTATCCTTCTTTTTTTAAGATAAAAGAGGGCCCAAAAGATTGATACACAATTTTCTGAGGCCACTTTAAGAGTGAACGGACCTAAGCTAAAAATAATATTTAAATGAAGTAGTTAAAAAATAGAACAATTGATATTGAGTGTGTTGTAAAATAGTAAATTAAAATAAATAAAGTGGTTTTTTGTTGTGTCAAAAAGTTAAAACTTTGCTTTCACCAACGTGGATGATCTAAGTAGTAACTCCTACCGTCCAAGCAACTTTTAAAAGCAAATCATAAGCACGTGATACATAGTCAAACCTTTTATCGTCTTTTGGCTCAGCATGAAACATGCTGAAACTTGTTAAGGATACAGCTATAGTTGCCGAGGATAGCAACTAATCAGTATGTGATTTTGTATATTTGAATCATATTTGAATAAGATATGATCAGATAGGTTTAGGCTTGTGATGAGATAAAGATTAGGATAAGATAGAATCATATTTAAATTTTGTATCTATGTGATAAGCTAGAGGTATATCCGGATTGTATAGCTGAACTGTACTTACAATTTGTATTTGTAACAAACTCTCATATAAATGAAATAGCCTAAACTGTGTAAAGGTAAGGCTTGGAAATATTTTTTATATCTGATTTTACATGGTATCAGAGCCATTGTGACATTTACAAAACTTCACAATTCCTCCATTCTGCGAAAATTTATTTCATACTGGAGTATGCAATAACAATTTATAATCCCTTTTCTGCTTTCTGCTTTCTATTTATTGACATTTATTAATTGCGTTTGAAATGGAATTACGTTATTTTGTGAATTTTTTGTCATAAATTTTGTAGTAGTTTTAGTATATTATTTTATTTTTATAAATTTTAATATACTCCATTATGACTGGCATATAATAAAAATAGTATCAATCATGTTATGAATTTATATTAAAAATAATATTATTTTAATCACGATTTATTATTTAAACAAATTCTAAAATAACAATGATAATTGGGGAAATTTTAGGGACGTTATTTGTATTTTTTTTAAAATACATGTGGGTGAAAAAGTGTGTAAAAATACGTATAATATTGTTTAAAAATTAAAAATATGTGTTTAAACTCCTATACCAAACGACTCTTTAGTTTCTCCCGTTTTAGAGGTAAATAAATCATGCTTTGTACTGTACTTTGCAACAATTGCTGAGTTTGCTTTATTAAAAAAAAAAAAAAATGAAAAAACGCTTTATTTAATTGATTGGCAGATAAAACGTCTTATGTATTTTTTTGGCTAAACGACAGATTAAATTTAATCATCAAAAGTTTTCAGCCTAGGAATTGTATAAATGATCACATTGTCATTTGTAGTGTTGTATAAGCTGTAAAGATAAAGTGTGATTTAGACAATGATAGACTCTTCTTTTCTTTTCTTTTCTTTTCTTTTCTTTTTGGGACAAATTATAGACTCTTATTGACTTAGAACAAAATATTGACTATTAATTAGTTCCGGGAAAAATTAGTATGGACCGTTTACTAGTAGGGGTGGTAATTAGCATTAGTGGGTATTCATGTCGGTCAATAAAAGTGATAGGACCAACGATCTCTCTCACACAGACGAGCAAACCAAATATCTTAGCCAATATATCCACGTCACTAATGAAGGTAGGGAAGCTATTCAATGCAGTCATTGATGCCTCAGACGATTACAAAACCAGCTGTGTAGACCGTTGGAAGCCCATCAAACCCCACATTACTAAGCATGAAGCGTTACCAAGAGAGGCATTAAAACCACAATAATAGCCACAACGGCTAGGGGCTATGGAAACATATATAAAGCCTTCACAGCACCAACACAAGGTACATAGACACACCTAAAAACACTCATAATCACTCTGATATTCTGTGTTATTCTCTAAAGGCTTCCTTATACTAA
Source organism: Quercus robur (assembly GCF_932294415.1). Classification (NCBI taxonomy): domain Eukaryota; kingdom Viridiplantae; phylum Streptophyta; class Magnoliopsida; order Fagales; family Fagaceae; genus Quercus; species Quercus robur. The sequence goes on along the minus strand of NC_065538.1, from coordinate 72,908,081 downwards.
CTTTGGCATCGGAGATGTTGTGGTAGGTACCACACCGATGACCTTGAGGGAGCCATCTTACCATATTTGTAGGGATGCAGTCGGGGACTCAGCTCCATCTGGACGCACTTACAAAGCCTAACAATTTGCACTTCATCAGTTTGGCACCGTCTGTGGGGAATGATACTTTCATACTTAGGTTCAAAAGTGTAGTTCCCAATTAACTTCTACATTTAGATGGAGTCCAATCAGGATTTTGTAGCACTAGCTCTGCAAGTCTAGGCTTTTGCGGCTAGCGTCGAAGAGTTCATTAGACAGAATCAGAAAATGAGGCTACGGCTTCAACAAGAGGAGAATTGGTCTAGAGTCAATCAAGAGGATGAGGGAGATAGCCATAGAAGGAGTGACCGTCGAGGACCAACTACTCTAGATGAACAAAATTCAAATCTTCTCCGGAAGATGAGAAAGAAAATGGACGAACTGAGGAATGCCATTAGGGGGAAAACAGACCGAAGCCAGGATAGAATGGTCAGGGCAACAGATTTGCCCTTCAACCTGGCAGTTTTGGAATGCCTTGTGCCGTCAAAATTTCACTTACCTCAACTGGAGCCGTTTGACGGACTTAAGGACCCTCAGGACCACCTTAACACCTTCAAGATGACACTAGGCCTTTAATAGCCTCCTAACGAAATACTGTGTTGTTCCTTCCCCACCACTCTCAAGGGAGTGGTTCACAAAGTTACCAACATCGTTCATTGATAGCTTCGAACAGTTGAGCAATGCCTTTTAGCCCCACTTCATTGGGAGACAACGCCCGAAGAGGCCAGCAGACCACTTACTCACCATTAGACAAGGAGAGAAAGAAACCCCGAGGTTGTATGTGACACGCTTTACTCGAGAAACTCTAGAGGTGGATAAAGCTGACAACAAGGTGCAGTTGACGACCTTTAAAGTAGGGTTGAAGTCCAGAGAGTTTATGGTGTCACTTGCGAAGAATTCTCCTAAGACGATGGCAGAGATGCTTTTGAAGGCATAGAAGTACATGAATGCTGAAGATGCTTTAGCCGCCATAAAGGACGTGGAAAGGTCAAGAGACAAGGGAAGGAAGAAGGACGATCATAGAGGATGAAAAAGAGAGCGCTCGGATCATCAGACTAAGGACGGGAGTAAAAGGAAAGATGAAAAAAACTCCTCGAACAATAAAATTCACTCCTTTGGTTATGCCTGTTGACCAAATTTTAGCGCAAATTAAGGATGAGCACTACCTCAAATGGCCTAGGCCATTACATTTGTCGCCTAACATGCGTGACAAAAAGAAGTATTGCCAGTTCCAAAAGGATCACGACCATTACATAGAGGATTGCAGGGGCCTAAAGGAGCAAATAGAGGAGCTTTTACAGAGAGTGAAACTGCAAAAGTATGTGAAAAAGGGGGAATCTAGTAGGTTCGGAGGTAACAACAAAAACCAATGCAAACTTTCACCCAGGGACGAGGATCACATGTCCCAACGCCCGCCAAGTGTGATCACGGAGATAAAGATGATCATAGGTGGCTCATCCACAGGTGGATCGTTCAAATCCCTCAAGAAAGCATGCCAGAGGCAAGTGAACAGTGTCCACAAAATGCCCCAATTTAAGCAAAGATAGACAGACCATGACATGTTTTTCTTGGAAAAGGATGATAGAGGAGTGAAGCAACCTCATGACAACCCCCTGGTTATAATGCTCACGATAGAAGGATTCAATACTAGGAGAATCCTCGTGGACAATGGCAGCTCTGCGGATATCATCTGCCTCTCCGTTTTTCAGCAATTGAAGCTAGATCCAGGAAGGTTTTGCCTGTTTGACTCCCTCCTCCTTAGCTTCAATGGAGACAGGGTGTATCCTAAGGGCATAGTGACATTGACGGTTACAGTGGGGTCTCACTTGAGGCAGCTAACTCATCAATTGGACTTCCTAGTGGTAGACTGTCCTTCCTCTTACAATGTGATCATCGAGAGACCCACGATCAACCGTTAGAAAGTAGCCACGTCCACCTACTGCTTGAAGGTAAAGTTTCCAACAGAGAACGGTGTAGGCAAGGTAAAAGGAAATCAAGTACTGGCTAGGGAATGCTACCAGGCTGTGCTAGCTGCCAAAGAAAACCATACATGGATGATCGAGGAGAATGAAGAAGATAGAGTGGAAGCTCTGGAGATAGTGGGGTCGATTGAAGGAGAAATAGCAAGGACGACCAGAATAGGGACAACATTTAGTCCCGAGATGAGGACGAGACTCATCCAGTTCCTCAAAGAGAACCTAGACGTCTTCTTATGGAGTCACGAGGACATGCTAGGTATATCCACGAAGGTCATCCAACATTAGCTAAATGTGGACCCCGAGAAGAAGCCCGTTTAGCAGAGACGACGAGTCTTCGCTCCAGAATGGAATCAATCTATTACAGACGAGGTTAACAAGCTGCTAACGGCAGGTTTTATTTGAGAAGTCTACTACCTAGATTGGCTCGCCAATGTCGTCCTAGTGAAGAAAGCAAATGGAAAATGGAGAATGTGTGTGGATTTCACTGACCTGAACAAAACTTGCCCAAAAGATATTTTCCCCTGCCAAGGATAGACCAGCTAGTAGATTCCACAGCAGTGCATAAATTACTGACGTTCATGGATGCATTTTTAAGATACAATCAGATTAATATGGCTGAAGAAGACCAGGAGAAAACTGCTTTCATCACAAGCCAATGGCTCTATTGCTATAAGGTAATGCCCTTAGGACTGAAAAATGCAGGAGCAACCTACCAGAGGTTAGTGAATAAAATGTTTAGTAAGCAGATCGGGAGAAATATGGAGGTATATGTGGATGACATGCTCGTTAAGAGTAAAGAAGAGTGTACTCACTTGGACAACCTCAAAGAAACATTCATGACACTCGGACAGTACCAGATGAAGTTGAATCCCGGTAAGTGTACATTTGGAGTAGCCTTGGGGAAGTTCTTGGGGTTCATGGTGTCCTAAATGGGGATAGAGGCAAACCCAGAGAAGGTACGAGCCATACTTGATATGATGTCACCAAAGACCGTCAAGGTAGTCCAAAAGCTCACAGGAAGGATAGCGGCACTCAACAAGTTCGTCTCTAGGGCGACGGACAAATGCTTACCCTTCTTCAAGACACTGAAGCAAGCTTTTGCTTGGACTGATGAATGTGAGATAGCATTTTAAGAACTCGAGCGTTACCTAAGCAATCCACCCCTACTAAGTCCATCCAAGGAGGGGGAAAACTTGTATTTGTATCTAGCAGTATCAGCTACCACCGTGAGTGCAGCCTTGGTTCGAGACGAGGACAGAAAATAGCTCCCAGTTTACTACGTCAGCCAAGCTTTCCAAGGGGCAGAAGCCAAGTACCCAAGGATTGAAAAGATTGCATTCGCATTGATAGTAGCCTCGCGCAAGCTGCGACCTTATTTTCAGGCAAACCCCATCTTGGTAATGACGAACCAACCCATCAAGAAGTCTATGAACAAGCTTGAGTCAGCAGGGAGAATGGTCTAATGGGCGATCGAGTTTAGCCAGTTCGACATCGAGTACCACCCCAGGACAGCCATTAAGGCGCAGACTCTGGCGAACATCATCACCAAGTTCACTCTTCCAGTTGAGGACAAACCCACCAACAAGACAGAACGGTGGACGATACAGACCGATGGTTCGTTAGCCCAAAAGAGAAGAGGGGTAGGGGTCGTTATTACCACCCCAGACGGAGAAATGCTTAAATATGGAGTTCAACTAAAATTCCTGGCCACCAATGATGAAGCCAAGTACGAAGAAATATTGATAAGGACAAGGGTCGGAAAAGCACTGGGAGTTAAAAACTTGCTCCTCCAGCGATTCTAAGCTAGTAATAGAGCAAATGAAGAAGCAGTATGAAACAAAGGAGGAAAGAATGCAAAAATACCTCAGGTTGACGAAGCATTTGACACAGGAGTTTGATAGGGTGGAGTTTGTGTAGATCCCTAGGAGCCAGAACATGATAGCAAACAAAATCGCAAACCTATCATCGTGAGAAAAAGGATCAACAAGCATGGGCCCAGAGATGGAAGTCCAGAAACACCCTAGCATTGAAGAAATCTCTACATTTGCAATCTAGAGCACAGGTAGCTGGATGACCCTGATCATATCATTCCTCCAAGACGGCCACCTCCCAGAAGATGTCAAGGAGGCTAGGAAGGTTAGGAAGAGAGCAGCCAGATTCATGATCCTGAATGACACCCTGTACAAGAGAGGCTTTTCCATGCCTTACTTGAAGTGCGTAGATGAAGAGGAAGCCAAGTATATTCTAGAAGAGATTCATAAAGAGGTTTGCAGAGACCATGCAGGCCTCAGATTCTTGGTAAGTAAAGTTGTCAAAACAGGTTACTTTTGGCCTATTATGCAATGGACGCAAAGGAGCTTATCAAGAAGTGCGACAAGTGCTAGAGGTTTGGGAATGTCCAATGCTTTCCAGCCGAGAAACTGATGACGATAACCTCCCCTTGGCCAATTGCAAATGGGGAATCGACATCGTCAACCCATTGCCCTAAGGTAATGGATAGGTAAAGTTCCTACTAGTCGCTATTGATTACTTCACAAAATGGGTTGAAGCGGAGGCATTAGCAACTATCACCAAATCAAGAATCCAGAGCTTCGTATGGAAGAACTGTAAGGTTGAATTTATTCAACCATCTAATTGGCTTTATTCCGTGCCAAATTTGCTTGTAATTCAGCATTTAGTAACCCTGTATTTAGGTGGGATTGTTGTAAGGGTAGTGAGTGAGATAGTGTGAAGATTGCTCAAGAGTGTGCAAGAAAACAGAGAGTCGCGGCTGGGACTCGCGACTGGACTCGCGGCTTCAACCCGCCAGAATCTGCACACGTGCCAAGCATGCTGGAAGATGAACAGTCATGCTAGCTGGAGCACTACAGGACAAAACAGGACAACTGGCCATACGGTTAACTCGCGACTGGAACTCGCGACTTAGTCAAGCCGCGAGGTCAAGCCGCGAGCCACCCCTGTTTTGGAAAAACCTGACGTTTCGCATTCCACTCCTCTTCAGTATAAATACCCTTTTAACCCACGATTGAAAGAGGGCTTCCAGAGAGAATTTTGAGAGAGAAACCCTAAAGAAAAACCAGATTGTTTTACCCACAATCTCTACCTTAGAGTCTCATCAAAATCCCTCACTCTCTTCCTCTCCATTGTCAAATCCTTGAGAGGCCTTTATACCAAACCTGGTTCTCACCATTATCATCTCTGTGAGACAGTCGTGTGGAGTTCTGGGAAGCAGTTAGGAAGGAGCCAATCTTTATTGGTTGATGCTACGGTGAAGTAGCGGAATCCGGAAAGCTAGAAAAGAAAAAGGTTCGGCGCAACCTCGTTGGAGCAAGAAGCTTGGAGGGCTTAGGTGCATTGGGTAGATTAGGCTTGGAGGGTCTATTGCTGTCCTTGTATCCCAACTGTATTTTCTAGTGGATTGATTACCGCTTGGAGGGCGGCGGAGAGGTTTTTCGCCGAGGTCTTCGGTTTCCTCTTCGATAACATATCTGGTGTTATCGCTGTGTTTGCATCTTCCTTCCTCTCTATCTCTGCTTTTACATTATCTGCTGTGGTTTATTTTATTGTGGCTTAGATAGTTGTTTAATCAATTCCATGTTATAGCATATGTTAAGGTTCCGCACACTAGTTGTTTAACATATTGCTTGTGTTGATTAAATTGGTTTTTGGGGGTCTAAACGTTCAAAAGTGTTTTTGTACACGTTTTTGAACTTTCAATTGGTATCAGAGCGGGTACACAGCTGTTTGGTGTCATTACCATTTGTGTGATCCTAGACCCCTGTGTTGTGGTTGCTGTTCTTGTTTATACCATGTTGAATTGTAGCTCAAGTGTTTGTGAAAATGTCTCTATGCACATGACTGAAAGGTGTCTTACTGATGACCTTGTAGAGTTATTAAAAACTAAGAAACATGCTAGAGTTTTTGTTCACATGCTGAAATTTCTTGAGAATCAGAATCTTGTCTTACACAGTAGCATATCTGAATCAAAATCATTGATTAAGAAATATAAAAGAAAGAATAGAATGTTGTGTGAAATGATTGAGAATCTGAAAATGAAAAATCAATCTAAAAGTAGCATGAAACCTGATGATGAGTTTGTGTTTGAAGGTCAAGAGTGTCTATCACATGTGAACCTATTTGTGCATACCTCTTTAAAAGTGTTTAATGCTTGTCTGTGGTATCTTGATAGTGGGTGTTCTCGACATATGACAGGGGATAAGTCACTGTTTAAGTCACTCAAAGAAAAGGTAGGTGACTATGTGACCTTTGGGGATGGAAGCCATGCTCAAGTCCTAGGCAAAGGAACCATTGAGATACCCGGTTTGCCTCTGTTGAAAGATGTGCTGTTCATAAAGGGGCTGAAGGCAAACTTGCTGAGCATCACTCAAATTTGTGATGACAACTTTCTGGTACAATTCTCCAAGAAAGGATGTTTGATCATCAATAAAGAGGGGATTCAGGTTTTGGAAGGAAATCGGACTACGGATAATTGTTATGGAATAGTTCCCACGGCACCAATATCATGTAGAAGTGCTCGGGTCGATATGTTGGAGCTGTGGCATCACAGATTTGGGCATGCCAACTTCAAACAAGTTGCCAAAGTCTCCAAACTTGAAGCAGTTGAGGGACTTCCTAAGTTTGGAAAAGTAGAGAAGACCATTTGTGGTGCATGTCAAATGGGGAAGCAAACTAAGGCAAGCCATCACAAGGTAAATGTGATAGCCACCTCTCGTTGCTTGGAGCTACTTCATGTTGATCTGATGGGGCCCACCAGAACTGAAAGCCTAGGGGGAAAAAGATATATCATGGTCATTGTGGACGACTACTCAAGATACACTTGGGTTGAATTCCTTAGAGAAAAATCAGAAGCTTGTGAGAGGCTAGAGATTCTGTGCAAGAAACTACAAAATGAAAAGGGGATTCCAATAGCCAAGATTAGAAGTGATCATGGGAGAGAATTTGAGAATGCAAGATTCGAGTCCTTCTGTGAGAAGAGTGGTATTAAAAGAGAGTTTTCAGCTCCCAAAACTCCGCAACAAAATGGAGTGGTAGAGAGAAAAAATCGTGTGATTCAGGAGATGGCAAGAGTCATGTTGCTGAATAAGCAAATACCTCAAAACTTTTGGGGAGAAGCTGTCAACACCTCGTGTCACATTGGCAATAGGATTTTCTTTCGAGCTGGTACAAAGAAGACTGCATATGAGATATGGAATGAGAAGAAGCCTAAAGTGAAGTATTTCCGGGTATTTGGAAGTAAATGTTATATCTTAAATGATCGAGAGAATCTTGGGAAGTTTGATGCAAGAAGTGATGAGGGTACTTTTCTTGGCTACTCTACTACAAGTCGAGCATATAGAGTGTTCAACAAGAGAACAAAGACTGTGATGGAATCCATAAATGTCAAGATTGATGATGCCTTACCTAAGGTGGAAATGATTGATGATGTAGAAGGGCCGAGCACCGAAGAGCCTGATGTTGAGGTAGAAGCTTTGGATATAGAAGGTGAAGAACCTATACCAGAAGTAGAATCGACTCCCATCAACCCAAGAAGGGAAACGAGATCGATGTCTAGAACTTCAAGTCCTCTTACTCCACCAGAAGTTCATCCTCCTATCTCTCGTAGTGATGAAGTTTCCACTTCAAAAAGGCCTTCCTCAAGAATTCTCAAGAATCATCCGGAAAGTAATATCATAGGATCACTTGATGACGGTCTTCGCCTCAGGAAAGGAAATATTCTGCTAGCCAATCATGTAACATATCACTGTTATCTTGCACAGTTTGAACCAAAGAGGGTTGAAGAGGCTCTTCTAGATGAGAATTGGGTTGAATCAATGCATGACGAGCTGAATCAGTTTGTGAGAAATGACGTGTGGGAACTTGCTCCACGGCCTGAGAACGTTCATGTTATAGGCACAAAGTGGATTTTTAAAAACAAAACTGATGAAGATGGGGAGATAATTCGAAACAAGTCTCGATTGGTGGCTCAAGGCTACACACAAGTAGAAGGGGTGGATTTTGATGAATCATTTGCTCCGGTGGCAAGACTCGAATCCATTCGAATCCTCATGTCCATTGCGTGCACCTTGAAGTTCAAACTTTATCAAATGGATGTTAAGTGTGCGTTTCTGAATGGATATCTAAATGAAGAGGTTTTTGTTGAGCAACCAAAAGGATTTGAGGATCCTCATTTTCCAGATCATGTATTAAGATTAAAGAAAGCACTATATGGTTTAAAACAAGCGCCTAGAGCTTGGTACGACCGTCTTACACATTATCTTCTAGATAGAGGTTTCAAGAGAGGGTATGCTGATCGAACTCTATTTGTCAAAAATGATGAAGATTATCTCCTTGTGGCACAAGTCTATGTAGATGACATAGTGTTTGGAGCAACTATCGAAGATCGTGCTACTGAATTTTCTGAGGAGATGAAGAAGGAGTTTGAAATGAGCATGGTGGGGGAGCTCACATTCTTTTTGGGTCTTCAAGTCAAACAACAGAAGGAGGGTATATTTGTATCTCAAGAGAAGTATGCCAGAAATATTGTCAAGAAGTTTGGCCTAGACTCCAAAAAACATGCCTCCACTCCCATGAGCTCTGCCACTAAACTGAATGTGGATTCATCAGGAGTTGAAGTAAGTCCCACGTTGTATAGGAGCATCATTGGAAGTTTGCTCTACCTTACAGCAAGTAGACCGGACATTGCTTTCAGTGTGGGCGTTTGTGCCAGGTACCAAGCTAATCCAAAGGAATCTCATCTGACTGCTGCTAAGCGAATCATTCGATATGTGAGTGGTACTGCAAACTATGGTCTGTGGTATTCAAAAGACTCAAATGCGTGTCTTGCTGGGTATTCGGATGCTGACTGGGCTGGAAGTGTAGACGATCGGAAAAGCACTTCAGGTGGCTGTTTTTATCTTGGTAACAATCTTGTTTCGTGGATGAGCAAGAAGCAGAATTCAGTGTCTCTATCTACTGCAGAAGCAGAGTACATCGCTGCTGGAAGTTGCTGCACTCAGCTTCTTTGGATGAAGAAATTACTTCATGATTATGGAATTCCTCAAGAAACGATGTGTGTCTTCTGTGACAACACCAGTGCCATCAATCTTTCCAAAAATCCTGTTCAGCATTCAAAATCGAAACACATAGAGATACGTTACCATTTCATTCGGGATTTGGTAGAGGAAAGAGTTGTGTGTCTTGAGTTCATACACACTGACAATCAAAAGGCGGATATCTTCACCAAGCCTCTCGATGGTCCACGGTTTGAATCCCTCCGTAAGACCATTGGTGTCGGTACAATTCCTTGACTCTCTTGTGTGTTGAGTGCTTCACTGTTTTTATATCTGTCTGTGTTGGAGCACACATTTTTTTTGCAACTTGTTTCCTGCTTGCTTGTTCTTTTGTGTTTGCTGCTGGTTTTGTTTGTGTCTGATTCATTCTTTTTGTTTCTTGAGTCAAAAATCCAAAAATCACATAAAGAATTTGAAAATCAAAACACTTGATTGACTTTGTTGAGTTTTTTGTCTTAAAACTCGTTTTGCCTTGTACCTTTGTGCTAATGGCTTTGTGCATTGTCGAGCATTGCTTGTTTTCATGCACTCATATCACTTTGGGAAAAATCTTGAAATCTATGTGATTGTTGTAAATAGATCTTCAAACTTGTCATGAATGATTAGTGAATGGTTATGTTGATCTTGAAACTTGCATAGACTTGTGTCTATATCTCTTCCCATTTTTTTGCTAAAAAGAGCTCCCTAAATGTAAATCTCCAAATGAAAAGAGATATTGAGCTGCAAAAGCCTGTCGCACATTCTAGTATTTGACTAGGAAAAAGGGTAAGCGACTTTATATTTAAAGTGAAATTTCTTTCAAAAAAGGCCAAAGGCCTATTCTTCTAAGAAAAATGTTATATATCCCTCTCACAATGAGAGATGATTGCCTCAAAAGATCAAATGTTATGGCTGAAAGTGGAGTCAAATGAAAGGCTCCAAGTTATGTTATCAAGTTGTGTGGGAAGTCATATATTCATATTTCTATAATTGAGATTGGTCACATGATCTAGTGCTAATTGTGTATGCCTTGGTTGAATTGATCATTGAAGCTTCACATTAGACAAAGGACTATTTCATTGTTGATATCCACACACAACACACAAGTTTATGTTTGATAAATGCCCTATTCATTTGTGTGATTGTACTTGATAAAATGTGTTTTCACATGCTCAATCTTTGTTAATTCAAGCACAAAAAGATTTTTGAGTGTTTTAGGTGTTTTTGGAAAGTATTTTGCTGAAAAATCTGAAAATTTCAAAAATACAGTTTTGCCCTGTTTTGGCGGCTCAGTCGCGGGTGTGTCAAGTCGCGAGTTTCAGTCGCATCTTCGCTGGTCAGTTTTGGCGACTTGTTCGCGAGTGGAAGGTCCAGTCGCGAGATTCACTCAGAGATTTTCGCGGCTCAGCTCGCGACTCACTCGCGGGTAGACCTTCCAGTCGCGAAAAACACTTAGAAAAATTTTTCAAAATTTTCATCTTGCGTGCTTTGGCGGCTTGCGCTGGCGACTGTGTGGCGACTTGAACCAGTCGCGAAAATCGCGTGTTTTGGTCATACAGGGGCAGTTTTTAAAATTTTCTGTTTTCCCTCGATCTTTTTGTGACTATTCATTGTCTTTTTCTTCTGCACTTTCCCTTTCTCACCGTGCCTTCATTGTCGATCCCCATTGTTTGCTTCTTCTCCGCTAAAAATCGTCGACTCACAGGTATGGTTCCTTGTCTTGCACTCTAATTGTCCTGTTGTTATGGTTTTCCCTCTGGATTTTTCTCGTCTGAATATGGGTTTTGTGTTGGGCTTTGATGTCATCGTTGTCCTTTCTTAGCTTATGATAACCTGTGCTTCTGGTTTTGAGCTCATTTATTTTGTTGGCTGTGTTCTTCATCATATGCTTAGCCAGGGTTAGCTAATTTTTGTCTGATCTGTTGTTGCTATCATATTTCACTTTGATCTTGTGTGGTATCTTGTTAATGTGGTGTTGATTTTGGTCCCTTTACAGCTGTTTTTGTGGGCATATTTGATCTCTCTACTGTGTAGTTCTAAGTTGGACCTTTGGTGTCCCTCATTTTTTTCTGACCATACTCATCCAGCTGTTAGGGTTTCTTCAATTGTTCCTACATTTTCACTAACCCACTGCTGATATAGTCTGTTGGATTGTGTTTTTGTCATTTCCCTTGTTTCTAATACAGACTGGTCATGTCTCCATTCAAAAAGGCTGCTGTGAAAGGAGGTTCTTCCAAAGGGAAGGAACCCGTAATTGATGTTGATGAAGACACACCTCTCCCGAAAGTGACTCGCTCTTCATCACAGCGGTTCGATCCCAATAAGTTCCGATCCTATTCAGCATATCAGTCATATGAGAACTTCTTTCTTCATGCCACACCACTACTAGAGAGAGCAGTGGATCTACCTTCACTTCATAACACTGACATCCCGATATACTTTGCTCACAAGGATTGGAATTACCTTCTCTCGGATCCGGATATCGTGTATGACGAGTTGGTTAAAGAATTTTATGCTAATGCAATTGTGGAGGGAGATGAACTTAAGTGCTGGGTTCGGCAAAAGAGCTTTTCTGTCTCTCCTACATACCTGGCAGAAATTCTTCACATTAACAGACCAATTTTTCGTCATTCACCGGTCTATGACGCCCTATGTCCTGATGAGGAGCTTCTAAAACAAGGTCTTGGTCAAGACTTGGAATTCTCGCCAAATGGAAAATCCATCAGTGTTTCCTCCCTTTCTCCGAAACTGCGAGTGCTTACAATTGTGATGTTTCACAATTTGTACCCTTTGTCCAGTACTGGGTATATGAATCTCGGACGAGCTTTGTTTCTTCATGATCTGGTTTCTGATGAAGAAATTGACATTTGTGCTCACATCTTTCATGTCCTGCGCAAAACAGTTCTTCGCAGTGAGTCTCGGATCTGCATTCCTTTCTGCAGTCTCATTTCACGGATCTTGAAGCTCAAGGGGATCTATCCATCGACTGATGAGTCTCCTATCCCCAAACCGAGTCCGATCAACATGCGTACATACAATGCAAGTGTTGGACATAGTCGGAAGAGAGCCAAACCAGAAACTTCTGCATCTCACAGTGATTCTCAGTTCAGCAATCTCTCCCTCGATGAGAAACTTGATCGCATTGTTTCCTCTGTCCACGAAGTGAATACAAAGATGTCTGGACTCACTGCTTCTCTACACCATCAAAGCAACCGATGGGACATGAAGTTTACTTCTCTTCAGACTCAGTTGGATCAGATTCAGAGAAAACTAGAAGAGGATGACTAGCCTATTCCATGACAAAAAGGGGGAGTGATAGGCATAATCAGAGGGGGAGGATATTACCCTAAGGGGGAGTGTCACTATCTAAGGGGGAGTGTCTTTATTTTTTTTTGTTGTTTCCTTTTTTTTTCTCTTTAAGTTGATATATTATGTTTTGTAAAACTGTTATTCAGGTATTTGTTGGTTTGTACCCATATGCTTTTGTAAGCTTTGAGGGTTTATGTTTTATGCATAGTTTGTAGGCCTTGTGGTATGTACCATGCTTAAGTGCAGCCTTTATGCTATGTGAAATCAGTATTTTAAATCTAAATGTTCAGCATTGTGGTTTATGTACTGTCACTCTTGTGCCCTTGTAGGATTGTTCCTAGATGCATATGCCTTGTGTGCTATGCATTGGTTGAGTGTTGAGCATACAAGTGTCTTGCCTTGTGCTTGTTAACTTGTATGTCTTTGTGTTCATTCCAAGTGTGAATGAACACTGTGATCACTACCTTGTGGTGTTCACTTGGTTGATCAAGCCATGGTTTGTTCATTAACTCCATCTTATGCTTGATCTCTTTTTACCTGTTTCATATGCATTAATAATTTTCTGCTTACAATGATCATGGTGTATTGTTGTGTTTCAGGAGTTTATGTTCATATGATTCAAGTGCTTCACAGCTTCTAGAATTAGGTGTGAGTGAGTTTTGATCAACTGTTCCCAACTCACATGTTAAGTCTAGAGTCTGTTTTAGGGTTTTGTCACGGAATAGCCAAAGGGGGAGATTGTAAGGTTGAATTTATTCAACCATCTAATTGGCTTTATTCCGTGCCAAATTTGCTTGTAATTCAGCATTTAGTAACCCTGTATTTAGGTGGGATTGTTGTAAGGGTAGTGAGTGAGATAGTGTGAAGATTGCTCAAGAGTGTGCAAGAAAACAGAGAGTCGCGGCTGGGACTCGCGACTGGACTCGCGGCTTCAACCCGCCAGAATCTGCACACGTGCCAAGCATGCTGGAAGATGAACAGTCATGCTAGCTGGAGCACTACAGGACAAAACAGGACAACTGGCCATACGGTTAACTCGCGACTTAGTCAAGCCGCGAGGTCAAGCCGCGAGCCACCCCTGTTTTGGAAAAACCTGACGTTTCGCATTCCACTCCTCTTCAGTATAAATACCCTTTTAACCCACGATTGAAAGAGGGCTTCCAGAGAGAATTTTGAGAGAGAAACCCTAAAGAAAAACCAGATTGTTTTACCCACAATCTCTACCTTAGAGTCTCATCAAAATCCCTCACTCTCTTCCTCTCCATTGTCAAATCCTTGAGAGGCCTTTATACCAAACCTGGTTCTCACCATTATCATCTCTGTGAGACAGTCGTTTGGAGTTCTGGGAAGCAGTTAGGAAGGAGCCAATCTTTATTGGTTGATGCTACGGTGAAGTAGCGGAATCCGGAAAGCTAGAAAAGAAAAAGGTTCGGCGCAACCTCGTTGGAGCAAGAAGCTTGGAGGGCTTAGGTGCATTGGGTAGATTAGGCTTGGAGGGTCTATTGCTGTCCTTGTATCCCAACTGTATTTTCTAGTGGATTGATTACCGCTTGGAGGGCGGCGGAGAGGTTTTTCGCCGAGGTCTTCGGTTTCCTCTTCGATAACATATCTGGTGTTATCGCTGTGTTTGCATCTTCCTTCCTCTCTATCTCTGCTTTTACATTATCTGCTGTGGTTTATTTTATTGTGGCTTAGATAGTTGTTTAATCAATTCCATGTTATAGCATATGTTAAGGTTCCGCACACTAGTTGTTTAACATATTGCTTGTGTTGATTAAATTGGTTTTTGGGGGTCTAAACGTTCAAAAGTGTTTTTGTACACGTTTTTGAACTTTCAAGAACATAGTTTGTAGATTTAGAATTCCATGAACGATCATATCAGATAATGGGTGGCATTTCGACAGTCAAGGATTCAAGGACTTTTGTTCAAGTCTGGGGATAAAGAACCAGTTTTCATCCCTGGGACATCCACAGGCAAACAGATAGACGGAGGTAACTAATCGAACACTACTCAAGATTATCAAAGCCAAGTTGGACAACGCTAAGGGTACCTGGCCAGAAGAATTGCCTAATGTCTTGTGGGCTTACAGGACCACAGCAAGAACCCCAACAAGAGAAACCCCCTTTAGACTCACTTACGACACTGAGGCAGTAATATCAATCGAAATGGGAATAAGCAGTATCAGACGAGAGATGTTCCACGTGGATAGCAACGATGACCAATTAAGAGTCAACCTGAACTGCTTGGACAAAGTCAAAGACAAAGCCTCCAACAAGATGACGAAGTACCAGCAGAAGATGGTCCATTACTACAACAAGAGAGTGAAACTCAGACAACTTAACATACAAGACCTTGTCCCACGCAAAGTCACCTTGGTAACCAAGGACCCTGCCCAAGGGAAACTCGACCCAACTTGGAAGGACCCTACTGGGTCATCCATTACTCCAGACAAGGTAGTTACCACCTGGAGACCACAGATGGATAGAGGTTTCCATGACCATGGAACATTGAGCACTTGAAGAAGTACCACCAACAGATGTAACAGAAAATTATGTTCATTCTTGAAAGCAATAAAAGAACTATTCAGCCAATGTCTCAATACAAGCGAACCCAGCAACTTAAAAATCACAAAAAAAATGGCTAAGTTACAAGATTCTGCCTAGATAGATGTAAGTTACTAACAAAGCCAAATAATGACAAAATCCCATAAGAGGGTGAGTCACAAAAAGAAAAATGGCTAGGTAATAAGATTTCGCCTAAACAAATACAAGTTACTAACGAAGCCAAATAATGACAAAATCCCTTAAGAGGGTGTAAGTCACAAAAAGAAAATTAGCTAAGTAACAAGATTCCGCCTAGACAGATGTAAGTTACTAACAAGGCTAACGAACAACAAAATCCCTAAGGGGGGTGTAAGTCACAGGAAACTAGCTAAGTGTCAGAATCCGCCTAGACGGAAATAAAGTACTGACATAGGCAAAGAAGGACAAAATCCCTTAAAGGTCACAACAGAAAATTTGGCTAAGTACAAGATATTGACTCTGAAAGAGTAACTAAAGGAACGAGGTAAATAGGAATCACACAAAAACAGGAGTACAAACAAGTAAGTATACAATCACGAATATAATTTAAAGCCCAAAAACAACGAGCAGTTACCATTTTTTTAACAATAAAATTAAAAACCCATAAACACTGGGCTAAAAACATTGTTCTTAAGTTAGAAGTATTGTTCTGAAAGTAGAATCTAAAAGCCCCAAACACACTAGGTAACAAAAAATATAAAAAGAAAAAGAAAAAGAAATGAACATAAGGCAGGGTCAGGCAGCAGCAGCATTGTCACCATCTAGAGGAGGCATAGGAGTATCCCTAGTAGCAGCTTCAGCAGGAGTAGTGGATTGGGAAGCCTCGTCTGCCGCTATCTCCTGGTCAACCACCTCCTTGTCGAGATTCTCGAGGTCTACTCTAGAAGGATGTTTGACCAGATACCGACGAAGGAGCTCAAAACCCTTGAAGTACCAACTGGAGCACAGTGTTGTTCTCTCAGTTTGCTAAAAAGCCTCGACGACCTTTATAACACCCCGACCCAACTTTATAATTAAACTAGGTGTTTAAGTGATTAATTATTATTTTGAGCCACTTACTTTCTAAAATTAATATAAGAGTATTTGATAAACATATTATTTTATAATGCCTTTGAATAAGAATTATAAAGATTATAAATAAGTGAATGGCTAATTGTATTATAAATATACTAAGTATGTACAAAATTATATTAAGTGGTTTAAGTTATTAGATACATAGTTGTTGAGGTTTAATTAAGTATAAAGGTAAGGGTTTATATGTAAAGTTATATTGTTGTTTGGGCCTTTCTAGAATATAAGCTTATAAGGGGGAGGAAAGTGAATTTTTAAAAGTTAAAGGTTGACTCACCAACCCTTTTCCTTTAGCATTACACGTGCTCCCCACAAAGTCCATTTCCTTATCTTTTCTTGGCTGCACCAGAAGGTTCAGCCCTTATTCTTCTTTCTCTATTCCCTTTTCTTTGTTCTTATCTCTTTCTTCTTCTCTTGTTCTTACACGGCAGCACCCTACTTCTCTCCAACAGCTCTCCCTCTCTCACCAAAACCATCAATCTTACTCTAAGGAAGAAATTAAAAGATTAGCCCTAAGATTTTAGCTTCAAAGTTTGTGGGAAGTAAATAAAAACCTCATCTTATTATGGGAATTTTTAATGGTGGTATGGTTTGCTTTAGTTTCACTTCCATGTTCTCTAATATGATTGTTGAAACTGAAATTTGTGGTTTGTAAAATTAGAAAACTTATAAGTCTATATATATATATATATATATATTTGTGTGTGTTGTTTTAAGAAGCTTTGAAACTATGTTGGTGATTTGTTGAAGGTAAATTAGGGTTTTTACGAATTAATGATGGTATATGATTAAGGAAGTAAGGAAAAGTTAGGATGAGTACTTTTGATGTTACTGCTGGGATTTTTGGTTGTATTTAATTTTGCTATAAATGATTAAATGACTGTGTATAAGTGTTTTCTAACATGTCTAATGAGTGTATAAAAATCCCCATATGAAAATACCACTGTTTGGTAATTGTTTGTGAATTTACAAGAAAATGTTTCAAAGCTGCCTCTGTGACAGATTCTGTGTTTATGCATGATTAATTATGTATTAAATTTTATACAATGAATTAGGATGATAGGAGTAGTTATTATGAAATCTAAGACACATATGATTGTTATGGAAGTGGTCTTACATCATTTGGAGCAATATAAAAATAATGGTTTAATTTCTAATTTGCATGAAACTCTGTCAGGATAGATTTGAGCACTTTGCCATGTATGATTTTTAGTAAATTATGGTTTTATGCTTTGAATCCTAAATTTTTATGGTATATACTAGACATACAGGGGAGAGGTTCTGTAAAATTTCATGACATTTGGACGTGTATGGACAACCCATTTGTATTTTAAAATTGAGACATATGCTACTGAAATGAGCAGTAAACAGTAATTGTTAACTCTGACTTTGAGGACTTAATTCTAAATTTAGGGTGAATGTTTTGAGCTATAATTTAATATTCTTATCATTTATTATGTCGAGATCATATATTAATGTTTGTGTAAGTTGGTTTGAAGTTTAGTACTCAAAGGAGGGGTTCTAAACCATGCGACGGCTGTATTCATGAAGCTGTTTTTGTTCAACATGTTGTATGTTGCCTTAAGAGTGTGTACGGTTATATGACCATGCTTAAAGGATTTTATGTTTATGCATGCAATATTGCCTAATCTCAAAGCGTCTTTTGAAATGAAGTTAACTCTTCTATAGATATGAGATTAATGTGAGAATGTTGGTTTCTCTATGATTTAGTACATCATGATGTTTGATGAATGTATTTTGTGTTTGTGGGAACTTCATTGAGGTGGGTTTAAGATTTCCTTGATTCTAAGATATAGGTTTTGAGATGACTGTGTAAGTTTATGATAAGAAATAATTGATAGTAATAAACTTTGATATTTGATTTAGGTGTTACCAATTCCCAAGTCTAAGCTCCTTCAATTTTAGGCTCTCGGTTCCTCTGCTTTCAGGTAAAGGATAAGTTATATGGGCATTTGGTAAGTCATGAGGTTATTTTAAAGTATATTATGTATTAAAATGATTTTTATTAGAGATATGGCATATAAGCATGTTTTAGACAAAGATATGTTCGTGAGCTTTCGAAATCTTATGTATATGATTTAAGCATATTGATGCCATTACGAATTTCCACGAACATGATGTTTAAAGAAAAGAATGGAAATTCTATTATTATGAAATGTTATGCAAAATAAGAAATTTTAGTATGATGTATAAGTATGAAATGTTTTCGGGTTATGTCCTCTGGTGATCTGAACTCGGCCAGTAGGGGTTAATTACTAGCTTTCTATGGAAAATGTTATCTATTTGGCCATTTAAAGTAGAGGAAATGGGACTGCCCGTAACTTTAGGCCATTTAAAGTAGAGGAAATGGGGTTGCCCGTAACTCTAATTTGAATAAGGCCTTCTCCCCAATGTGTACAGACAACGGGGAGGAACAAAACCTTGAGGGGATGTGCTATCAAGCTTCCCAAAGAGGACATTATCATGCACACGAGGGCACCCAAATATGATGAGGCCTTCTCTGTATAGACTTATTATCAGTTATGGACTAATCAATATATTTATAAAAAACTATATTATGTTATTAATCATGAGAGAATGATTTTGTTTAAATGCATTATAAAAAGTTAAAAGCTCTCATGAAAAGAAGTTTATGATGAAACGAAAAGTTGTTCTTTAAAGATAAGAGTTTTCTGAAGTTTTGTTACATTTTAAAGATAAAGCTTCTGATGAAAGTACAAGTTTATGTTAAAAAGTTATAAGATATCTGTTCTTTATGAAATGTTAAGTTTTATGACTATGAAAGTTATAATATTTTATGAGAAGAAGTTTATGAAGAAAAGTTTTGTTATTCATTAAGATGTTTCTAGTTTAGAGACAAAGTTACCAATTATTTAATTTAAGTTAAAATGATTATTTTGTAATGAGAATACATATATATATATATATATATATATTGATTTTAAACAACCAATATTATATTTGGTGACTTTGTAAGAAACGAAAGAAATTAAATCCGAAAGGTTTTGATAATATTATTCTGATAAGAAAAGGGAGAACAATTTTTTTCCTATGAGGTGCGTATAAGTTATTATTATGAATAGTATAAAATACTATACATGAAAAGATGTTCTCCTATCTGAATATTCATAAAATGAAATGATTTGATTTACATGCATCCTTATTAAATTCTCATATATCTTACCTTTAGTGAGTTGTGTAGCTCACCCCTTCCACTCTTTCAGTTAGCAGGTTTTATTTTGGAGGAGAGGGAGCCTTTGTCGAGTTTTGGAAGGAGCTGGATTTAGTTTTATATGTATAGATCCTAAATTAGTATTTGATGTTTAGTTTTATGGTATGGTGTATTTTAGGATCTACTGAAAGTTGTGTACCTTAAAGTATTAAGAGATGTATTATGTGAAATTCAAGATTTGAATAACTGGTGGATTGTGGTATCCTTTGAAGTACAATGTAGATGCTTTGAATATCAAGTGAAAAGCTACATCATTTAAGTAAAGAAATAAGAATGAAAAGAAAGAGGGAAGCTTTTGTAAAAGTTAAGTTGGTTCTTGTTAATACTAGGTTTAGGCTTGATATTAACATGCCGGTCATGGTCACAAATCTGGATATCGGGTTTGGGGCATGACAACCTTGGCAACAATGGTCTTTAGCTTTTCCCTAGCAGTTAGGAGTTGCTCATCCTTCTCCAATGTGAGCTGCCTCTCCACTCTGAGGTCATCTTCCAAAGACTTGGCCTTCTCCTTGATGGTGTTGACCTCGTCCATAACAATAATTAAATCCTTCTTCAACTTGGAATTTTCTGCCTCTAGAGCCTCCACCCTGGACACTGTCGAAGTAATTTTTGCTTCCTGCGTAAGATACTCGGAAGTAATGTGAAGACTCTCTCCTAACACCTAAAAATTGAATCCAACCTTGTTGGCATAAAAGGAGAGAAAAAGAAAAAGGTAAAATCGTATAAGTACAATACCTGGACGAGCTTGTGGAGATGATGATCCACAACATCGTTGGTAGACACCCTTGAGAACACTTTCATGTCCTCGGCAGTAAAGGTATCTTGCGCTTGAGCCAGCATAACCCTAGCATCGTCCTAGACATTGGAAGATTGAGGGTCAGCCTTCTCTTTTTGCTTATCCCTGGTTCGCTGCCTTTTATTTTGTTGAGGAGGAATCTCCTCAACTGAGGTGGCTAGGGAAGTAGTCCTCACCGACTCAGTGCCTGGACCAAACGGAGTCACTGTAGTGACGGGGGTCCCCTTCTCCATCACTCGTACAGTCCTAGCCCCAAGATTTGATAGGGACTCGTTCTTCTTAGCCCTCATCCAAGCATACATTCCTTGGTTAAATTTGGTCTTCATTCCTGCAAGAGGAAAACACTTGTAAAAAATAAAATAAAATAAAATAAAAGAGAGAGAAAGTGGGGGCAAGAGAATCAACATGGATGAGCCTAACACTTACTTTTTTTTCCTTCATCTCAATATTTTGCAGGATGAAGGCAGACAGTTCTGGACCAAGACAATAAAAGGCAAGAGTTTGTGGATCCACCAGATCATCGAAATCCTCGATCGTCCTCTCGTACTCAATGGCCTTCTCAACACGTCCCTTGTACCTGCTTTTAAGCTTAGGTCGTCTCTTAACTGCACAAGACAATGGGCAAAGGAATTAGTGACGATAAAAATTAAGGGACTAGGAGAAATAATGACGCACCTAAGTTTGGGGTACTCCACCAACGAAGCAACCTTGGGAGATCACCCCAAACTTCGTTAGAAGGAGTCTCCCAGTCATCCCCGGACACAAAAAGGAACCGAGACTTCCAGTATCTGAAGGACGAAGGTAGGTCCCGGATGATCCTATTCCTCCTCTCCCATGGCACCAACTCGTAATACCCATACTTCTTAGACTCCATTAAATGGTACAGGTAGACGAGCTTGTCCACTCTAATCATGTCTCCGTCCATAGCAGCCAGCCATATCCCCATACAATTGACCACTATCCTCCACAAATTGTGCATAAGTTGCTCGGGAGCAATACCAAAATGGCCTAACAACTCCATAATAAATGGGTGGACGGGGAATCTAAGCCCACACAGGAAGACAGCCTTGTAGAAGCATAACTCCCTAGGGAAGAAGTGGCAAGCCCGTTCCTCCTCATGGGTAGACGAACCCTAACCCTATCTAGGAATTGGAATCTGTCCTTAAACCTAGAAAGTATCTCACTATCCAAACTACATACCTCCTCAAGGGCATGGAAAGCCCTAACCTTTCGAGGGACAAAGACGGCGATATCCCCTCCACGGGTTTGTCACTGGACGATAACCCAGTCTCTAACTCACTTGACCTCACCTATGACATCACTCCCGGCTCCCTTATTAAACCCTAAAACCAATCAATTGACTGATAGAGCAATGGTAGCAAATCACCCAATGCAATGCTCAAGCCACCACCCTCTAATACAAAATTCTCAAGGTACGGGAAAGCACCTAAGGATCCCCCTAAACGTCTGAAAAGGAAAGAGACAGAGGGATAAAGGGCCCTAACCTCAGAGCTACTAAGCATAAGACTCAAAAAAAGAAGAAGGGTAAAATCCTAGAAAGACCAAAAACACAAAAAAGATAAAGAAAAAGAAAAATAAAAAACTTTTACAAAGTTATCTACTTTAAAAAAAAAAAAAAAAAAAAAGTAGCAGGAGAAAGAGGCCATACCTCAAAAGTGCTAGAGAGAGAGAGCAAAACGCAGAGATTCACAACAACAATGGCAGCACAAGAACAGCAATGGCAACTCGGAAAGCACAGAGCAAAAGGGAAAGTGAAAAGTGAGGAAAAAAGAGGAGGAAGGAAGTTTAAAAAGCTAAGCACAGAAAACTGAAAAAACAGCGAGAAAACCGAGAGTCATACGAAGTGGAGCATTAAAATCACCCCTCAAGTTACGCCATGTGGCCACAACACACCCAGCGACGCCATTGCACATTGAATACGGAGGGAAATCCCAAGAGACATGTCAAAAAAAACCTTTCGCCTTTTAGTGATCATCACTACACGGACGACCACAGAGCCTGGGGGGCAACTGATAGGACTGACGATCTCTCTTTCGTAGATGAGCAATCCAAATATCTTCGTCAATATATCCACATCACTGACGAAAGTAGGGAAGCTATTCAATGCAGTTAATGACGCCTTGAACGGTTACAAAATCAGCTGTGTAGACCGTTGGAAGCCCATCAAAGCCCACATTACTGAGCATGAAGCGTTATCAATAGAGGCATTAAAACCACAATAATAACCACAACGGCTAGGGGCTGTGGAAACATATATAAAGCCCTCACAGCACCAACACAAGGTACATAGACACACCTAAAAGCACTCATAATCACTTTGATATTCTGTGTTATTCTCTAAAGGTTTCCTTATACTAACTTTGGCATTGGAGATGTTGTGGCAGGCACTACACTGGTGACCACCTTGATGGAGCCATCTTACTATATTTGCAGGGACGCAGCTGGGGACTCAACTCCATCCGGTCGCACTTAAAAAGACTGACAATTTGCACTTCATCAAAAAGTATTTGGATACTTATCTCAACGTTAACCTAACCCATTTAAAAGTTGTTTCAAAATCTCTTAACCCCCTATTTATTAATCGAGTTGACATGAAACAATCCATTTCAATCTGTTTAATACACGATCTAAGAAAAAACAAAAGTGAAAAAGTATATAATATTTATCACTTTTTACAAATTTATATAACATGACGAATATGTGAGTAAATAAGTCGTCCATCAGTATGGACAACCGTCAGCACATCCTGATTGATAGTGGGAAAGATAGAAACAGGCACATTAAAGACAAAAATAAACTCCATTAAACCTTTTAATGATGGGAAAATTCTAGAAGAGCCATTACAATGGCCTTAATGAGCCGTTTAGGTGTTACAAACCCCTATTCATTGAGGGACTTCATTGCCATCAATGCCATAAATCACTTAGGTGCAACGGGCAAATGTATTAACTCAAGGCTAGGCTATATAAAGCCAACAAGCTCAAGTAAAAAGGCTAAGAAACATTCAATTACAGGGCATATACTAGAGTTTATTTGACTTAGCATCAAAGGGTATTTGACTGGTGCCACCCTGGTGTCCTTTATTTCTATCTCTTGTTCTCTCTACATGTACCAAAGCTCGTCCATTGGCACCGACGAGATGCATACTCACGAGATTGATTTTGAGCTTCATCATAACATTTATCATTTTTTGTGTTTACAATATAAGTTTAAATTGCAAATACAATATAAACATATAAAGGTCGTATTCCTTATGTCAAAAGATTAAATGCTCACATGCACAAAAATAGCCTTGTACAAATTGATGCCACAAATTAAATCATGGAAAAAGTAATTCAATGCTTGTTTAATATATTGTCAAAGTAGCGCCAATCACATTCTTTATTACCTTAATATATGAGTTTTTGTAATAAAATGTGTTGTAGTTCTAAAATTTTCTAATACTCAAAAGCACACAATAAGAAATTGACTTATGACGAGGTATTGGCTAACATATATATATATATATATATATATATTTTTTTTTTTTGAGGAAAATGTATTGGCTAATTGTTAAAGTCGAAATATGAGAGAAAACTCCATATGGAATTTCAGAGGATCTTGTAAAAGGAGCCCGTAGTAGTGTTCTTAAACCGACTTGGGAGGAAACGGCAAGGAAGAACGCTCCTAATCACTTTCCAAGAGAACCTCACTGTACTCATAAACGCAACATACAGAGGGAACTGCAACAATGCGAAAACCGAGACCGGAAGAAATGCTGCAGTATAAATGAGCGTAGTAGTCCACCGTTTCTTCAAATGAATGATGAGTATAATTGTTGCCGCAAATGCAAGCATGGTAACTGCCACTGAGAAGAAAAGGAAGATGAAGCCGAGTGTTAGTTTCTGAGGAAGAGAGTGACGAAAATCTTGGAGCTCAAATGGTGAAGTGAGGATAGAAAGGAACATGACAACAGAAGTCAATGAGCTTGCAAGTGAGAGAACGTCCATGACTGTGAAAACCAAGAAGAAAGGATCGTGTAGTAGAATGGGAACCCCAGTCTCCTGATTGGAACCTCCGGGGACTGTGTAAGCAGCTGCAAATGCAACAGTGGCAATGAGAACAGCAACAGCAGAGCAAGCCTCAGAGGTTCGTTTCAGCCATTCTTGTGCCTCCTTTAGAAGTTCTACATGGGTTTGTTCGAAGAACTCTCGAGCGGTTTGAAGGGTTTGAGAGGCTTCATTCTTTTGAGAGGTCCGTTTTAGATATTCTTGTACCTCCTTGAAAATTCGTGCATGGAATTCTTGGTAGCACTTATCTTGAGCAGCTTCAGCGCTTTGAGGGATTTGATGAGTGGTATTGCAACGATGCATCTCGTAATGGGAGGGTATTATCTTCAGCACCCTCTGTATAAATTAGAGATAGGTAAAGATTGATAAAACAGCATGCATGAGATTATTTATTGGCTAAAATACAAAACCTTTTAAATTTCACTAAAATTCATTTTAATTATCTAACTTTACTTTCATTCATTTCAGTTCTTTAAATTTTAAGTTTATTCAATTAAGTCTCTTTGTTAACATCCATTAAAATTTAAATAAAAAAATTTCTTGAAAATATTTTTTCAATTGTTGATTGCTTTTTTTAATTTAAAACTTTTGAAGAAAAAAAATTTTAAATTTGAATAATTAACCGCAACATTTAACAAAAGCTGACAAAGAGATCTTAAAATTAAATATACTTGAAATTTAGAGAATTAAAATGAACGAGAACAAAGTTAGAAAACTGAAATTAATTCTTGTAAAATATAAAAGCTAGGTTTTGCTTTTATTTATTTTTATGTAAATATGGCACCAATCACTTTTTATTTTTGTGTTGGGAGAGCCAAGAGGGAGGATTTAAACCTTAATTCTATTAATAAAGAAGTGCAAGCTAAGGCTATGCTACTACGCTATAATAATCTTGAGATGAGTTAATATGATAATTTGGTAAATACTTCGGATCATACCTAATGGAAAATTAAAAATAAAAATAAAAATTTTGTAAAAAATAAAAACAATGGCCGCATTGTAGAATAAACTAGATCACCATAATATTAGTTTTGATAAATAAATATTATATTTGGGGTTTAGAACCATAAACAAGAAGGGCATACCTCGAACCATTGCAGCTCTTCTTGCAATTGTAGAACAGGACCAGGCAGGGTACCCCCGGTGTAATACTTCATGACTCCAACATGGTGCAAGATGGTGTACCCATCCTCATCAATCCGTCGAACTAACCTGGTCATTGGTATATCCATCTTCTTTACAGCGTGAAAGATTTCCAATTGACGATGGCTAATGGCCACATGCAGTATGTTCCAACCCTCATCAGGAGTTACGTGATCAACCGCCTGGGGATACACAGTAAGAATCTCCTCGACAATTTCTTTTATTCCTGTGCTTGTTGCCATAAGCAACGGTGTAAGAGTAATCCCTTTGAGATTTTCTGGCTTCGGGGGTATTTCTTCACCATTTGGATTGATGTTACTGAGGCCTTCTTTTTTACTACTTCGCATCCACGAATGATCTTTTTCTATTAGAAACTTGGCGAGTTTGAAAGCTGATTCATGCCTTTTCTTTGCTTTATATATTCTTTCCATCATTGGCCACACTGTTAAAGTTCAAAATGACAGGCACACAGGTTTAAAGAAGGGAGAAGGATTGATTTTGTGTTCGAAGAGATTCCACTTATTTTTCTATAAATTTCAAGATAAATACGGCATCACCTCATTTAAAAATCAGTCGTCATTCTTTATTTTAAAAAAGTAAATTTCACCATAAAATAAATTCTTTTCATTTTAATTTCCATTTATGAGAAAGAGAGATGATATTATACCTTGACGCAGAAATCTCCAGATTGACATGTTTGTCCTCCCTGCCACTGCCAAATAAATCACTTATCAAACTTTAATTAAGTGTGTCTTTGTATTAAAACTTTTTTCCCTCTTCTTACGTGTGTGTGTGTGTGTGTGTGTTTATTTCTTAAAAAAGATAAAATTAAATTAAGTGAAACATATGTGTGTGCGCTCATCCCATCTCAAAGATTAATTATGCAAAATGAAAATTTTTTAAAAAGAAAAATTTAAAAAGGCTTTTTGTTTATTGTTTAAGATTTTGAGTTTTGTTGTACCCTTTTCTTCACACTTTAATATAATTGAGATATCCTTCATAAAAAAGCTTGAGTTTTTGTATTCATTGAAGTTCTTTAACTAAGTTTTTATAATTTTTACATGTGTGGGTTATAGGAGACAAACAAAGCAAATTTTAAGTAGGCAAAGTGACACTTTTAGAATAACGGATAGAAAATGTGAATTCGGGCCTAGGCACATGTGAGTTTACTATATAACTTTTTTTTTTTTTTAATCTTGTATTTATATATATATATATATATATATATATTGCATGTATGATGTGTGGCTTAGTTAAAAATCAAATGTGAATAAATTGAAATTACATTCACAATTAGTGAGTCATTTGAAACTTTAATAATTATACCTAAAGTAACTTAACTATCTTACTAATTTATAAGTCACATGACAAAAATATATTAATAAATTCTATGTATGCTTTATATGGAGGTGCGGCCCACAATGATATAAGGATCGTTGGGCCTGAACCCCCAATTAATTTGTGTACTATTTAAGGGTATATCTTACAATGGGAGATCCAAAGAGAAGTTTGGCCAATAGATAGTGGTGATAATTGGTAGTGAGGTGGTTTGCAACTAGAAATCTAACTACCCGAGGATGATCTCAGATAGCTGAGGTGCCCTTTAGATGTCCCAAGCTGGATTATCTTTCCCAAGTATCAATTGATAATTCTCACTTCCTCTCGTGTTTCTATCCCCTGAAAATGTTCTAACCCTTATTACTAACCCCTTCTCTCCTTTTTATATCCTTCTATTAGTAGACCCTTAATGATGAGAGAATATTCTGTTGGCATGTGGTCCCTCCACTCGTGGTGTCTGGGTGGCCTTTTACATGTACAATCTCAAGTTAGGGGTTGGGACCCATTACTTTGCTACTGGAATAGTTCCCTAGTAACTTGAGTCATGCTCGGCTGCTAGACTTCCTCAAGGCATTACTTCCCTTCCTCAGGGGATAGATGGAGCTTGTTCGAGCACCCTTATGAATACATGATGACTTAAGCGTAATTTGGATTGGGTCTCTTGTACATGGGCTGGGCCAGGGATTGATGATCCTTGGCCCAAGTTCAATAGAGGCCAAACTTCCAAAGTTAAAAAAAAAAAAAAAAAAAAAAAAAAAAAAAAAAAAAAAAAGAGGAAGGAACAACATAAATAAATCCTAATAAAAAAATAAAAGACCATATAATTGTGGATTTGGAAGGCATCTACTCTTGATGGTTGTAGGGGCACAATTTTTATGGTCCAATCCCTGTTGATCAAGTCTTGGCCCAAGAAGCCCCACACAATAAATTTCTTGTAAAGAATGGGTTAAAGAACTTAGTCTCAGTGAACTTAGACGGTTTGTTGCATGGACAATGGAAATACAGAAACAAGAACATAGAAATGGACGTGAAGAGAAATTTTATTCATGGGCATAGATGCATAAAACAGAATTTTGCTCCTGTATTCCTTTTTTCTATTTTTTTTTTCGTCCCCTTCTCTTGGGGGACTCTTCTATGTTATATAGGCCCTCTCCTATCATCTGGACTTTACACTTGTTGATCATCCAAACCCCTACTTGAGCACCTGTCCTATCAGACACCTTTATCAATTCTTTGTGAGTTGTAGTGGCCAAGGTAGCACTGTTTAGGGGTCTTTTCCTCATTAATGCAGCCAAGAGAGTAGTTGTGATACATTTAATGTGGTGGTGGTGGCAGCCTTTTATGAGATATTTCAGGTTACCTTCTTTTTTACATGTTTGGAGGATGAACTGCAGTGGCTGGGACGCACCTTTGATCCAGATTTCGCAATGTCCGAGGAGGAATTACTCCTCGGACACATTTTCTTTGCCCCAGTGGGCCTAAATAAAGATTGTTTGGGCCACGATTTCTCCTCGAATGGGCGCTTCCTCGGACAGGCCCAGGGCCCAGCCAGCCTATTATTCTGGGCCGGTCCCCACAGTAGCCCCTCAAAACTCTGGTTTTTAATCTCCTTTCGAGGAGAAAAGCGAGGTTTTGACATCTGTAAAGGGTGGAATTAATGAGATTTTGGTTCGCGCGTGTGCAGGCAGTTACTTTTGACGCGCTACAATTTACGAGGTGCGGCCATTTACTCCCGATAGCTTTATGTCTCCTTTATCCAACGGCGAGGCGCAGATCTGACGGCCAGCACTTTTCCTTGAATTTTTGAGCGGGAGTGATTTTTTCTCTCTCCTCCTTGCTATATAAAGCGCTAGAGAGGCTCAGCTTTTCTTTTTATCCGTATATCAGAACTCCAAAGAACTCCAGAGAACTCCAGCGCCTAGAGATCTATGAACACTTCCGTTCTTTAAACCTCCATAACCATTTTTGTGAAGCGTCTTTCCCAGGAGAGATTTCCAAGCATCTTACTGAGCATTTTGTGAAGGTACTCGTAAGTTTCGTTCGTTTCGTTGTTTTGAACTTCTTCTCAAATTTTCCTTTTCTCCTCGGTTTTCATTCCCGTCCCTCCAGTTCAACTTAGATGGGTAGATTCAAGGACCTAGTAGACACCCCGGCTACCATGGAGGCCTTTAGGGCAAAATACCACATCCCGTAGGGGGTGGTTCTGTAGTACTGTCCCCTAGAAGGAGTATTGACAAATAAAGGCGAGGGTGAAGTTGTCATCCCTATGATTGCTTTTATAGAGGGAGGAATGACACTCCCCATGAGTAGGATTACCCGGGACTACCTGTTCAACCATAGGTTGACGCCGTATCAGTGCGCTCCAAACATGTTCAGGATACTAGGCTGTGTAGATGTCCTGAATGAGCGAATGGGTCTAGGCCTCACTTGGCATGATGTGGTTCATCTGTACGAGTGCCACTACGTCGAGAAGGAGGGGTATTATCTTAAGTCCCGGTCCAAGGTCGTTAGGTTGATCTCTTGTCTCCCCATATCCAATAAGACTATGAAGAAGGATTTCCTTATTGCCTCAGGAGAGTGGAGCGATGGTATTCATTGTCCAACTCGGGCAGGAATCCCAGGTGCGGCGCCTTTAGGGCCAATCCTTTTAGGGAAAGGGTTTAGCCCTTTGGATTCATTCTTCTCGCTTTCTTTAGAATCAAAAAATTTTATGAACTAACCCTATTCTTCTTCTCGGATATTTGCAGATAAAGCTCACGTTGCTCCTCGGCTAAGCCACGTAAACGTCACGGCCTTAAACTACCTCCTAAGGTCAGAAATCTACGTTACCGCGGATGGGCAGCTACGTGCAGCTCATCTGGTTTTGGGCTACCAACCCCTAACCCGCTCTTTCCAAGCCATTGGCCACGCCATAAGAGCTGGTAGTCCAAAATTGGCTAGGATTGACGTGTCCAAGCCCAAGTTCTTAGCCCGACAAGACCTCAGACCAGTCGTGCTACCTGGTGTTCGGGATCCTCCACCAGCTATGCAACTGCCTCCGCCAGACAACCTTGACGTTGCTGCGCCAGTTGAAGGAGGGACCGAATCATCTCATCTTTCTCTTGAGGAAGAGATAGACGAATTCTATTTTGAAGAGGAGGTTCATCAAGCCCCTTTGATTGAGCTTTCAGACCCTGAAGGAGAGCAGGATCGAAACTCTGCAGTTGGCACTCCTATTATTATAGCCTGCTCAGATGACTCTTCAGACGAGGAGTTAGACAACATGGCCGGTAAAGGAAAAACCTTACGAGAATTGATGGCCTCCCGAGGAAAAGGTCAATCCTCAAAGGGACCAGCTCAGTCGCAGACCCAGGCCCTTCCTCCTGTTGCCCCTTAGGTTCCTTCTGACCTCGGCCTCAAAGTTAACCCGAACCTAAAGAAGAAAAGGCCGGTTGACACCCTTGAGGAAGGTGAGATGGTCCCCCACCTGGCCAAGCAGCAAAAAACCACTTGAGGGCAGAGGAGTAAAAGGGCTTCCTCCATGGAGAGCCGAAAGGAGGAAAACCAAGTCGAAGTGCGTGTTCCCCCGCGCATTTGGAGCCTAAAGCTGGAGCTTGATGGGGTTGCTATCCCTTACACTGCATCGGTCAGAGAATATAACAGGGGCCGAGCAGGGCACATAGCTGATGCTTTGGAGCAGCCAGTACTCCTTCCTCGGGATATGGAGGCCTACAGGCGGTTCTTTTAGCCCAAGCTTTTTCTATCCCTCAAAAGGGATCTCGCCATGGTAAGTGACTCTTTTACCCTTTCATTAAATTATTAAACCTTGTTGCATTCTAAGACAGTTTTGTTTCGTTGGCAGATTACTCAGCAGGTGTTTGTGGCTGAGGAGTTCTGTCGCGACAATCGCAGCCTGGCTGAAGCTGAGGCCCAGTCTCGGACAGAGGTGGAGAAGGCCTTGGGGTCCCTTAAGCAAGAAAACTTTGAACTTGCAGAGAAGTTCAAAGAGGCGGAGAAAAAGCGTCGGAGTGCTGAGGCCGACTTGAAGAACACTGAGACTCAAGCCGAGGACCAACGCCAAAAGCTGTTCGTGACCGAGACCAGCCTTGCGACTGAAAAGCAAACGGTACTGGATCTCAAGGTCGCGCTACAGAAAGCTGAGGAGGAGGTGCAGTGGGCTAAGGAAGAGGCTCAGTTGATTCGGGAGGCTGCCAATGCTGAAAAGAAAGCTGCTTATCAGCTTGGGGCCAAAGAAACTGAAGCTAGACTCTCCGAGGAGATTCCAGAGGTGTGCAGGGATTACTGCGGCATCTCATGGGCTCACACCCTTGATGCTGCAGGAATTCCTGCAGACTCGGCACTGAGACTACCTGAGAAGGTCTTCTACCCGCAGGAGATCCGAGAGAATCCTGAGGGCATTCTAGCAACTTCTGAGTAGGGGTTGGCTATTCCTGATGCCATCCCTTTGCCTGATAAAGCCATGGATCCTGCCAAGGACTCTATCTTCGAGGTCCCTCCTCCCCAGCCAGAACAGAAAAAGGATCCTCCTGCTGAGGCTTAGTTTTTAGGTTTTTAACTATTGTATTTGCTTCTTCTTTTTTTTGTTTTTTGAAATGAGAGTTGTCTTATTTTTCATTCTTTTGTAAAGACCTCTCTTTGTATATATCTCGGCTTATTAATATAGAATTTTCTTTTTTCCACCTTCTTCTGATGTTTACTAATGTAGTTCTTTTACTTAACGTTGGCAATAATATGAACAAATATAAATGAGTAAGAAAAAGGAAAACCGTGTGGCGAATTTAGAATGACAATTGCAATTATACTGAACTATGCGCGTACCTTAAAATTGCCAAAGAGTTCTAATTTATAAATCTCCACTAAGTCTGTGGTCCGAGGAGCCATGCAGGACTTAGGTTCTGTTTAAAACTTGAATAGATGCCATAAGTTATTAATTTCCCCTAAGTCTGTGGTCCGAGGAGCCATGCAAGACTTCGACTCTGTTTAAAACTTGAATAGAAGTCATAAGTTATTAATTTCCCCTAAGTCTGTGGTTCGAGGAGCCATGCCGGACTTAGGTTCTGTTTAAAACTTGAATAGAAGGTATAAGTTATTAATTTCCCCTAAGTCTGTGGTCCGAGGAGCTATGCAGGACTTAGGTTCTGTTTAAAACTTGTATAGATGCCATAATTTATTAATTTCCCCTAAGTCTGTGGTTCGAGGAACCATGCAGGACTTAGGTTCTGTTTAAAACTTGAATAGAAGCCATAAGTTATTAATTTCCCCTAAGTCTGTGGTCCGAGGAGCCATGCAGGACTTAAGTTCTATTTAAAACTTGTATAGATGCCATAAGTTATTAATTTCACCTAAGTCTATGGTCCGAGGAGCCATGTAGGACTTAGGTTCTGTTTAAAACTTGAATAGAAGCCATAAGTTATTAATTTCCCTTAAGTCTGCGGTCCGAGGAGCCACGCAGGACTTAGGTTCTGTTTAAAACTTATATAGATGGAAATGGATCGGTTGGTACACGATGATCATGGAACAAAACACAGGCAGAGCCATTTTCATTAATAATAATATCTTCTTAGGTTATTTACATTCCACGGGCGAGGTACAGTTTTTTCGTCCAAGTTTTCTAGGTAATAAGCACCTATTCCGCCCACAGATGTGATGTGATACGGTCCTTCCCAATTGGGCCCCAGCTTGCCCCAAGAGGGATTTTTGGCGCTGCCGAGAATCTTTCTCATCACGAGATCCCCTGGACCTAAAGGTCGCAGTTTTACATTAGCATCATATCCTTGTCTTAGCTTTTGATGATAATAGGCCATATGGATCATTACTTTTTCCCTTCTTTCCTCGGCTAAGTTTAGGCTTCTCCCCAATGACTCGTCATTGCTGTTTGGGGTAAAGGCGTTAGACTTCAGTGTAGGGAAGCTGTTCTCGACTTGGAGCACGGCCTCAGCCCCGTAAGTCATTGAAAAGGGGGTTTCACCCGTTGACCGCCGCAGCGTCGTCCGATAGGTACATAAAACGTGTGGGAGCTCTTCCACCTATCTCCCCTTTGCCTCATCCAACCTCTTTTTCAGTCCACTCACTATGACCTTGTTCACAGCCTCGGCTTGTCCATTTCCTTAGGGGTAGGCAGGAGTGGAATACTGGTTAGTGATCCCAAACTTGCAGCAATACTCCCTGAAGTTCTTGCTATCAAATTGCAGACCGTTGTCCGAGATGAGTGTGTGTGAAATTCCGAAGCGTGTAATAATATTTTTCCAAATGAATTTCTGGGCGTCCACGTCCCTGATGTTGGCCAAAGGTTCAGCCTCCACCCATTTGGTGAAGTAATCAGTTCTAACTATTATGTATCGCTTATTCCCTGCAACTTTGGGGAAAGGACCGACAATATCAAGACCCCACTGAGCAAACGGCCAAGGGTTGGAGAGGGGGTTAAGGACTCCTCCAGGCTGGTGGATATTCGGGGTGAATCTCTGGCACTGATCGCACTTTTTTGCGTATTCTTGGGCCTCTCTTTGCATGTTCAACCACCAGTATCCTTGGGTGAGCGCCCTGTGCGCCAACAATCTCCCTCCGGTGTGACTTCCACAAATCCCCTCATGTAATTCTTCAAGCATGGACTCGGATTCTTCTGGGTGTATACATAGCAGGTACGGCCCAGAGTAGGAGCGCCGATATAGTTTGTGGTCTTCTGATAACCCAAACCGATGAGCATTCCTCCTTATCTTCTCGGCCTCCAGTTTTCCTTCTGGTAATATGTCGTCCTTGAGGAAGCACACTATAGGATCCATCCAACTAGGATTCTTTCTAACCTGATGGACCTGAACTAGGACTCGTCTGGCACAAATCCTCAATAAGGATTATTCTTGGCAGGTCATGTGCAGAGGATGTGGCTAGAGTGGCCAGGGAATCCGCATGCGTGTTCTCGCTTCTAGGAACACGTGTCAGATTAAAGGATTCGAAGTTTGACTGCAGGCGTTTGACCCGGCCGAGATATTCCTGCATTTTGGTATCTCTAGCTTCTAGCTCACCCATCACCTGGCCAACGACCAATTTTGAGTCCGAGAACGCTTCCATTGCCTTTCCGCCTAGTTTTTGAACCACCATCATTCCTTGAAGTAAAGCCTCGTACTCGGCCTCGTTGTTCGTAGTCGAGGACCCGAGTCTTAGCGATTTCTCAATGGTAATACCTTCGGGCGATATTAGGACCAGCCCAATCCCAGATCCTCTTTGGTTGGCCACGCCGTCCACGTAAACTTCCCAATGCAAGATCTCTCGCGCTGAGATTGTGCCAACCGATTTTCCATCCATGTTTTCCTTCTCGGTTATTGTTTCTATAGAGGGCTCAGCGAACTCTGCAACTAAGTTCGCGAGGACTTGACCTTGACAGAGGACCTAAGCATGTATCTGATGTTAAAGGTACCCAACAGTGCACTCCATATGGCGATCCTTCCTGTGTAATCTGCGCTTTTGAGCACCGATCGGAGAGGAAGCTGGGTTAAAACAGTAACCGTATGTGCCTGAAAGTAATGAGGGAGCTTCCGTGTAGCATGCATTACCGCCAGAATTGCTTTCTCCAATGGCAAGTATCGCACTTCGGCCTCATGTAGTGATTTACTTACGTAATACACTGGTCGCTGTACTCCATTATGATCCTGTATCAGTACCAGGCTTACAGCATGGGGGGCTACAGCTATGTATGCAAACAACGCCTCGTTTGCCTCTAGGCTAGACATGATGGGTGGTCGCGACAAGTACTCCTTAAGTTGCTGGAATGCCCGGACACAGTCCTCCGACCACTCAAACCCTTTCCACCTGTTTATCAAGAGGTAGAAAAGTTGACATCGGTCCGCAGATCGTGATATGAACTGGTTTAATGCTGCGATCATGCCCGTGAGCTTCTGCACTTCTTTGGGATTCCGAGGAGCTTGTAGGCCGTTAATCGCTTTGATTTGGCCTGGACTTACTTCTATTCCTCTGTGGGTTACCATATAGCCTAAGAATTTCCCCAATCCGACCCCAAACGAACGCTTGGAAGCATTGAGCCGCAACTTGTGCTCCCTTAAGATGGCAAAGATGATCTCCAGGTCTTTCACGTGCTCGGACACCATTTTACTTTTCACGACCATATCGTCTATGTAGACTTCAATAACTTTGCCTAGCTGTGGTTCGAACATTCTTGTCATCATCCTTTGGTAAGTTGACCTTGCGTTCTTTAGTCTGAAGGGCATTACCTTGTAGTGATAGTTCCCGATGGGTGTCATGAACGCCGTCTTCTCCTGATCTTCTAGCGTAAGGGGTATCTGATGATAGCCCTGGAAGGCGTCCGGGAAGCTCATTCGAGGGTGGTCTACAGTTGCATCCACCAATCGGTCAATTCGTGGTAAGGGGAATGGATCCTTCGGGCATGCCTTATTCAGGTCTGTGAAGTCCACGTAGACTTGCCATTTCCTGGTTTTCTTTTTCACCACCACCGTATTGGCCAGCCATTCAGGGTAGAAAACTTCTTTAATAGCTCCGGCCTTTTTCAACTTCATCACTTCGTCTCTAACGGCATTGGCATGCTCCTTCAATGGACGTCGAGGTGGCTGCTTCTTCGGATTAGAAGATGGATTAACATTCAGGTAGTGACAAATGAGACTAGGGTCAACCCCTGGGGCATCGTAAGTGCCCCATGCAAAAATGTCAACATTCCTCCTTAGAAACCCAACCAGTTCTTCTTTTTCTTGATGTGGTAACTCTGACTTGACCTGGAAAAATCTCTCGGGATCGTTTCCGACGGTAAACTTTTCCAAACTTTCACATTTTATCTCCTCGGCTAGCCCACCGTTTTGCCCTGCCGAGGTGGTTGATTGCTATAAGTTTTCGAAAGTCGAGGACTCATCATTGGACTGACGTGAGATGGCAGCCACCATGCATTTCCTAGCCATGGCTTGATCTCCTCGGATTTCTTCCATTCGGCCTCCGAAGGGATATTTTTACTTTTGATGAAGTGTAGAACACACGGCATCCAAGGCATGGATCCATGGCCTGGCTACTATCGCAGTGTAGGGCGAGTAAGCATCGACCATAATAAAATCCACCTCTATCACCTCTGACCCAGTTTGTACAGGTAATCTTATTTGCCCCTTTGGTACAAAGGTCTTTCCTTCGAAGCTGATAAGGGGAGAGTCATAAGGCGTCAAGTCCTCCGGCCTTATGCTCAGCCTCTTGTATAGATCAGGGTACATTACTTCTACTGCGCTACCCGGGTCTACCAGCACCCTTCTCACTTCAAAACCTCCGATTCTCAGCATAACCAGTAGGGCATCATCATGAGGTTGGATAGTTCCCCTTTTATCCTCGCCCGAGAATCCCAATATTAAAGGGCTCCCCTTTTTAAGCCTTTTAGATTCTTTTTCCCTGTCCTCGGAGGAAAGCTGACCAACGGCCAGTACCCTGGAAGGAGATGACCTAGTTCTTCCTGGTGCGGCGAGGATGACGTGTATCGTTCCGGTGGGGGGTCTCAGTGATACATCCTTTCGAGGCTCTTGCATTGCTTGACCTGGATGACCGCTCAAGGAGTGTAAAAGGTGGCGTAACTTTCTTTCTCAGACCAATTGATCTAGGTGATTCCATAGATTTCTACAATCTTCAGTGGTGTGTCCATGGTCCTAATGATAATGGCAATAAAGGTTCTGGTTTCGTTTCAACGAGTCCCCAGCCATTTTCCCTGGCCATCTGAAGAAGGGTTCATTCCTCACTTTCTCTAAAACTTGTTATACTGGCTCTTTGAACACGGCACTAACCGTTTGCATGTTGCTTTGTCCAGCCTGTCTCGAAAAATCTCTCATCGGCTGGTTATGGCTATATCTTTCTGACCTAAAATCATTCGCTTTGGGGGAAATGATCTTCTCCTTTCCCTTTCCTTGCAGCTGATCTTCTTCCACCCTTTTGTACTTGTCAATCTTATCCATCAACTGATGAATGTTGGACACTGGTTTACCGGTGAGAGATTTCCTTAAGCCATGCTCGGTAGGGAGACCACTTTTGAATGTGCTGATAGCAACATCATCATGATTCTCATCCAACTCGTTATACATCTCCCAATACCTATCCAAGTACGCCTTCAGGGTCTCTCCCTCGTGCATGGATAAAGACAATAACGAACTTAGAGGTCGAGGGACTCTACTATTTGTAATAAAGCGAGAGTAGAAAGCCTGAGTGAGCTGCTTATATGATCCTATGGAATTTGTCTTCAGGCTGTTGAACCATCTCATCGCCATTGGTCCCAAGCTGGATGGGAAGACTTTGCACATTAGAGCTTCATTTTGCGAGTAAATAGCCATTTTTTGATTGAATTGACTCACGTGCTCCACCGAGTCTGCTCGGCCGTTGTAGATGGCGAACGTTGGTTGATTAAAACGTCGAGGCAGCTTAACCCCTTCAATTCTGTACATGAAAGGTGATCTTGAAATCTGGTCTAAGGCCCTATTCATAGCGTCGTTTCCCAAACCCTTGCTGGATGGATTCTCATACTTTCGTACAGGACGAGACTCTTTCTCGTAAGAAAAGGTTTCGCTTGGGGGTGTTCTCGACCTCCGTCGATAACTCATGTCCTCCTCGTTAGAGGACGCACCTGAGCTGGAGGGAGATCGCTTCCGCTGCGCATGTCGCAACTTTCTCTTCAGATCGTCTATCTCTCGCTGCATGGCTTGTTGACTGTTTCGCCTTTGGGATATGTGACTACCTATTTGGGTATGACTTTGGCTCGTCTGGGTAGTATGTACGCTTCCCTCACAATTTCTCCTGCTACCTGGGTTGGTAGGATTATTTTGCCGTTGGGACTCAATAGGTTCTGTCTATTGAAGATTCTCCTAGTGTGGGCCTAGTTCTGCCATGCTCAACCGTTGTGCTTACTGATACTCTAGTTCTTCCCACAGATGGCGCTAATTGTAAGGGCACAATTTTTATGGTCCAATCCTTGTTGATCAAGTCTTGGCCCAAGAAACCCACACAATGAATTTCTTGTAGAGAATGGGTTAAAGAACTTAGTCTCAGTGAACTTAGACGGTTTGTTGCATGGACTATGGAAATACAGAAACAAGAACATAGAAATGGATGTGAAGAGAAACTTTATTCATGGGCATAGATACGTACAGCAGAATTTTGCTCCTGTATTCCTTTTTTCTATTTTTTTTTTCGTCCCCTTCTCTTGGGGGACTCTTCTATGTTATATAGGCCCTCTTCTATCATCTGGACTTTACACTTGTTGATCATCCAAACCCCTACTTGAGCACCTGTCCTATCAGACACCCTTATCAATTCTTTGTGAGTTGCAGTGGCCAAGGTAGCACTGTTCAGGGGTCTTTTCCTCATTAATGCGGCCAGGAGAGTAGTTGTGATACATTTAATGTGGTGGTGGTGGCAGCCTTTTATGAGATATTTCAGGTTCCCTTCTTTTTTACGTGTTTGGAGGATGAACTACAGTGGCTGGGGCGCACCTTTGATCTAGATTTCGCAATGTCCAAGGAGGAATTACTCCTCGGACACGTTTTCTTTGCCCCAGTGGGCCTAAATAAAGATTGTCTGGGCCACGATTTCTCCTCGGACGGGCGCTTCCTCGGACGGGCCCAGGGCCCAGCCAGCCTATTATTCTGAGCCGGTCCCCACAATGGTATTTAAGAGATAATTTTGATGATAAATATTAAGTTTTATTTTAAATTTCTTGAAATATATTGGTGGTAGAATTTTAAATTTGTTCAATGTGACCGTTACTGATTTGAGGATAGAATAAAAGAAGTGAAGGGGAAAAAATAATATCTACAAAACGTATAAAAAAGAAAGGGAAAGAAAGAAGAAGACCTACCCCGAGTAAAAATTATATGTTTGTCATACTTCAATGTAATTTTTATTGATTTTACAATTAATAATAAGAATAATAATAAAATAAAAAGAAACGGGAGATCTTAGATATTAACCATTGAGCATCTATGTCTATCCATAAAATTAAAAAGGCAGTAGTGGAAAAGTAAACAATAACAATTAATTTTTTTTTTTTTTGGGTGCAATCATTTGGTAATTAATCAGGATATTCAATTGGTACAATCACAACTTTTAAACTTAATTTTAATTATATAATGTATGATATAAAACCATCAAGGAAACAAGAATTTACTAAATTTTATAAATCACTATTCTTCTTCATTTTTGCACAATAACGAGAGCTTTTGCTTACCTGAAGTTAGTATGCGTATAACTGTGGAGTAGAAACGCGGATGAACGGTGTGCATTGGATCTAATTCACTATTACCTCGTGGGAGACTATCTTCTTTCCCCTCGGTGTCTTTACTAGGGATGCCTGGATAACAGCCACGACACCAAAAACTTGACGAGATTTATGCTTTGTGTTTACACAACTAGGATTTAGATGAGTGAAAAAAAAAAAAAAAAAATGTCCCTTGACATCAAAATTAAGAAAATTAAAATGAACATTTGGCACAAACTTCAACTACAATTTAAAACTAATTTAGATTCAATTTGAAGTCTAATTATGCCTCAATTTTAGTATATTATATATGATTGCCTCGTAAAGAAGAGGTTAATTGTTGACCATTTTACATGGTGCTTACAATTAAAGGACATCGAACTGAATTTAAAATTCTGACCAAAAGATTTAGTAAGTTCTGAATTTTAAGTTTTTATTAATGAATGACTTAAGGTGCGAGTTAAAGTGCATCCAGCATTCTATTAGATAATATATATATGAGTTATGCTAACGAATACCCTCAGAACATTGGTTAACAATCTATTTTAAAAAAGTTTTAACACTATTTTTATAGGAAATGAAAAAAACTATCAAAATATTAATTGTTTTTTTTTTTCTTTTCCTATAAAAACTTTCTTTAAATAGATTATTAACCAATATTCTAAGAGCATTTGCTAGCATTTCCTTATATATAAAGTCAAACTATGCACAAACATTCAAAAAATGCACACAAAATCATAATAAATTTGTATATGTAAACTAATGAATTATTGACAAATGTTCTTTCTTTTTCAAAAAATATACATCACAACTTGTAGTTGAGTATTTATTAACCCGTGTGTTTATGGTACTTTTTAATAGGACGCTTTATTTTGAATTTACAAAAAATTAGAATTGCAATGCTATTTTTTTATTTTTTTTTAAATGTACATTACAGCTCAAGTTGTAAATTTTATCATTTTAATATTCCAATGAGGTACTATTTGATATTAAATGTTATGCACTAAACTTAAGCAATTAGTAGCCAATCATGTACTCCATCCGTGTATTACTGTTAGTCATATAAAACATCCTACTTCTTAAATGAATATCTTTTAATAAATTCTCTTCCATATAGAAAAAGCTATAGGTTTTCAATTAAAACATTTTTTTTTGATAAACACCCTGTGCTAACCGTTAAGACATTGAACTATCCCATGACTTATTCTGTAACACATACCTCCCTTGTGATTTGCTTTATGAGACTTTTACCTCCCTTGTAGTTTGCTTTATAACATATTTCCGCTAGTTTTAATGGAATTTGAAGATATGGCAAGTGCCAACATCTTCAAATTATTCTAGAAACATTATCCTT
This sequence comes from Quercus robur, assembly GCF_932294415.1. Lineage (NCBI taxonomy): Eukaryota > Viridiplantae > Streptophyta > Magnoliopsida > Fagales > Fagaceae > Quercus > Quercus robur. Next base: position 72,867,823 of record NC_065538.1, on the reverse strand, counting down.
AAATCCTCTCTAACATTATCCTTAAATCCTCGTTTGGTTTGTGTATGTTTACAATGCATAAGTTTAGAGGAATATTTTTGTTTAAATATTCCTTCTCAATGGGTGTTGCTAGCACTTGCCATATCTTCAAATTCCATTAAAATTGGAAGAAATGTCTCATAAAGTAAATAGTCAAACTAATTAAAAGAGAAAAGTTATTCTAGAAACACAACTGTCTTATGTTGTATATTATGATTGGATATCTGTCACTTTCACATAGACCTATCACTTATTCCCCGCTTCTCACACCTAGATACATGATAGTTACGACAAATGATGTGAAAAAGAGTATGGTCCTAGAATTTTTGGAAAAACAATGCCTCTAGAGCAAACCACCAGTAAATTAAGTGTCAAAATAAAACATATCGTAGCTTCATATTTAAAGGGTATACCGTATTCTACATGAAAAAAATTAACATGATATGTAACTGTCAAAAAGGATGAAGGACCAACAAATTAAATGAGACAATGAGTATGAGTCTCTCACTCTTTCTACTATTTAGTATTTCCCCACTTGAGACCCTAAATTCACGTAATGAAAATCCAATTGTTTATCCAAAAAGAGAAACAATTTTATTAGAGTTGAGAGAAGGATCATACAATAATAAATGAATGTCTTGAGTAATCCATACTTCCTTCCACTTTTGAATGCTGATGGATTTTTTGAGAGGAGCTGGAGTCCATTCATCCCATTTCCATTTTTATTTTTTATCTCAATTAAGTATGGATACTTCATGGCTATTTTCAGCGCAAGATCTGTGTTTGCAATACAAACAGGGAAAAAGTATTAAGTAACAAACATAAGAAAAGACCATAGGCAACAATATTGATTCATATCACTAAATCCAACCGTGTTCTATACGATAAAGGAAGACCATAGACAAGTAAAAATCTATCATAACATTAAATAAAGTGGTCTTAAGTTTGAAGCGTGTTTCTACTTTGCCTCTCATTAAAAAAAGTTAAAAATCACGATTAACCTAGCGGTAATTTATTAGTGGTTGGGCAAAATATACTCACCAAAGAACTCAGCAAGAATTGCCATGTGAAGAAGGGTAGATCCATCCTTTTCGGTCAAATGGCGATAAATAGGCTGTTGTTTTTTTTCCACTAAATCAGCTAGAAGCTCGAACATTTCAGTGCTGCCAAAGCGGGCTGCTGTGAAGAGAGGTGTTTCCTCATTATGATTTTGCATTGACAGCAATTCTGGAGCTAATATTAACAAATCCTTCGCAATGCTTGTCATATTGGCTGCCGCAGCCTCATGGAGAACGGTATCCCCTAGTGCATTTTGTTGTCCCAGATCCAGTGGTGGATTATATCTTTTCAGGATTTCTCTTGCGATGCTCTCTTGTCTCATGTAGATTGCCACGTGGAGAATGCTATCTCCAGAAATTGAGAAGGCCTCACTAGGCGTCGTTCCCAACTCTCCATATTTTTCAATTACTTCGGACTTGTCCCCCTTCATAAGGCTAATATAGAGCTCCGTAAACTTGCTAAATTCTTCATCCATGAGAGAGAGAGAGAGAGCGAGATCAATAGAGAAAGAGATGGGATTTTTGTTTTGTGCTGAATAAAATAGAGACTTTAAGTGTGGCTACAAGGACTCCCTCATTGGCGAATATATAGTTCGACGAGACGGGACCACAACCCACTGGAGATTTGGACGGTATTGGATCATTGTTACAGTGACTTTCCAGTAATTCTCTTTCTTACTTTTAAAAGTATGAAGCAAGGAATTATATGCATAATTCCTTGCTTCACTCTTTTAAAAGTAAGAAAGTAAATATATAGTTCGACGAGACGGGACCACAACCCACTGGAGATTTGGACGGTATTGGATCATTGTTACAGTGACTTTCCAGTAATTCTCTTTCTTACTTTTAAAAGTATGAAGCAAGGAATTATGCATATAATTCCTTGCTTCACTCTTTTAAAAGTAAGAAAGTGAATTATAATCCTATATTACTGGAATCTCACTGTGGCAATGACCAAAGCTATCCGGGCTGTCTGGTGTGCCCTGGTTCTGTGGAACTACATATTCGGCACAGTTATGAATTAATACCATTTTGGAGCTTATTTATTGTGCATTAGAATTATATATTTTGATATCAATTTATTTTGGCATATTGTATTGAGATGATCGCTATTTTATTTATTTTTATTTATATACATATATTTCTTTACGTATTATTGGTCAAAACTCGTATTTCTTTTTTTTCATATTACACTAATAACAACAATCACTTCCTTTGGGAGAATAAAAGACTGTGTACTTAGAAAATGACTCCCCCCAAAAAAAAAGTTAAAAACATAAATAAATAGAGATATTATACATCTTTTACCAAAAAAAAAAAAAAAGAGATATCATCATACATCACGTTGGGGAGGGGCCCAGTTGAAAGTAATAAAGTCTGGAGCTTTCCGACTCTTTGTTTTGTCCTTCAACAAGCTTGGATAGTGTTTGGTATTGCATTTTAAACCATATATTTTAGTATTTAAATAATATCACATGTATATTCACATATTTTTCATCAATATATATTATAAAAAATTATAAATAATGTTATTAGAATAACATTACCAAATAGGTCCTTAATCACGCATGCTCACAAAACTTAAAAGAAATATAAAACAATGTAAAGCAAAGAAATTAATAATGTTATTACTATAATAAATCCACTTCTTCTGCCTCAGATGGCTCATAGAGCAAGTTGGAAGTGATGGAATATAAGTGGTGTGTCTATAGGTCCACAACTCTACCACTTAGAACTCGAAACATGACCAAATTGTGGGTTTTGTTGTGTTATTAGTATTATTCAAAAGAATTTGAATTGAAAGAGTAGATGATGAAACGAATAAGATGCAGGAGATGAAATTGTTAGAAGTGTTTGTTAAATGATTAAATTTATCATATCCTAATAGCTTAAAATTTTGGGATAATCGGTAATTTAACATGATATTAAAGCATGAGATCTTGAGTTCGATCCTTATCTCCTCCACTCTACCTCCAATTTAAATTCCCACATGTTGGATCTTATCTATTAAAAGGTAATTTGGGCCCACACGTGAGGGGGAGTGATAAAAATATTGGTTAAATGATTAAATTTACCATATCCTAATAACTTAAACTTTTGGGACAATTAGTAATTTAACAGAAATGAAGAAGAAGAAAGGGGAGTCAACTGTAATGGGTGATCGATCAATGACTATCTGTCTGTGCAAGGTGGCAATTTTTGGTCAAGGAACCTAACTAAATGGTGGATTTGCTACTCATTTAACTTAAGAAAGGAAAAATGTTATGTTTATGTCAATACCATCTAAAATTCACTGAAATATGCAGGAATGGCCAAAACAAGCGGGAATGAACTAAAATTCAAGCCGAAGTGGAATGAGAGGGTGGTTCATATCGATCAAGTGACTGGTACAGTCAAAATATTTCAGCTAAACATAATGGAATTCATAACATTGATTCATCAATAGAAATACTAGGAATGCAAATTTTTATTTTTTACAATATTTTTCACAATTTGTTAAGTTATAAAGTATGACTATAACCGCCATTGACACCGCTTTTTATTATGCACCAAACACAATAAGCTATATTGTAGGAAAGGATCTCTATATAGAACTTTCATACAGGATTAATCAACCACTACCACCACAGCCATATCAAATACAAACCTGTACGGCACCGAGATCCCAAGACCCATATAGGCCCTTGGGCCCAGGCCCAACGGGAACAGCCCCATTGCCCTAAGCCCTTCTTGGATCTGCCTTAGCGTAAAAACTAATTTTGGGCCTTGAATTCTGATATGTGCTCGGCACAAGCTTTCCCGAGCAAGCGTATTAACCGTGTCCGGGTAAATCATGATATGCTTGGTAAACTGCATTACCGAGCACTATCGACTAAGCTGGAACCAAGTTCCAAGGCGATAATTGTTGCACCCTACTCTCACCTAAAAATCCACTTAAATCAGATAATATTGGACCTTCAATAGCACTAACAGAGGCTGAAATCGTAATCTCACCACTAATCTTGGCTATAAATAGCAGAAGTTTGGGAGGAAGAAGGGGTTCAGAAAAATATTGAGAAAACAGTCAAGTGAGAAGAAGAAACTGAGTGTTGCTTTGAGTCTCTCTGCCAAGAACGACCCAGAGTAGGAAACCCTCAAGCCCACTACAAATAAATTGTGAGTCCAAGTGAGTTAAGGCCCAAAAGCCTCATACCTAGTTCCCACAATTGGCGCCCACCATGGGGCTCTCCTACGAAGCTGTGGTTCGACTGAGACTCAAACAAGGGAAATGTCCGAGGAGCGTTCAGGAGGGCGCGCACCGAGCAGTTCCATAGGATCTTCTCGGGGATCGACATGGAGGGTGAGAAGGCAGAAACGGCGAGAAGATAGGGAGCACCCTAGAGGAGAGGAAAGGTCCGGATTTGGAGAAGGGTCGGCCCAGACACACCAAACGGTTTCAGGCGTCTCGGCACATCGGCAGTATGATGATAGAGACCGAGAGCTAGAGCGGTTGCGCATATTGGTAATGGATTTGGAGCTGGAAGCAAGGGGTCGGCGCCAAGAAAGGAATCGTAACCCCCAGCAAAGGAGGAATCGGGGCGAGGAGGGCTCCAGCCGATCTGGTACGCAACGATTTCGAGACCGATCACACTCTCAAGAGTCACACCGGCACTTCCGGGAGCCATGTCATCAGCGGGACCGTTCACGGTCGCATGGATACGGTGACCGAGGGTCAGAATCACCGGAGGAACGGCAGCACCACAATGTCGCCATGGACGCCATGAGCCGAGCCTTACGGATGGCTGCCCGGTCGCTGTTCTCCGATGAAATTGAACGGGCCCCTATGCCGAGCAGATTCACGCGACCGCCATTCAATTCCTATGAGGGGAAGACAAACCCCGTGGAGCATGTTAGTCATTACATCTGCATGATGTCTTTGCATGCACACAATGATGCATTGATGTGTAAGGTATTTCCCTCTAGTCTCGGCTCAACGGCCCTGAGATGGTTTAATGGGTTACGGAAAGGCTCCATACATAGCTTCGCCGAGCTGATTCAAGAGTTCGGCGGTAGATTCATGACATGCAGCCGAGTGCAACAGCCAGTTGACGCGCTACTTTCCATGAAGATGAAGGTCGAAGAAACCCTTCGGAGTTATGCCAGCCGATATTGGGAACTCTACAACGAGATTGGTGGAGGGAATGAGAAAATTGCGGCAAGCACCTTCAGGATGGGGCTCCCCGAAGACTCTGAATTACGGGAGTCGTTGACGAAAAGACCCCCCGAGGATATGAGGCAACTGATGAGACGCATAGAGGAGTACAAACGCCTGGAGGACGACCGACTGCAGAGCAGGGGGAAAACTCCATTAATTGGGAGATCTCGGCAAGGCATTGTGCCAACAAAACCCAAAAAAGACTTCATAATGCAGGAACCAGAGGTGCAAGTCGAAGGGGTTAATGTGGCGTTTAAAGAACCCGTGCACAAAATCTTGGAGCGGATCAAGAACGAGTCATTCTTCAGGTGGCCAAACAAAATGGGGGGCGACCCGTCTCGGAGGAACCAAAACCTATACTACACATATCACAGAGACAAAGGACACACCACCGAGCAGTGTCGGGTATTAAAAAATCATCTCGAGCAGCTAGTAAAGGCAGGGTACCTGAAAGAGTTTGTAGTAGACTCCATTGATCGAGAAGTCGGACAGGGTGTCCAACAGAAAAGGAACCCCCTCCCGCCTCCATTGGGGGTAATCGAAGTCATCCATGCTGCACCAAGAGGAATGGCAGCAGCAAAAAGGGTATTAACAGTGGCTTGCATGGGAGGAGATTCAGCCGAGAAGAAGAAGAAAGTTGAACGGCTGACCATCTCGATCGGAGAGGACGATTTGGAAGGAATGGTCCAACCTCATAACGATGCTTTGGTGGTGACGGCCCGGATAGGCGAGTTCCTGGTGAAAAGGGTAATGATCGACCAAAGGAGCGGGGCTGACGTCATGTACCTGGACCTCTTCGAAGGGCTCAGATTGAAGACCCAGGATTTGGCGAAATATGACACGCCGCTGGTCTCATTTGACGGGAAATTCGTAATTCCCGAGGGACAAATCTCTCTCCCGGTGGACATGGAAGGCAAGGGAGTTATAGTTGCCTTCATAGTAGTCCGATCATTCTCACCGAACACCGCAATCCTGGGAAGGCCATGGATTCAAGCCATGAAGGCTATTCCGTCCACCCTCCATGTGAAGGTAAAATTTCTTACTGAGTATGGAGTTGTCGAGGTGAGGGGGAACCAACAAGTGGCGAGGCAGTGTCTTGTCGCCGTGGTCAGATGGAAAAATGAACAGCTCGGACAAGCTGAACATGCCGAGAAAGAAACTTCATAGCAATTACAGAAGCCCCGAAGGGAAACGGGGGCGGACGTGGCCGAGGAGGTATTGAAGGTTAGAATTCTTCCAGATACTGACAGGTATTTCCAAATAGGTACAAGCATGAATGACCGGGAAAGAGTAGAGATGTTGTTGTTCCTTTTGCAGAACGTAGATGTTTTCGTATGGAACCCATATGAAGTGCCCGGCGTAGATCCCGAGTTCATTGTCCACAAACTCAACGTGGACCCATCATTTCCCCCGAAGAAGCAGAAACCGAGAAGAGCATCAAAGGAGCATGTCGACGCAGTAAACCTGGAGGTCCAGCGGCTGAAGGAGGCCGGGGTCATAAAAGAAATATTCTTCCCGAGGTGGCTGGCAAACACTATTGTAGTGAAGAAGAAGAACGGTAAATGGACAGTTTGTGTGGACTTCATAGACTTGAACAAGGTGTGCCCCAAGGACCTATTCCCAATGCCCAAGATTGATCAACTAGTAGACGCCACGTATGGGCACCCGAGGATGAGCTTCCTGGATGCCTTCCAGGGCTACCACCAGATTGCCTTGGTGCCTGAGGATCGAGAAAAGACAGCATTTATATCCCCGAATGCAAACTATTACTACGAGGTCATGCCATTTGGATTGAAGAACGCCGGAGCCACGTACCAGTGGATGATGACGAGAATGTTCCAAGAAAAAATTGGATGCACGGTTGAAGTATATATTGACAACATGGTGGTAAAAAGAAAAAAAAAGTCACAGCATACGGAAGACCTTCGGGGAGTATTCGAGATACTACGACGGCATAAATTGCACCTGAATGCCGAGAAGTGCACTTTTGGGGTGGGGGCTGGCAAGTTCCTGGGTTATCTGATCTCTACTCGGGGAATAGAGGCTAACCCCGACCAAATAGAGGCCATGAACCGCCTCAAACCACCAAGCAATCCTAAGGAGGTGCAAGTGCTCACTGGAATGTTAGCCGCCCTAAACCGATTCATCTCCAAGTTTGCCGATCGCTGCCGGCCGTTTTATCAACTTCTGAAGAAGTGGAAGGGGTTTCGTTGGGACGAGGGATGCGATGAGGCTTTTCGAGAGCTGAAGGAATACTTGGCAAAGGCGCCAAGGTTGACGGCCCTGGAGCCCGGGGAGGATTTGTTTATGTACCTCTCAGTCACTAAGCATGCCGTAAGTGCTGTGTTACTAAGGGACCAAGGAGTACAAATGCCAGTGTATTACATAAGCAAAACCTTGGTAGATGCCGAGACAAGGTACCTGCCCTTGGAGAAGTTAGTTTTAGCCCTGGTACATGCCACTAGGAAGTTGCCACATTACTTCCAGGCATATACGGTGTTAATCCTCACCGAGTATCCATTACAGTCACTGTTAAAGAGATCAGACTTCACAGGCCGAATTGCCAAATAGGGGACTCGGTTGGGATCATTTGACATAAGATACCGACCTAGAAGCTCGGTGAAGGGACAGGTTCTCGCAGATATCATCGCAGAATTCACACCCAAGAACGACGGCAAGGTAATCTGTAGTGCAGAAATTCGCCCGTGGAGGGTATTTGTGGACGGCGCTTCAAATGCTCTGGGGGCCGGGGCTGGTATTGTCATAATCACCCCTGAGGGCATACGATTGGAACACTCCTTCAGATTGGGATTCAAAGCCTCAAACCATGAAGCCGAGTATGAGGCCCTACTGGCCGGTTTGAGGGTAGTATTGCATATGGGCGCAAAAGATGTTGAGATTTACTCGATCTCTCGGCTGGTTGTTTATCAGATCACGGGAGACTTCGAGGCTCGGGACTCTCGAATGAAAGCTTATCTGAGTGCGGCCAAGCAAATTATTGGTCAATTCGGAACGGTAAAGGTGTCCCAGGTAGCTCGGTCACAAAACAAACACGCCGACTCACTTGCCATGTTAGCCTCATCGGCTACCGAGGACACGCCACGACTAGTCACAATAGAACTTATAAGGGAGCCAAGTATCAATGTGAAGAGTACCCCCGACCAAGCCAGAGTAAAGGTGGCGCAGGTAGCAGTGGCTAATCCGTGTTGGATGAACCCGATCATAGATTTCCTTGCCGAGGATAAAGTTTCGGAGGATGAAGACGAGGCCAATAAGATTCGTCGGGTGGCTCCCTGGTACTGGCTATCTTTGGACCACAAATTGTACCGAAGGTCCTTTGCAGGCCCTTACCTTTTATGCTTACATCCCGAGAAAGTCAGAGAGCTTCTGACCGAGCTACATGAGGGAGTGTGTGGCGGCCATGTTGGGGGACGATCTTTAGCACACAGAGCAATGACCGAGGGGTTTTGGTGGCCACAAATGCAGAAGGGTGCCGCTGAATATGTTCAGAGCTGCGAACAGTGTCAAAAGCACGCCTCTTTGATCCATCAGCCTGCGGGTTGTCTAAATCCCGTGAGCAGCCCGTGGCCGTTCGCACAATGGGGGCTTGACATCCTCGGACCATTCCCCTGAGTAACGGGGAACCGCCGTTTTGTATTGGTGGCTGTAGATTACTTCACAAAATGGGCGGAAGCTGAGGCCTTGGCCAATATCCGGGATACTGACGTGAAAAAGTTTGTATGGAAAAACATAGTCACAAGGTTTGGGGTGCCAAATTCGCTAGTAACAGACAATGGGCTACAGTTCGATAGCAAAGCTTTTCAGACCTTCTGCAGCGAACTCGGCATCAAGAACAAGTATTCAACCCTGGCTTACCCACAAAGCAACGGCCAAGCTGAGGCAGTGAACAAGACTATTTTGAACGGGTTCAAGAGAAGGTTGGACGGGGCGAAAGGAAGATGGGCAGAAGAGCTACCCAGTGTATTGTGGGCTTACCGCACGACCCCTAGAAGATCCACGGGGGAGACCCAGTTCTCTTTGACGTACGGAGCAGAGGCAGTGATACCAACCGAGGTGAGCTTATGCAGCGCACGGGTCATAGGGTTTGACCCCGTCCAGAATGCCGAACTGATGATGGAGCGTTTGGACTGGTTAGAAGAATGCAAGGAGGCCGCGACCATATGGCTCGTCGAGTATCAGCAGAAACTAGCCCAAAGATACAACCGAAATGTAAAGGGGAGGGAATTCAGTGCCGGAGAACTGGTGCTAAGAAAAGTCTTGGGAAACATGCGAGACATAGCTGCAGGGAAGCTTGCTCAAACCTGGGAGGGACCCTACAGAGTTACAGCCATCCAGGTGTAGGGGCCTACTACTTGGAAGACCTTGACGAGAGGCCGCTTCCCCGGCCGTGGAACGCCAACAACTTAAAGAAATTCTACGCATGACTATCCGTGTAAGCCAGAACTTGTATTTTGCTAAAATCAAGATTATAATGAAGTTATTTGTATATGCTGTTTTGGTTCCGTAACTGCACACCAAGAGAATTACAAATAAAATCTCTAAGGACAGAAACCTGGCCCTCGGCTCGATCAAAATCGCCGATCAGGTGGAAACCTTATAACTAATATCTGTAAGGACGGAAACCTGTCCCTCGGATCGATTAAAATCGCCGAGCAGGTGGAAACCTTATAACTAAAATCTCTAAGGACAGAAGCCTGGTCCTCGGCTCGATCAAAATCACCGATCAGGTGGAAACCTTATAACTAATATCTGTAAGGACAGAAACCTGGCCCTCGGCTCAATTAAAATAGCCGAGCAGGTGGAAACCTTATAACTAAAATCTCTAAGGACAGAAGCCTGGTCCTCGGCTCGATCAAAATCGCCGATCAGGTGGAAACCTTATAACTAATATCTGTAAGGACAGAAACCTGGCCCTCGGCTCGATTAAAATCGCCAAGCAGGTGGAAACTTTATAACTAAAATCTCTAAGGACAGAAACCTGGTCCTCGGCTCGATTAAAATCACCGAGCAAGTGGAAACCTTATAACTAAAATCTCTAAGGACAGAGACCTGGCCCTCGGCTCGACTAAAATCGCCGATCAGGTGGAAACCTTATAACTAATCTCTCTAAGACAGAGACCTGGCCCTCGATTAATCTAAATTTGCCGAGTGGGTGAAAGCCTTATCACCATCAAGGAATTAAAAGATAAAAAAAACAAGAACATCACCCTCGATAGAATCACAATCACCGAACATACGGGAACCCTAACCCTTTACAAACGCTAAATCCATTGGCGCTCTCGGATTCTCCAAAGCACCGCGCAATAGGTTTTGGGGGTATCATTCCATTAAATGGCCAAAACACTAGCATGATCCAAGCAAAACATACAGATAGATAGAAATTCATTCAACAGATTAAAACAAAAGTCCGAAAAGGAAAGCAGTTTACCAATCAAACAAATAAAGGTAATTGTTCGTTCACCACATCCCGGTGACATAGGCAAATAAACCAATAATTTGAAAATGGGATAAAAATAAGGAAAAGCATAAAGGGACTGCAAAAAGAAAATCAGCTGGAGGGTCGGGCCGGGTCCGTCGCTTCTGGCTAGTCAGTCAGGGGGAAACGCGAGTCTTCGCCGAGAAGCTCCTGCACAGTCAGGATGCTGGTGGCTTCCATGTCCTCTGGCTCAGCATGAGCGTCAATTTGTTCAACCAGCTCCCTCATGCTTGCCGTTTCCTCCTCATCAATAGCAGTAGGGGTATCCTGGACAGCAGCAACAAGGCTCGGAAAGGGAATTTGGCCGGGGTCTCTCAGGTGTGAATCCTCGGGAACACCTAGTGCTTGGAGAGCGGCGAGCCACCCGGCCTTAAAACCCAAGTTCCGAGCCTGAGCCACTACCGGCTCTACAGACTTCTCGGCATCAGCGAAGCCTTCGTTATACAACTTTTGCTCGGCGGCCTCCAGGGCTGCCCTAAGGTCGGCTAACTCCTCGACGTTGGCAGTATTGAGGCTGATGGCTTCAGCTAGCTTAACCTCCGTCTCATTCTGCTTAGTTAAGAGCTCCGCACACCTCTTTTCGGCCAATGCCTTGTTCTTCTCTGCGGCAGCAGCCTTTTTCTCGGCGGACTCAGCTGCCTTAAGCTTTTCCTTTGCCGTTTTGGCCGCTGACTCCCGCGCTCCCTTTTCACGCTCGACTTCCTCGGCGAGATCCCGTGTCTGGCTAGCTACTATATGAGCCAGTTGGACAGCCTAGCAAGCACAAAAGTTAATAAAGGAGCAGAAGTGAATGTATGGGAAGAAACAAATAAGCTAAGTAATTACCGCAATGGCGTGCCACTCTAACCGGCGCCCCACATACTTCTCAGATCCCTCCTCGAAGGCATGCACGTCCTTAGGAAGAAGAAGACCTTCGGCCAAAGTTTGGGCAATACGGCCACCCTCGCCTTTATCCCACATCCGAACACAGGCGGTTGAAGGCAATGGCTTGCCGTCCAATAAGAACTTGTGCTTCCACGCTAGAGCCACTTGGGAGGAGGACGCAACCCCCATACCAGCCTGGGTTGGTGGCTCACGGATAACGATTCCCCTTGTTGGCTGGGGAGGAGTCTGGACGGCGACATCCCCCGGGCCCGTGGAAGGTTGATCGGTTACCTTCTGTTTCTTACGGGCCCGTCCAGCCTGAGAAGAGGGTGGAGGCTGAGGCCCCTGGCCCCGGCCCTGAGAGGGTGGGGGCTGGTTGGGTTGCCGTGCACCGGGCACGAAACGGTCAATGGTCATGACCTTCCTTGACACCATCCTTCCGCCAGGTTGGATAGCTTCAACTGACAAGGCAGCTGCTTCAACCACTGGTTGCTGAGTCTCGGCCAGGGGATTCTCGGGCTGCGGCTGCTCTTGAATAGGGCCCTCTTGTTGGATAGCTTCGTGGGCTAACTCCCTAAGGCGCCAAGACACCCGTTCCGTGGACTCGTCTCGTAATGGGGCTAGCTCGTCCAAGCAGGTGAAGCGTTGTCCAAAATCCCTCGCCTCCCCGGTTGTAAGCTTCGGCGGCAGGAAGTTTGCGTACCGGACGTCTATGTACGACAACAGGGGATTGTCAACTGGAAGTGCCTACTTAAAATTCTGCTAGGTGGAGTAAACTGGCTCTATCCTGAGGATCAGGTGCGAAGCCCAGAGTTGTCCGTCCCAATGCACGTATATCTCGGAACGAAGGATGAAGTTCAAATCCTTGGCGTGGACGGTTCTGATGTCCGGAACAAACACTTTGCCGTCTGCAAAAGAACAGGTGTCATATCAGTATCTGATTATAAAGATTTACTTCATTAAAAAGAAAAGGAAAAGCAGAGGAAAACAATCAGATCAAGGGATTGGTACAAACCCACTTCACGCCATGAAAGGGGGCAAGGGACGTCCCCGGCAAACCAATTGCCGCGCACCCGAACGAACTCCCCGGCGGAGTTCCTGTTCGAATCAGGCAGGCATGATATCAGCCGTACCCGATTATCTCGTGTCTTTAGGTAATAGTTGGTAGCTTTGTTCCCACAAAGGCTATACATATGGTTAATGTCATGGTAATTTAACTGTAAATCGAAGGTATGGTTCAACCTACTGACGTAGCTAACTACCCGGTAAAAGTTCAGGGGAAGCTGGTCGGGACACAGCCCGTAGTACCTAGGTGTGGCGGTCAAAAGGGGATTTACGGGGAACCTAACCCCGCCTTCTAAGATTGCCATCAGAGGAAAAAAGGCTGTACCAAATCCTCGGTGGAGAGCAATATCACTCTCGTGGCAGTAAGCCACATCCACGTCATCGGGAATACTAAATGTGCTCCTAAAGGTGGCCAAGGCATCCGGGGACTCTAGAAGATAAGAGTAATCCATCTATAACACCTAATGCTATGAAAGGGAACTTAAAGAAATAAGCTGAAGGAATAGAAAGAGGAAGAAAAACTTACTTTGGGTTCTAAGGAGGAAGGGAACACTGGGCAGGAGAGTAAGCGCACAGAGAGTTGGTCGGCAGAGAGTAAGCGCGAAATATCAGAGGTGGAGGAAAAATGAGAGAATGTTCTATGGGGAACTATTTATAGAGTCAGAAAGGGGGGGCAAAGAAGCGTTTAATCAAGCAGTAAATGGGCACGATTTACGAACGACCCTACGGATGCCAAACGTAACCAGTATGCACGCCGCTCCGGTTCACAAAGCATCAGGCAATAATGACAACTGTACCTGGCGTCGCGAAACGGCGCGTTTTTTGAGATGAGCATTAATGAGGAACCATAACCATGATTCCCAGGCCACAAAAATCTCTGAGGTCAAAAGGCTCGGCTAGCTCCTTGATTCTTCCCGGCAACCGGGTATGAATCAAGGGGGGGCTAATGTACGGCACCGAGATCCCAAGACCCATATAGGCCCTTAGGCCCAGGCCCAACGGGAACAGCCCCATTGCCCTAAGCCCTTCTTGGATCTGCCTTAGCGTAAAAACTAATTTTGGGCCTTGAATTCTGATATGTGCTTGGCACAAGTTTTCCCGAGCAAGCGTATTAATCGTGTCCGGGTAAATCATGATATGCTCGGTAAACTGCATTACGGAGCACTATCGACTAAGCTGGAACCAAGTTCCAAGGCGATAATTGTTGCACCCCACTCTCACCTAAAAATCCACTTAAATCAGATAATATTGGACCTTCAATAGCACTAACAGAGGCTGAAATCGTAATCTCACCACTAACCTTGGTTATAAATAGCAGAAGTTTGGGAGGAAGAAGGGGTTCAAAAAAATAGAGAGAAAACAGTCAAGTGAGAAGAAGAAACTGAGTGTTGCTTTGAGTCTCTTTGCCGAGAACGACCCAGAGTAGGAAATCCTCAAGCCCACTACAAATAAATTGTGAGCCCAAGTGAGTTAAGGCCCAACAGCCTCATACCTGGTTCCCACAAAACCCATATGAACACACAATAACAAAACCTAATCACAACCAACACATACCCAAATTTTGATCTTAACCCACCATTAGTTTAGTCTCAATTCCGATCATCATAGCAAAGAGAGAGAACAGAAAGAGTCGATTGTCACAACAAACCTAATCGAAAGCAAATCATGACAGCATTAAAGGTTCGCAATGGTGAAAAGGTGGTGAGAGAAGGAATAAAAAGAAAGAGAGGTTGTGGGGTGAGGTGGAGATGGAGAGATGGAATAAAGACGAGGTAGAAAAGAAAGGAAACTAAGAGAGAGAGAGAGAGAGAGAGAGAGAGAGAGAGAGGAATAAAAACTATTAGTAACTTGCTAAGTAACCGTTACTTGTAGCAAATTACCATAGCAAGTTGCTAAGAAAATTTAACTCTAGCAAAACTATCATTGGACACAAAATTTCTCAATGGTAGAAAATCAAACAATTGAATATGTAGTAGACTCTGATTAGCCCAAATTTTGCTTAGAGATAATTATCTCTATTTATCTATTTTGATAAAAATCATATCTTGATAAAGATAATAATCAACAAAGATAAATAATTATCTCTATTTTTTTATTTATTTCAATAAAAATAATTATCTATCAATTTTGAATAGGAAATTCATCTTTATCTTGTGGGACAAATGACATGTAGCAAATTTTAATATGCCAATGTGATGCCAATTTGGATGACACGTGTCATTATTTGATTAATTTAATGAAATATTAATTTAGAATTTGTCACTAAATTTTGATATGACATTTTATAAGTGACTTAAAATTTTGCCTCCTACACTGACAAAGGGTGTTTGAGGTTTTTTAAAAGGGCTAATTGCAACTTGCCCACTTGTTGTTTGGCCTAAATTAAGTTACCTACCCGTTATTTGAAATTTAACACTTTGTGTGCGTTTAGGATGAGCTGAATTTTTCAGTTTATCTCCACTTTCAGCTTATTTTTGCTACTATTCATGGGTCTCACTGCATTTTTTTATACTATTCATGGGTCTCACTGTACTACTCAGCTTATTTTTTAACATTTTTTCTACACTTTCAGCAAAAAGTTTTTAGTTTCAGCTAAATAACTTATTCCAAATGGACACTTTATCCACCTAAGGTTAGCTTAGTTAGGATGTTGTAACCTACTTCTATTAAAAATGGGGCTAAATATGTAATTTTGCTCTCATTTTATGTATCTCTCCTCCCAAAACATAAAAGAAGAGGGAAAAATAAGATCAAAAAGTGAGGGTTTTGTAAATATTAAAAACAAACATGAGTCTTATTCTTAATATTTTCCTAAACCTTTCTTTCTTTGATTGCCTATTTGTAGAAACGGATAAAAAGGGCATGATTAATCATCACAACCTCAACTAGAAGGATTTCTTGATCAATCCCTATCCTTATGTTGTGTTATACTTGCTATAAATTTGAAAAATTCATTAATAAGATGCAGGACCTGAAGCAGAGTTCTAGATAGTATTCGTACCCATAAACATGTAATAGTTTGTCCGTCTTAGACACCAACTTACCAATTATAACAATGCTACCTTTACTTGCACTCTCACAGTCCAACCTGCCTTAGTTCGAAGATTGCTCCCTAAAGAAACAAACATTTAAACTCCCCATTTGCAAGTTGGCAGACTTGATTATACGATTGCGTGTCCGCAAAAAAAAAGAGATTCCAGAACTCAGATACCAGGTAGCAATAGTCATAAACGTAGCACCATGTTCAAATCTGTAGCAAGTATAACACAACACAAGGAGAGGAATTGATCAAAAAATCCTCCTAGTTGAGGTTGTAAAGATTTATCATGCTCTTTTTGTCCGTTTCTACAAATAGGCAATCAAAGAAAGGAAGGGTTAGGGAAATATTAAAAATGGGGCTAATGTTGTTCTTAATTTTTACAAAACCCTTATTTTTTTTATCTTGTTTTCCCTTTTTATTTTATTTTATTTTATTATGTTTTTGGAGGACATAGACATAAAATGTGAGCAAAATTACAAATTTAATCCCATTTTTAATGGAAGTGGATTACAAAAACCTAACTAAACTAACCTCAAGTGGGCAAAGTATCAAATTTCAAACCACAGGTATTGTAGATACTCAATTTTGCACCCATGATTTAATCAAGGAGAATGACTTGAATGACCATCCATGTACCTCAAAAATCGTGATTGCATTACATGCATCAATTTGTTCTTGCATTACATGCATCAACTTGTCTTTGCATTACATGCATTAATTCATTCACTGCATATCATAAAAATGATCTTGAGATTCTAACGATCGCAATGGTGTTTTCGGTCTTCAAATCGGACCATCGGATCAAAAGTAATCCTAATCTAGTTTAATGGAAATTGGTTTTTTTGGAATTAAATAAACTAAGAAAATAATAAAATTAAGCAAATAGTTAAACTAAGCAAAAGATATAAAGCAATAAAAATATGTAAACAATCAAGAGAAAGGAATTAAGGTTTTGGAATCCACCTTGTAAGTCATATCAGCATATATTTATGATCATTAATTTTTTCCAACCACTGCATGATAATCTAGAAATCAATCTTGCTATGATGGAAAATATCATCATTAAAACTTATGTATCTGTAGCTATTCTTCTTCGCTTCTTAAGTATAAAACCAAATCATCAATTGTATCTGTAGCCAAACAAATCACAAGATATATCCAATTCTAAAAATCGAATCATAAATTATATCCATTGACAGATAAATCACAAGTGATATCTAATTCTATAATCAAGAATTAAGAAATCAAGCATTCAATTAATTAAGATAAATCCTAAATCATGAGAAAAACATGATTGAACTCATATCTAGAATCCCATCTTAGTTAATTGATATGAAGCAAGAACGATTTAAATCATTAAAGAACAACTATTATGGGAAAAATCAAATCACATAAATATTACTGATAATCCTTAACAAGGTTTCATCCTCAACCCTAATTATAAATTTAGCTACTCATGGTAATTGAAAAAAAAAAAAAAAACAAAAAAAATACAAAACATTAAACTAGAAAAATAATTAAAACTAACTATCATGGAAGAAAACCAAAGAAGTAGCTGCACTCTCTATGTTTAGCCCTCAACCCTAGCACTTGCCTCCCTGAATTTTGCCCTAAAGAGTCTTTAAATAGGTCAAGAAATCCTATTACAAGTTGAATTCCCGTTTGGAGAAAATCCCAGATTTTTAGGCTTTACTTAACCGACGATTTTGGCCCATTTAACATTATAATTTGGACTTTTGGTGAACTACAAAGTTGTAGCCCTTAAAGATAAATCTTGAATCGCCTTGATTGGACATCTGAACCGAAAGTTATGCTAAAAATACTAACTAATGTGCAGGCTGAAATCCTAATCCGAATTGGACTTGGATTTGTTGCAAATTTCCTTTGATTCCTTACTCCAATTAGACTTAAATTTAATTGGGTTGACCTTTTTTAACTTCATCATGGCCCTTGTAAAAGTAAAGTCTATTAGCTTTCTTCTTTGCACAAATCCACTTATTTAATTTCATTCTCCTACAAAAGACAAATTCACGCAATAAGATTCAATTAAGCACAAAATTGATTATTCCGTATTATTCTAAAACCAAATATGAAATGCATGAATTAACTCAAAATAAGTATGATAATGCTTTCTAACAATGATATAAATATGCAAAATTAAGCTATTATCAATGCACATTAGAAAGATATCGCATGATCAAGTTTGCGCGGTCAACATGCATTGTGTCTAGGTAAGGTCGACCACACATGATTAGTTTAAATTAATTATGATTGGTTAAACAATTAAAATTAATTAAATAATTTTGTGATTGGTTGATAATTAGTGTTTTAAATAGGATTGCATGCATAGGAATAAAAGGGATAATTGGATAACAATAAAATTGTGGATAATTTGAATTTTATCAAGATTTATTTTAGGGTATTTATCTACAAGATAATTGTTCTTAAATAGCCTAAATTATCCAAAAAAGAGTTGAAAAATTATAGACAGGGGATGAAAACACGTCTAGGTACAAGGACTTGCCAAAAAACCCTAAAAGAGGAGTCCAAACGGCACCCGAACATGAAAGAGTGTTTGGTGCCCAAAGGCCAATTCGGTACTTTTGGAGTGCCGAATGGCACTCTAAAAGGGCCGAATTTTCCTTTGTTGGGCTTTGGCCCAACGGCCTTCAGTTGACAATAAGGCACACCCTTTTCGATCTTTTCGCAAAAGGATGAGTCCGGATTCACATCCTAATTGTCCATGCCTATTTTTTAGCGTCCTCTGACCTCTATAAATAGAGACTGAATCTCATAATTTAGCACTTTTTTTTTTTTAGCTATGGGAGGCATATATTTTAGGCTCTCTAATTACTCATATTTTCTGATCCTCTCTCTGAGTTTGCTACTTAAATTAGGGTTTTTAGGTTTCAAAGATAACTTAATAAGTTTCTTTGAACCCTAAAAAATCTTCTCGAGCACAAAGAGTACTCATGCAAGAGGTTGTTTCTTTCACCCTATCTTTTCCTTATGCTTCTTTTTATGTTGATGATTGTTTTTATCTATAGCATGAATTATTAAACATTGTTTTGTTTAAAGCATGATTGTTTTTTATGCAATTGTTTTAATCTCTTTCTTGAATATCAATAATCCGCATGTGAACATCTCTTTTTCTTCACAATAAAACAGATTTGCATCTTCTTAGAATGTAGATCTGAATTTTTCTTTATGATAAAATGGATCTGCGTCTTCCTTAAATGCAGATATGAATTTTTTCAAATAAAATGGATTTGCATCTTCCTTAGATGTAGATCCGAATTTTTCTCCAATATAAAACAGATCTGTATCTTCCTTAGATGTAGATCTGAATTTTCTTTAATCAAAATTGATTTGTATATTCCTTAGATACAGATCTGATGTTTTAATGCATGCAAATGTTTGAAATAAAGAAAAAGATTAAACATGATTGTGTTTGTGTTTGTTTTATTTAATTCATGTTGCGTGAATTTAAATTATGAGTGAAACTCTCTTCTTAGAAAAAGTCTTTCTCATTCTTTAAAAACATATAAAAAAATAGATCTGATTTTTCTGTTATCAAAAACCACTGTTTTTAGTTCCTAAAAACAATGTTGATGTTTTTCAAGTCAAAAGACTTTATTTTATGAAATAAACACAGATCTGAATTTTTATCTCCAAAAACCATTTTTTTACATACTACAAAACAGATTTGGTATTTTTATAAGCCAAAACCATTTTTCCTACCCATCAAAACAGATCTGATTCTTCTCAAAAGAAGAGACTTCATTCATAAATAAATTTGTGTGATTTGATTTTTTTTTTTTTTTTTTTTATTCACATGTTCAACATATCATTCATGACATACATAAAAAGGTACATAGGTCACAAGAGTCTAGAATACCAAACTCTGTCTGGGCGAAATGGGTGCCTAACACCTTCCCATTCTATAACCTAGCCTCCGCGTTTAGGTCATTGGGTAAGTAGATCTAGCCTTGTCTTTACTTTTTATTTTAGGTAGAATGTAACTAGGACAAAAAGCCATGTAATTATTTGATAGTTTGTGTAAAGTTGAATTTAATCAACCATCTAATTGGTTTTATTCCGTGCCAAATTTGCTTGTATTTCAGCATTTAGTAACCCTGTATTTAGGGGGTTTTGTTGTAAGGGTAGTGAGTGAGATAGAGTGTTGATTGCTTAAGAGTGTACAAGAAAACAGAGACTCGCGGCTTGATCTCGTGGGTGGCTCGCGACTGCAAGCTGCCAGACGCAACACACGTGCCAAACATGCCAGAAGGTGAACAGTCATGCTAGCTGGAGCACTACAGAACAAAACATGACAACTGGCCATACGGTTATCTCGCGACTGGATCTCGCAACTCAGTCAAGTCGCGAGGCCAAGCCGCGAGCCACCCCTGTTTTGAAAAACCTTACGTTTCATATTCTCCTCTCACCTCAGTATAAATACCCCTTATACCCACAAATGAAATAGAGCTTCCAGAGAGAATTTTGAGAGAGAAACCCTAAAGAAAAACAAGATTGATTCAACTACAATCTATACATTAGAGTCTCTTCAAATTCCTCAACTCTCTTCCTCTCCATTGTCAAATCCTTGAGAGGCATTTTACCAAAACCTTGTTCTCACCATATTCATCACTGTGAGAAGGCTGTTGGTTTTCTGGGAAGTAGTTAGGAAGGAACCAATCTACATTGGTTGATGCTATGGTCTAGTAGCGGAATCCGGGAAGCTAGAAAAGAAAAAGGTTCGGCGCAACCTCGTTGGAGCAGGAAGCTTGGAGGGCTTAGGTGCACTAGGTAGATTAGGCTTGGAGGGTCTATTGCTGTTCATGTATCCCAACTACATTTTCTAGTGGATTGTTTACCGCTTGGAGGGCGGCAGAGAGATTTTACGCTGAGGGCTTCGGTTTCCTCTTCCATAACACATCGCGTGTTGTCTTTGTGTTTGCATCTTCCTTCCCTTTTATCTTTGCCTTTTATTATCTGCTATGGATTGTGATTTTAATTTGACTTAGATAGTTTTTCCAATTCCATATTATAGCTTATGTTCATTTTCCGCACACTAGTTGTTTGACATATAGCTTGAATTGGTTAATTTGTAAATTGGGGGTCTAAACGTTCAAGGGTATTTATACACATATTTGAACTTTCAATTGGTATCAAAGCGGGTACACTTCCAGTGGTTTCATTACCATTGTGTGATCCTTGACTCCCTATTGAGATGGATCGGCCTCAATCCCTAAATGCACCTCCATATTTTGACGGTAGTAATTATGCTTTTTGGAAGGTTCGCATGAGAGCTTTTCTGTGTTCTATTGATGAATCTGTTTGGGATGCTATTGAGATAGGTTGGACCAGGCCTGAGGAAGCCAAATCCACATGGGATAAAGCAGCACTCGCTGCATCTAATGCTAACAGTAAAACACTCAATGCTATTTTCTGTGGTGTGTCTCCAGATGAATTTCACAGGATCTCTCACATTACCATTGCTAAAGAAGCATGGGAGATATTGGAGAACACTTATGAAGGCACGAAGAAGGTAAAAGACACCAAGCTGCAAATGCTAACCACTCGGTTTGAGGAGTTAAAAATGAGTGAGGATGAGTCCTTTGACTCTTTCTATAGCAAGCTGAATGAGGTGATTGTAAGCAAGTTCAATTTGGGAGAGAAAATGGAGGACTCTAAAATTGTAAGGAAGATCCTTCAGTCATTGCCGAAAAATTTTCGTGCTAAAGTGACAGCGATTAAAGAGAGCAAGGACCTTGATGACATCAAAGTCCAGGAGCTGGTTGGTTGTCTTCAGACCTATGAAATGTCGCTGTCCAATCAACGAAAGAGTAAATCTCTTGCTCTTAAGACCATTAATGAGAAAGTGGAAGACCATGACTCATCGGGAGAAGATGTGGTTGACAAAGATGTTGCATACCTTGTAAAAAATTTCAGAAAATTCTTGAAATTCACAAATAATGGCAAATTTGGTGATAAAGGAAAATTCCAAAGTTCAGGAAGGGAGAAAAGGGAATTCAAAAAGAAAGATGGAAAAGAATCCAAATCTACACAAGGTGTCACTTGTTTCGAATGCAACGGGCATGGGCACTTTAAGAAAGAATGTCCGAATTATTTGAAATCGAAAGGGAAAGTGTATGCCAGGACATTGAGTGACTCGGATTCATCCAACTCAGATTCTAAAGAAAGCTATGATGGAGAGGGGAACTATTCAGATTTTATGACTATTGCGCACGTTGATTCTTCAGAAGAATTGAATCTACTTGTACGAGACCTTGGAGAACATAGTGATGAAGAATCAATGGGAATTGTTGAAGAATCAGATCCTGAAGAAGATGAAAGCATAGCCAATCTTCAAGAGAATTATAACTCACTCCTGGAGAAGTCGGGTGAGTACATAAGGGTGGCCAAGGCTGCTGTGAGAAAAATGAAGAAGGCAGAGGAGGACTATAAAAGTCTCCTAATCCGATATAGGGAGGCCAAATGTGAGATAGAAACAATGAATGGTGAGCTGTCAGAAGCTTACACAAAAGTGAGATTTCTTAAACAAGAGGTTGTGCAAGCAAATGCTAAAATAAAGAGGGTCACCACCAAGAAGCTAGATGATGTTATTTCATCTCAAAAGAGCTTTTCAGACAAATCCGGATTGGGATATACCGGAGGAAGTAGCTCATCTGGAAATGCCACTAAAAAAGTGAAGTTTATAAAGGCCAAAGAATCAGCTGATGTTGGTCCTACTGCTGAGAAGCCCAAGATAGAGGAGAAGAGAAATGTGGGGAACAAACGGTTGTGGAACGAACGGTTGTTGAATTCACGTAATCAATTTGCGGGCAGGTCTGAATCTCGAGCCAAGTCTCATCCACGACCACAAAGAGGTCCTAGATCAAATTATGTGTGTCATCATTGCGGTCTTCAAGGGCACACTCAACCAAATTGTCAAAAGCTAAGGGCAAAGAATAGTGCAACTCCTCAAAGGTCACGAGGACCTAGAAATGATAGAAGAAATTGGGCTGGAGAACCATCAAGAGATCAAAACGGTGATCCTGGAATGATAAACGTGATGAAAATGATTGGTGCATTCACCAACTGCTTTCTTGGAAAGCTTCACACGAAGGTTTGAAAGCCCTAACTCTCGTACCCAATCTTATAAGGAAATCACCCCAAACGCAAGTGACGTGTGGGTGAAAAAGGGTACTCATGCATAAGCATTACAACATGTCCATGCACTAATACTTCCTATACTTTGCGACGATGTTTGATTGTTTGCTTATTGATGGTTGTTTGTTTGTCTATTTGTACATACTTTTGGTTCTCTTTTTGTTTTTGATCAATCTGTTTCTTCTTGTGTCAAAAATCCAAAAATCACATAAAAAATAGAAAATCAAAAAGTTTGATTGACATTATTGAGTTTTGTCTCAAAACTTGTTTTGCCTTGTACCTTTGTGCTAATGGCTTTGTGCATTTTCGAGCATAGCTTGTTTCTTTGCACTCTTATCACTGTGGGAGAAATCTTGAAATCTATGTGATTGTTGTAAATAGATCTTCAAACTTGTCATGAATGATTAGTGAATGGTTATGATGATCTTGAGACATGCATAGACTTGTGTCTATATATCTTCCCACTCCTTATTTTTGTTTTTGCTAAAAAGAGCTCACCAAATGTAAATCTCCAAATGAAAAGAGATATTGAGCTACAAAAGCCTGTCGCACATACTAGTATTTGACTAGGAAAAAGGGAAAGCGACCAAAAATTAAAGTGAAAGTTTATTTAAAAAGCCAAAGGCTATCTCATCCAGGTGAAATATCAATTATCACTCTCACAATGAGAGGTGATTTTCTCGAAAGGATCAAAAAGATCAAATGTTATGATTGAAAGTGGAGTCAAATGTAAAGTTCTAAGATATGTTATCAAGTTTTGTAGGAGGTCATATATACATATTTTTATAATTGAGATGGATCACATGATCTAGTGCTAATTGTGTATGCCTTGGTTGAATTGATCATTGAAGCTTCACATTAGACTAAGGACTATCTCATTGTTGATATCCACACACAACACACAAGTCTATGTACAATAAATGTCATATTCATTTGTGTGATTGTACTTGATGAAATGTGTTTTCACATGCTCAATCTTTGTTAATTCAAGCACAAAAAGACTTTTAAGTGTTTTAGGTGTTTTTTGAAAGTATTTTGTTCTAAAAATCTGAAAATTTCAAAAATTCATTTTTGCCCTGTTTTGGCTACTCTGTCGCGAGTAAGTCAAGTCGCGGGCCTCAGTTGCGAGTTCGCGGGTCATTTTTGGCCACTTGTTCGCGAGTGGAAGGTCCAGTCGCGAGGGTTACTCAGAGATTTTTGTGGCTCAGCTCGCGACTCTTTCGCGGGTAGACCTTCCAGTCGCGAAAAATACTTAAAAAATTTTTTCAGAATTTTGTCTTTGAGTGTTTTGGCGGCTTGACCTGGCGACTTGTTGGCGACTCACTTCAGTCGCGAAAAACGCGTGTTTGGCAAAAATAGGGGCAGTTTTTAAATCTTTTTCAGTTTTCCCTCGAATGTTTTATGACTGTTCATTGTCTTTTCTTTCTGAAACTTCTCAAACACACCGTGTTACCCATTTCCAACTCCAGTGTTACTTCATTTCTTCTCAAAATCATCAAGTAAAGGTATGGGTCTTATTTTTCTCATCTCCTATTCTCTGTTTAATGAATGTTTTTCATGCCATTTGAGTAGATACTATTTTAGAAACATTCTTCTCTTGGTTTGATGGGTATGGCTGGTTGTGTTTGATGTTGATTTCATCAGTTTTCATATTGTTGGTCACATAGTGCCTTTTTCTTTGTTCTGTTGTTTGTCTGTTGTTGATTTTCAAACTCTTTTGATAAATGGGTTTGGTTCATTTTGTGACTTGCTCCATTCACTTGAGTGTGTGTTGAAGCATGCTTGCGGCATTGGATTACTTATCTCATATTACTGTGTTTTTATGATAACATAACATGTATGTGATTGCATCTTGAAAGTATCTCTCTAAAACACTTCATTTTCTGAATGTTATGTCTCACTGCCATGTGCTCTACTTTGGTTGTCCTGATCTTTCATTTTGATATTTCATGCCTGTTCCTATCTTATGTGGTCTGATTTTTGCTATCCATTCCTAATGTTCGAATGTTGTCATTTTCTGCATATCATGGTCATGGTAAACTGTCTCATTGACAGTTATTTCTGAATTTGTGTTTCTCTATGCTCTTTTGCTCTTTCACCATTGTGTTGGACTTATCTTATTGTGCACTTTAGTATTGATGGTGGTATTGCTTGGGTCTGACCTGTCTTAAGTTTGTATTTGTGTATACAATCTCTGGTTTACACTCTTATTTGCATCTAATCATGTTAATATTTATCTTGTGTGGTGTTGTTTTTGGCTCTTTGCTGTGTGCCTATTCTCTTGCAGATGTCTCGTCGATCCTCTAAGGGCAAAGACATTGTTGTTGACGATCCAGCAACCCCAGTTGCTAAAAGGACTCGACTCTCATCTCAGTCATCTCAAGACTCCAATTTGGAGAGGTTCAGAACTCCGCTTACCTCACACATCTACTCAAACATCTTTGACAAGTCAACTCCTATAGTGGAATGGGTGGTGGAGTTTGACACCTTAGGGACCACTTTTATCTCTCAAATCTTTGAGCCATGAGATTGGGCAAACTTGTTTGGGAATTTTATCGATCCAATGGATGAACTGGTTAAGGAATGCTTCTCCAATGCAAGTGATCTTGGAGTTGAACTCATTTTTTGGGTCAGAGGAAAGGAATTTGGTATTTCCCCGAATTCCATCGCCGATATTCTACACATCACTAGACCTCAGAATGTGGATCTAACTCCGTACGATGATCGAACTCCAGAGATTCAATACATTCTACAAGTTCTAGGGTCTGATCATGAAGTATCCAATACAGGCGCATCCATCAGCACCGCAAAGTTTGCACCAGAGCTGACTACACTGAAGTTGATCATGTTCTATAATCTCTACTCACTATCCAACACTACCTTCATAAATCTTGGGAGAGCTCAATTCCTTTGTGATCTTATTACAGGAGCCCCCATTGATATCTGTGCTCACATATTTCAAACCATGAGGAAGACTGCGGTTCGAACTGCAGCTCAAGGAATCATTCCATTTTGCAGTCTCATCATGAAGATCATTCTTCGTGAAGGCATTGTTCCTCCCACAGATGGAAAAATGTTGACCCGTCGGCATCCTATTTCCATGTACACTCTTTAAGCTAGCAGAAGTCACTCCTTTAAAACACCAAAGAGTGCACACATCTCTCCGGTTACTCCATCTGCTCTTGAATCAAAGACACCTGTACATACCACACCTACTTCGCGTGTTATTCCTGAAATTCCACAAGCTAGCATTCGGCAAGCACAAACTGATCCTCAAACTAATAGAGTGGGTAGTTTGCTTGAAAATATTCAGAAATGCATTGATGAAATGGTGACATTTCTCTACTCCACAAACAACCATGTTCAAATGCGACTCGAGACCATGGAGAATCAGCTAGACGCTATTCAACAGAAGTTGGACGACAGCCTTTAGCTATTCGTGCCAAAAAGGGGGAGAGCATTCAGTAAGGGGGAAAAAGCTTAAAGGGAAGTGTGCATAGTAATAGGGGGAGTATACACACATACTTTTGTTTTAAGTCTTATCCTTTAAACTTATAGGTTTATGTTTTTGGATATTTAGTGTTTCTATGGGTTTGATACTCTGTGGATTTGGTGTATTCTTGTTTCTAACTCATAACTTGAACTTGGTTTACTCTTTTATATATATTGTTGATGTTATTCAGTATATATTTTGTTTTGTACCCATGTTACTTTTGTAAGCTTTTAGGGTTATGTTTTATGTATTTTTGTAGGCTTTATGGTTTGTACCATGCTTTATGCAGCCTTTTATGCTTTGTTTAAATCAGTACTTCTATCTAAATGTCTTGCATTTTGTTTTAAGTACTGTTACTCTTGTGCCCTTGTAGGATTGTTCTTAAATGCATATACTTAGTGTATTATGCATTGGTTGAGTGTTAGGTATACAAGTAACTTGCTTTGTTCTTGTTAACTTGTATGTTCAAGTGTTCATTCCAAGTGTGAATGAACACTGTGATCACTACCTTGTGGTGATTACTTGGTTGATCAAGCCATGATTTGATACTTCACTTCATCTTTGCTTGATCACCTTAAGCCTGTTTCATATGCATTTCATACTTTTCTGCATATAATGATCATGGTGTATTGTTGTGTTTCAGGAGGTTCATGTTCTTATGATTCAAGTGCTTCATAGCTTCTAGAGTTAGGTGTGAGTGAGTTTTGCTCAACTGTTCCCAACTCACATGTTAAGTCTAGAGTCTGTTTTTAGGGTTTTGTCACGGAATAGCCAAAGGGGGAGATTGTAAGGTTCAATTTAATCAACCATCTTATAGGCTTTATTCCGCGCCAAATTTGCTTGTATTTCAGCATTTAGTAACCCTATATTTAGGTGGGTTTTGTTGTAAGGGTAGTGAGTGAGATAGAGTGTTAATTGCTCAAGAGTGTGCAAGAAAACAGAGACTTGCGGCTTGATCTTGTGGGTGGCTCGCGGTTGCAAGCCGCCAGACACAGCACACGTGCCAAGCATGCCAGAAGGTGAACAGTCATGCTAGCTAGAGCACTACAAGACAAAACAGGACAACTAGCCATACGGTTATCTCGCGACTGGATCTCGCGACTCAGTCAAGTCACAAGGCCAAGCTGCGAGCCACCCCTATTTTGAAAAACCTGATGTTTCACATTCTCCTCTCACCTCAGTATAAATACCCCTTATATCCACAAATGAAAGAGAGCTTCCAGAGAAAATTTTGAGAGAGAAACCCTAAAGAAAAACAAGATTGATTCACCTACAATCTATACATTAGAGTCTCTTCAAATTCCTCAACTCTCTTCCTCTCCATTGTCAAATCCTTGAGAGGCATTTTACCAAAACCTTGTTCTCACCATATTCATCACTGTGAGAGGGCTGTTTGGTTTTCTGGGAAGCAGTTAGGAAGGAACCAATCTACATTGGTTGATGCTATGGTCTAGTAGTGGAATCTGGGAAGCTAGAAAAGAAAAAGGTTCGGCGCAACCTCGTTGAAGCAAGAAGCTTGGAGGGCTTAGGTGCACTGGGTAGATTAGGCTTGGAGGGTCTATTGTTGTCCATGTATCCCAACTACATTTTTTAGTAGATTGTTTACCACTTGGAGGGCGGCAGATAGGTTTTACGCCGAGGGCTTTAGTTTCCTCTTCGATAACGCATAGCGTGTTGTCTTTGTGTTTGCATCTTCCTTCCCTTTTATCTTTGCCTTTTATTATCTACTGTGGGTTGTGGTTTTAATTTGGCTTA
This sequence comes from Quercus robur, assembly GCF_932294415.1. Lineage (NCBI taxonomy): Eukaryota > Viridiplantae > Streptophyta > Magnoliopsida > Fagales > Fagaceae > Quercus > Quercus robur. Next base: position 72,839,662 of record NC_065538.1, on the reverse strand, counting down.
GATAGTTTTTCCAATTCCATATTATAGCTTAAGTTCATTTTCCGCATACTAGTTGTTTGACATAAAGCTTGAATTGGTTAATTTGTAAATTGGGGATCTAAACGTTCAAGGGTATTTATACACATATTTGAACTTTCAATTTGTAACTAGGACCCAAAGCTATGTAATTTTTCAATCTTACAAATATGTAATTTTTATTCAATCAATGAATGGAACAATTCAGTCATATATTTTATATTTAGTTTTTCTTATTTTTTGTATAAAAAATAAGTAGCGACTCTATACCACTTACCCAAAAAGAGAGGTGCCCTAAAAGGTACCCGAATCTCTTTTTTGAGGGATACTTTTTTTGAGGTCGCTTACAGTGGCGACTCCACTGGGGATGTTAAGGGCTAAGCTTCGTATTAGACTTAAGTGACCAAATTTGTACCTTTGTTTGGCATGGTCTTGCATGGTATAGTTGTTTGTTTGTTTATTTATGTTTGATGGGATGTTGTATGATATTTTGTTGTTTGTGTTTTTTGTTAAAAGCTATTCCTAATTGTCATAGTGTGTGCCATCCAAACAATATGTATGCACCCCTTTTCAACAATTTTATGGTGGTAGTAACCATGGATCACTGGTCGTCACTAGATTCAAGTACCCACTGGCGAACTCACCAACTTATAGCCCAAAGTGACTGGATCATTTCCTGCTGACTATAATGGACAAACCATGTTGTTTGGACCAATGCAATGTTCATTATATTACAAGTTTGGAGGTGTAACATCCTAGTTATGGGAAACAATGAAACAACAAACCCACCCTACAACATAATGACTTAGAACCTATCCTTAGTTCGGTCTGTTAAAATTGCATTTCATGTTGTGTGTGTTTGTTTTGCTTGGTTGTTTGATGCAGATGGTGACCTAGCTTTAATTAACCTAAGAGAACGCCTATTCTAGAGAGAGAGAGAGAGAAAGAGCGAGAGAGAGAGAGAGAGAGAGAGAGAGAGAGAGCAAGAGGGAAGAATTTGGTCAAGAACCGAAGGAAGGTTTCAAAGAGAACCCAAGGATGACATTCAAGATAGTAGCTCCAATTCCAAGCCCATCACTCCCATCACGGTATTGAAGCCCATAAGCATAAGGGACACTCCGCTGCTGCAACAGCACAATCCCATACCCAACCTACAAGATACTTCAAACCCTAACCAAATCACCTAACACCCACAAATGGGGGGGGGGGGGGGGACACTTCAAACCCCAATCAAGTTACCCAACACTCACAAATGGGGGGAGACACTTCGAACCCAATCAAATAACCCAACATCCACAAATGGGGTGGGGGGGACACTTCAAACCCCAAGATACCAATCCTAATGACCCAAAAAAAATTGCCCATATTACCAGGGGGGGGGAGACACTTCAAAACCCCACATTTGGAGACAGACAACCCAAAACCAAAGTCCACTAAGATTTCAACCTTTTGGATCATAAGTTCAGGCCCATCAAGCCTAAGGAAGGTTCAATCCTATTGAGCCAAGAAAGAATTGAAGATGTTCTCAACTCCATCCTAGAAGGTCAAGAGAGGCCAACTCTGCATTACAAGTCAGCTTAGCCAATCAATCTATGTTTTCTACCTTCTGCAAGGATAATTCACCAGAACTCGAAGAGATTCCACACTTCCAATTTCTAGAGAAAAGAGTTAAGGATTTCAACAAGTTGTGTTTCCAACCATCCTTTCCAATCAACAAGAACATGTCAATGGATTCAATCCCCAAGGAGGTAGTGCCTTATCACATCAGTAACGGTGCAATCAAACCATCAACTGGCAATTATAGGCGTCAAAGAAATTTTTCAAAACTACACATGACTTTGAGTGAAGCCTTGGAGAAACTGCAAGCTAAGGGATTACTAAAGCCATTGGATCCCAAGCCAATACCACATCCCATGCCTAGAAGATACAATCTTAATACTCATTGTAGATATCATCAAGGGAAAGGCCATTCAACTGATGATGTTATTACTTAAGGCATGCCATTCAAGATCGGATTGATCAACAAGTCATCACTCCGCCTTCACCAGCCAGTCATCATGACTTTGTTTGAATTTTATTTTATAGGTTTTTTAGATTGGCTCTTTGATTTTATTGATTATTTAGGATTCTCTTTCTAGTTGGTCTTTTACTTAATAAAGTCCATGTTGTGTGTGATACATTTGGTTTCTCATGTTATTCATATGTAAATCAAAAAACAAAAAATCTAAAAAAAAAAAAAAAGAGTTTTCGAAAATTGAAAAAATTTATTTTAAAAAAAATATTTTTCAACTAGGGGCATTAGGCCTTTAATTAATTTCAATTCATTTTCAAAAAAATTGGACTAAGGGCATTGGGCCTTCTTAGTAACATTTTTTTTTTTTAAGAAAACCCCCTTTTCTGTTCTTTCAAAGACTCCAATATTTTTCCAAAAGCCTTCCTTTCAAAGACTCCAAAATTTTTTTTCTTTCAAAAGGCTTTCTTTTCAAGAGAACACAAGAAGATCCATTTGACAAAACTTCTTCCAAATCATGATGATTACTTCCTCTTCTAATCAATTTGTTCCAAAGAGGGATTTGACTTCATTCAATCCATGTAAGTACTTTTGCTAAAAGGAAATCAAAGAAATATATCCATTCATCCAAATTTCTCAAACCACATACATTCAATCCCAATCTCTACAAATTTTTTCATATCATTCGAGCATTTGAACTCCTATTCCAAGAATAATTTACTAAAAGAGTTTAAGTCACTGTGCTTACAAGAAAGCGTCACTAGGGATAGGGGGCCGTGATAGGCCAAGAATGTATTGACCCCTTGTGATAGATTAACCGATTAATTAGCCAAATTGATTAATTAATCAGATTAACATACAATATGAGTGGCAGTATAAACAAATCACCAATTAAACTAAAGTGCTGTAGAAATTAAATTGACAGGATGATTTGTTTACGAATGGAGAAAAACTACATGGCAAAAACCCCATCGGGTGATTTTAAGGTCACCACATCCGAGAATCCACTATTATCAAAACAAGCGGTTACAAGTAAAGGAATCCGAGTACCTTATACCAACCTACAGTTGAACCCTTACCACAATACCTAATTGGACTTATTCTGTAGTGACAATCTCTCCTTTTCAATGCATGACTCTCAGTACGTGACTAACACAGCAGCTCCTTCAAGAGAAAGATGAACTAGGGCAAATTCTGTCTCTTGTCACAATTTGCATGAACACAACTTTACTTCACACTTGCGCAACCTTTTACGACCCTTAAAATAATCCTTATATATGTTTAGAGTTGTGAGAAAAGAAATCCTAAACACATACTCATGAATTGGAGTGAAATTAGATTTGAAAAATTGAATTTCATAAACCTTAACAGATAGGGTATCTATTGAGCTAGTTGTCGAGCTTTGGGTTTCAGCAGCTTTTTAACCTCGATAGATGCTAGCTGTTGAGCTTTAAAATCCAGCACTTTCTCACTTGTTTCTTGGATAGACTTTCATGGCTTTAACACTTGAACTTGAGATGTTGTTCCTTGAAGCACTAAATACATCCTAGATCTACCCAATTACAAGTAAAGTGCATTTTGGCAAAGGATTAGCCAATTCTAAATTTGACATATGTTCCTAACATCAAATCACAAATGTTCTAACAATCTCCCCCTTTGGCAATCCGTGACAAAATCACAATAAACAAATGAAAATATGAGACAAGTCATAAATCACTCAACTCATATTCATTTGTTGAATACAATAAAATCTATCCTAACACAAACTCTTGAAAAACTTTGCAAGAAGAGAGTTTATGGTAAGTAGACTTTGACAACCTATATTTCTGAAACACTTTAAACAAAACTCATCAAGGCATCTTAGTATGAAACAGAAATATAAGATTGCATACAAGAAATAAGAAACATGTGTTTAAAGAGAGAAAAGAAACAACACATGGAAAAATGGGTGAATAACATACACCAATATATATATATATATGAAAGCTTGAAATGTGTGAAAACATAAGAGCTTGTTTAGACCCCCAATTCAAATTACGGCTTGATTGATTTTACACTAACTTAATATTAAGTGCGGAATAGTGTAAACGCAAGCAAACAAGCAAGTGAGCTACTCTAATTCATATTTAAAGCAACACAGTAGTAAAATGAAATGAACAAGAGTAGGGAAGAGAGATATAAACACAGATAACATCGAGACGTGTTATCGAAGAGGAAACCGAAGAACTCGGTGAAAAACCTCTTCGCCGCCCTCCAAGCGATAATCAATCCATTAGACAATCAGTTGGGATACATGGGTAAGCAAGAGACCCTCCAAGCCTAATCTACCCTCTGTACCTAAGCCCTCCAAGCTCCTACTCCAACAAGGCTTCTCGGAACCATGTCTTGTCTAGCTCTCCGGATCTCGCAACAAGCTCCATGTTGCATCTGCCATCCTTGGCTTCTTCCAATGTTTCTCAGCAGCACCAAAACCTCACTGGACACTCTCAAAAGGTGTGGTAAGTGTTTGGGCTATTGACCTCTCAATGGTATGGAAATGGAGAGGTAGGAGATCAGGAAATTCCACAAACAAATGTGTAGAGAATTGTTGGTATAACAATTTCTAACTCTCAAGTGTTTTAGCTAGGGTTTTCTCTCAGAAGCTCTCCTTCACATTTGTGGGTAATATGGGTATATATAATCAGGGTAGAGAAAGTGTGTATCAAACAGTACAGACTAGCAGAACAGAATGTCTCGCGGGTGTCTTATGGGAAGGCCTTACCCATGAGATACTCGTGAAACACAGCTGTTTCCATCTATACAGACTCTTCACATTCTTGTCATGTGTAAGGCAAATGCTTCACTTCACAGGAAGCTTAGTCACAAGACACCCGCGAGAAGTCTTTTAGCTTCGCTTGCTTGAGTCTTCACTCTCTCTCTCTAACACATAACCCTTACAATCACATCCCATAATAAATACAGGGTACACAAGATTGAATATAATTACAATCAAATTTGGCTCGGAATAAAAGCCAACAAAGTACAAATTTGTAAATTACAACTTTACAATCTGCCCCTTTGGCTATTCCATGACAAAACCCCTAACACAGACTCTAGACTTAAACGTGAGTTTGGGAACAATGGCAAAACTTACTCACACCTAATCTAGAAACCGTGAAGCACTTGCAATTTATACCTGTAATCTGAAACAGTCGCACACAAACAAAACTTTCATTAAGCTTATGACAAGTTGAACACAATGTAAGAACAAGGGCAAGCATAAAGTGACCAAGTTTGTAAACATTTGATAACATGTAAACAAAAAATCAATCAAACAAGGTCAGTCATTAAAGAATGACTCCAATGAACATATAACAAGTAAATGTTCATCTGGACATGTATAATAAAGCAATCACTTATGATTACTTTCATGTCCAATCACATAACCAATCCAAAATACGCGAAGTATATGCATCTAGGAACAATCCTACCAGGGCACAAGTGTGAAGTACTTAAGACATTTTAGCAATATCTAAAAGTACACAAAGAATGCTACACAAGCATTGAGATAGTCACAAAATATACTGAATATAAACAGAGATTAATAAAAACAAAGTGTGCTGAAGTTTTAAGCAAACACAATAAAAACATAAACATAAATCAGTAGATATAAAAGCTAAAAATTAAACATAGGTAAACCGCCTGTGAACCAATAACCAATGTTTCTAAGCCTAAACCTATGCTCCCCCTGACACTGTGCAGGCTCTTCCTTAGCTCCCCCTCAAAATTTTCTCCCCCTTTTTGACTGAAATGGCCAAAGGAGCTAGAACTGATCACACTCCAAATCTGATCCCCGCACCATAGACAAGTCGTCGAATCTGGGAAGACAATGCAGTGATCTGACCCTAGACGTATGCAAACTGGCATGCGGTGTGCTACACATAGGTGTCTAGCATGGAGAACATCTAATCCACCCTAGCTAGGAGGCGATCAAGTCTGTCTGGTCCTCGTGCTGGTGCAGAAGATGATGGCTGTGCTGAGGTCTCTGGAGCAAAAGTGAATCTATCAATCTCCTCCTCTGTATCTCCACCTTCGTCCTCATCACGATCCTGTGGTATAGTATGCACACCTATTCTGGAGCCCTTGATGTGAGTTGTGCTCCTATTGACTGTGTGTGCACCAATTGGATAGTCCCGCTCAACTACTGTTAGGCCACTCGGAAGTTTTAGTCTTGTCTTTGCAATTAGACCCATAATTAGTGAGGGGAAAGGCATCACAGTCCTCGAATTTTGTTTCTCATTGTTCTTTGTCAACACATAGAAGATATGTCCACAAATATCTATCTCTTTGTGGGTAAAAAGATCATATGGAAATCTTGTCCACGGAGTCGATAATGTGGTAAGATTGGTGACCGCATATAGGTTATGGATTATCACATATGCCAAGGCCCTCATTTCTGATGAGAATGGGATTGTGTTCATGGATGACTTTTTCGGTGTGCCACCAAGTGTCCATATCATCTCATCAGTAGACCCCAATCTATCGTCATATTGTACTGCAATCGGCTGTGAGGGAGGACAAACCTCTAAAAAATCTTGGATGATTTCCCTTGTAATCACAAATTCTTTGTGCCTCACGCAGCACTCAATACAATGCCCGTCAATAGCAGCATTGGAGAAAAACTCCTTGATAATCTCTGAATACACAACCCCAACCGGGTTCAACAACTTGGTCCAAGTTCTTTCTTTGAATACCTCAAGCATGAAAGTACCCTTAAGTGATTCTAGTTGCACTACCCTTTCCATAATGATTGTTTTGTCCTTATAGCAATCATTGTATTTCATATCTGCCTCTGCTACCTTGAAGTTGTCAGAATCAGTGCGTGCACGTTTGGATGATGATTTCTTGGTAGCTGCATGATTGGTAGGAGCCATCTAAATAACAATAGAACCAGCAAAGAACCAAGTTCACAAGGCACAAACAAAACATAAAATATTATCAGATCCTTGTTAGTTGACAACATCTCAAAACATAGCAAAACATAGCACACAGACATAAACAATAGGTTAAAGGAGGTAAGCCATGTAAATAGACTCACAATGCATAAGTGAAGTGAGTGTATCAGTGCGTGCATAGGTTGTGCTTGTGCTGGTGCATGTATGTGCATCTAAAGGTGCATAAGGGGTGCCTAAGGGTGCCTTGTGTGTGCCAGATGGGCAAAAGTGTGTGAAACAACCAAGAATTGACCAAAAGAAGTTAAACAATGCCAAACAGGTATAAGCCCAGAAATTGGTATTCACTTGAATCCAACTTAGTAACAAAATGTCACTAGAACATTTTGTTAAGCACCTGGTATGCAACCGTGCATAACTGTTATGAAGAATGCATGAACAAATTGAAAAATGCCTTAATACAACCTTAAAATGCCACAAGGGGCCAACACAGATACAAAAACGGTAAATGGAACTTAGCCCAATCAAGATTTTCGAAAAATTTTCTCAAAAATTAAGAACCCCAAACCATTTTCAAAAAATCCCCAATTTTGAGAACCCTAACTAATTTTCTGCATAATCTATGAAAAACAAAAGGTAAAAAGTTTTAGAAAACATACCTTAAAGTTAAAATCGCAGAAAACAAGCTTGGAATTGATGGGGTTTAAGAGAAAATTGATTTTGGGTTGAGACAGGTTAGAGAGACTTATGAGAGGGAAACGAAGAATGTTTGAAAACATGTCACATCTGCTACATTTAGACTGAAAGCACGCGTTTTTCGCAGGTTAGGCAGTAGCGAATTAGTCGAGAAATAGTCACGAAAAGAACCACTGAAGCACAAATGCTTTCGCGAGAAGCTATTAGTCACAAATTAGGCGTGAGACAATTGCGAAAGTTTCTGTGTGATTTTGTGAAAAATCCAGTTTTTGCCTAAAAACCATTTCGCGAGAAGAGGTTAGTCATGAAATACCTGTGAGGTAGTAGCGAGAGTTTCTGTATGAAAAAATATAACTTTTGATTTCCCTCAAGCATATTTTGCGGGAAGCTCTAAGTTGCGAGCTTCTCACGAAACAGCCTCTGAACCAAGTTTTGATGAAAAACACAAAAATGCATTTCAAACAAAAACTAGAAACATGAAAGTACAAAATCACTTTCAAAAACATATAAAACACTCAAAAAATCTTTTTGGGTTTGATCAATAAGTATTTGAGCATACATATCACATTTGAACATGTACAATCACACAAATGAGATAGACATTATTTGAACAAAGTCTCGTGTGTTGTGTGTGAGTATCAAATGTGGAATAGTCCATAGTCCAGAGTAAAGTTTCAATGATCAATTCAATCAAGTCATACACAACTGGTATGAAATCAAGTGGTCTATCTCTATTATAGAAATGAGCATATATGACCTCCCACAAGAGAATGACTACAATTCTTAGAAGCTTTCATTTGGCCTCTGTATAATTCATTACAATTGATCCTTTTTGGATATTTCATCTCTTTTTGAGATTGGTGCTTGAAATTTTTGATATTTCAACAATGAGAGGTAGCCTTTGGCTTTTGAGCATCTTTTCATTTTAATTTAAAAGTCACTTTCCCTTTTTCCTAGTCAAATACTAGTATGTGCGACAGGCTTTTGTAGCTCAATATCTCTTTTCATTTGGAGATTTACATTTGGTGAGCTATATAGCAAAAACATAAACATAAAGTGGGAAGAGATATAGGGACAAGTCTATGCAAGTATCAAGACCATCAAGATTATTGACCAATCATTCATGACAAGCTTGAAGATCTAATTACAACAATCACACATAAATTTCAAGATTTCTCCCACAAAGATTTATGTGCAGACAGAACAAGCTATGCTCATAAATGCACTACACCATTAGTACGAAGGTACTAGACCAAACTCATTAGTATGAAGTCGTGAGATTTATTATTCATTTGATAGTCGTTAGGAGAATAATAAATCTCACAGTGGTCCAGTTCAATATGTCTTAACTCTTAAAACATATCAACATATCAACTAGAAGTCTCCACTTTCATGATCAAGATAAATCATCTTAGTTGATATGTTATAATCTTCACAGATAAAATGCCCAATTTCATCACCAACTATGAACTAAAATTCTGAGTTTACAAAGAACTTATGATTTATATCTTTCTGTGACTTTTCACATAAATCACATACTATGTATCTCATGGACTAAGATAATGTCTCATTAGTTTATAAATAGTCTCTTATAATTAAACAACTTAATTATTTATAACATTCCAATAAATTGGATTTTAGGGCATCTGAGATTGCTTGTAAAACTGTTTGATGCTAATGAACTTTTGAACAATGTGAAAACTGAGAATATGCTATTACTTGATAAAGTTAAATCTTTGGAACTTGATTTATCTGTTGCTAGATCTGCTAGTTCTAAACTTGATCAAATGCTGAGTGCTTAAAAGTCTCCTTCTGACAAATCTAGATTAGGTTTTGTTGAAAGCATCTTTGTGTCTACTCCCCATTCCACAAACTTTGTCCCTTCATCTTCTTCTGAACCTTCTGTGAGTGAGATTGGTTGTGAAACTGTCAAACCCCTTGTGAGTGAGGTTGTCAAACCCATAGAAGTTTCACCATCTAGGAAGATTAAGGTTGATCTGAAAGAGTCTAAACCTAAGAAGCCTACCGTGTCTAAGGACAAGTCACATGATAAACCTGCATGGGTTTGTCATTTTTGTGGAAAGTCTGGACACATTCGTCCAAACTGTTACAAGCTGCAAGCTGCTAAGAGAGTAAACAAACCAAAAGTACTTGTGCCTCAAGTACAAGATCCTATGGTACTCATTGGTGAATTGGTAAAGGCTTTAAACCTTTATTCCAATCCTGGAGTTGGTAATCATTCCCATGTGAATAAGAACTCCAATGCTCATGGTGCATCTAAAAGGTTTTGGATGCAAAAGACTCGAACTAATTGAGTCTTTCTGACATGGTCCTTGTGCTTCATTGCTCTACCCTTTGTAACCATTATTTTTTGGTTCTGTGCTTGTTTCTAGGATTTGCATTGCATAACATTCATGCCTTTCATTCTAGGTGTTTTTTAATAATAATAAAAAATAAAAAAATAAAAAATAAAAAAGGAAAAAGGGAAGAAAATGGAAGCAAATTATGTTTTGCACTAGTTTCTTGGTTTTTGAGGACAAGATAGCTTACTTATTGCACGTTAGTAGTTGAAGTTTTGTAGTGCATATTGTGTGGGAAAGATGTTTATGGTTTTGATCACTTTGTCTTGATCTTGAAGTCACATGTTTTTTGACTGTCGAACTTGAACTTTTAGAGAAATGCATAAATAACCATCTCACCACTGTTCACTAGCCAATCATGAACACCTTAGTGCATATCTTAAGATTTTGTACTAGAGAAAGTGTAGCACATGCACAAAAAGAACATAAGGCGTAACCTCAATTTAATTGCTTAATACTTAAAATTGGTGTGTACTATTAGGCTTGATGCCAAATCACATAATTAAAATTAGTGTGTACATTATCCTAGCTCTTTAATGAGTTTTTGAATAAATTAAAATTAGTATGTATATTTTGAGGCAAAATTCAAGAAACTTACATGATTGCAAGCTTATGTTCTAGGAGATGTGGGAGTTATATGATGTAACTCTTTAGGTAATAGTCTCTCTCAAATTCAATGTGAAGAATTTTGTAGACTTTGTGATTGATTTCTATTTTCATATCACCTCACATGTGTCTTAAGCTTTTGCTAGTTGCACACACTACACAAGTTACTCTTTGCTAAACATTGTACATGTTACTGTGTGTGTTTATGGTCTAACCAACCAAGTTTGCAAATACATTGAATTTTGTGCAAAATTGAATTGATGCTTGAAAATTTATGGAGAATGTAAGAAATTTTAAATTTGGGAAATTTGAGCTTCAATTCTTGTTTTTGAAAATCATATCATCACATACTCATGCATTGTGATTCTTATATTTCTATGCTTTGAGTTGTTTCTAAAACTTTTTCAAAAACTGTGTTTTTTTCTCAAAATTTTGTGAGTCTCTGTCTGTTTCGATTGATAGAGTCTGTTTTTCGATCGATCAAAATAGTTTTTAAAAATTTCTGTGAGCCTTTGTTTGTTTCGATCGATCGAACTTAATATTTCGATTAATCGAAAATCGTATGGGAAGTTTTTTAAAAACTGAGTTTCAGATCAGACAAGCACTTTTTCAAAAAGTTTTTTGCTATTTCTCTCTCCATATGACTTGGTCAAGGCTCACTCACAAATTTTTTTCGTTTTCGTCCATTCTTTTTGCAAGGATTCTCTCTCCCTAAGCCGGTATGTCTATTTTACCCTTCCTTTTGCATTATTTTCACATTTTCATGCATTAATCTCATGGTTTTTGGGTAATTTTCAAACTATGCACTATTTGGGATTTTTGATTAATCAAGCCTTGTTTTATGAATTTGATCAATGGGTTTTGTTACTACAATGATATATTCATGATCTATGTTGGTTGATTTAATTAAGGGATAATTACACATAACCCACCTGTGGTTAGGGCGAAAATCACTTTGCCTACCCGTGGTTTGAAAAGTATCACTTAACCCACCTGTGGTATGTTTCCGTCAATCTCCGTAACCCACCTCAAGCCCAGCCGTTACAAAAACACCTCTTAACACCAAAACACAACATAACGCGAATCAAAACACCCAAAACTCAGAAACTTTTCAAGAGAGAGACTTGTGGTGTGATCAACGTGTTCTTTGTGGTTTTTATATCTCTTTTTCAGCATCACTCACCTGCAAATCCCTACTCTCTTTCAGTTTCATGGGGTTTTCTCATAGACCCATTTTGCATTCCACCTGAATTCCCACAAACCCAGTTTAGATTAGTGGGTTTTGTACTTGTTCTTCGTGCCACTCTTACCCTCACCCGTTGAGTTCTAGCCATGGAGCCAACTTTAAGAATTTGGGCCGTTCTGAAATGCGATTTGGGCAACTGGGTTTTGATCATTTTCTAGTTTCTACAGTTTCGAATGGTAGGTCGGGTGGCTATGGAGGTTCTGGTGGCTATGGGCAACTGGATTTTTTTTTTAATTCAAGGAGTTAGCCAAAGGGTTGAGGGAGGCAATGGGGAAAACTTCTATCTTTCTTTTCTCTCTATTGTGAACCCATAACCACTGGCCATCGTGATTTCTGCAAAAAATAAAAAATAAATAAAGCACACCCAAATGCAAAAACCAACAAAACCCACAAATGGTGACACAAAACCACCAAATGGAGAGCCACAACTCATTAATGGCGAGAAAATTTGTAACCACTTATGGAGAGCCAGAACCACCGTGATGAGATGAAACCACCGGGCCAGGACAGGCTGAAAAAGAGATATAAAAACCACGAAGAACACATTGATCTCACCACAAGTCTCTCTCTTGAAAAGTTTCTGAGTTTTGGGTGTTTTGATTCGCGTTATGTTGTGTTTTGGTGTTAAGAGGTGTTTTTGTAACGGCTGGGCTTGAGGTGGGTTACGGAGATTGACGGAAACATACCACAGGTGGGTTAAGTGATACTTTTCAAACCACGGGTAGGCAAAGTGATTTTCGCCCTAACCACAGGTGGGTTATGTGTAATTATCCCTTTAATTAATTTGGGGTTTTATGAAAAATCAAAAATTCTAGGGCTTGTATTGAATCCAAATTGGGGATTTTGTTCAAATTAGTTTCAATTGATGAAATTGGCTTGTTGAATTGATGTAATTGGTCATTATTTTCTGAACTCTATCTTGTATGATGATCAATTCATCAATTTATTACAAATTGATCAAGTGGTTTTTCAAAATTTTGGGGTTTTTTTTAGAAACTCTATGCTTAAGCCAAATTTGTGAACTTGAACTTAATTTGAACTTAATTGCACTGCGTTAGGTCATGCATCACTACATTTAATTTGTTCTTGCATCATATAGATTTTTGTTCTATATTTTTGTGCTAACTTGCAGTCTGCCAGTTTTTTTTTTTTTTTTTTTTGCTTTGTGTCTTGGTCCTTATCCTAGCACTATGCCTAGGAAAACTAGAGCCCAATAGGACCCCCTCCACTTCCTCTGAGTCTCCCTCTAGGAGTGAGGTGTTTAGGAATGACAAAAGTAGAGAGGCCTTTGAGAAACTGAATAGTAAGCATAAGATTTGGGCTGAGCGTTTTGTGATTTTAGATGAGATTGATCTGGCCATTAGGGCTAACTTTGAGTCTAGAGGTTGGTTGTCTCTCTTAGAGATAGATCATCCACCCCCTACTGCCCTAATTAGAGAGTTATTCTCGAATCTCTCTTGCCATGTCTATGATTCCAACACTCTTGTTAGGAGTTGGATATGAGGTGTTGAGCTCACCATGACTCCTCGGGTAGTGGCTAAAGCTCTTGGGGTTTCGGTTGTTCGGGAGCCTGACTATCCCTATGATAAATCTCCACCCTTAGATGTTGTCATGTATCACTAGGTCTTCTATCCAGTGGGGTTCTGATCCTTGGATCACGTCTGCTGAGCTTACCGAGACTGCCTATCTTTTCTTTAGGATAGCGTGTCATTTTTGTGACCTATTTCTCATCTCCACACCATTCCACTAGAGTGATGTGTGTTTTTGTATGCTTTTGTTTCTGGTGCGTCTATCAGTTTCCCTTATCTGCTCCTTCGTTCTTTGAACGAGGTTCATAGGAGTTCTGCCGTAAGGCATGCGCTTATCCATCCTATTTTCATTCATAGGATTTTGTTGTTTCTTGGTCTAAATGGTTTTCCTTCTGGTGAGCCTATTCATGTTGTTGCTCCCATAGGTGCCACATTTCTTAGGCAGAGGGTTGCTCACTTAAGAGTTGATCCTCCACGTCCTAGAGGTGCGTCATCTGGTGCTGTTCCCCCTCCTCCCCTTTCTATAGGTTCTGAGGCTGCTGAGGCGTCTGGTGCTGCTGCTGCTGATGCTGATGTTCCTCCACTGACTACTTCGGATGTTTCGGACATTCGACGTATGTTGGATCATGTCTTGATCTTTCAGGTAGCTCATGGACAAATTTTGGTGGACGTGCTCGATGAGATCCATGCTTTACACGCAGAGTTGGCCCAGTTTAGCCGATCTTCACCGCCACCTCCCTTTTGATGATGGATTTTGATTGCCCTTTGGCATTCCGTCACAAAAAGGGGGAGTACATATTTGATTTGTTTTAAGCTCTTGTAGAGTTTTTCAGGGGGAGAGTATTTTTGTTGGTTGGAGCTTGTGGAGTTTAGATTGTATCTAGGTGCTTCACACTGTATTTTATCTTTTTAGCTCTTGCCATATTTTTGTTAGGATATTCATGTTAGGGGGAGTTATTTTTTTTTGCTTTATATGTTTCTTGTTTTCAATTGTTTATTGATTTATATTTATGAGTTATTTATTGATATATGTCTTTATTGTGTGTTGTTTGAAATCAAGAATTTAATTTGTTCACTTGTATTTTCCACACATGTAGTTATGCATTTTGTTTAGTGTTTCAGGAAATATACAGGTTGATTCAATTGAGCTGCTGTCTATACTTGCAACTGATGGATAGTAGTTAGGATTGAGTTTGTTTTATGAGCATTTGTTTTGTAAAGGGCTTTTCTTTGTATACTTTGAGCTTCTAGTTGTGTTTCGTCGCGGATTGCAAAAGGGGGAGTTTGTTAGGTTCTAAAGACTTAGGTTTTTATGTATTTAGAACTCTAATATATATTATTGGTAAACCATGATCAAAACAATATGTTTAGTAGTGTTTAGACTTGCTCAAAGTTGTATCTTTTATGTAAAGTTGGAATCGAGCTAATGCAAAAGTTACTGTGCATTTCGGCTTGGCTCGATCGATCAAAGCTTAGGCTCGATCGATCGAATCTTGGGCAGAATGCGTTTTTCTGCAGAATTCCAACTCAGCCCTAGTTTGTTTAAAACGTTTAGGGTTTTCTAATTTGTCCTAAGTATAAAAGGCAAACCCTAACCACGTTTTAGAGTTACTCATATTGCTGTCTGTGTAAATCTCTTGTGAGATCTAGAGGAGCTTTCCTTTACACAAACTTAGGGTTTTCAGGGAGGAGATATTATCTACACATTGATGATCAACTCAGTTGCTACCATTGAAACTCAAAGAAACACAAGCAGATGTGCTTGTATCTAGTGGTGAATCCAAGAAAGGAGTCCTTGGATTCGGAGCTTGCACGTGGTCGTGTTAGTAAGTTCTACTGGTGGGTAGCAATAAGAAGTCGAGCATGGAGGCTTGTAAGTCTTATTGTATGAACTTCGATTCTTTCAAGATAGTGGATTCAGGTTTACCTTGAGGATAGCTAAGTTAAATCCTCCCCAGGTTTTTACTGGTTTGGTTTCCTAGGTGATCATATTTTTGTGTTATTTATCTTTCCGTTACTTTGCATAATATGATTGTTGTGATTGTGGTAACCTAGTTTTATTAAATTGGACTAAGTAACCACTTGGCTATTTACCTAGGTTAATCCAATTGTGTTTTTAAGGGGTCTAAAAACTATCAGTAGTGAATTTCAAAACCATGACTTGAGAATACCGTTAATTATCATCTCAATTCCACATGGTGCCCAAGATGTGTGGTCTCTCAATCAGTCCTTTGTACATAGACTCTCAAAGAAAAATCCTTCTTCTTCTCCTTATAGAGAAAAAACTGATTTCTTTTCTTTTCATCATACGTACATTTAAACTACATTAGTAGTTCCTTTATGTAATAACTCATATTAAATAAAAACTGATTATCTAATTAGATTAGCCTTTTGGGCCTACCCAATTGGGCTTTAGTTTGTGGCTTGAGATGGGACCAAAGGGAACAAATAAGACTCTAGCTCCAATGGGCCTTGGGCATTTCTGTCAACTCTTGATAAGTCCAAAGTTACCATTAATTATATTCAATACCACTATAAGAATATAATTGCACTCTAGGCCTTATTAATAAATTATATCCCAAGACTTTATTATACATGCAACCCCTTTATTAAAATATTTGTAGTAATACAAAGTCATGAATATTGACTGCCACTTTGAAGATTACTACATCTTAATCCTTGAGTACCCAATTTAATCCTTTATGTTATTCATCATACATTTATGAAATCCAATTTCATAAATATATACTTTATAGTAACTCCCTACTAAAGTGGTTGGGCCCAACACTCTGAATAACCAAACCCATTAAACTTATCTCAAGATAATAATTTATATCTCCGTTAGGAAATTATGAATTCCATCTTGAGAATATATGTTCCATCAACACTAAATGTGGTTGCCCAACATACTGAGGTTTTGATCATGTCTTATAGATCTCACTCCTGATATATCAAAGCAACCTACACCTTATGATCAGGTCCATTATTCTCTCAGGATTTAGAGTTGATGTAAATAGAAATCGTGAGATTTATTATTCATTTGATAGTCGTTAGGAGAATAATAAATCTTACAGCGGTCCAGTTCAATATGTCTTAACTCTTAAAACATATCAATATATCAACTAGAGGTCTCCACTTCTATGATCAAGATAAATCATCTTAGTTGATATGTTATAGTCTTTGCAGATGAAATGCCCAATTTCATCACCGACTATGAACTAAAATTCTGAGTATAACATGCCAATAAATTGGATTTTAGGACAATAAATTGGATTTCATCACCGACTATAACATGCCAATAAATTGGATTTTAGGACATAAACTCTAACAGATGTAACAATGGAGAGGGTGAGAGTTAAGAATTTGAAGAGTCACTATGTAAAGATTGTGGATGAGTCAATCTTGTTTTTCTCTAGAGTTTCTCTCTCAAAATTCTGTCTAGAAGCTCTCTATATTTCGTGGGTATAAAGGGTATTTATATTGGAGTGAGAAAGGAATGCAAAGAGTTAGTTATTCCAAAACAAAGTGGACTGGCGACTTGGGCTCGCGACTTGACTAAGTCGCAAGTCCAAGCCGCGAGCTAAATGAATGGCCAGTCTGGACTTTTTGTCTTGTAGTGCTATAGCTAACATGGTCGTTCAGCTTCTCTGCATGCTTCACTCGTGTGCATCTTTTGGCGGCTTGCAAGCCGCGAGCCACCTGCGAGATCCAGCTACAAGTTCCTGCTTCATTGCATAGTCCTGAGCATTTCTTCACACTCTGTAACACACTACCCTTACATGATTCCCACCTAAACACAAGGTTACAAACTGCTAAATTACAAGCAAATTTGACATGGAATAAAGCCAACAAGATGGTTGATTAAATTCAACCTTACAATCTCCCCCTTTGGCTATTCTGTGACAAAACCCTAAAACAAACTCTAGACTTAGCATGTGAATTGGGAACAGTTGAACAAAACTTACTTACACCTAACTCTAGAATCTAAGAAGCTCTTGAATCATAAGAAAAAGTGTCTCCTAAAACATAACAACACAACTTGATCATTGTATGCAGAAAACTTGTAATGCATATAAAGCAAGCACAATGCGATCAAGCAAAATGGAATAAAGCAATAAACCATGGCTTGACCATACAAGCAATCACTATAGAATAGTGACCACAATGCTCATTCACATATAGAATGAACATCTGAACATGCAAGCTAATAAGCTTAAATGCAAAGTATCATTTGCATGTCCAACACTCAACCAATGCACAAAATATGTATGCATCTAGGAACAAGATCCTACTAGGGCACAAGAGTGAGAGTACTTAAAGTAATGCATGACAAAACAACAAGTACTAAGCTACAAGGTATAGGTACAAACCATAAAAGCCTACAAAATACTGAATGTAAACTTATATATTTATAAACCAATGTACCAACAGCATTTAAAACATACTCACAAAAGCACTATAACCATGACCAGAAGTATATATAAGCTATAAGTAGATAACTGTACCAAAAAAAAAAAAAAAAAAAAAAAAAACCAACTAAACTAGCCAAAAGTGTGTGTGAGTATATGTAGCAGCTTCCTCTTTTTAGGCACATAACTCCCCCTTTCACTATGCACTCTTCCCTTTGTGTTGCTCTCCCCCTTTCACTGTGTTCTCCCCCTTTTTGGCACGAATAGCTAAAGGCTGTCCTCTAGCTTTTATTGAATAACATCTAACTGTGTCTCAATGTTTGTTAGACGCATTTGAACTTGATTGTTGGTGGAGTAGATAAGCCGTTCTAATCCAGAAATCCACTGAGATACACTTTCAATCATAGTGCTTAACCTGTCAGCTTAAGAACTAGGAGGTGCAAATGGAGTTCTAGTTGTTTGCATCTCGGAAAGAATGGGAGAAGCAGTCTTGGTATGTATAGGTGTAGCTGAACCTTGACCAGATGAAGTGGTATGAAGGAAGGATTCACTTTTAGGTGTTTTGGAAGAGTGACTTTTGCTTGCTTGAAGAGAAATCATGGACAATGGACGAAGACGATCCATTTTCTTCCCATTTGTTGGTGGACTTACCCCTTAAAGAACCATGATCTTCATAATAAGACTACAAAAAGGATTACATGTTTTGTTTTCCTGATCAAGCCGCTGTTTTCCCAATGATCTGAAAGATGTGGGCACATATGTCAATTGGAGCTCCAGTGATCAGATCACATAAGAATTGAGCTCTTCCAAGATTGATGAATACAGTGTTCAAGAGTGGATACAGGTTGAAGAACATGATTAGTTTGAGAGTATTCAGTTCAGGTGCAAACTTTGTAGTGCCTATGGATTTGCCTTTGCTTGAGACTTCATGATCAGGCCCGAGGCCTTGAAGAATGTCCTGTATCTGAGGCTGTCTATCATTATACGGAGTAAAGTCTACATTTGCCAATCTTGTGATGTGAAGAACCTTTGCAATGTAGTCTGGATTGATGGTGAACTCTCTTCCGCATACCCAACACTTCAACTCAACTTCAGTATATCTAGGCATTCAAATAGAATTCCTTGACCAATTCATCAATCGAGTCCTCAAAGTTCCCAAACAGATCAACCTAATCTTTTGCTTCAAATATCTTAGGAATAAATGTAGTTCCCACTCGTTCCACCATAGTAGGAGCTTTCAGAAAAATGCTAGAGTGTGTTTGTGAATTAAGAGGAGTCTTGAATCTTTCACTGTTTGAGTCTTGAGACGAACGGCGAGTCCGTTTTGAAACAGGGGATGATGGAACATCAATTACAACATCTTTTCCTCGAGAGGAACAGCTAGACATCTGCAAAAGAATAGACACACAGCAGAGAAATGGATCAAGAAAGAGATAGCACACAAATGTGGGAAATGGATCAAGAATGCAACATTTAAGCACAAGAAACACAAGTGTGTGTGGTGTGTAGGCACAACCAGGCACAATGTATACTATGAAAACCCCGGAAACACAAGTAACTATCTTTGAGACAAATTACTACAAGCATGAAATGCACAGCACAGCGCAGGTTTAATCAGATAGCATGCTCAAAATAGAGACACATTCAAGGAAACAAGTATATCAAGCGTCATTAAATCAAACCCCATAAAACCCAATCAAAAAAACTCAACAAAATAAACCAACCCATGGTAGAAACATCATATATCACAATACTCAATGACAACTCACAAATCAAGAAATCCAAGGCAAAGAACATGAAATATATAGTGAGAATAAGAGAATCCATACCTTTTTCTTGAAGATTGAAGTTGAAATGATGAACAAATGGAGGTTTTTGTGAGAAACTCGGTGGGTTAGGGAAAGGGATAACTGGAGAATGAACAGTCACAAAATTTCGAGGGAAAACTCAAAAAGGTTTTAAAAACTGACCTATTTGCGCAAAACACACAATTTTCGCAACTGGGTTAAGTCGCGAGCAAGTCGCCAGGGCCAGTTGCCAGAACACTTAAGACAAAATTTAGAAAATTTTTCTAGTGTTTTTTGTGACTGGAAGTTCGACCTATAAGGGAGTCACGAAATAAGCTGCGAAAATCTCTAAGTACCGCTCGCAACTAGAACCTCCATTCATGAACAAGTCGCCAATCTAAGCCACAAGAAACATAAAAACCCAAATTTTGAAAAATATTCTAACTATTTTTCTCGATTGGGACATTGACCCGCCAATGAGTCGCGAAGAATCTCTGAGTTGGCTCGCGACTGGGGCATGCGACTGGATCAACCTACGATTGAGCCGCCAGAATAGGGCAACACTGTTTTTGAAATTTTTACAATTTTTGTAAAAACAAAATACTTTCCAAAAAAACTAAAACACTCAAAAATATTTTTGTGTTTGATCAACAAAGATTAAGCATGTGAAAACACATTTAATCAAGTACAATCACACAAATGAATATGGCATTCATTGAACATAGACTTGTGATGTGTGTGGATATCAACAATGAGATAGTCCATAGTCTAACGTGAAGCTTCAATGATCAATTCAACCAAGCCTTACACAATTAGCACTAGATAAAGTGACCCATCTCAATTATAGATATATGCATATATGACCTCCCACAAAACTTGATTACATAACATGTGAAGCTTTTCATATGGCTCCATATACATCATATCATTTGATTTTTTTTGAATCAATATATCTCATTATGAGATCGATGCCTGAAATTTTTGATATTTCAATTGATGAGCAAGCCTTTGGCTTTTTGGGTATCATACATTTCATTTTACGTCGCTTTCCCTTTTTCCTAGTTAAATACTAGTATGTGCGACAGGCTTTTACAACTCACTATCTCTTTTTATTTGGAGATTTACATTTGTTGAGCTCTTAAGCAAAATAATAAAATAAAATAAAAGAGTGGGAAGATATGTAGGCACAAGTTTATGCATGTCTCAAGACCAACAAAACCATTGACTAATCATTCATGGCAAGTTTGAAGATCTATTTACAACAATCACATAGATGTCAAGATTTCTACCACAATGATATGAGTGCATAGGGAACAAGCTACGCTCGTAAATGCACAAGGCCATTAGTACAAAAGTACAAGGCAAAAATATGTTTGTGACAAAACACAATAATGTCTATCAAACTCTTCGGATTTTCTATTTTTTATGTGTTTTTGGATTTTTGACACGATAAGCAATAAAAGATTGATAAAAAAATCAATATAAAAACATTTAAATCAAAAGCATACAAACAAACAATTTTCAACTCAAACTAGCACTAAGCACACAACCAAGCATCGTCACAATAACATAGGAAGTATTAATGCATGGAATTGTTGTAATGCTTATGCATGAGTACCCCTCTTCACCCACATGTCTTGTGCGTTTGGGGTGATATCCCTATAGGATTGGGTATGAGAGTTAGGACTTTCAAACCTTCTAGTGAAGCTTTCTAAGCAAGTGGTGAATGCACCGATCATCTTCATCACATCCACCACACCGGGATCACCATTTCGACCTCTTGATGACTCAACAGCCCAAGTCCTCTTGTCATTTCTTGGTCCTCTTGACCTTTGATTACTGGCATTCTTCAATGCTCTTAACTTATGACAATTCGGTCTGGTGTGCACTTGAAGTCCATAATGGTGACAGACATGGTTCGCTCTTAGACCTCTTTGTATTCTTGGAAGAGATTTCCCTTTGGCTTCAAACCTAACCACAGATTGGTTACGGGGTTTGTTCAACACCCGTTGGTCAGCCACAATCCTCTTTTTCTCAACCTTTGCCTTCTCCACAGTGGGGGTAACTAAAATTAGCTCTTTGGCCTTCACAAACTTCACTTCTTTGGAGATATTCACATCTGTACTACTTTCTCCTGTGTATCCTAATCCGGTTTTGTCGAAGAAGGGTTTTTGATGAGAGAGGACATCATCAAGCTTTTTTGTGGATACTCGCTCTACCTTCGCATTTGCTTGAACCACCTCAAGCTCAAGGAATTTCACCTTGGTGTAAGCTTCGGTTAGCTCACCATTTATTGTCTCAATCTCACACTTGGCCTCCTTATATCTTACTAAGAGACTTCTATAGTCCTCCTTTGCTTTCTTCATCTTCTTCATAGTCGCGTTGGCCACCCTTGTGTATTCCCCTGATTTTTCAAGAAGAGAATTGTAGTTCTCTTGAAGGCCTGCTATACATTCAACTTCTTCAGCATTCGATTCTTCTACAATTCTCATGGATTCCTCATTACTATGCTCCTTAAGTTCTTGCATAAGCAAATTCAAGTCCTCTGAAGATTCAACATGAGCAATAGTCATAAATGCTAAGAAATTCCCTTCTTCTCACAGCTATCCTCCAAATCAAAGGTGGAGGAATCTAAGTCACTAAGAGTGGTGGCATACGCCTTGCCCTTTGATCTTAAGTAATTAGGACATTCCTTTTTGAAATGGACATGTCCATTACATTCAAAATAAGTGACTCCTTGATTAGATTGGGACTCCTTCCTGACTCTCTTTTTGAAGTCCTTCTTCTCCTTTCCGGAACTTGTGAATTTCCCTTTATCATCAAATTTCCCACTATTCTTGAACTTCAGGAATTTTCAGAAATTCTTTGCAAGGTAAGCAACATCTTTCTCGACGACATCCTCATCAGATGAGTCGTGCTTCTACCCTTTCATTTATTGTCTTAAGAGCAAGAGATTTGCTTTTCCTTTGAGTGGGCAACGACAATTCATAAGTTTGAAGCGAGCCAACCAGTTCTTGGACTTTGATCTCATCAAGATCCTTGCTCTCTTCAATCGTTGTCACCTTGGCATGGAAGCTTTTCAGCAATGACTGAAGGCTCTTCCTTACTACCTTGGAATCCTTAGTTTTCTCTCCCAAATTAAACTTGCCGATGACCACTTCATTCAGCTTACTATAGAAAGAGTCAAAGGACTCGTCCTCACTCATTCTGAGCTCCTCAAATCGGGTGGTCAGCATCTGTAGCTTCGTGTCTTTTACTTTCTTTGTTCCCTCATAAGTGGTCTCCAATATCTGCCAAGCCTTCTTGGCAATGGTAATGTGAGAAATCCGATGGAACTCATTTGTAAACACACCACAAAAAATAGTGTTAAGTGCTTTGCTATTAGCATTTGACGCCGCGAGGACCGCCTTATCCCATGTGAATTTGGCTTCCTTCAACCTAGTCCAGCCAATATCAATGGCATCCCAAATAGATTCATCTATTGAACATAAAAATGCTCTTATCCATACCTTCCTAAAGGCATAATTGCTAACATCAAAATATGGTGGTGCATTTAAAGATTGAGACTGGTCCACCTCAAACGGAGTCAAGGATCGCACTAAGGTAATTAAACCACAAAAAGTGCACCTGCTTTGATACCAATTGAATGTTCAGAATTTATGTAAAACACCCTTGAACATTTAGACCCCTAAATAACAAATTACCAATTCAAGCTTATCAACAAACAATGTAAGTGTGAAAAATGTAAATAAGCTTAACACAGAATTAATAAACAATCTAAACCAAATAAAATCTCATCCACAGTAGAAATTAAATGGCAAAGATTAAGGGAAGAGAGTTGCAAACACAAAGACAACACAGCGATGTGTTATCAAAGAGGAAACCGAAACCCTTAGTGTAAAACCTCTCCGCCGCCCTCTAAGTGATCAACAATCCACTAAAGAATCAAGTTAGGATACATGAACAACAAAAGACCCTCCAAGTCTAATTTACCCAGTGTACCTAAGCCCTCCAAGCTCTTACTCCAATGAGGTTACGCCGAACCTATTTCTTCTTTAACTTATCGGATTCCGCTATAACCCATAGCATCAACCAATATGAATTGGTTCCTTCCGAACTACTTCCTAAAGCACCAAAAAGCCTTCTCACAGATATGGGTAAGGTGAGAAAAGGATTTGGTTAAAGAACCTCTCAAGGATGTAACAATGGAGAGGGTGAGAGTTGAGGAATTTGAAGAGTTGTTATGTAAAGATTGTGGATGAGTCAATCTTGTTTTTCTCTGGGGTTTCTCTCTCAAACTTCTCTCTAGAAGCTCTCTATATTTTGTGGGTATAAGGGGTATTTATACTGGATTAAGAAAGGAATGCGAAGAGTCAGTTTTTCCATAATAGAGTGAACTGGCGACTTGGCCTCGCGACTTGATTGAGTTGCGAGTCCAAGCCGCGAGCTAGCAGAATAGCCAGTCTGGACTTTTTGTCCTGTAGTGCTATAGCTGGCATGACGGTTTAGCTTCTCTGTAAGCTTCACTCGTGTGCATCTTCTGGCGGCTTGCAAGCTGTGAGCCACCCACAAGATCCAGCCACGAGTCCCTGCTTCACTGCACAGTCTTGAGCATTTCTTCACACTCTCTCACACATTACCCTTACATGATTTCCACCTAAACACAGGGTTACTAATTGCTAAATTACAAGCAAATTTGGCACGGAATAAAGCCAACAAAATGGTTGATTAAATTCAACCTTACAATTTATATGTCTGCAAATCACATTTACAAATTTACAAAGAGAGAAGTGTGTGTGGTTGTGTGCAACCAAGCTGTCTATCTTAATTGATTCTCTTAATCCCTGTAGAAACATCTTTTGAGAATGGGCCACAACTTCACTTGCAATGTTGAAGCTGATTAGTGCCTGAGTGTCTTAGCTATGTCTAAGTCTATTAAGACAGCTTTGCAAGAATCATACACTGGCATAGGTGGTTTACAAGAGATTTAAGAGGCTGTTGAACTCTTTGCAATGAACTATATGAAAAATTGACATCAAGCCTCCTAAGGTGTTTCTTTCCTTCCTTTGATCTCTAATTTAAAATATAAAGGCATTTTCATATAAATTTATGTCACCTCCTTCATCACTCAGTACATATTCAAACTCCTCCAAGTAAATATTTAACATTGAATTGATTTTAATTAGTTTTTTTCATATAAATTTTATAGATTTATTTTTAGTTTCAACTAAATTAATGAATTTTCTATGTAGATTTACAATCTTCCTTTCTCCTCTCACATTGTTTTTCCAATAGCAATCCACTGTTAGTTTTTTTACTCTCTCTAATTTTATTAATTTTTATTTTTTTCCAATAAATTTGTAATTATTTTTGGCTAATCTAAAGTCCGTTTGGTTGTGCGTTTGATCTGAGCTTGATGTGGTTTTTCATGTGATTAGGTTTTATTCAAATGAGAAACCAGTTAGTGAGAAGTAATGACTTAACTATTTGCACATTCAATAAGTAGCACTGATCAATATGTTTGTGGATTAGTGAACTCAAGAGAAAGCAGTTAGTGATATGTAATGAATTGTCTAACCATGCAAAGTCTCTTCTAACAACTTGGTGTAGGGTTGCATCTAAAGGGAAAATCGAAAATGGTTCCTGTTAATGTTATTAATAAGGAAGCTGTTGATCTGGCATGTTCTTTAAAAAACTAAACTCTGTTATCATCTTACAACATGCCAACTTTACCTTAATGAATGTTCCAGTTAATGAATATTCTTTGTGAAATTTCTTAGCAGCAAATATTAGAATAATAAATGTTATTAGCTTTCATAGTTGTCTTAGTAGAATATATTTTGTTCTGCCACAAACAACCAACTTTTTTATCCTTTATTTTGTGTGGAATTACAGTCAATTGGAACAAATTAGATCTTTTATGTTTAATTCAAGCAATGTCGTATGAATACTCTGATTTGCCTAGAATCAAGAAGCATGAAATGGATGGAAATGCAAAGAAATTTTCTATACTTCATCTTATTTGATTGGTGCTAAATTAGAATTTGCTTCATGTTGGAAATCTAATCCCTGAAGAAGTTTTTGAGTATCTTAATTGTACAATAAAGGACTTGACCTTTGATCAATTGATCTCATGTAGTTTAAGGAGGAAAAGGTTAGTAAAGAAATGTTAAAATTTCATATTCAACCCTGTTAGAACATATGTATTTCACTTGTTAAGAACATATGTCATGATTTTATGTAATTGGCTAATTCTTTGACAAAATGCACTTTACTTGTATTTGGGTAGATCTAGGATGAGGTTTAATATTTCAAGAAATTGTGTTTCAAGATCAAGTGTTGAATTCATCAAGTCTGTCCAAGAAACAAGTGAAGAAGTGCTGAGTTTTTAAACCTCGATAGCTGCTCGACACCTCTCGACAGCTAGGCTATCTATCGAGCCTCTTAAGGTGTTTCTTATCGCAATCTCAACACCTTTTCGATAGCTGGTCGATCGATCGAGAAAGTTTCTGTCCCCTCGATAGCTTCTTGACACCTGGTGGATCGATTAAGCCTCATCTCTTGTGTCTGATGTTTTAATCCTCGACACCTGGCTTGACACCTGCTTGACACCTTATCTGTCGAGCTTTACGAATTTCAGATTTTCAGATCTGATTTTCAACCCATGATGACATGTATGTGTAGGGTTTCTTTTCTCACAACCCTAGACCTATATAAGGCTTATTTTAGAGGCCATCACATAAGAGAATATAAGGAGAACATATGCAAAAAGTGACCGATGCCTTATTCTCTCTGAAAAAAGCTACTGCGTCTTTTACGCCTTAGGGTTTTGTAACCAAGTGCTTCTTGATCTTCACTGTTGATGAAGTAGAGAACTTTTCAGTCAACATTCTTCTTCCTCAAGTTGGTGAGTGAGTCATGTACTGGTATTTGCGTAAAGGAGTTAGTCACGTATTGGGATCCGTGCAACAAAAAAGGTGGCATCCATATATTGAAGAGTTCAGAGGTTCTGAAGCAGTAGAAGGTTTCTGCTGTGAGTTCATCCACGGGGATTGTAGAGTCTAGGGACAAAGGTTTTGTACTAGATCTAAATCTTCTCTTTTCTATAGTGGATTGGTTATTGGGAAGGTTTCCTCCCAGGTTTTTTACTGTGAAACTAGTTGGTTTCATTGGTTTTCCTAGGTTATCATATCTTGTCTTATTTATTTTTCCGCTGCATGATTTTGACATGATATTGATGTTTGTTTGATTTAACAAGTTTTATTGATAATAAATCTAATTAACAACTTGGATTTAAAACTTGTTAATTCTATCAACTAGGGTCTAAATTTCCCAACAAACCCTTCTTGTTTTTTTGCCATTATTGCTTGCTCAATCTCCCTCATTGATTGGTTCTTCTATTCCTTTATTTTTGGTGTTATCTTTAGTGTTGAGGAAGTTAATAAGTTATTTACTTTTTCAAGGAATATAAGTTGCACTTTTGGGTTGGGAGTATTAAAGGCGCCATGGAAAAGTAATAACACCACTAAGGGGCCTGAAAAAAACATTTGTTGCTCTTTGAGACTACATCATACAATACACAATCACTTTGCATAATGTGCAACAATACAAAGATACAATTGTATATTGAAATGAAAATTTCCATCCATGATAAGTGGAAGCATACAAGCATAAACATATTATTTTTGTATTTATTTGTATGTGAGTTTCTGTTGTTATATTATTAAAATTTTAACTTTGAATTTGTTATATGAACCTATGGTCTAACCTTAGGTTACTATTAATATTTATTTATTTGTTCATATATCCTCTAGAGATAACATATATAATATTATATTAAGATTAATATGAAATTAATTGACATTTTATTTATTAGTACTTAATAAAGAAAACAAATATGTATATTATATTAAAATAAAATTTATGAACCTTCTCATGTATAGCACGGATTAGCAACTAATGTGCATATATATATATATATATATATACATATAAAGCGAAAATACCATTTTAGTCTCTATTTTTTTTAGTCACAATCAATTTGGTGACTGTTAATTTCTAATTTGCCATCAATTTAGTTTCTACCATCAACTTACTAACAAAAAATACATGACAAATGGTTTGTACAATTAGTATACTTAAAGCTTAGATCGCAAATAAAATATTTTTAAAATTTTAAATTGGTATAAAAAAAAATGCCAACTCAATGTCATAAAAAATCAAGGTGAGGGGTCCAAGGACCGAAGAGGAATAGATCAAAGAATGGTTTGCATAAATCAGTCTGAAGAGCTAAGTAAGCTTCGAGGATCCCGTTAACCCGAGGACGAAAGTAGAAGCATGGGCATTTGGTATCTTATGAAGAACCATAATGGGGGTGAAGGATATGAGATGAAGCTTATTGAAAGAGAAACTTCCCACCTCCACATTAAATGCCCTACACCAACCTTATCAGCTGCATTAATGTGGAAACAACACCTGGACAATAACTTCACAGCTAGCATCCCCTTTCACCACCTTCAGTAGAGTTTTGATGGGAAAAATATCCTAAGAAATGCCTTGAGGCATACAGGTGGAGGGGTAGGATGCAAGGAGGAATGATATAAAAGGAAGAGAGTATCCTAAGAATGGGGAGATTTTTTGGCCAGAAGAAATAGAAAAGCAAGGAAATGAACAGTGTGTAATTTGAACTAGAACTAGTAATACATATAAATAAGAAACTGATCCTCGGATCAACCCGAGGAGAGCATTACTACCAATCACTACTTCAATTTCTCTTCTCTATCACTCTAATCTCTTCAACTATATACCAAGATTTGATTTAAAGTTACACTTGAAGTATTTTTTTCTTACTCTCTTAGAAATTCTATTGTTTGGGCTTGGTATAAAGGGTGAGGTACCACTGTTGTTAGTGGGCTGAAGCCTTTATTTTCTAAGCACCTACAACCGACATCATAAAAGTTATAACAAACAATATTTGTATTTTTTTTAACAGGAAAAACTTTTAAAAATATACGTGAATGTTAAGGAATAAAGAAAAATGAATAAAAAAAAGTCTTAGCCTAAAATTTTTTATTTTCTTTCAATTTCTTAGCCACCAAACACCTCTAAAGTTATTGTTCCCATTCCTAAACCAGAGATCAAGCACTCCCACCCACTAATCAGACCAATTCAAATCACACAATACCACCACATTCAAATATGTACTCATCTACTTTATCATATATATATATATATATATGTGTGTGTGTGTGTGTGTGTGTGTACTCATCTACACATTCAAATCACAATACCACCGTACACTTCTACTCATTTCATTTTCACCATTTCAGAATATGCAAATCCAAACCCATACCAACATGATAAACACGGGAAAATTTGGCAATTAACACCAATCCATAGACTATATAGTTAGTTGGCAACATTTTGAAACTATATACTAAACTAACATCTCGAGTTTAAAAGACTCGATTTACCCCTAAGAACTCGATCCTCAAAGGCTCGATTTTTATATTTTGATTTGGCTTTTTTCCACGTGGAATTTACCTGGAACTGGATGTGGTTTCTTTGGGTCCTTATTTCCTCATAAACCTCATTCAGATCCCAACTCTCTCTATTATGGGTCTCTCGGGCAGGTAATCTCTCTTCACTCTTGTACTCTCCCTCTCTCACTCTCTCTCTTACTCTCATAATATCCTAGCACTCACAACTCATAAATCCATATGTCAAGTAAGGGTATCTGTGCTTTAGAACTTCTACCAATAGTGTGTAGTTGTTTGTGTATCTAGCTGTTAGTGTATATATTTGCAAGGTTTTTATATGTATATATTTGCTAGGTTCATATGTATCTAGTTGTTAGTGTATATAATTGCTAGGTTTTTATAAAAAGTAAAAATTATTTAAGATATATTTGTATTGTTAGGTTTTTATCATGGGTATGTAATGGATCATGACTCTCTTTTTTTTTTTTTGGTTTGATATTTTTCTTTATTTTTTTGTTAGAATGATTTCAAAATTTTGTAACGGGGGTAATTTTTTTTTTTTTTTTTTTTTTTTTTTTTTGAGTATGAAATGATAATGATTGAGTGTGTTTGTATGTGATGTGGGGTGTGTTTGTATATGCATATGATGTAACAAGTTGTAATTTTTCTACTTTGACTAGATAAAAGGTTTTGTAATTGATATTAAATGAAAGAGATAAAATATGTCTCTAACATATTACACTTGACTTTAATAGGTTCACAATCACAACTGAAGATGATTGATAAAAATATATACTACGATGGACCCCTTATCAATCCTAACGAGATTGACGTTTTCCGATTGAAAGGGTCGAGTATCCAGTGCTATTATATGATGATACGTTGTAAGTTAAAGACATTTAATGTTTTGAAGATGAAAATTATGGAAGAATTGAATTTGAACCTTGCTTGTTATGACATAAAGATTATTTACCGTTACCCATAAGAAGTCCTTCATGAACGGATAAATTATAGCTATATGGCAATCAAAGAAGACAAACGTATAAAGATCATGTTTAATAGGATCCATAAAATGCCCTAAGCAAATGCTATAGAGTTATGTGTAAGTTCAGAGCCGCTTGCAGAAGTTGGTGCCAAAGAGGTGCAACAAACAACTACATCTTTACAATTTACAGCCCTAAATGATGGATGCAATACAATGGGAGGCTATACACTCCCATCTTAAGGGACACATTTAGGGGAGGAAGACGAAGATGAATATCATGCTGCCAATAATGGTGAAACACTCCAACCTCGGGAGACACATTTAGGGGAGGAAGACAAGAAAAAGATCATGCTGCCAATAATGGTGAAAATCTTGATGATATAGATGAGTACGAAGATAGGACTGAGTGAGGTGACTTTGACGGGGATGTTAATGACCATGAAGTTGCCCCTAATTTTGAAGAGGAAAATATGGTTGATTGTGATGAAGGTGAAGCGGACAATGATATTGGTGTCCAGCATGTTACAAATACGACCACTACCTACACACCTCTTGCCTCATCATTCTATGCAAATACTTAAGGAAATATGGTTGATGCTTCATGTCTTAAGATACCATTTGTTTGTACTTGGGAAGATGAGATGAATTTTAGTAAAGGGTTGAATATCGCAAATAAAGAGGCGATGAACTGTGCATTGATAATTTATGTAGTAAAGGATAATAGAAAATTTACAATCAGGAGTTTGACCAAAACTAAATTGTGCGTGACATGCATTGATGAGTCATGCAAGTGGTACATTGGGGCATTCATGAAGTTTAAACTTAATGGTCTATGGATGGTCACATCTTATATGGGTCCACACAGTTGTATATCCTTTAACCTGCAAAGAGACGATAGAATGATGGATTCTAATTTTGTTGCATCAGAAATTGTTCCCAAATGTTCGCACAGTTGTATACCCCTTAACCTGCAAAGAGACGGTAGAATGATGGATTCTAATTTTGTTGCATTAGAAATTGTTCCAAAATTGTGACAAGATCATAGTGCTTGTATTGATTAGCTCTAGGACATCATTAAAAAAAAGTATGATCATGAGCTTTCTTACTATAAGGTATGGGATGTGAAACAAAAGGCAATTGCAAAGATATTCGGGGATTAGGAGCAGTCTTACCTGTAAGGTTGAATTTATTCAACCATCTAATTGGCTTTATTCCGTGCCAAATTTGCTTGTAATTCAACATTTAGTAACCCTGTATTTAGGTGGGATTGTTGTAAGGGTAGTGAGTGAGATAGAGTGAAGATTGCTCAAGAGTGTGCAAGAAAACAGAGTGTCGCGGCTGGGACTCGCGGGTGGACTCGCGGCTTCAACCCACCAGAAGATGCACACGTGCCAAGCATGCTGGAAGATGAACAGTCATGCTAGCTGGAGCACTACAGGACAAAACAGGACAACTGGCCATACGGTTAACTCACGACTGGATCTCGCGACTTGGTCAAGCCGCGAGGTCAAGCCGCGAGCCACCCCTGTTTTGGAAAAACCTGACGTTTCACATTCCTCTTCACTCCAGTATAAATACCCTTTTAACCCACGATTGAAAGAGAGCTTCCAGAGAGAATTTTGAGAGAGAAACCCTAAAGAAAAACCAGATTGTTTCACCCACAATCTCTACCTTAGAGTCTCATCAAATTCCCTCACTCTCTTCCTCTCCATTGTCAAATCCTTGAGAGGCATTATACCAAACCTGGTTCTCACCATTATCATCTCTGTGAGACAGACGTTTGGAGTTCTGGGAAGCAGTTAGGAAGGAGCCAATATTCATTGGTTGATGCTACGGTCTAGTAGCGGAATCCGGAAAGCTAGAAAAGAAAAAGGTTCAGCACAACCTCGTTGGAGCAAGAAGCTTGGAGGGCTTAGGTGCATTGGGTAGATTAGGCTTGGAGGGTCTATTGCTGTCCTTGTATCCCAACTGTATTTTCTAGTGGATTGATTACCGCTTGGAGGGCGGCGGAGAGGTTTTTCGCCGAGGTCTTCGGTTTCCTCTTCGATAACACATCTGGTGTTATCCCTGTGTTTGCATCTTCCTTCCTCTCTATCTCTGCCTTTACATTATCTGCTGTGGTTTATTTTGTTATGGCTTAGATAGTTGTTTAACCAATTCCATATTATAGCATATGTTAAGTTTCCGCACACTAGTTGTTTGACATATTGCTTGTGTTGGTTAAGTTGATTTTTGGGGGTCTAAACGTTCAAAAGTGTTTTTGTACACGTTTTTGAACTTTCAATTGGTATCAGAGCGGGTACACAGCTGTTTGGTTTCATTACCATTGTGTGATCCTTGACTCCCTTTTTTAGATGGATAGGTCTTAATCCCTTAATGCACCTCCATATTTTGATGGAAGTAATTATGCGTTTTGGAAGGTTCGTATGAGAGCCTTTTTATGCTCTATTGATGAATCCGTGTGGGATGCGGTTGAGATTGGTTGGACCAAACCTGAGGCAGCCAAATCCACATGGGATAAGGCAGCACTTGCTGCATCTAATGCTAACAGTAAAGCACTAAATGCTATTTTCTGTGGTGTGTCTCCAGATGAATTTCACAGGATTTCTCACATTACCATTGCCAAAGATGCATGGGAGATTCTGGAAACAACTTATGAAGGCACGAAGAAAGTGAAAGATACCAAGTTACAAATGCTGACCACTCGGTTTGAGGAGCTCAAGATGAGTGAGGATGAGTCTTTCGACTATTTCTATGGGAAGCTAAATGAAGTGGTTGTCAGTAAGTTTAACTTGGGGGAGAAAATGGAAGACTCAAAGATTGTAAGGAAGATCCTTCGATCATTGCCGGAGAGTTTTCGTGCTAAAGTGACAGCCATTGAAGAGAGCAAGGATCTTGACGACATCAAGGTACAGGAGCTGGTTGGTTCACTACAGACTTATGAGATGTCGCTGCCAAATCAACGGAAGAGTAAATCCCTTGCTCTAAAGACCACTAATGAGAAGGTGGAAGATCAAGGCTCATCGGGAGAAGATATGGTGGACAAAGATGTAGCCTATCTTGTTAAAAATTTTAGAAAGTTTTTGAAATTCAAAAACAATGGAAAATTTGATGATAAGAGAAAATTCCAAAATTCTGGAAGGGAGAAGAGGGATTTCAAAAAGAAAGATGGAAAAGAATCCCAATCCACACAAGGTGTCACTTGTTTTGAATGTAACGGGCATGGACACTTTAAGAAGGAATGTCCTAATTACTTGAAATCGAAAGGCAAGGTGTATGCCACGACCCTGAGTGACTCAGATTCGTCTGACTCAGAATCTGAAGAAAGCTGTGATGGAGAGGGGAACTATTCAGCTTTCATGACTATTGCTCATGTTGAGTCGTCGGATGAGTTGAATTTGCTTGTACAAGACCTTGGAGAACATAGTGATGATGAATCACTGGGAATTGTTGAAGAATCAGAAGCTGAAGAAGAAGAAAGCACAGCAACTCTTTAAGAAAATTACAACTCACTCTTGGAGAAGTCGGGTGAATACACAAGGGTAGCCAAGGCTGCTGTGAGAAAGATGAAGAAGGCTGAGGAGGACTACAAAAGTCTCCTAATCCGGTATAGGGAGGCCAAATGCAAGATTGAAACTCTGAATGGTGAGCTGTCCGAAGCTTACACTAAAGTGAGATTTCTTGAGAACGAGGTGATGCAAGCAAATGCTAAAATAGAGAGGGTTACCACCAAGAAGCTAGATGATGTTATATCTTCTCAAAAGAGCTTTTCGGACAAATCCGGACTGGGATATACCGGAGGAAGTAGCTCAACTGGAAATGTCACTAAAGAAGTGAAGTTTGTGAAGGCCAAAGATCCAGTTGTAGCTGACTCTACTGGTGTGAAGCTCGAGGTGGAGGAGAAGAAGAATGTGGTGGACCAACGGATGCTGAATCATCGTAATCAGTCTGTGGGCAGGTCTGAATCTCGTGCCAAGTCACGTCCACGACCACAAAGAGGTCCTAGAGGGATGTATGTGTGCCATTATTGCGGACTTCAAGGGCACACTCGACCAAATTGCCAAAAGCTGAGAGCAAAGAACAGTGCAAATCCTCAAAGGTCAGGAGGACCAAGAATTGATAGGAGAACTTGGGCAGGTGATCAACCTAGAGAGCAAAATGGAGATCCCGGAATGATGAACGTGATGAAGATGATTGGTGCATTCACCAACTGCTTGGAAAGCTTCTCACGAAGGTTTGAAAGCCCTAACTCCCGTACCCAATCCTTTAAGGAAATCACCCCAAACGCAAGTGACGTGTGGGTGAAAAGGGGTACTCATGCATAAGCATTACAACATGTCCATGCATTAATACTTCCTATGCTTTGTGACTATGTTTGTTTGGTATGCTTGTTGTGTTTGTTCGTGGTTGTTTGATTATTCTTCTTGTGAATATTTCTTAATTGTGTTTTATCAATCTTTTTGTTTCTTGAGTCAAAAATCCAAAAATTACATAAAAATTTGAAAATCAAAAAGCTTGATTGACTTTGTTGAGTTTTGTCATAAAACTCGTTTTGCCTTGTACCTTTGTGATAATGGCTTTGTGCATTTTCGAGCATTGCTTGTTTTCATGCACTCATATCACTATGGGAAAAATCTTGAAATCTATGTGATTGTTGTAAATAGATCTTCAAACTTGTCATGAATGATTAGTGAATGGTTATGTTGATCTTGAAACATGCATAGACTTGTGTCTATATATCTTCCCACTTTTTATTTTTTTGCTAAAAAGAGCTCACCAATGTAAATCTCCAAATGAAAAGAGATATTGAGCTGCAAAAGCCTGTCGCACATTCTAGTATTTGACTAGGAAAAAGGGTAAGCGACCTTATATTAAAAGTGAAATTTCATTCAAAAGGGCCAAAGGCCTGTTCTTCAAAGAGAAATGTTACATATTCCTCTCACAATGAGAGATGATTGTCTCAAAAAGATCAAAAAGATCAAATGTTATGATTGTTAGTGGAGTCAAATGAAAAGCTCCAAGTTATGTTATCAAGATGTGTGGGAGGTCATATATTCATATTTCTATAATTGAGATTGGTCACATGATCTAGTGCTAATTGTGTATGCCTTGGTTGAATTGATCATTGAAGCTTCACATTAGACAAAGGACTATCTCATTGTTGATATCCACACACAACACACAAGTTTATGTTCGATAAATGCCATATTCATTTGTGTGATTGTACTTGATAAAATGTGTTTTCACATGCTCAATCTTTGTTAATTCAAGCACAAAAAGATTTTTGAGTGTTTTAGGTGTTTTTGGAAAGTGTTTTGCTGGAAAAATCTGAAAATTTCAAAAATACAGTTTTGCCCTGTTTTGGCGGCTCAGTCGCGGGTATGTCAAGTCGCGAGCCTCAGTCGCATCTTCGCTGGTCAGTTTTGGCAACTTGTTCACGAGTGGAAGGTCCAGTCGCGAGATTCACTCAGAGATTTTCGCGGCTCAGCTCGCGACTCACTCGCGGGTAGACCTTCCAGTCGCGAAAAACACTTAGAAAAATTTTTCAAAATTTTGTTCTTGAGTGCTTTGGCGGCTTGAGCTGGCGACTGTCTGGCGACTTAATCCAGTCGCGAAAATCGCGTGTTTTGCAGAAAAATGAGCAGTTTTTAAACCTCTTTCAGTTTTCCCTCGAACTTTTGTAACTGTTCATCTTCTCTTAAAACTGTTGTTTCCTTCCAAACACTTCGTGAATCCTTCTTTCAAACCCCTTTGGTGCTTCGTTTCGTATCCAAATCATCAAGAAAAGGTATGGGTTTTTGCTTTCTTAATCTCATTTTCTTTTTCCTGCATATTTCTGTTAATGTTTGGACTGGTTTTGTATTCGTTATACTTATCTCTATGTTCAGTCTGGGTTTTTATATTGAAATATTGTTTACACTGAATCTTGTTGACAATCTTTTGTGGGGTATTGTTGCTTGGTTCTTTTCTGTTGGCCTGTTCTCTTGCAGATGTCTCGTCGATCTTCCAGGGGTAAAGACATTGTTGCTGACGAACCAGCAACACCAGTTGCTAAAAGGACTCGTCTATCATCTCAAGCATCTCAAGATCCCAATGAGGATAGATTCAGAGTTCCCCTTAACTCACACGCCTACTCAAATGTGTTTGACAAGTCAACAACTATAGTGGAGCGGGTAGTAGAGTTCAACACCTTAGGGACTACTTTCATCCCTCGAATCTTTGAGAAACGAGACTGGGCAAACTTGTTCGGCAACTTTGATGATCCAATGGATGAGTTGGTCAAAGAATGCTTCTCCAATGCATCTGATTTTGGACCTATCCTCGTTTTCTGGGTCAGAGGAACAGAGTTTAGTGTTACCCCAGACTCCATCGCAAATCTTCTCGGCATCACCAGACCTCAAAATGTGAATTTAACTCCCTATAATGAACGAAATCCAGAGGTTGGAGAAATTTTACAAATCCTAGGACACGATCATGAGGTATCCAGTGCAGGAACTTCCATCAGCACCGCAAAGTTTGCACCTGAGCTGACCACACTGAAGTTGATCATGTTCACCAATCTCTACCCACTGTCCAACACTACATTCATCAATCTTGGGAGAGCTATATTTCTGTGTGATCTCATTACCGGAGCCCCCATTGATATATGTGCTCACATCTACTACAACTTGAGGAAGACCGCGTGTCGATCTACAGCTCGAGGAATCATTCCATTTTGCAGTCTCGTCATGAAACTTATTCTTAGTGCTGGCATTACTCCTCCTGCAGATGGTAAAATGTTGACTCGTCAACGTCCCATTTCTTTGTTCACTCTTCAAGCGAGCAGAAGTCACTCCTCCAAATCACCACGAAGTGCTCACATCTCTCCAGTTACTTCATCTGCCCCTGACTCAGAGACACCTGCACATACTACATCTGCATCACGTGCTGTTCCTGAAGCTTCACCGGCTGGTATTCCGCAAGCACAAACTGTTTCTCATACTAACAGAGTTGGCAGTGTTCTTGAGCATATTCAGAAACGCGTTGATGAGCTTGTGGCACTTCTCTACTCCACAAACAACCATGTCCAAATGCACCTCGAGACTATGGAGAATCAGCTAGATGAGATTCAACGAAAGTTGGACGAGAGTCTTTAGCTATTCGTGACAAAAAGGGGGAGAGCATTCAGTAAGGGGGAGAAAAGTTCAAAGGGAAGTGTGCATAGTGATAGGGGGAGTACACACATACTTTTGTTTTTAGTCTTATCTTCTAAACTTATGGTTTTTATGGTTTTGATACACTGTGTTTTGGTGTATAGCTGTTTCTAACTCTTTTCATATACTCTTGGTTTAAACTTTAATATATGTTTGATGATGTTATTCAGGAAGTTGTTGGTTTGTACCCATGTGCTTTTGTAAGCTTTTAGGGTTATTGTTTTATGCATAGCTTGTAGGCTTTATGGTATGTACCTTGCTTAAGTGCAGCCTTTATGCTATGTTGAAATCAGTACTTTAATCTAAATGTTCTGCATTTTGGTTTATGTACTGTCACTCTTGTGCCCTTGTAGGATTGTTCCTAGATGCATATGCCATGTGTGCTATGCATTGGTTGAGTGTTGAGCATACAAGTGTCTTGCCTTGTGCTTGTTAACTTGTATGTCATTGTGTTCATTCCAAGTGTGAATGAGCACTGTGATCACTACCTTGTGGTGTTCACTTGGTTGATCAAGCCATGGTTTGTTTATTAACTCCATCTTTGCTTGATCTCATATTGCCTGTTTCATATGCATTTATAATTTTCTGCTTACAATGATCATGGTGTATTGTTGTGTTTCAGGAGTTTATGTTCATATGATTCAAGTGCTTCACAGCTTCTAGAGTTAGGTGTGAGTGAGTTTTGTTCAACTGTTCCCAACTCACATGTTAAGTCTAGAGTCTGTTTTAGGGTTTTGTCACGGAATAGCCAAAGGGGGAGATTGTAAGGTTGAATTTATTCAACCATCTAATTGGCTTTATTCCGTGCCAAATTTGCTTGTAATTCAGCATTTAGTAACCCTGTATTTAGGTGGGATTGTTGTAAGGGTAGTGAGTGAGATAGAGTGAAGATTGCTCAAGAGTGTGCAAGAAAACAGAGTGTCGCGGCTGGGACTCGCGGGTGGACTCGCGGCTTCAACCCGCCAGAAGATGCACACGTGCCAAGCATGCTGGAAGATGAACAGTCATGCTAGCTGGAGCACTACAGGACAAAACAGGACAACTGGCCATACGGTTAACTCGCGACTGGATCTCGCGACTTGGTCAAGCCGCGAGGTCAAGCCGCGAGCCACCCCTGTTTTGGAAAAACCTGACGTTTCAC
This sequence comes from Quercus robur, assembly GCF_932294415.1. NCBI lineage: Eukaryota > Viridiplantae > Streptophyta > Magnoliopsida > Fagales > Fagaceae > Quercus > Quercus robur. The sequence goes on along the minus strand of NC_065538.1, from coordinate 72,801,274 downwards.
ATTCCTCTTCACTCCAGTATAAATACCCTTTTAACCCACGATTGAAAGAGAGCTTCCAGAGAGAATTTTGAGAGAGAAACCCTAAAGAAAAACCAGATTGTTTCACCCACAATCTCTACCTTAGAGTCTCATCAAATTCCCTCACTCTCTTCCTCTCCATTGTCAAATCCTTGAGAGGCATTATACCAAACCTGGTTCTCACCATTATCATCTCTGTGAGACAGACGTTTGGAGTTCTGGGAAGCAGTTAGGAAGGAGCCAATATTCATTGGTTGATGCTACGGTCTAGTAGCGGAATCCGGAAAGCTAGAAAAGAAAAAGGTTCGGCGCAACCTCGTTGGAGCAAGAAGCTTGGAGGGTTTAGGTGCATTGGGTAGATTAGGCTTGGAGGGTCTATTGCTGTCCTTGTATCGCAACTGTATTTTCTAATGGATTGATTACCGCTTGGAGGGCGGCGGAGAGGTTTTTCGCCGAGGTCTTCGGTTTCCTCTTCGATAACACATCTGGTGTTATCCCTGTGTTTGCATCTTCCTTCCTCTCTATCTCTGCCTTTACATTATCTGCTGTGGTTTATTTTGTTATGGCTTAGATAGTTGTTTAACCAATTCCATATTATAGCATATGTTAAGTTTCCGCACACTAGTTGTTTGACATATTGCTTGTGTTGGTTAAGTTGATTTTTGGGGGTCTAAACGTTCAAAAGTGTTTTTGTACACGTTTTTGAACTTTCATTACCAAAGGTTGCAAAAGTTGTTGTTGGCATACTTAGATCAAGATCCGAGTACCTAGTACTTTTATCACACCATACCCAGAAGTGCACCTGGTACTACATTACTGCGTTATGTATTTTGGGCATTTGCTCCATGCATTGATGGATTCAGATATTGCAATCCAATGATCAGAATTAATAGGACCCATTTGTATGGTAAATATCGAAGGGTGTTGTTGATTGCAATGGTAACCAATGCTAACAACAAGGTTCTTCCTCTCGCCTTTGTTGTTGTCAACAAGGAGTCAAGACCTAGTTAGGGGTGGCTTTTAGAGTAACTCAAGGTTTTGATAAGGCATGTGATACCTGATAAGGACATTTGCATTATTTCTAATCGTCATGGCGATATCAAAAGCACCATTATAGAGTGGCCTAGAGATGATGACAGAAGATTACGAGTTTTTCACTAATATTGCCTTCAACATGTTTCTAGCAACTTCAACACACATTTTCAAAACCCGATTCTAAGGGCATTGGCCTTGAAAGCTAGATATGCTACTCAGGAAGCTAAATTTAAGTCCATAATGCAAACCATTAAGGAAGTTGAGATTAATGCCCTTAGGAGGAATGTGATGATACAAAGAAAGAATGGCGATCTTGTACACTATATGCCATACACATATCTAATGAGTGAGGATCTAGACACATGGACCTAGTCACATGATGGTGGAAGATGCTATGGGGCAATGACAACCAATATCTCAGAGTTCTTTAATGGGGTACTTAAAGGTGCTCGTGGCTTGCCCATTGGTGCAATGGTTGAGTTCACTGAGTGCAAACTTGTTGCATATTTCCATGATTGGCATAAAGAAATTACTTCTGATCTCTCTGAAGGTGTGGTATGTAGTAAATATGCCTTGGGGATCTATGGCTCAAATGTACGCAAAGCTTCAGGACACTCTATGAGGGCATTTAATCATGAAGCTAGTATATATCAAGTAGTTACCCCATACAACGACTATAGTGGTAGAGGGAGAAACCACAGTCATGAAATAAACATACTGGCTAGAACATGTGGTTATGGAAAGTGGCAAAACATTAAGATCCCTTGTTCACATGCAATTAAAGTTTTTCAGAGTCTGCGAATTGATCTGACCAGCTATATTGACCCATGTTACAGTTTAGACAATGCCATTCACACATATTCACATCAATTTATGGTGCCAAAGTCAGAGTCATTGTGGAGGGAAGTTAACGGCCCACGGTAGGTGCCTCACCCAAACCAAAGGTCGACCTTTGAAATCAAGAATAAGGAATGAAATGGATGGGGTATGGATAGAATCGGGAAGCTGGAGGGAAGACTCGAACTTAAGGGAGATTCAACTGAGGCAGCAATGCGGAGTGTGTCATGAAGAGGGGCATAATCGTTGAAGATGTCCCAATTCCTATGAGGCTCCGACAAGTGATGATGTTTCAAACTAGGTAAGTGTTGTTTTTATATAATATGCTCAAATTGTACAAAGTAGATGAGATGTAATGATCGGATTGTATAAAGTAGCTAACTTGCATAGAATTTCGTTTGCTTTTTGTTCTTCGCCTTTGGGAACTAACGACCATATTTAAATGTTTGTCAAGCGAGCGGAAACTTGATTTTGGAATGGCATTGTACCTAGAAGTTGTGGTTATCTTCAATATGGACAAGTCCATTTATCAAAGTAAGCTATGTTGTATCGACACAATTATTATTTTGTTTATTGCTAAATATTCTTGTAATTGAACTGACTTCAAAACTTATATATATTGTGTGTGGGACTAATGTGCTCTATTTTCTCTGTTTCTGGTTGTATCTGGCTTTGGTCATAAATAATTTTGAACTCTCTGCCTACTTACTCACTTTCACTAAACTCCAGTACTAAATTAAACTTGAGTTTCATATACTCGAGTTCCATTAATTTTTTTTTTCCTGCAAAATAAGGCATAGCTCCCTGTATATTCACAATCAAAATGGAAAGTTTCATATACTCGAGTTCCATTGAATCATTTTGTTTTTCCTGCAAAACAAGGCATAACTCCCTATATATTCACAATCAAACTATATATTCATTTCCAAAAAGTTATTTCCCTGTATACTCAATTTTTATACTCAAGTTTCACGAGTTTCATATACTCACGTCATTTCCCTGTATATTCATAATCAACTATATATTCATTTCCAAAAAGACATTTTCTATATCACCATTGCTTGTTCACATAATGGAGATTAGATCAAAATACTAGGGATATGCCTAACTTTGTACACTTGTTCACATCAAAATACTAGACTAATGCCTATCTTTCTTCGTATCAAATTCTAGTTCACATAATTTCTTTGTCAACTACCTTTTTTGAATCTTATGCTGTCTCATATAATATTTACTTTGCGGAGGAGGAGGTCTTGCACGTCCTTGGTCAAATGCCTCGTGCCTAGCTTTGGGTCCATATTTGTGACCACCTGTCCCACAAGGAGGTGCTTTTGATATGCACTCCGGCTGACCTTCTAGCTGTGTAGGCAACCTAACAACTTGCTCAACCTGCACAACTAGTTGCTAAGCTTCACTCTAAACATGGTCAGCATAGGGTGAGTTAGTGCCCAAAGTGGGGTTGAAGTCAATACCCAGGTCAAATGATGGAATGGGTGAAAGCTCAGGAAATGAACGTGGGATGGTTGGAGGGATGTCGGACCCAGGACATGGATGTGGGGTGGGTGGAGGGATGTTGGAGCTAGGAGATGGATGTGGGGTGGGTGGAGAGGGATCAAGGGTAGGGACAACTCAAGGGGTTGCAACATGTAAACGACAGCCACATCCAGCAGAAACTATGCTCGTGCTTGGCCTCTCAGTAGTGCTTGGCCTCTTAGTAGCCACTACCTCAAGAGTAGCTGTTTCTTCATTTGGGGCCTCAGGGATATGACCACGTACACGATCAATCTCATTCATTGCCTTCAGCACGTCAGTAATGTCCTTGTAGTCTGGAGTGCCCACTCCATGACGCCTCAACAAATAGAGGTATCCTTCAATCTACAAGTACATTACGACTATTAGTAATACAATACCTATTAAAAATGGAGAACTTTAAGCACAGGAATTGAAATCATAGGAAATGTAAAATAACCAGAAAACTCGTGCAGTATCTAGATCAGTATTTTGCAAATAACAAGCTAACATTGTATAGTATGACACAGTGCAAATAACAACCTGTGCTTCCACATTTTACTAAGTTTGAAAATGATTAAATGACACAAATGATTTATAGAAGATTAATAAATATGAATGAAATTAAATGACAAAAATGATTATTAGGACTGATTTTTAAGCCTAATTCGATTGATGTTTAATAAGAATTTCTGGCCCTGAAGTTTTGGCTGGGGGTGAAATTGCCCCCACATTCATGCATAGGTGCTTAGAAACTTACATGACAGCCTAGGTACCTTCCTCTTTTCCTCTTTCATTTTTAACTTCTTCAAGGTTGAACATTATTCCAACACCATTTACAACCCATCAAATAGTCTTGATAAACCTCCTGAAATTTCAACATCCCATTCCACTGATTGTAATTTCAATTTTACCTGATATATTCACTTTTTGTTAATGTATAGACTGTAGGTTGATTCAATTGTTGTGAGTAGTTTTTGCTAGTAATCCAGATTCAGATTTGAAGCATGATGAACTTTGAACATTAAGATGGCATAAAAATTTGGCAGTATTGAATATTTTTGGCCGAAATCTAACTAGGATGCTTCACTTAGCACCAATTCATTAGAGTTCTCCATATTTTCCTGGAAAAAAGAGCATTCAAAGAAGAGGTGCTCTCTATTTTTAATTTTATTTCTACATAGTTCACACTTAGTATCTCCATTAAAGCCCCATTTAAGCATTTTTTTTCCTTTGTTGACAATCTATTCAATGTGGCCAGCCAACCAATGGAAGGATGTTTTTGGCATTAGCACCATGGCAACTAATTTGACATCAGCACCCCTAATAAATAGTTCCCCATGCTTTTTTGATCACCTATTTCTAACTCACACACAATATGCACTTTGTTAACACTAAATAGAATTCACAAGATACCTCAAAAGGCAAATCCACTTTACGCGTAAAACATTAGAGTGCACACAACCGAAGAGAAATCTAGCAGATCCAATTTAGGTTTCAATCTAGCTAAAACAGATATAAGTATAAATGTATGATTCTACTTGTTTAATGAGAACAACAATATTATTGTAACTCAAAAATGACAAGACTAAATAAGACATGCCAAGACTAAACAAGACATGGAGAAATGAAAGAACTTACCATTATAATTATTTTAGCGCCCCCACTGCTCCCCCCCCCCCCCCCGGCGGGAATCGAGGAACCTCTGAGTTACCTTATGGAACTAGTCGAAGTACTCATGGTGAAGAGGCATATTACCAAGCACTGCATGGCACCATTGTTCAAATCAATTACCCCAATCAATGATATGCCCAGCATGTTTCTGCATCCAATCGACACCGACCTTCCTCCTCAAATCAATCCCATTAAGCACTACATCAGTATTAATAGGTTGGGGAATTTCCTTGATCATCCCAAACTAACAAAAGACACGATCTAGTGTATATTTCTCTACTAGGTGGAAACATACAAGCGGCATCGTTGCCATCCACACTGCCTTCCCTGCAATGCAGTATGTTGTAAGGTCGCTTAATTCAACTTCATTCGGTTGCCACACCATTGGCTTTAGTGTTCCTATGGATAATACAATGGTGCTACACTACTAAAGGATTGTAATTAAATGGCTTTTGGAGCAAGTTGCAATACCATTGTCGCCAAATACTGAAGAGGATCAGGTGCATAAGTATGCATGGTGCTACATTCTAGCGCTACTGGAGGATACAATCTTCATGGACAAGTCTGGTGATAGGGTGCATCTAATGTGGGTGTAATTATTAGAAGACCTTCGCAACCCATGAAGGTACAGTCGGGGAAGTGCTTGCCTTGCATAGTTGTATAGAGATTTATACAGGGCAAGCAATAAGATGACCATTCAGATTGGTGGGTCCTTGCTATTAGTCCAGTATTGGGCATGGGTCAGGTTCCCATTTTGTGCCAAAGTGTTGAGTGTGGCCCATCAGTAGGTGCTTATGGTCCTCTAATGCGTGGTCCATTGTCCTTGAAGTAAGTCTCTACCCGAGACACCTCATATACATTCTTTGTAGGTGGTTGTGGGTCCAAAGTAAGAAAAACAGGCCTTCCAACATCTTTTTGCGCCAGTATCACGAGCAAATAGCTTCAATGTTGTTGGACTAGGTACAAAAATGTGTTTTTTTTTACATGTTTAGGAACAAGATATAGCTTGGGTGAACTTTGAAATATACAAATTGTTGCCAAATGTGTTTTCTACTTGTTTTTTGGCTGCTATAGATGGTCATACACCACAAGAAAAGGGGACTAATGTGGCGGACCAAAACTACCGCTAAAAGTACATTTGACCTTTAGCGGTGGGTGCTATTGTGGCAATTCTCCCCACCACTGTTGCGGAGCCGCAATAGATCTATTATGGCGGTAACAAAAAGCGCCACAATAGATCTACCATTTAGCAGCAGTTTTGGTATATTGCAGCGAGTAGAAAACCGTTGCCATATGAGGTTACAATTCGGGTCAATTGACCTTTTAGCGGTAGTATATGTGTGCCGCTATAGGTGACAACCTTTAGTGGTTGTCAATAAGCGCCGCTATAGGGTTTAATGTACAACAACCCATATGCACCTTTTAGCGGCAGTTACACCCACCGCTATATGTGTGAAGTTTTAGCGGCAGGCTATAAACGCCGCTATAGGGCTTTAATTATAACATAATTTTAGACCTTTAGCAGCGCTTTTTGCCCACCACTATAGGTTAAATTTTTTTTTCCCCTGGGTTTTAAAACCACAATCCTATTACAAACAACCTGTAATAATTTTAGTTCTACTAAAACAATACCACAAATGTAACTAATTAACAACACCACAAATGTCTCCAAACTAACATTATATTAACATAGAAATATATTATCAAATACATAATATTGTCTATAACCATCATCATAAAATTAACAAAAAAAAAAAAAAGATGTGGTCCTCTGTACACAAAAAGTCCTTCAACACTTAAATTAAGCTAATACCATAATCAAGGTTCCAAAGTGTTTCAAAATATTTTTCAACACTTGCAGAAAATGTGGTTGTTCAAATGTGGTTCTTTGTACACAAAAGGTCCTCAAACACCAACATAAAACTTATAAGCTGCTTGGTTGATGGGATGCAGCTGATGATTTTTGGAGAGTTGGGGATTATAGGAGAGCCAGGGATCGTTGGATCGGAGGAACGTCTTACATACAAACCCAAAAAAAAAAAAAAAAGCAATAATTAGGACACAACGAAATCAAATATTGGAATCCAAAATTGCTATGCAACATCAAAAACAAGCAATAAGCTCCTATTGAACACTTCATCTAACAAAAATGGTAATTAGTCATTACTCACTTAAGCTTCATTGGAGACATTAAAGATTCAAAGGGAATTAATTCCCACCGTAAAAATGGCTACCTATTCCAAGACATTGGAATCATATCAGAGAGAGATAGAAAGTGAGTAGATCCAACCAAGTGTATAAAAAAAGCAAGTTTCTCATGGACTATAGGATACTAATGTAGAAGAATTCTCAAAATATAAGTGTTCTTATCATATCATTTTACAGAAATTACAACATATACCAAACTATGCTTTCCCCTTAAGAAACTGTGGCAAGTTAGAAAATTAATAGAAAGAGAACTCGATATTACAATTGCGACAAGAAACTCTAAGTCAACACATGAAGGGGATAAAAAAAATAGCCTGATGGGCCTTATTAAATGGGCCTGACGGATCCATGTCCGTGGGTCGACAGAGAGCAAGCCCAACTTATGCAAAGGCTCATTATGGATGGATACAGCAAAAACCCTAGATGGGAAATATTTGCGACACACGCTATGGAATCCTAAGTTAAATGGAATCCTAGCGCGATTAGGATTCCGGAAGATACGTGCATGAATGAAGATTTTCTCTACAAGGAAAAGTCTTGTTCATCACATTTAGGACTACTAAATTCCTATAAGGAAAAGACTTCTACACCAAGAAAGAGGTGCCAACCTTCTACTACTATAAAAACCCCAATCCCCTCACAAATCAAGGTACGCATAATTAACCCCTCTCTAGCACTCTAGAGTTAAGAATAGTTCTAACTTAACCTTCGGAGGGTATTTGGTCGGCACTACACCAGTGCCATCTGTTAGGTCACTTCTTTCTTCTTGCAAGTCGCTATTTCAAGCGTGCGAGGATCGTGTAACTCACTGGTGATTTTTACGGCATCATCAGTTGGCGTCGTCTATGGGAAACAACTGTTTAGCCAGACTAATCGCTTCTCGGACATAAGAGTTTCATGGTACTCACTCACTCGTTGGCTACCACTAACAACGTTCAAGGAGACGAGACGCCGCGATCCACTACATTAGAGAGGCAGGTCCAAACCCTCATGGCAGCAGTAGAACGTCTCACAAAATAGAACCATGATCTGGAGGAACAGCTACGCCAAAGGGACGCAGGACACAACGTTTAAGAGGAAAACCAAGAAGGTACCAGTGCCGAACGAAGGGACCAAGAAAGGCCAGAGAGCAGTAACACCCCAAGCAGACCAAAGTGGCAAAACATGAGCCTTCCATCTCTCATGGATACGCCCCCCCCCCACCTATTGTCGCAGAGATGCAGGCGATAAAGGAACAGATGGAGGTCATGATGAATGCCCTCAAGGGATGAGTGTCCAATGATCTTGATGACCTAGTAAACAGAACCGACTCACTATTCACTACCTCCGTCAACTCCTTCCCCCTGCCACAGAAATTTCGCATGCCCCAGATTGAAAGCTACGACGGGGTCAAGGACCCCCTCGATCACCTAGAGACTTTCAAGACCTTGATGCACCTTTAAGGAGTACCAGACGAGATCATGTGTAGGGCCTTTCCTACGATACTGAAGGGTCCTGCGAGAATTTGGTTCAGTAGATTAACATCGAACTCCATCAACACTTTCAAGGAGTTGAGCGCCTAGTTCACCTCGCACTTTATTGGGGGACATAGGTATAAGAGGTCTACTGCATGCTTGATGAGTATTAAGCAGCGAGAAGAAGAGACGCTGACATCCTACATAACTCGTTTCAACAAGGAGGCCTTTTTAATTGACGAAGCAGATGATAAGATACTTGTAGCAGCATTCACTAATGGGTTATGGAAGGGTAAGTTCTTGTTTTCTTTATACAAGAACGACCCAAAAACCATATCAAATGTGCTCTACAGAGCCACCAAATACATGAACGTGGAAGATGCATTACTGGTCTGAGAGGAGAAGCCCAGAAAGTGGGAAAGACAAGAGGACACATGACAGGATAGGGGCGAAAGATGGCTAGAACCGGAGACCAACGAGATGAAAGGCGCTCTAGACCCCCACTGGGAAGTTCACGAGCTTCACCCCATTAACCGCCCTGATAGATCAAGTCTTAATGCAGATCAAAGACGAACGAGCCCTAACATTCCCTGGTAAGCTAAAGGGAGATCCCAGCAAGAGGCTAAGGGACAAGTATTACCACTTCCATCGTGACCACGGGCACGACACAACCAACTGCTACGATCTGAAACAGCAGATTGAGGCTTTTATTAGACAAGGGAAACTACAGAGGTTCGTCCACAAGGAAAGAACTAATCCTCCCCAAGAGCAAGCCCCACGACGGGAGAACGAGCGCCCTCAACCACCTATAGGGGACATAAGAATGATTATAGGGGGCATAATTGCTGCCGGATCTTCCAAAAAAGCCCATAAAACCTACCTCAGAATGGTCCAAAGCATCCAACTTACAGGGTCCGTACCTAAAATGCCACGAATAGACAACCCCATCATCGGATTTTCAGAAGATGATGCTCGAAGACTTCACCATCCGCATGACGACGCACTTGTGGTCAGCTTGCAAATAAAAGATTATAACATGCATCGGGTCCTTATCGACAACAGCAGCTTAGCGGACATCCTATACTACCCAGCATTCTAGCAAATGAGGATTGACAGGGAACGGTTAACCCCAACGAATGCCCCTCTTATGGGATTTGGAGGAACGAAGGTGTTCCCCTTGGGCGTGATCACACTATCTGTGACAGCAGGTGACTATCCTCAGCAGATCACTAGGGAGGTAACGTTTCTCGTAGTCGACTGCTCTTCTGCCTACAATGCCATTCTCAGACGGCTCACTTTCAATTCCTGGAAGCCGGTGACTTCAACATACCACTTGATGATTAAATTCCCGACGGATTACGAGGTAGGAGAGCTGCAGGGAAATCAAGTGGGAGCACAGGAATGCTATATTGCCATATTAGAGATGGAGGATCAATAGCAAACGATGTGCATCAGAGAATAACGAGCACTAGCAGAGTCGGTTAAGGAACTGGAAGAGGTGAACCTTGACAACACACTGCCAGAACGGATGACTAGAATTGGCACACTACCTAGTTGGCCGATGCGCCAAGTGCTCACGACTTTCCTCAGAGATAACCAAGACGTGTTCGCCTGGAGTCATGAAGACATGCTAGGAATTGACCCCTCAGTCATAGTTCACAAGTTAAATGTGTCGCCCTCATTCCCTCCAATCCGACAAAAGAAATGAGTGCTCGCCTAGGAGCGGGACAAGGCCATAGCAGAGGAAGTTCGAAAATTACTAGAGGCAGATTTCATCCGAGAAGTATACTACCCCGACTGGTTGGCAAATGTTGTCATGGTTAAAAAGGCCAACGGAAAATGGAGGATGGGTGTAGATTTCATGGACCTCAACAAAGCTTGCCCTAAAGATAGCTACCCACTCCCACGGATAGATACTTTGGTAAACTCAACTGCAAGACACCAGCTCTTAAGTTTCTGGATGCTTTCTCAGGCTACAACTAGATCAAAATGGAAGAATCTGATCAAGAAAAGACCTCCTTTGTTACAAGCCAGGGACTATTCTACTACAAGGTGATGCCATTCGGACTCAAAAATGTTGGGCAACATACCAGAGGTTAATGAACAAAATGTTGGTGCACCAGATTGGTAGGAACATACAAGTTTATGTTGATGACATGTTAGTAAAGAGTCTGCATGAAGATGATCACCTAGACGACCTCAGGGAGACCTTTGACACACTCCGGTCATACAACATGAAGCTGAATCCAAACAAGTGCACGTTCGGAGTGATGGCGGGGAAATTCTTGGGTTTCATGGTGTCCCAAAGAGGTATAAAGGTCAACCCGGAGAAGATATAGGCCATAATGGAGTTGGAACCACCAAGGACGGTTAAGGAGGTCTAGAGTTTGAATGGAAAAATCGCAGCCCTGAATAGGTTCGTCTCAAGAGCGATGGAAAGATGTCTACCCTTCTTCCGCACTCTAAGAAAATCATTCGAGTTGACGGACGAATGCCATATGGCATTTGACAACTTAAAGGCATATCTTTCCTCTCCACCGTTGCTCAGTCCATCTAACTCAGGAGAAGAGCTTTACCTGTATTTAGCCATTTCACACGCCGCTGTAAGTGTAGCTTTGGTAAGAGAGGAAGACAGATTGCAAAGACCAGTCTACTTTACGAGACGAGCGCTCTGAAGGGCAGAAGAGAGATACCCTCAGATGGAAAAATTGGCTTTCGCTTTGATAATCGCAGCGTGAAGACTAAAACCGTACTTCCATGCACATACCATCGTTGTCTTAATGAACAAGCCCTTGAGAAAAGCTATGAGTAGTCTAGAGGCAACAGGAAGAATGGCTTTGTGGGCAGTAGAGCTTAGCGAGTTTGACATACAGTACCATCCACAAACGGCTATGAAAGGGCAGGTAGTGGCTGACTTTGTCACCGAATTCACCCTTAGAGATGGCCAAAGGGCAGAGGAGAAGAGACAATGGAATATTTATACAGATGGATCTTCAAATAAACAAGCCGCAGGAGCCGGCGTGGTGATCTAAACCCCGAAGGGAGATAAGACCCAGTGTATGATCCGACTAGATTTCCCCACAACCAATAACAAGGTAGAATATGAAGCCTTGGTGGTAGGGCTAGACCTCACAAAGGCTGCAGGTGCAGAAAACGTGGTCGTACATTGCGACTCACAGGTAGTAATAATGGCGGTTACAAGTGTAAGAATGAAAGGATGAAAAGGTATCAAGAAGAAGTGAAGTACCGAATCGGCAACCTCGAAGTCAAATTCGTTCAAATCCCAAGGGAAGAAAACGAATGTGCTGACCATCTAGCAAAAGTTGCCTCAGCTGAATTTATGCTTGTCCCCGAACAGGTATTATCATTCATTCAAGTCTCCTCACTTATTGGTGACGGAACAAATATGCAGGAAGTAGATTTTGAATGCAATTGGACTACGCCATTGATATCCTATCTGAAAACCGGCGCGTTACCAGACGGGAAGGATGCTGCAAGAAAGTTGAAAGTCCAGGCATCCCGATTTGTGTTGATAAAAGATGTCTTATACAAAAGAGGGTTCTCTCAACCATACCTGAGGTGTCTAGGCCATGAGGAAGCAAATTACATAATGAGAGAAATCAACGAGGGTATCTGCGGAAACCACTCGGGGGCACGGTCATTAGTACACAAGATGATCCGAGCAGGATACTATTGGCCTACAATGCTGAAGGATGCGCAAGCATACGTCAGGTCCTATAACAAGTGTCAGAGGTTCAGCAATTTCATTAGGCAACCGTCCAAAGAGCTGACCCCCATGACGGCACCTTGGTCGTTCGCTCAATGGGGACTAGATATTATGGGCCCCTTCCCGACAACGGTTAGGCAGCTAAAGTTTCTAGTAGTTGGCATCGACTACTTCACTAAGTGGGTAGAAGTAGAGGCCTTAGCCACTATCATGAAGAAGAACATCCGAAATTTTGTCTGGAGAAATATCATATGCAGGTACGGGATACCCAGAGTGCTGGTCTCTGGCAACAGAAAGCAATTCGACAACAGCACATTTAGAGACTTCTGCTCGGAACTAGGGATCAAGAATCACTACTCGTCGCCTACACACCCGCAGGCTAATGGGCAAGTTGAAGTCATGAACCGATGCTTGCTCAAGATCATCAAGACCCAGCTCAAGGGGGTAAAGGGTATCTGGCCAAACGAGCTACCAAGCGTTCTGTGGGATACCGGACTACAGCAAGAACACCCACTGGAGAAATGCCATTCCGACTAGCATACGAAGGTGAAGCTGTCATTCCTGTAGAAATGGCGCTAAGAAGCTATTAGGTGGAGAGCTATGACAAGGATAAGAATGAAGAAGCCATGCACCTTCAGCTTGACCTGATGGACGAAGTCAGAGCGGCAGCGGAGCAAAGGTTAGCGCGATATCAAAATCTCACGGTGAAACACTACAACTCCAACGTTAGGCATAGAGACTTTCAGGTCGGTGATCTTGTGCTACGAAAGGTAATGGGCGCTACTAGAGATCCTTCACAAGGGAAGCTCAGACCCAACTGGGAAGGACCCTACAGGATCGCATTATGGTAGAGGAAGGGCACCTACCACCTCAAGACACTAGACGGACAAAAGCTGTAGCACCCATGGAACGTAGAGCACCTACGAAAATACTACCAGTAGAGAGATAGTATGAAGAATAGCAACGATCCCTAATTTCCCAGTTTATTTAATCTTAGCTACTATTTTAAGTCCAAAATGGACGGGTATAAACCAAAGTCTACAATGTGAACGGATCATCCCAGGAGGATGAAAATTTCAAGTCCAGAATGGACGGGTATAAACCAAAGTCCACAATGGACGGATCATCCTAGGAGGATGAAAATTTAAAGTCCAAAATGGACGGGTATAAACCAAAGTCCACAAAGTGGACAGATCATCCCAAGAGAATGAAAATTCAAAGTCCAAAAATGGACGGATGTAAACTAAAGCCCACAAAGTGGACGGATCATCCCTAAAGGATAAAAATTATAATCAATTCCATAAAGTGGACGAATAAAAACTAACGCCCACAAACCTAACGAATTACAAAAATTCTTCAGGTCAAAAAATGAACAAGTGAAAACAACATCCACAAAGTGGACGGGTCATCCAAAGATGGTGAAAATTTTACAAAAGCCCAATAAGTGGACGGATGCAAACAAGGTCCGCAATCTAGACGGATATGAATAAGGTGGACGGACCACCCTTGAAAAGTCCAAGGTGGACAGTTTAGCTCAAAAGTGTCAAAATGCACGGTGCACCAATAAACTGGACTTATTAGATGAGTCCTCAAAATTGGGTTGTGAGTAACTCCGATTGGGTGTAAGTTTAAAAATCCAAAAGGTTAAAATACTCAACTAGATGGCTATCACATTAGAATAAAATGAACGGATGCATTCGACAGAAACGAAATAACAAAACTAAATAATATAAAGCCCTTAAAAGGAAATGTTTACATATTATCCACAACGGATGAAAGTTGTTCTCCAAATAACTAAAAAATAATAATAATAATTAGCTAATTACAGCTACTGTTGGACTGGAGTGTCAACCGTCTACTCTACAAAATTGTCTGGCTGAGGGGCTTTATCTGCGACGGACTGATGGACTACCTCTACAACGGGCTGGACTTGTACATTCTGGGCTTGTGCTGACTCCCCGTCGCCAAGAACTTCGTCATCAGCAAAGAGGTCGTCAGTGTCCTCTGAGGCGACGGGCATAACGGAGGTTTGAGCTTGGTCCTCACCTTTGATGTTTGTAATGTCCAAGTCTGGGTAGGCCTTCTTAACTTGACAAAGGGCGTCATCAAAACCTTGAAGGAATGAGTCTCCTAGCTCGGACAGCAAGGCGTCGGAGTCACGGTACTCATGTATCGTCACCTCCTTAGCCTGACGGAGCTTATCCTTTAGGTCTTGTATCTCCTTATCCTTACCCTCAAGGGCCTTCTTCGCCTCCTTCGTGCTCTGCTCAAGATTTTTTCTCGCCTTCCCTGAAAGTTTAAGCTTTTTCTCCATCTTGGATTTCCAACCTCGCAGTTGGTTCAGTTCATCCTCCGTCTGCTCTGCCTTTGTCTGTACATGCTCCAGGGTTGTCTCATGGCTAAGACATCATCCCATCAGCCCTTTCATCATAACCATTGCCTGAAATGCAAAAAGGAGTTAGATGGAGAGCAAACTGAAAGGATGGACATAAAGGTGACGGGCTGGGTTACCTAAGCAATTGCAAAAAGGCCCGTCTCCCCCATGGCTTCTGTGGAGTGGTTGCCCAAGTCCTCATAATCCTCCGACGAAATAATGGATGAGAGCTGCTCCAAGGCATGTTTAGAATCCTCCTAGAGGAGGATGGGCAACTTCTCTTGATTGGTCAACGGACCCTTTATGAGGCCTTTGCCAGCCCCGTGCTTCACTGGGGTGGCCGTCTTCGCAGCCTCAACCATTAGCCCTACAACGGGCTCCAAAGGGACTTTGGCCTTTTTAGCAAGATGGTCCCCCTTTGGTAGTGGTTTCCTCTTTGTGTACGAGATACTTGGGCCCGTCCCAGTGGGGGCCACATCAACGGTATCCTTTTTCTTTGCGGCCTGAGACTTGATCATCGCTCTCCTCTTAGCATCGTCCATTTCTAAAAAGGTGAACGAGTAAAGTTAACTACTAAAATGAAAATAAAGACCGTTCAAATAGGAATGAAGACGACGAACTTACGTCTGCGAATTTTTTCTTCGTATTTGACGGCTGCTGGCATTGGCTCTAGTCCGTCACAATACCAGTGGATGTTATTAAGTGTAACTAATTTTGCCCAAGTCCTTTCTTCCAGCCGAGTCTTAGAAAAAATTTTCTCAAGGAAGGCGAACTCCTTAATATTAACTTGGGGGTGTCTCTAACTGCAAAAGAAAAAGAATGATGAAAATTGTTGAATAAGTTATAATGAACGGTTGTAAAAATTCACACACTAGGACAGGTGCATACTGGACGGATGCAATATGCCCCAAGTCAAGTCGACAGGCATGTGCTCTGTGTCCCCTGGGGGACACATCCAATCGTCACCTTCTAGGAAGAAATAACGGCTCTTCCAATCCCGATTTGAGTCTGGTGTTTCATAAATAACCTTTAACAACAGACTCCTGGGTACAAAACTATACATCCCCCTCGACCTATCAATCTCATCCAGACGGTAGTAGTGAAGGAACTCCCTCACTGTTAGCCTCCTAGCACCGTCAGTCATAGCACCATATAGGACCTCTATTGCTATGAAAACTCTCCAGGCATTTGGGGACACTTGGTTGATGGATAATCCCAGATATTTGAGGAGCTCACAGTGAAGGGAACTTAGCGGAAACCTAAGCCCCACCTATAGCATCTGTTCATACACTCCGACGCCCTCTACCCTTCGTAGTAGCATTTCTTTGACTTATAGGGCAAACGGATGGGGATGTTATCTGGAATTTGAAAGTTATCCCTAAGTGTTTTGAAGTGGTTTTTCTTGATGGTGGACACAAAGTTGTTCATCGTCCACTCTGGTAGCATGATGAACTCCCTAAGTCCATCAGCACCTATGACGGACTTTACTGTCTGTTCCTCACCGTCAACAGAAGCCTCTTCTTGTTCAACCATCTCCATATCCTCATTTGTTGAGGACGAGGAGGAGGCAGACGGACTCCTATCTTCGCCTGGACTCTCTTGATCTTTATGACAGGACGAATATACTTCCTTGTAATCCACCCCGTCACGGACAACTAACTGGTTACTCGACGTACTAGACATTGCCCGTGATGACAAAACCTAAGACTCTAATGGATCTAGAAATTATGACGGGTGTATAAAGTCTAGGAAAATGAATTAAAATAAAAGGGGCTAAAGTATATCTACAGGATTTGTGAAAAGAGAGCACTTACCAAACTTGTTAATGAACAGAGGAAGTGTGGTGATAACGGACGTAGCAACTAGACGGAGTGGTCTCTGACAGGTATGGCAGTTGCACTCTGACAAATATGTTTTAGCTGAAAATGGAGAAATGAGAGAGGAAGACTCTGGTATTTATAGAGTAGGTGCATGGAAGATGAAGCGACGTTTCGATCCAAGATAAAATCCAATCAAAGAGCAACACATGTCATGCACCATAATGACTTCTAGATAGTCTGTTAGGTGTTGGCGCAGTTCACAGCGTCTGCACTAGAACTGTCATCCCATTAGATTTGAACCACCATCCTATTAGCTTTGAACCGTCATCCCTTTAGCTTCGAACCGTCATCCCCTGAGCTTTGGATCGTCACCCCATGGGTCCTTCCCTTCTATTAGGACATATGTGTTTCACATGTTAAGAACATATGTCATGATTTTATGTAATTGGTTTATCCTTTGACAAAATGCACTTTACTTGTATTTGGGTAGATTTAGGATGTTTTAAATACTTCAAGAAACCTTGTTTCAAGATCAAGTATTGAAGCTTTCAAGTCTATTTAAGAAAACAAGTTCAGAGTGCAAAATTATTAAAGCTCAACAGCTGCATCTATCGAGCTTAAGGAAGCTATTCTTCATTCGGTGTGCTCAACACCTACTATCTGTCGAGATTTAAGATTTTAAGAATTTCAATCTGATTTTCTTGGGATCCATGAATGTGTCTTTGGGCTTTCTTTTCTCTTAACCTTAGACATATAAAAGGATCAGTTTAAGGGCCATCAAAGTGTTCACAAGTTGTACAAGCTTTGAGCAAACTCTGTTCAAGCAAATTATGACCGAAGACGAAGTTCTTACCCTAGTTCATCTCTTTCACTTGAAGAAGTTGCTATGTATGTGCAACACAGGGTTTTGTGACCAAGCATCTTCTTGATCTTCATCGTTTGGATGAACTAAAGAACTTTGCAACCAACAACCTTCTTAGCTGGTGATTGAAGTCGCATACTGGGATCCGCACAATTGGTTAGTCACGTACTGGGAGTCATGCATCAGAAAGGGGAACTGTCACTACAGAACAAATCCAATTGCGTATTGGGGTAAGGGTTCAACTGTAGGTTGGTAAGGTACTGGGATTCTTTTACTTGTAACCGCTTGTTGTGATAATAGTGGAGTTTCGGGAGTGGTGACCTGAAATTCACCTGGTGGGGTTTTTGCCATTAGGTTTTCCCTATTCATAAACAAATCACCGTATTATTTATTTTCCGCTGTATATTTAGTTTATTGGTGATTTGTTTGTGCTACCATGCGTTTGCATGATAAATTGATTAATTAATAACTTGGCTAATTAATTAATTAATTTTTATCACGAGGGGTCATTCAGTTTGTGGCCTATCACCCTCGAGTATGACGAACCCCTGGAGTGAAGGGGGCAACCGAAAGGGATAAAAAAAAATAGCCTGACGGGCCTTATTAAATGGGCCTAACAGATCCATGTCCGTGGGCCAACAAAGAGCAAGCCCAACTTGTGCAAAGGCCCATTATGGATAGATACAGCAAAGACCCTAGATGGGAAATATTTGAGACACACGCTATGGAATCCTAAGGTAAATGGAATCCTAGCGCGATTAGGATTCCGGAAGATACATGAATAAATGAAGATCTTCTCTACAAGGAAAAGTCTTGTTCATCACGTTTGGGACTACTAGATTCCTATAAGGAAAAGACTTCTACACCAAGAAAAAGATGCCAACCTTCTACTACTATAAAAGCCCCAATACCCTCACAAATCAAGATACGCATAATTAACCCCTCTCTAGCACTCTAGAGTTGAGAATAGTTCTAACTTGACTTTTGGAGGGTATTTGGCCGGCACCACACCAGTGCCCTCTGTTAGGTCACTTCTTTCTTCTTACAAGTCGCTATTTCAAGCGTGCGAGGATCATGTAGCTCACTGGTGATTTTTACGGCATCATCAACACATAAATGGGTAGGTGCTAGGCAGCATACATGCCAATAACAGCTACATTATAAACCAAAATCTGAATAAGACGAGGAATTTATAATCCAATTTACAGTTTTCTTTTAATTAAGAATGAAATGCTAACTTGAATTTTTTATTTTAATTTTACTGCAAGAATAACCTATCCTAGTAAATTAATCTCCCAAAGTCTCACAAGATAGCAATAGCATGCCAACTCACAAAATCAGTTGAGCCAAAAGGAAAACCAAATTAATACAGTATAAACTCTTGCATATGGAATGCAAAAAATAAAATGCCAACTTGAAATGTACAAAGGCCCATGCTTGCACACAGAGAGACACCCCTCAAGAATAGAGGAAGAGAAGGAGATAAAACTACCATTAATTTTGCTGACTTAAGTTGTGGAAGATATGACAAATTTTTGCTAATCATCATAATATTTCATCCCTAATTACCCTAAACTGATTTAGATAAAGCAGGTAAACAAAAATATCAAAAACGACATAGCAATGGATTGAAGGCTTTATAATTAGATATACCAATTAGGACACCCCTAGTTCAATGCATACCACCTGTGACCTGTTTTAGGTGCTGTTTTCAAGATTTATCTTCCATATGGGCACCAAAAGCATTTTCTATGAACTTGAAGTTATTTACTGAGATTGAGAGTGAGTGTTTATTGATATACTTCACTGGCACTTCAATAAAAAGGCAAGCTTGTCCTGAGGAATAAAACATTTATAGGCTAATGGTCCCAAGACACCAAAAGAAACTTTTCGTAATGAAACATTTATACAGAATCCAAAAATATTCACTGAGGACTTACCAGAACATCTACATGGTACCACAATCTTGATTTATTTATTTAGTTTTTATTACTAGTACACTATGCCTAGACAACACCATGTATCATATCATATCATACAAGTTACCAACAAAATGTTATGGTAAATCACAATTTATTATTACCCAATCAGGAGAAAATCATAGTGAAAAATTACCCTTTATTCTTTGCTAATAATCCAACACAAGCAATGCAATACCGTTTACTAAAAAATAAATGCATTGTAATAACCCTAAAACCGTTTATCATACATAACTGCATTGTGAAGTTATTTGTTGCATTTGTTGAAGCATGCGAGCCATTCTTTGCTCCATCTCTTCGAATTGGCTAAGTCTTTCCTTCATTTCTTCAAAAAATGACAGTTTCTCCTCCATATTAGCCAAGGAAGCCTTCAGTTGTGCAACTTCGTCATCCCTTGCTTGACTTGATCATATTTGAATGTCCGTGAGAGCACTCTTACTACTTTGGCCACTTGGTCTTGGACCAAATCCTACCCCACGAATACGACCTTTGCGCTCCTTACCCATCACTTTGGCAAACACATCATCCAATGACCATGCAATACTACCACTTATGTCAGATGATTTCAATTGATTTGAAGGGTTAGCCAACAATTCCTTCATTTTATCCTGATATTTGGGTTTGAACAAAACAAAACAATTAAAAATTAGCAACATCATTTGATTCAAGATAACAAAAAATATATTTTTCATGAATTTCACTGGAAATCTTTATACAACCCATGCCATTATCCTAGAAAACTAATTAACTAATAAACCTAAAATAAAATCCAATTGACTAGCAAATACACCCGACTTCCAAAATTAAATAAACTCCAATTGACCAGCAAATTTTACTTCCTTTTGCAAAAGCAAGTTGGCAAGTTATGTCATGGGTTATTCACCGGGTGCATGTTTAATTACTATGAATAAAAAGGACTTTTTAATTTGTATATAAACATGTAAATTACTTATTTTGTACTGCCAATGTGACAGACAAATTTTGTGCTTCTTCAGCTATTTGCTTTTTCAATAGCTCCTATTGTTCTCAAGAATAGGAATATTGTTCTCAATGTTTAACTTCAATATTGATATAAAAGCAAAGTCCCAAGACAAAAAAAATGTTATCTAAAAATCAATTTGATAATAGGGACATTAAACATAACAACAATGTTCTAAGGCCAATGGGGAAACTGTTGAACATTAGAAACCAAGTAAATATCAACATTGAAAAGGTGCATGATAAAATCCTAAATAGAAGGCACCAAGTATTTAATCACATATTGATGGGATTAAGGACATCTAGGTAGGTTAAAAAAAGTGTGAGAACAATGATATCAAATAAAATATTAATTTCTAGACACAAGAAGCACAGCTCAGAGATTAGCACAAAGCTCTTATAAATTGGAAATGGACGAGCTAGGCAAGGAACATCCAGAAAAGAAGTTTCCACAATGTACATTGTCACCTGCAGATATACCTTTAACAAACAAGCAAGCCTGCCACAAAACACATACTTGGTACCATTCAAGAGCTTCTTCTTCTTTTTTTGGGGGGGGTGGTGGGGGGGTGTGGGGGGCAGGGGAATCAATCAGAAAATCTTACTGAATGATCATTTCCATTAATTTGCATCTATCTGTTGCCAATCAAAAAGATAGATTTCTCATGTAGATAAAGAAGCATGAACAATTTATAAATTGCCTCACAAATGTAGCAGGTGATAAATAACCTCTTACATAAAATATACATACATTCTACTGCAGCAATAGAAGAAATTACACAAAGAAAAGATTGCAAATCAATAGAGAATTTCCTGATAAATGAATGTTGAGCACAGGAAAGCACCCTTAGAAAGTTAGAAAGTTAAAAATGTGATACGATACAACAGAAAGATGACAATAGGATTATTTTCTAATTAATTTTCTTGACATGGCCCTATCCTACATCCTCATGACATTTAGTTGAATGTCAGCATGTTAAAAACTTAAAAGCCCTAGGACAACTGAAAAAACGACGGCCGCAGCACAAACCAAGGTCACACCAACTTGCACAGAATATAGAAAATTTCAGGAAAAAAAAAATTTGATTGCTCTAAAAGGAAAAATAAAGCACCCAGATCTTCTAGAATAACAGAGGAAGGCATCAATTTTTTACTATGAAAAAATTTGCAATATATTGATATTACAATCTTATAATATTTTTTCTTTATTCAGTAATAGTAGAATCTTCTAAATTTCTACAAGCCTTAAGCATGTACTGCCTGTGTTACCCAAAAGCCAATGCCAATACAAAAACCAATACTAGTAGCTCTAAATTCTAATACAGACATGTTCATAAATGGTCCTCCTCATGGACGTAGCTTTTGTCGCATTCAGTCTTAAATTAATTGGAACCACTGGCTCCTATATTGTTATGCCTTCCAGCTAGCATTATTGCTAGGTTATATAAATGACATGCATATGACTGATTATCTTAAGTTCACATATAGTCTATTTTCAAATATGAAATGTAAAAATTTATATGTTCATTGTAATTCATAGAAATTGACTCTCGTCTCACATTTACCCTTGTTTTTCCATTGTTGGCAATAATGGGGAGAGAGATTGGATTACCTAAAGATTTTCAGCTATGTGACTCTTTTTAGGAAAACTATAAGCAACATAAACATGTAAAGCAAAGAAAAAATCACAACAATTACTCAAATTTGATAAACTCTTTCAAGGAATCCAAGTCTAAGCTAATGGTAGTTTGAATTTCATATTGATATAAGGGATACTAGATTACTCACCATTCTTTCTTGCACTACAGGATTAACTACAGATCCATCTTTACAAGTATACAGTATTGAATATAATGTTGCACGCTCTATAGGACGTCCATCCGCTTTTGCCTGCAATATGAACAGTATATTTATGTAGTGATGAATATTGGTTCCACATAAACTTAAGATAAGTCAAATCATTTAAAAATTAGTCATAATGCTTATTACCTTCTTTGTAGCGTGCACGGCATAGCTACAAGAACCAGCAGTATGTAAGTCATCCCGTTTAGAACGACAGTCCCTACTCTTCTCTGACTCTATCTACATTCAATTAGAGTAACATGTGTATATACAGTATGCTTTAAGTATCTATTTCAGGCAGGCAGTGGGTATAATTTTCAAGCAAAATCAAGTTAGGATCTTTTATTCTTCTTTTACCTTTTTGATTTCCTACTAGTGGAGT
Organism: Quercus robur; assembly: GCF_932294415.1. Lineage (NCBI taxonomy): Eukaryota > Viridiplantae > Streptophyta > Magnoliopsida > Fagales > Fagaceae > Quercus > Quercus robur. The sequence continues at coordinate 72,778,575 of NC_065538.1, read as the reverse complement.
CCTTTTTATCTTTTTTTTTTCATATAACTACATTACAACTAAGATGGCAATAGCTAAAAGATGTAAAATAACCTCAAACAGGACCAAAGTTTTGATTCTTCGATTAGTGCTTCAAATTCAAACCCTTCTTATAAAAAAAGTCATCTCAAGTTCTCAACTCTCAATATCATGGTTTTGAAAAAACAACCAATTAAACAACTATAAAAAAAATATACAAGATTTAATATTTTAAGTTTAAATGGTTAAACCGTGATAATATCATAATTAATTAGAATATAAACAGATAGGTTAAATTTATAAAGCATACCTAAGAAAAGGATAAAAAAGAAAATCCAACATAATAAAGCATACCTAATAATACCTCATTTATTTAGAAAAGGAGAAAAGAAAAGAATTCTTAAACAAACATTTATAAATAAAAAACAATAACTGAGTACCATCCAATTCCCATATAATGTCACAATTCCTTGTATTTACACAATACCAAAGGACAAACTAAACAATCAGCATCTAGAAATTGATGGCATGAACTGATTGAACCCACGAATAGTTTGTTGGACCGTTGAATTCAACTGTTGTTCGAATAGCTTGAATGTGTGCACAATACATCATCTTATTCAGTTATTTGAGGCAACACCTCTTTCTTGTATGTTTTTTTCTATCTCTTGGAAGTACATCTAATCATCTAAATGCTTTTAAAAAAATGACAAAAAATCAAGTCTGCACCACATTCTATATGACATCAGTGGCAAGTGGCAACAACTTTGTTCTTGTATAACTATATGAGAAAAATTGTCCAGATCAATTTTTTGATTCAGATTTAAATTTTACAAATATGGAGATAGAGAAATTGTCATGAAATTTAAAATTTTTACCGGATTTGAAGCAAGAATAAATAACTGAGCAATGCTAAAGGCCCAAATATTTCCTTCCTTCAAAACAAAAGATTAGAATTAGATGACTATTATTGTTGTTTAAAGTAGATAATCAAACAGCAAACAAGACCATAATCCTAGCAATTCTTTTTGTATTGTAGCACAACAGTCATGGCAATTTGCAATATTACCAATACATGACAGCTTCTTAACATACAAATATGTAATAGCTTCAACTTCTTTCTTATATTAAAGAGAGAGAGAGAGAGAGAGAGAGAGAGAGAGCAAGCATACCACTGTATCATCAGTGTACCAATGCCCAACAAGAACATCCCAAGCTTTTGGTATGCATCCCTTGGGTCGGATGCTCTTCACTCGTACTTTGTTTCTTGGATGCGGTATGTAATGAGTGCTTTTCAACCTACACCTGTGATCCCTCCAAGCCTTCCCAATTTTCTGTAAGGTAAATCTCTTCAGAGCCGCGTATGCAGTAGGATTAGCAGGGACGATGTATTTTCGCTACAATCAAATAGTTGAGTTAACAAATTACAAATTTTTTCATGCTCAAATATTTATGTATAACCTAGCACAAAATGTCATAATTACAAGTATTATAACTTCTTTAATACATTTACAACATGCCAACACTCTTCTTTAAGTTCTTCTAGCATGTCCTTCCAAGTCAGATATCTAATAGGGCACATGTGGGGTTTCCGAACAATCGTACCCAAGAAACTAGTGAAAGCCCTTGCCCCTTCATCAACCGGCTAATACATACTATTTAGTGGTAACTCAATTACTTAGTCGTCGAGAAGATCCCAAACATCCAAGTACTTGCTTGGCCTACAGGTGGCATGTACAAGTGGGTGCACATTTGAAATTTAAAGGAGACAATATCATTAATTTAAGCCATAACTAGCAGAGTGTGATCTTCAACTTTATAACTTCCAAAACAAAGCTGTCATATATATATATATATATATATATATGAAATTGAATATATAATGCAAATCAATATTTAAAGTAAGTAAATAGTAAGTAAAAGCAATGTTATTAATTTCGTTACGGACCCCATTTCAGTTTGTCTAGTGGAATGGAATATTTCGGTACCGGCCTATTTCAGCATACCATTTTAGAGTGTTTCAGGGTTTCTAAAATATATATATATATATATATATATATATATGAACACACACGTATACATCATAAAAGTTTCAATTTAAATAAGTGTTACTACTATATAAAAAATGAATTTAATTAATTTTTTAAATTAAACAAAGTAAAATTTAAAAAAGAAATATTTATTTATAATTGTCTACAAATAAAATTCACATTTTGGATAATCCTAAAAAATACAACAAATGTGAAAGTCAAAGCACAAAATTTCTTAACATTTTAATTAGTATATGAATCTTAAAACTATAATAATAAAAGAAGTGCTACGTTTACAATATTTTCACAATAAATCATAAGTGTCTAGTTGTTATTAGTTTTAATTTACACCTAGAATTAAAATTACTTCTTTGTTTATTAATAACAGCTAATATCAAACTATTACTTACAATTTATTGTGTAAGTATTATGAAAATGTTATCAATATAACATTTTTCTATTAATAATATTTTTTTTAAAATTATATTAATATTAATATAAAGTTATAAACCATTGAACACGACGAGGAAAATAAAAATAATACCTCTGACTAACATTTGCTTTTGGATTTTTTTTAACTTTCTTTGTCGTTTCCAAAGTTACTCACGTGATGAGCTCAGAAAAGTTGAAATTTGAAATCAATAAAAGAGGATAGAATAGAACTAGACTCTAGAAGACACCAAGACACTCAAGAGTCAAGACATTAGAAAATAAAAAAACAAAAGACTAGTCCCACTAACCAGTGGATACAAAATGAAGAAGAAGAAGATAAAGAAGAAGAAGATGATGAAGAAGTGGGCTGGGACACTAGGTTCATTCAGGCAAACGGTGGACCGGCGTTGTTTGGACCTTTACTTCTTCTTCTTCTTCTTTTAATAATAGACCAAATCCTGTACCGGCCGAAATTGGCCAAAATTTTCTGGAATGACCAAAACGGCCCGAAACCTGACCCGAGGTGGAACGTGGGGTATTCTGGTACCAGTTTGCATACTGGTATGAAAAATTTCGATCGTTCCGACCAGAACAGAATGGTATCAATAACAATGAGTAAAAGTGAATGAAATGTTGCTCTAGGCTTCCAGAGACAGAAACTGATTTTGGAGAGGGGGTGGAGGATTTAGTATAGAATGTATTGTTTTTTTTTTTTTTTTTTAATAGTATTTTGATTTTGGTGAGACTTACTATGATTGTGTTCTTAATCAAATTGTTAACTCCCAAACAAGAATCCAAGACCTAGACCGATTCCATGGCTTAGAGAGATCTCAGCTTTATCCCTTGGCCAATATCCAATTCATCATGTAACCGAACTCTCATCACTTTTATGCTTATTTCTAAAAGAAGTCACAAGTAGAATTTCAATTTGAACAAGTATATTCAACACATATTCCTAAAAGAATTTTTAAGTTACCAAACTAATAGCAAAATGTTCATGTAAGCCCATACCTTACATAGAAGCTTTGTGCATTTCTTGGTTTGTTTCCTGATCTGCATGTTGTGTAGAAGCTCCTTCCAAGGTTACGCTCTTGGAATGCATGCGCAAATTTGCTTTTCGCCTTGCCATTTCAACTATCAAAGTCTAAAATAAATAAATAAATATATATATATAAGCACAACGACAAGTAAAAAACAAGTTGATATCAAGTAAAAAGTGTAGCTAAGCTTGCACATTTTCACTTCACCTAGGTAAGCCAATGCAACTCAAAAGACCAAAAGATTCCACATGACCAAAAGACATAGCAAGCATTAGATTTTCCTCTAATCTTCTTAGTCAAAGTTTGTAATGTGAAAATAATTATAATAATAATAATAACAATAAAACCAAGGTGAGGGTAAGAGTCCAATTGCCTTGTGGAAATCGTTTCCTTAAAGTAGCACAACCACTAGACCTTAGGACCAGAAGAAAATTATAGCAGATCAAAGAGGAATAACAAGAAACCTTTGGACAAGTTGTGTAATAGGTAAATCACAGGCACACCATGCTCTAGAGTAGGATTGAACTATCCAACTAGAAGGCAATCATAAAAAGCTTTTGTTCCCCCTTACAAAGTGCATTCAAAAGGTGAAAAGTGTAATTCTCAATTAGTCTATTATGTAAAAAGTAATCACACTGGAACCTTAATCTTAGCTTCCCTAATTCTACTTCACAAGAAATATTTATATTATTAACACATACAATATGGAGTTCTAGCATCTGAAAAGGGATTTAATAATGCTTTCATAACCAAAATTGAATGTTCAAATAGTGTATAAAACACTATGAACGTTTAGACCCCCAAATAATAAATTACCAATTCAAGCTTAATATCAAACAATTAATGTGCGGAATATGAACATAAGCTTAATGAAAAATTGATAAACAATCTAAACTAAATAAAATCACATCCACAGCAGAAATTAAATGGCAAAGATTAAGGGAAGAGAGATGCAAACACAAGGACAACACACGATGTGTTATCGAAGAGGAAACCGAAGCCCTCGGCGTAAAACCTCTCTGCCGCCCTCCAAGTGGTAAATAATCTACTAAAGAATGTAGTTGGGATACATGAACAGCAGAAGACCCTCCAAGCCTAATCTACCTAGTGTACCTAAGCCCTCCAAGCTCCTACTCCAATGAGGTTACGCCGAACATATTTCTTCTTTAGCTTACCAGATTCCGCTATAAACCATAGCATCAACCAATATGAAATTGGTCCCTTCCTAACTGCTTCCCAAGCACCAAATGGCCTTCTCACAAATGTGGGTATGGTGAGAGAAGGTTTTGGTAATGAACCTCTCAAGGATGTAACAATGGAGAGGGTGAGAGTAGAGGAATTTGAAGAGTCTTTTTGTGAAGATTGTGGATGAGTCAATCTTATTTTTCTCTTGGGTTTTTCTCTCAATATTCTCTCTGGAAGCTCTCAATATTTCATGGGTATGAGGGGGTATTTATACTTGTGTGTGTTTGGAATGCAAAGAGTCAGTTTTTCGAAAACAGAGCTGGCTAGTGGCTTGGCCTTGCGACTTCTTGTCCTGTAGTGCTCCAGCTGGCATGACGCTTCAACTTCTTAGCATGCTTGGTACGTGTGCAACTTTTGGCGGCTTGCAAGCCGCGAGCTACCCGCGAGGTCCAATCACGAGTCCTTGCTACTTTGCACAAACTTGAGCATTTTTTCACACTCTCTCACACACTACCCTTACATGATTCCCACCTAAATACAGGGTTACTAATTGCTAAAATACAAACAAATTTGGCACGAAATAAAGCCAACAAGATGGTTGATTAAATTCAACCTTACAAAAATTTTGTTGAACATTGAAACTTTCACCAACCATTCTTATCCAACCCCATCAATAGGATGATAAGTACAACTAATTGCGAAAAACCTTAAAGTAAGACATGAATAGCGGAGCATGAATGCTTACAAATGCTAAGAAGCCTAAATTGGGTCCTTGCAATTCCCATTGTAAGGATATACAATACCTGTTTCCAAGGAAGACCAAATTCCAGTATTCACTAGTGGCTCCACACCATTTACTACCACATTCTTGATCAACAAGAGATAGGTTGTATAATATAAGGAGTTCTTTACCCATTTTATATAGCTAGTAGTTTGCCTTATTTTCTTTTTATCAATAAAGTTATGTTACTCATTTATAAATAAATAAATAAATAAAAGAAAGTAAGAAAAAATTGTATAAAATTGATCTACTCCCTCTCTTCAAATAAGGGCCAAACAGAAAATTTTCATTAACAATCAAAAAAGCGTAGTAGCACGAAAATATCAAAAATCCACTTGCTCAAAAAGCTAATCACTACAATCTAATGTAAAATATTTTTAAGTTTGTAAAGGACAAACCAACACACATTTGGCAACACCAAACATAACACATCACATGGGACTAATAAAGGGATACCCATAAACTGATAAAGGGATACCCATAACCAAAGCACATTGAACTTCCTTAACTTGTTTCTCATCATCAAATAAAAAATAAATAAAAAAACTAAAAAAAAAACACTAAAAAAAACTAAAAAATCCCTTTTTTTTTTAAAAAAAAAAAAAAATCGATACATCATAGGTTTCGAGAGTTCAAGAGAACTTACTGGATTGGGGTTGCTAGGTGGCAGCAACGAGGTGGATTGGGGTTGCTAGGTGGCGGTGACGAGGTGGATTGGGGTTGCTAGGTGGCGGTGACGAGGTGGATTGGGGTCACTGGGTGGCCACTGAGTCGACGGCTTGGTGGTGGTGGTGGGGTTGTTGTGGAGGCAGCGACGGTGGTGGGATTCGTGCTGAGGATTAAAAGGATTTTGGGTTTGCAAGTTAGAGAGAGAGAGAGAGAGAGAGAGAGAGCTAGGTGTTTAGGTTGTGAGAAAGAGAGAGGGAAAGTGGGTTCATCTTCACTAAAGATGAATAGTTATAGAGAAAGAGAGAGAGTGAATACAGAGAGAGTGCCTGGATTTTGGGAGTGAAATGAGAGAGATAGTGTTTTTGGTTAGAGCTGGCAAAAATGAAAAGGCGCTAAAAATGAAAAGCCAAAAAAAAAAAAAAAAAACAGAGGGAAAATTTGGGGAGGCAGAGAATTAGAAGGAGGTCTATTGCGGTGGTCAACTCAACGCTGCTACAACTTACATTTATATAGCCACTATAGTATCTCCGCAAAATGCTATATTTATTGCGGCAAGTTTTTGAAGCGCCACTATATCTAAGTTAACACTGCTAAAACATATATATTATGGAAGTTCTATGTACCACCGCTGTAGGTTGCCGCAAAAGACTAGAACTACTATGGCAGTCCAATCAAATGCCGCAATAGACCCTATGTACAGCAGTGGTCCAAAAAAACGCCGTAATATGCGACATATAGCGGCATTTTTTGCATCCGCCGCAATAACTCGTTTTTCTTGTAGCGATAAATTCTGAAGGTAATAATCGTATAATGTAATCAAGTATTAATTGGAAGATTCTCCTAAAAGGAAAGTCTCAATAGTCTAATTCAAGATTAAAATCTTTCCAAGTGGAGGTAATCAAGCTTTAATAACAGAAGATATTGGAATTTATACCTAAAATTAGATTAAGGAAAAGATAAGTGATTAATGAGATATTAATTACAACTCTTTCCTAAAAGGCTTAAGAGCATCTCCAACAGGGCTGGCCATAGGGGTGTCAATTCGGGTTAGCGTGTCGGGTTCGTGTCGTGTCGAAGTAGGGGTATTCGACTAAATGGCTCAACCCTAACCCGACCCATTTAATAATCGTGTCAAGATCCTTCAACCCTAACCCGACCTGTTAATAAGGCGGGTTGACCTGACCCAACCCATTTGACACGCTTAATAAACGAGTCGTGTTGGGTTGACACGAATGTAACACAACTCATTTCAACCTGCATAATATTAAATATAACATCCATTTAGATATAATTTTTTTTACATCCCAAAAAGCAGTGCATACACTTCAAGTCTTCAACCCACATTCAAAATAATATAGTTCAACAAAAATAAACATTCATCTAGAAATAAGTTATTTACACTCTAAAAGAAATGCATACACTTCAACCCAAATACAAAATAACAAAGTTTAACAAAAATAAAAATAATATAGTTCAACAAAAATATAATATTCTTGGAACTCGTCAAATGCTAAGTATCAATATTGAAAGAATTTGAGCAAACAGTAGACTAATTCTGACTATGACCATAATTATCATCCATAGATTCTTTGTTGATGTTCAAATTCATAACATCTTCCACAAGCTCATCTAATTTCATTTGTGTAAGTTCTATGCCCAAAAAAAAAAAAAAAAAAAAAAAAGGTATTAGTAGTTCTAGAGTCTATAAAGTTTCAATTTCCAATTATATCCCTTGTAAATTTTTGTAATTACTTACTTTTCTTTTTAAATTTAAAATATATGTTGGATATAAAAGATATTTGACAAATCTAAAATAAAATAAATATTAATTTGTTATACGAGTTAAACATGTTGTGTTAAGTGGGTCATTTCGGGTTGACACAAATAAATTGGCGTGTCAAACGTGTCTATTGCGGGTTACGCGGGTTGACCCGTTTATGACCCGTTTCTTATCGTGTCGCTATCGGGTCGACCCGTTTATGACCCAAACCCATTAAGGCCCAACCCTAACCCGAAAAAACCCGTGTCGGGTTCGTGTCATGTTCGCGGATTGGGTTGAACATTGACACCCCTAGCTGGCCATCTCCAAATTTTGGAGAGAAAAGCAACTGTTCACACAAAATCAGCTCTCCAGCAGCCTCTCTATCTCCAAAAAAAATTTTAGATTTGCTACAGTAGCTCTCCAAGTCTGGAGAGCACTGTAGCAATCACTGTAGATTTTGCAAACATTATTTCTCCTTAAATTAATCCCGGTTGAATTAAAAAAATATTTTTTTCTCTTTCCTTCCTTTCTCTTTCTTCTTCACTCTCTTTCTCTCTTCTTTATCTCAACGGCTACAAAACGCAGAATACAATCCAAACACTAAAACAATTTTTCTCATAAACCAAATGAAATCAGGAAAAAAAAAAAAAAAAAAAAAAGAAAAAAAAGAAAAGAGAGACACCTATTCATGAGCAAAAGAATTAATTCAATCTCAATAATCACAACCGATTAAAATTTTTTATTTTCACTCAATAATCACAACGGTAACAACAGAACTATTCTTGATCTTTTCTCTCAAACATCTCTAAACTCAGTCTCAATCAAAATACAAACTCAAATCACAATTTTAAAACTAATCAAATTAGAACAAAAAAAAAAAAAAAAAAAAAAAAAGAAGCAAAGCTGACCCATCTGAGCCTTGGTGGGGAGGAGGATATGCGGTGGTGGGAGAAGGACAAGCGGACGATCTTCATGTGTGAGAGAGAGCTCCAGCCGAAGTGCTGCTAGAGAAGAAAAGAAAAAAAAAAAAGAATAGAGCTCCAGCCGAATGCTGCTAGAGAAGAAAAGAACAAAAAAAGAAAAGTGCTCTAGAGAAAGTGCTAGAGAAGATAGAGATAAGGGAAAGGTGTGGAGGAGAAAAAAAGAGGAAAAAAGAAAAGAAAAGAAACGTGTGGAGGAAAAAAAGAGATAAGGGAAAAATAAAAAATCCTAATTGAAAAATACTACCACAATATTTTTACAATATTTTCACAATAAATTTTAAGTAACAGATTATTATTAGTTAATATTGGCGAGTAAAAAAATAATTTCAGTGGTGGGTACAAATTAAAACTAGTAATAACTTTCCACATAAATTTTGTTGTGAAAGTATTGCGTAAAATGTTGTGAATATAGCACTTTTCATTGAAAAATATAGTTGTTAAAAAAAGAATAAATGATGATTAAAAAAGAATAAACAATGAATGAAGAAATAATATTTAAATGAGATAGAGAATCTGTTGGAAAGTATATTTGAAAAAGTGGGTAGCTAAAAGCTAAATGTCACTGTTCATTCTCCAAACAGACAAAAATTAGGTAAAAATTTGGAGAGGCTGCTGGAGATGCTCTAAGGGTTTTAACTCCAAAATAGTTGGCAATCAATAGATCAGATTGCCTAATATATTAGAGATAATTGAATTTGAATTTAAAGGTTGATTAGGAAAGGACAAAGCATTTGATGGCTTATTTAATTTGATGATCCTTCCTAAAATACTTGGATATTTGAATTCAAACTAATTTGATATCAAAGGTAATAAAAGTCAATTGATTATAGAACACCTTAAAAGGCAAGAGCACATGTTTAATTATTGAGGTTGAGTTTAATAGAGGAAAGACATTCAAGACTTAATGAGGACCCCACTCTAATTAAGTGTCACTCTTGCAAAAGATTTAATCATTAATTCTCATTAAGCATCAACCCTTTGTTTGTGTCCACATGTGCACACACTTGGATGATCATATTTCTATTTGCTTGGAGGCTCACGTGTTCATGCAATTGGACATTTATGCACTCATGCACTTTGATGATTGTGTTTAAATGCTGAGGTGATTGGGGGGTAAAAATGTACATGCTTAAATTTTCACATGCTCATATATTCTTACATGCTTATATGCTTACATGCTCACAAGCTCACATGCTCATATACTCACATGCTCACGTTTTCACATGCTTATATATACTCATGTTCACATGCTTAGATGTTCACATGATTGGATGTTCGTATTCTCTCATGCTCACATATTTTTATGCTCACATGCTCTTACACTCTTATGCTCACATGCTTAGATGTTCATATGCTTGGATGTTCATACCCTCACATGCTTGCATATTCACATGTTCACATGCTTGCACACTTCCATGTTCACATGCTTCCATATTCACATGCTTCTATGTTCACATGATCAAATATGCATATGTTCATACATTTCTTTGACCTTCACATGATTGATTGTCTTCTACATGTCTATTATGCTTTCAATAGCTGTCTCAAATGACCCGTAAACGAAATCTAGGGCTTAGATGCATGCGCACATTCACATAGGCTCATTAGATAAACACCATTTATCCACTATCCAGTAATAATATATGAAGGCCAGTTACAGCTAGGCAAGCTTGGGGTGTCTAACCTCTTCCCATCCTATACCTTAACTCCATACCTAGTCTGGTAGGTAGACCTTCATGGAATCATTTTTTTTTCTGGACCTATAATCTAGTGGTGAATCCTTTGTCTCTTTTTAAGAGACTGTGCATACTCCCAAGCTTGGGCTGGCTTTAAGTCTAAAACCACTTTCGAGGAGATTAAGTACCGCGCATCCTGTCTTCGTGAGAAGGAATCGACATGCCAATATGTCATCTAAAGGGGGTAAAAATCATAAAACTTACAGCAGTTAAAAAATGACAAACAAAAATCTCCATTGTAACTGATATTGGCCAAGTGGAGAGGAAGAGGCATCTTACAAAGAGAGAGAGCTGATCATCACAATGAACTCGATCTGAAGCAGATCATGACAGCCTTGGCAGTCCATGGAGGCAAAAAGGTGGAGAGAGAGAGAGAGAAAGATAGAGGAATAATAAAAATAGTAGCAACTTGCTACAATAACTGCTACTAGTAGCAGATTACTATAGCAAGTTACTAAAAAATTTTAGCTTTTGCATCACTAATAAAGGCTGTTTGAGGTGTTTGACGTGTTAAAATAGTGTAAGGTTGAATTTATTCAATCATATGTAGGCTTTATTTTGTGCCAAAATTTGCTTGTATTTTAGCAATTAGATACCCTGTGTTTAGGTGGGAATTATGGAAGGGTAGTGTGTGACAGAGTGTAAAGAAAACTCAAATGTGTGCATTCAAGAAGGGCCTTGCGACTAGATCTCGCGACTAGGGAGTCGCCAAAAGTGGCACACATGTGAAGCATGCAGGGGAGCTGAAGAGTCACGTCAGCTATAATACTACAGGAAAAAACTTCCAATCTGGCCAGGCAATTAGCTCGCGACTCGTTCCAGTCATGAGGTCGAGTCGCCAGAATGCCCTGTTTGGTTGAAACATGACTTTTCGCATTCCTCATACACTCTACTATAAATACCCTTATACCCTAGAGAACTTCCAGAGAGAATTTTGAGAGAGAAACCCTAGAGAAAAACAAGATTAACTCATCCACAATCTTCATCCTTTGATTCTCCAAATTCCTCTACTCTCACCCTCTCCATTGACATATCCTTGAGAGATACATTTAGCCAAATCCTTATCTTACCATACCCATATCAGTGAAGAGGTATTTTGGTACTTGGGAAGCAGTTTAAAAGGGACCAATTCATTTTGGTTGATGCAATGGGCGATTGCGGGATTTGGTAAGCTAGAGAAGACAAGGTTCGGCATAACCCTATTGAAGCAAGAAGCTTGGAGGGCTTAGGTACATTGGGTAGATTAGGCTTGGAGGGTCTTCTACTATTCAGGTATCACAACTTTATTCTCTAGTGGGTTATTGACTGCTTGGAGGACAGCGGAGAGGTTTTTCGCCGAGTGCTTCGGTTTCCTCTTCGATAACACATCACCATGTCATCTTTGTGTTTGCATCTTTCTTCCATTTCTCTTTACCTTTTAATTACTGCTGTGTTGATTATTAATTATAGTTTAGAGTGTGTTACCTATTTGGTTATAGCTTATATTTCATTTTCCACACAAATATTGTTTGATTATAAGCTTGTATTGGTAATTTTAATTTGGGGGTCTAAATGTTCATAGATGTTTTACACACTATTTGAATTTCAAATAACTTCCAATGTGAATACTCTAAACCAATGTCCTTATGGCATCCGTCAACTTTTCCCACAAACATTTTTGACATAGTCAATAACATAAGCAAAATGCTAACTAGCAACATAAAACAAACTCTACCACTACTTTAAAAACTTTTTTCATAGTTTTTTTTTTTTTTTTTTTTTTTAAGAACTTATTAAGTGGTAAGTAATGACAAATTGACAATCACTTTGAAAGTTTATCACTATCATTGATGCTACTTTTATTGTTTATCACTCATTTACCATCACTCAAGTAAGTTGTGAAAAGAGCTGTGCTAGTCAACTTATTCTGAAATAAGACATTTTATTTTTAGGCATAGCTATATAATCACCCTAGGTGCGCTACTCCACATAGCTCAAAATCTTTTACATTTTCCAAGAGGAAGAGAGTAGCTGAGACTCTGTAGCACATCACTAAGTGTAAACCACGCAATATTGAGATAAAGAGGGAATTGAAGCGCAATAAAAACAGTGACTGGGCAACAAGTGACAGTGTAAATTGGAATTGCAGCCCAATGTAGCCTCTGTCGCATCATCAGCACTAGTGTAGCAGCAAAAGCAACCATCATGGCTGCCACAGCAAAGAACAATGTAGTCAGTCCCAAGCCTAGCTTCAATGGAAGAGACCTCCTGAAATCCCTTTCGTGCATTCTCGATGTCATAATCGAGAGGAACACGACCACAGAAGTCAGGGAGAAGCAGAGTGATACTGTGTCTGAGATTGTGAAAACGTGAAATGGAGTTTCTTTGTGTAGCAAGGGATGTCCTGTTCTTGAGTTCGAACCTCCAGGGATGGTGTAGGCACAGGTAAAAGCAACGGTGGCTATTAGGACAGCAACTATAGTGCACGCCTTTGCTGTTCGCATTAGCCATTCTTGGCCATCTGCCACCAGTTGCTTATGTTGGTTGGTGAACAATTCTTCAGCAGTCAGATCACTCTTATTTTGGTTTTTGATAAAATCTGGAGGTACAAGTTTCTGCACTCGCTGCATTGATTGAAAACTATTATTCTTATTTCTTATGCAATTGGATAACAAAAAGCACATTCTAAGTTCCCTAAACAAGTTATGCTTCTCACTTCCAAAAGAAATGAGACTATTAAAATAAGTAAAACTTAGATGCAGTTCTATAGGTATTCTACCGTAGGTTTCCCAATTTAATTCAACTATGTAGTTATATTGGCCAATAAACTATATAATTGAATTTAATTGCTTTTGGAGAAAATAAAATTACTTCAGTTTCACAAGGTTGAATTTAATTGAGGAAAACTATACATTAGTTATGCCCATTTATAATATACTCCTATAAATTAACATATTTCACACGCTTTCTATGAAATTGAGTTTTTAAGTCAAGTTGTACGCATCCACTTGTAAAATTGTATAGTCCCCTACTTGAGAAAAAAATATGTTTAAGAGATGCTAATGAAAACCTAAAATTGGATAATTAGTGAAGGTAAGTAAATCAAAATTGTGAAGAGCATTAGAATATAAGGCCTAGGATCCAAGGGTCCAAGATCCTAAATCATATCTTATAGGTTCAATGTATCAGCAAACTAACATAGGCAGCTCTAAATTTAATATTTATACTGCTGTATTACCTCTGTACCATGTGATGTACTTACGTAGTATTAGACATGAAATTATTACATATTTGGGGAGCATTGTTTCCTCCTCTCACATGAGGAGTGAGCCCCGTGTGAAATCCACCATGAGGCTCACCCCTCATGTGAGAGAAAGTAGCAATACTCCTGAGGTATGTTATAATTTTCAGCTAATATGGTCTCCTACAAGTTAATACACATGATGCAATAAAGATAAAGTAGTTATGGGACTACAAACTATTTCTTAACTTTTTGTCATAACTCTAGCGTGATAGACTGTGAATGATTGACTATCACCTACATATTGATTCACCATTTTTTCTCCACCACTCATACTCTGTCACATTAAGATTATGGCAAAAAAATTTCTATAATAGTTTGAAGTACTAAATTTTTTCATAAAGATATCCAGTTATGAAGTAAAGAGGGAAATGCAGGCAAAATGAGCACCTTGAACCATTGTATTTCTGACTGCATGCGGAGGGCTTCCCCAGGCCTATCCCTCAACTGATGCTCACCCAAGTATGCAGCTTGATGCAAAATGGTGTCAAGATCGACGTTGATCAACCTCTTAAGCCTCAGCACTGGAACCTGAGATTGTTGTAGAAGATCCAAGATTTCTTTCCTTCGATATCTTGCTGCAACGTGAAGTATGTTCTCAAGTCGGTCATTTCTATTCTCAATTGCCTGAGGATACCGTTTGAGAATGATCTCTACAATCTCTGTGATCCCATTTCTTGCTGCTGAAATTAGTGGAGTATCAGAAGATAAAGCAATAAGCGGAGGAGGCCCAGCTTCCTTACTTAAATCTTCTATTGCTTGTTTCCCCACAACATAAAAATCTTCTCCTTCTGCTTCATGATCTCTGTTCTTATTTGTATTCATCCATGTCTTGTCTATTTGAGCTAGAATTGTAGCAAGCTTCATGACTCTCTTTTGCTGTATTTTTATGTCCCAAAGTCTTCTAATTGTTGGCAATCCTATTCACATCACATGAGAGAGCAAGATGAGACTAACTTTCCACAAAAATGATTAAACGCCAATTCTAACATACCACTTTGACAGAAGCAAATATTGACTTATGGTTACAAAGCCACCAATTTTTTACATGTTTGATTGAAAACTGGTGATTAGTAATTTATACATTTAAACTGGTATCAAAATTTTGATTTGCACTGAGAGTGGCAATAGTACAGTGTAATGAATATATGTATTTAAAAATAAATAAATAAATGAAGCAGGTTGTACCTTGAGCTATGCACCTCCAAACAGTATGGTATATCCTTGACATGGCTGCAAATTAGCATGACTTAGGTCGTTGAAGAAATATTTATATATTGGATTGAAAAATAAGAAGAGAAGCATAAATTGATAAATGCTCTAATTGAAATAAATAGAAATGTAAAACGCGCGGTATGGCATCAGATGCAGGTTTTGTGTTTCATCCAAGAAAAATTGTTTTGTAGTTCCAAAAGAAAAAATCTAGGACCACACACTTTTTTGTCACAAGACTCATAATTTTGCTATAATTTTGATGTGCTAAGTTTGAGTAGTGTAAAAAGGTGGTAGTCTAAGTGAAAGTAACAGATAATCAATCACAATTTGCTATATAAAATAGTTATAAAAAATGATGTGATAAAGGTGTGATTCCAAAATTACTCATTCGAAGAAAAAAAGAAATAAAAAAGACTGCCCAATTTCCAAAGCTGGTGTCATACTCTTCTTTTAAGATTTTGATGACTATTGTGCAAAAACTGGTCAAATTCCCTCGCAGTTGCATCCATTTCCACTCATTTTGCGGAGAATGTATCTTAAGAGACTTTCTCCTCACAACAAGTGAGACTTACAAGTGTGGAACTCACACATTTTGTGAGAAAGTAGTCTTACGAGATCGTTACTCATAAGGTAATTTTTTTCCATTTTGAGACATGATGTTGCCATTCCGACCCACATGCTGACCCAAATAGATGCCCAAGTGGTTAGTTTATGGCATTGATTTTTTTTTTTTTTTGGTGTGCACACTATAAAAGTGCACTATTCTTTGGGAAGAAAATGCTAGAACTATGAACTTTTACAAACTACTAATATGGTCAAAGATTATTGATAAGTAAAAATAAATATCAATGGCGAGCCCAAATAAGAATCAATAAAGATTTGCCACAATGTGCTTGGGGGTCTAAGGGGGAAAGGATTCGAGTTGCGGGGTTAGTAACATGTTGTTAATTATTTCTCAAAAAAAATAAATAAATAAAGATTTGCCACAATAATAGTTTGTAAAAATGTTATATGGTTGTAGCATTACTCTCTTTGGAATATAAATTTTTTTCTCACATTTAATGTTCCACTTTATATTTTATCAACCACAATTTTTCATGTTTTCGTTTGACTTTTCTTATAAAAGAATAATGCTACGATATTACAACTTTTACTATATAAAACTTACAAATTGATGTGTCAACAATCAACAAAACACATTTCAAATATTCATTAATTAGGTAGTTAAAATCCATCAATCACATACATTGATACATTAGTTTGTAAACTTTACATGGTAACACTTGTAGCATCTAGGGTTGTCCAAGGCAACCGTGAAGTTTACCAACCCAAAGGACCCAATTGGACTCAAGCCAAAACCAAACCGATCTTGTGCTATGGTGGTCAGCGAAAAATTGGAGCCTTCAAACTAGATCTCGCCATATGTGATGAAATCTTAACCAAATCCTGCAAAAGCTCACTAGATCTGATGAGATTTCCATTAGATCCAGGGATATTTCGACTGATTGGTTGAGATTTCTCTCTAGATCTAGCAAGATCACATTGAATCTAGTGAGATTTCCATAAGATTCGGTAAGATCTAGCCAAATCTGGCCAAATTTAGAGAAATCTTGCCCAATTTGGCGAGTCCTAATAAAATTTGGCCACTCACCACCACAACCAAATTGATAGGCATCCACCCAAGCTCAAAACTGACTCAACCTACTGATGTTGGTGGTTGATGGTGAGTCTCTTCACCTACCACTTAATGCGAGCAAGTCAGGTGAAGGTTGAGTCCAAAACTGAATAGACCTGACTCGTGGACACCCTTGGTAGTACCCTTAACATTCTTCCTTAGAATATAACTAAAATTCAAAAATGGAAAAATAATCAAACACATGGGAAGTTGTGATTAGTGGAAGAGATGATTTTTAAAGGTAGGGTTACACACATTTAGAATATTAGAGAGAGACACACTCACATGCATTGGTTAAAATGTTTTAGTTTTGTCATTTTTTTTTTAATTTAAACAAAGTGACATAACATTGAATATTTATATTTAAATTTAAATAATTAATTTTGTAAGGGTGGTCATATTTTTATGTAATTGGCATACCCTATGGCAAAATGCATTGTACTTGTAATTGGTAAGTTCTAAGTGGGTTCAAGAATATCATGACAAGGGGTTTATTAAAGACATGAAGACTACTCAAGAAACAGCACAAGAAAAGTTGAACCAGATTGTCTCAATACCTAGCTCGATGTTGAGGGCCATTTGTAAGAAAGAAAGTCCAATAACAAGGGCAACAAAGAATTGACAAAGTAGGCAGCAAAACTATTAGGCCCAAGTGGCAGGAATAATGGATCACAGGCCCAAGAAATAAACAAGTGGTCTTGAAGAGGCAAGTGGGCTCATAAAAGCCCGGAAATAAAGAAATAGCATCCCATGGGCAGTGTATGAGGTAAAAAAGCGAGAAAGGGTTGTCGCAGGCTCAATGTAATGTAAACAAAGAAAGTAAGGGGTTTATGGCAGGCCCATAAACCCCAAGGATAAGAATAAGGTTATTAGGCCAAAGAAACCCAATGAAATTAGTAAAAAGCCCATGAGAGTGTGGAATTAGCAAATGGGCCGAGGAAGCCCAAAGAAAGCAAACGGGCCGTGGATGCCCAAAGGGACATAAGAGCCCATAAATAAAAGCAAAACAGTGGCCATGTCAAGCCACTGAGAGAAGGAATAAATGGTTGGCCCAAAAGAGGCCCAGCAGGATTAAGTTATTACGGTAGGAATAATAGTACAACATTGCAAGAAATAAAGAAAACTAAGGAGTGGGCCAAAGAAATGTAAGGCCCATCATCAGACAAAGTCCAGCTCTTGAATGGAGCGGGAAAACAAAGAAAAGCCCACATAAGAGGTCAAAAAAACACAGACGACGAGCCTCCAGACCACGACAGATGCATGAGCAACAGGCAGATTTTTTGGACATATGTGAAAGGAAAGTATGCGCAAGGCCTAGGCACCACCAGCCTGTACCCAGCCAATATGGGACGTGGTGGGGTCATGGGTCAGAGGTAAGAGGTAAAGGGGGTATGGTTTGGTGGTGGGAAGAGGGGAAAAGACCTATTTTGCGACTCTTGCCCAAGCCCTTTTGGGAGGTACGTCCTGCTGGGATGACAGACCACCCAAAAGAGGCAAGGTTGAGGGGGAAACCATTAGGTGCATGCCTTGAGGGAAAGAGAGAGAAAGCATTTACGTCATGGCAAGTAAGAGTGCTACGGTGGACTGACGAATGAAACAAACCTGCCTTTGTCTAGCAAGGGTGAGTGGCACACAGACGAACCCTTTGATGGTCGGCAAGTACGTCCAAACTAGACAAAGGCGGTTAAGGGGCAAAGTGGTAAAATCCAGTCATGGCAGGCACTATAAAAGAACTCTTGTCGTGCCCTGAAGAAGGGATCGAAAAACAGAGGGTATTCACGGAGTAAAAGAAAACAGAAGAAAAGAAAACAAGAGAAAGAAAAGAAAAAGATAAGAGAGAAAACAAAGGAAAGAAGAGAGAAAACAGAGGAAAAAGAAAGATAATACAATGGGCATGTACCAGTAGGTCGATTTCCCTCTCTCCCCCTTCAAATCCTGCTCTCTTCTAAAACATGACAAGGATTCCTTTTGGGTATTAACCATTCAGGTCCGACTCCCTCAAAGCCATTAATCCCCACGGCAAAATCTTTTCCTGAGAGATTATTTGCATTGAGAGGAGGCGTTCTCCCCTCTTTGGTTTTGCTTTTGCGGACCAAACTTAAACTTGATTTTATGCCCATTCTTGATTATTTTATATTACTTTCTTTCTCCTTTACTTTCTTTGTAAATGACATTGTTACGACTGAGTTATGTTTTATAAGTAGGGATTACTTGGCCATTTTTCATTAAATAGTCAGAGTACTCTGTTTTGTTATTATTATTATATCTGTCTGTCGTAACTCATCTGAAACAGTTCTGTTTGCCGTAAGCATACTTCTAGCAGACGAGGCATATTTTGTGCACAAGCCGACCCAAGTTGAGCTACAGTTGGACCGATCTCAACTCCCTTACTCAAAAACATTCGGGCCCATTATCGCAGGAGGCAGCCTAGCCTAACGCAATACACAAAAAAGGCCCCTACACTCGACACCTCTAATCCATCGAGCTTTAATGAATCGCGATACTTACCTCGATACCTTTCGATATATTGAGGTATGCAGATTTTGAATTTCCAGATTTGTTTTTGACCCCATGATGACAAGGCTTTTCTAGGGTTTTATTCTTTAGGTTTCCAAAGGATATAAAAAGCAATATTTTATAGCTATCATCACATACACAAAGACTCTTATTGAGATACACACTTTTATGAAGTTGATACAACTTCTTGTGTGCCTGAGAGTTACGTGCCAAGATTCTTTTGGATCTACAAGTGTGGATTGAAAAACTTTGCATCAAAGAACAACAATCAAATTGATAAAGGAAAGAAGTTGATAAAGGGGTCAAACCTAAGAAGAAATCTCTATAAGATCAAATCTAGTTGGAGATTAGTTTAAGGGTTCAATTGTATGTTGGTATTTTAGGATAGACCGGTAGTGGTGTATGATTCATTATACTTGTAACCGTTTGTTCTTAATTAGTGGATTCTTCGAAAGTGGTAACCTGAAATTCACTTTGTGAGATTTTTGCCTGTAAAGGTTTTTCTCATTTGTCAACAAATTACTGTGTCAAATTTAATTTTCGCTACTCTCTAGTTTAGATTAGTGATTAATTTGTTTGTGCTTCCATGATATTGTATGTAATTTGGATAATTAATCAATTTAGGTAATTAAATTAATTAACCAGTTTCAATCTATTTTAACCCAACAAATTTGAAATATGAAAGAAATTTATTCAAATAAAGAGACTTTTTCGATGAATGTAAAGCTCCTTAGGAGCAAAGTTTCTTCAGCATACATTACCTATATAGTCACCTGAGCGGCAGAATTGGCGGGGGAAACTCCAGCCACATCCACACTCAAGATCTCCTCCTCGACTTGAAGTAGCCCAAGATTCATCCTCTTTGTCATCGTGAAGGTCATCATCATCTGGAAGGCCTGTATTTGATTTAAAATTATTGCAGGTTTTGTTAGCCCTATAAATTTACACGAGTGCAAAATTTAAATTTTTAGGCATACAAAGATAGAGTAGCCCCTCCAATATGCTCATGGGGTGTCCACTCTTGAAAGCAGACGGCATGTTAGCTAGCAGTTGAAAACATGTGGTGCCATTTATATCCACCAAGTCTCGAAGCGAAACATCCCATTTTAGTAACTCCAAAGCTGTATCTGTAATTGAGAGTGAAAGAGAGAGAGAACTTTGAGATTAAAAATTAAAAAATTAAAAATTGAGTAATATTCAACATGAAATGAAAGAGAGGGAAAGCCTACCAAAGTGTTTGCCGATGATAGCTGTTTGAAGAATGGATTTGGTGTCTCCTCGCCTACGGTGCTTTTCCATTGGCCTGCTTTCCAGGTCAATAACTTCAATAATCTTCTCAATCAAAACCTTGACCATTTTTGTCCTACCAAATGCAGCGGCCCTAAACAAAGGAGTTTCACCTTCTTTATTTTTTTGGTCAAGTAGAGTTTTGTCAAAATCTAGTAACATTTTTGCCATTTCGACATTTCCAGTTGCTGCCGCTTCATGAAGTGCTGTGTTTTCAAATATATTCCCGAAGTTATACGAAAATGATGCATGATCTAATAAAAACCTCGGCAACTCCATGTTTTCGATGTACACTGCAATATGAAGCGCAGTGTCATTGGTGATTGTCAGAGGATAATCCAAGTATGCACTATCATTATCCTCGTGCTCGTAGTATTTCATCACCGCTGCCCAATCCTTTCTCATGAATGCTCGATAAGCTTCTGTCAATAATAAAATTCTCTCTGTTTTTGTCTCTCGCTCCCTCACTATGTCTCTCTCTATCTCCATTTCTCTTCTCTCCCCTCACTCTATGCAAGCAATCATGCTTTGTTCCATAGACTGCTCACAATTTAAAGAAAGCTACTGGTATCTACTTTGCTTGCTCGACTAACAAAGGCAACCATTGTAAACATAAAGTAAAAGGTTCTAGGCTGCAATCTTGTCTTTTCCAGCTTTGCCCAACCATTTTTCAATGAATTAGCATGGTTTTCCGGTAAGAAAATATGGATTCCTTAGGGTGTGTTTATTTGGAGGTGAAATAAGATGGAAGGAAAATTTTTGAGAGAAAATGGGAAGGATAATTTTTTTTAAGTGTGTTTGATTGGATGGAGAGAAAGGAAAATAAATGGTAGGGACGAGGTGTTTTCTCTTGGAGCAAACCAAAAAGTTCTCTCTCCAAAATGGAGAGAAAACTGAAAGAAGAAATTGGGCATCATTTTTGGACGATAATGCCCTTGTGTAGTTGCACATGGGCTTTGTCCACCGTGCTACTTTTCTTTTCTTTTTATCTTTTTTTCTTTTTGTTTTTTGATATGCCTCTTCTTCATCCAGTGCTCATATTTTCTTTTTTCTTTTGCTTTCTTTTGTCTTCTTTTTTTTTTTTTTTTTTTGGTTTAGATGTGATTTTTTTTTTTCTAGACATAATTTTTATTTCTCAATAAATTTAGGTGATTAATTTTTGTTTTGTTGTTTATCACTTTTCTACTTTTAACTGGGCATCATTTTTTAACAAGGGTATATGTGTAAACTTATAAAACTCATTTTTTCCATCCCTCTACTTTTCCACTTCCAACCAAACAAAAATGAGAGAAATTAAAATATTTTCTATCCTCCCACTTTTCCATCATCCTATCATTTTTTATCTTCTCACTTTTCCACCCATCCAACCAAACAAACTTTTAAAATTTCAATTTTCCAAAAGAGTTCATAATAGTAATGATTTTTTAGAGTCGAGATGAATTGAGTATTGATTAGATTGTTTTTGTGATTTTGTCTATTGCTTAAGTATTGAGTTAATAATTGGTAAAGTCTCTTATCGTCAAACAATAGATATGGGGTTCAATCCTTGTTTACACTAAAAAACTAATTGGTGTCTTGATCTGATAATAAAAAACAATTATCAAGAGCAAATGTCACAGGCTGAAATTATCTCTAAAAAAATAAAAAATAAAAAGTTAATAATTATAAGTGTGAAATTTTTGAACAATGTATTTTACCCGAACATGTGGCTGAATTCTAATAAAGTTATCATTACAACAATATGCGTATTATGTGGTCCACTTCTCAAGTAATTAGTTTTTATTTTTTAACTCAAGAATGCTTCAATAAGGATATAATGTACATCGCTCACTTTACACCTTCCAATAGAAACATGTCACATCAACATTTCACACAAATCAAATAGACATGCTACACACATCACTCCATCCTAATACACCCCTCTCCCTCTATCTATCTTACTATAACCGAAACATGCTTTTCTAGCCCTCTATATAACCACCCTACCACATCAACATTTGTTAGTGAAATGTTTGCGTCGCATGTTTCTTTTGGAGGGTGTAAAGTTAGTGTTTTACACAATATCTTTAGTGAATATATTCTTTTTACTTTGGCAGATTAATTAAATGTCTAAGATTATTTTATGTTTTCTCATACAAGTGATACCAACACACTTTTATTTCTTAGACTACATTTGCTGGGAGAAAGTATGGCTCTCAAAACGACTGTATTTGGAACTTAATATGGGCTTTGTGGAGCCTAGTTATGTTTGATCCGAATTATGACTCAACTTAAAATAATATTGTTACAATTTTTAATGGTAAATTTTCTAAAGCTTAATCCATGGAACCAAGGCTTGAGCCGATAGGACCCAAGTCATAGCGCTCATTGTGAATCTTATGCGCAAGATATAAAAACTGTTTTTTTTTAGATTAGGATTTTATGTTGTTTTTTAGAGAGAAAACTGTTCCGCTACATTTTGTATTTTTTCTTGAGAATAGTGAAATCTCTACAACTCCATGGACGTAGGCAAATTGCCGAACCACATAAGTCTTATATAATTATTTTTCTTTAACGTATATTTTTTCTCTATTTTTGCATCTCACAGATCTGGGAATTTAGTGCTCTCTCTCTCTCTCTCTCTCTCTCTCTCTCTCTCTCTCTCTCTCTCTCTCTCTCTCTCTCTCTCTCTCTCTGTGTGTGTGTGTGTGTGTGTGTGTGTGTGTGTGTGTGTGTGTGTGTGTGTGTGTGTGTGTGTGTGTGTGTGTGTGTGTGTGTGTGTGTGTGTGTGTGTGTGTGTGTGTGAGAGAAATCATACTTTGTTTCATAGATTGTTCACAAGTGAAAGAAAGTTTTCCGTATCTACTTTGCTTGGTAGAGGAATAAAGTTTAGCATTATAATCATAAAGAAAAAGGTGTTATGCTGCATTTTTTATCCGCCCTTTTTCGGCTTTATCCAATCATTTTATTAACACATTAATTATCATGGCTTTCCATGTTTCTCAATCTCATATTCCCATGGAAGTAGTCTCTAACACAGAGAATAAAAACCATAACCATAATTCTGTTTATGCTACTGGATTACCAATACCATCCACCACCACAATCCAAGATAAATGTTCTACCCAAATCATAGGTAGTATTTAAGGCTAGTTTGGAAGGAAGGGGGAGAGGGGGAGTAGAGTAGAGCCGGAAGTCCATTAATGTGGGAAACCAATATCTCTTAAGGTGGAAATGTGATACCTCTTATTAAAGCTAATTAAACATTTTGATTCTTGACCTATTGTCCCCATGTCAATACAATAGTAATTTTCACGAAATCATAGAATTAAAAAATAGCAGATCCATAATTGAATCCTATCAAATGCAAAACTAAGCTCTAAGCCAAGAAAAATCATAAATTAGCAGAGCGCCTGCAACTGTCAGAATGACCTAATAAGATTGAAAAACAATTTAAAGCTATAATCTTTCATATCTTTACAAACACCATATCAGAGATGCAATTTACATTCATCACCATAGATTTATTACATAAAATGTCTTTGTTGAGGCAGTATCCTTATAAGAAACTATAAAAGAATATTTGAGTTTGCTCAGGTTGTCAAGAGGGAACTTCCTTCCTTGATGAGAACAAATACACTGCCACCATCTCCCCTTGAAATTCGAAGTTCTTCATATAGGTATGTGGTAAGTAACCACGATTCAGCATTGTTGTTTGAGAAAGAGAACTTCAATGGTGGCTGGCGGGAAATGGTCTTTGCAACAGATGAAGCTGTGTCTTGAACAGAGTTGATTAAGCCCTTGAAGGGTGTAAGGTCAATCTTTTGCCCCAGAAATTCCACATTTTCAGGTATCACCATGGAGTCAATTAATTGGGGAGTACCAATGATACCTTCTTCAAATTTGATCTGAATAGAGGGGGAAAAATAGGAAAGGGCTAATTTAGAGCTAAATCCAAAGCTTCAAAGTTCTCTAAGGTGTTGATAGAAAAAAACATGGTCAAAGAGAATTTCTAAATGCAAAAGGTACTTGGAATATAATTTTGATTTGCACCCTTTAATGTGTGATCCTTAACAGAGATTTGAACCATATAATGCAAGAAATAATCTATAGCTTTAAATTGCTAGACTTGTAGGCATAATTAGCGATTGATGAGAAAGGATAACATTAAAAGAAACAAAAATAAAACCCGTACACTCTTTGGACTTCAGACTTCAAACTTGACATTTGGACTTCAGACTTCAAACTTGACATTGGTACTAATTGAAGTTGTAGCCAATGGCCCAGCAAATTGGACAATATTATGGACTGTAAAATTTTCTGAGTCAATTATCTGTGATATTTCTTCTACCGCCACTAAGGGCAGTGTACCCCTTGACAACAATGGGAACAAACCTGCAAAAGATGTTTACCTGCTCCACACACAAAATTCAAATTCACCATGTACATGACTATTCTCATGAGTAATAGAAGAAAAAACATGAGAACTCTTATGAGAAAAAATCAAATCTTGTTGTTTCATGATATATTTCCGATTTTAATCATTGTTATACATCAACTTCCAAGGATAACCACAACCCATTTCTCAACAAATAGCTAACACATTAAGCAACAACGTCATACCAAATCGAATTTTTTAGGTTGCTTTAAATTAATTATCTGTGCCAGACCTATAATGTAAAAACAAAACAGGCATAGGGGAATGCCATATGTAAAAACATTATCAGATCTAGAGACCACTATGCAAGTATGCATGCCTTAGATAACAAGAACTAGATGAGTGTAAAGATGCACCATTCTTGGGTTGATCATTTTGATACTGGCTACAAAGTTTGTATACAACCCAAGTCCCATGGATTTTAGATTTGGTGGATGTCTAAATTCCATGAAGGAGGCCAAACCAAATTACAAAGCAACTTGATTATCACAAATCACAAGCAGTCTAGTGTTGGATTCCTGTCTGTCTTCTAACACTAACAAGTACATATAAGAAGTCTCTTCAACCTTAAATAATTGTAGTTCAAATGGATACAGGGGCAGAGCTAGGGGGGTCGAGGAGGGGCAATTGCCCCCCCTGACCCCACCCCAAGCCCCACATCAAACTCAGTTATGCATTTGTTGCCACACATCAGTTATTATCTCTACTGTGTTGATTTGTTGCCACACATTAGTTATTATCTCTACTATTCTTTGTATTGTACGCCTAGATGTATTCTTTTCTTTTTTAATAATATTTCTAAAGTTATTAAGTCAAAATTGCTTCTTTCCTTTATGATATACCAATCATAAGTAGGCTATAAGTAAAGGTAGCAAAATAAATAAGAGATTTTAAAAAGTTGGATCACCATTTTTTGTTCCCAAATACAAATTTAGCATGAAAACTTCCCAGTTAATTTACCTTCTTTCATTCATGTTTATGTGTTTTACTTGTTTAAAATATTTACTTAAACTTATAATCACCTTAGAATTTAGAATACCTTAAGGATAACAGTGACTATTAAATTTCAACTCTTACATTAGGCACCAAAAAAGATTGAAAAAAGACGAGAACAAAATATAATTTACATGTACCTTTATATTTGATCTCCCCCCCCCCCCCCCCCCAAAACTAAAATTCTGGCTCCGCCACTAAATGGATACCTTGACAACTTGCTCTTGTCTCACTCGACTCTTGTCTCGCTCATCGTTCTTAGCCCTCAGCTAGTCCTGTAAAACAAGGTCACCAAAGCCTTCTTTAGCCTATTGATCTCGCTTGGCTCCACCATCTTCACCTCCTCCTCTTTCTCCACCACCAGACCCTCTTCCTTCTCAGGACCCAACTCCTCTTCGCTCCTCGCTCTGACCCAAAAACTCAGCCTTTCTCGGACCAATTCCCCAGTCCAAATCCAGGGTTTCTCGACCTGTTTTGCTCCGATTTTAACAGAATTGTTGGATGGTGAACAATTCTTTAGCAGTCTGACCTTTAACATTTCGGATTTTGATGAAATGTGGTACAAGTTTTTGCACTCGCTGCATTGATTGAAAACTATTATTTTTATGCAATTTGGGTGACAATAAGTAATAAGTTCATCCTACATCTCAATCTCCCTGAACAAGTTATGCTTCTTGCTCCCAAAAGAAGATGAGATTATTTTAAATGGGTAAAACTTAGATGTAGTTTTATAGATATTTTACCTAGGTTGCCTAATTTAATTCAAACATGTGATTGCATTGGCTAATAAACTATATGGTTGAATTAAATAATCTTAAAAAAAGATAACATTATTTCAGTTGCATTAGTAAATGTAATCACATAGTTGAATATAATTAGAAACACCATACATAGGTTTTGCCCATTTAGAATATAGTCCAAATCAGTCCGGAGTTGGAGTGGTAATCCAGGACAATAACGAAGCTGTGCTAGCTTCCTGTTCAGAAAAACTTCATCAAGCGTACAAGCCTAACGAGGTTGAGGCGCTGGCCGCTTTGAAGGCAGCCACTCTTGCGCGTGATTTGGGCTTTCGAAAAGTGATTCTTGAAGGTGATTCTCTCGGTCTGATCAAAGCATTGAAATCAACAGAGGATAGTCTTTCTCCAACAGGTCTGCTGGTAGACGATGTGAAACGAGTTGCTAGTAGTTTTGAACGATTGGTGTATTCTAATGTTAAGAGAAACGGCAATAAGGTTACTCATAGTCTGGCAAAAAATGCATTACGCATACCAGATTTACAAGTATGGATAGAAGATGTTCCATCGCATATTACTTCGATTTTAGATTTGGATGTAATTGTTTCGAGTTGTAATGCATCTACTTGTAAAATTGTAAATTCACCTACCATGAGAAAAATATATTTAAGCAGACACTAAAGAAAACCCAAAATTAGAAAATTAGTGCAGGGAAGTAAATTAAAATTGTAAAGATTATTAGAATATAAGCTCTAGGATCCAAGGGCCCAAGGTCCAGATCATATCCTATTCCTACCTAGGTTCAGTAAAGTAGCACAATGTCTTAGATTTTACTACATTTATAATGTTGTGTTACATGTGATGTACTTATGTACTATTAGACCTGTTATGTATGCTTATATAAATGTCTCCTATTCGTATCATTCATATGTAAATCACCCTCTCATGTATGAATGGGTTCCATGCTGATGGATCTACCCCAATGTGAGATGGTGGTTAAATAAGCTGGATACATACGGTACTTTTTCCTCTTATGCATGCTGATGGATCTACCCCAATGTGAGATGGTGGTTAAATAAGCTGGATACATACGGCACTTTTTCCTCTTATGTATAATTTATAGACACGATATAATAAAGATATTCAGTTTGGAAGGAATGAGCTAGGGAAATGCAGGCAAGAATAGCACCTTGAACCATTGAATCGCTGACTGCATGCGGAGGGCTTCCCCAGGCCTATCCCTCAACCGATGCTCACCCAAGTACGCAGTTTGATGCAAAATGGTTTCAAGATCGACATTGATCGACCTCTTAAGCCTCAGCGTTGGAACATGCAAATATTGTAGAAGATCCAAGATTTCTTTCCTTCGATATCTTGCTGCAATGTGAAGTATGTTCTCAAGTCGTTCATTTCTATGCTCAATTGCCTGAGGAAACCGTTTGAGAATAACCTCTACAATCTCTGTGATCCCATTTCTTGCTGCTGAAATTAGTGGAATCTCAGAAGATAAAGTAGGACGGGAATGCAGCCCATCTTCTTTAGCTTCCTCTTTGTCCTCGATTGTACCCAACCATGACTTGTCTGTTTGACCTAGAATTGTAGCAAGCCTCAGCACTCTCTTTTGCTGTATTTTTATGTCCCAAAGTCTTCTAACTGTTGAAAATCCTATTGACATCACATGAGAGAGCAAGATGAGACTAGCTTTCCACAAAAACCATTAAACATCAATTCTAATATACCATTTGACAGAAGCAAATATAATAGATTTAATATTGACTTACGATTACAATGCCACCAATTTTTACATGTTGATTGACACTAGTGATTAGTAATTTATACATTTAAACCGGTATCGAAATTTTGAATTGCACCGAGAGTGGCAATAGTACAGTATACAACAGTGTAATGAATATATGTCTTTATAAATAAATAAATAAATAAAATGGATTGTACCTTGAGCTATGCAACTCCAAACAGTATAGTATATCCTTGACAATATGGCTGCAAATTAGTGTGACTCAGGTCATCAAAGAAATATTTATATATTGGATTAAAAATTAAAAAGAGGAGCAGAAATTTATAAATGCTCTAATTAAAATAAATAGAAATGTAGAACAGTATGGCACCAGACCAGTGGTTTGTGTTTCATCGAAGAAACATTACCTTGTATTTTGAAAAAAAAAAAATGCCCAATTTCTTAACTTGTTATCATACTCTTTTTGCAAGATTTTGATGACTTCCAAAATCTCAGCTTGGTCACTCAATTGTAGGTGCGTTCATTTCTGCTCATTTTGAGACTTGCTCTTGCCGTTTGGGCAGTTCTATGGCATTAGGGTCTTGGGTCTGCATACCATATAAGTGTGCTATTTCTGTATTTAAAGGTAGGTTTACACACAATCTAAATATTAGAGAGACACACTCACACACATACTCTCATCAAACTATCATTTGCCCAGAGTCCTTGGATAAGATTTTCAAGTAAAGTGACATTGAATTTTAATTCATCCAAAAATATATATATTTTAGTTTCTAAAAGTATTTTATTAAAAGATGCGGTAAGGACATTCATTTAGGAAATACTTATAGAAACTTTTTTTTTTTTTTTTAAACCTGATTTTTTTGACAATATTTTATATTTCCTATAAATGTAATAACAAAACTTTTTTAAAATGATTCATTAACAAATGTCTTAAGGGCACCTATTAAACCATCTAAAACATGAAATGAATTTATTCAAATAAAGAGATTTTTTTTCCAAAGGAATGAAAAGCACCTTTAGAGCAAAGTTTCTCCAGTATATACATTATAAGGATTGGGACCAGTGCAGAGGAGCACTGGACCTATTAGGATGCTGACAAGTGGCAAACATTTGACATGTGTCAACATCTCAACAAATTCAATGCTCCAATGCACTAGACCCAAGTCAGTTCCTATATATATTACCTATACGATCACCTAAGTAGCAAAATTTGTGGGGACAACTCCAGCCACGGCCAAGCTCAAGATCTGCTCTTCCACTTAAGTAATCAAAGTTTCATTATCTTTGTCATCGTGAAGGCCGTCATCATCTGGAAGGCCTGTATTGGAGATGCAGGTTTAGTTAGCTATTATGTACAGAGTGAGAAATGTAATAAATTTTTCAAGCTGGTAACATATTTTGTGAGGCATACAAAGACGCTCATGGGGTGTCCACTCTTGAAAGCAGACGGCATGTTAGCTAGCAGTTGAAAACATGTCGTGCCATGCATGTTCATCCCTCAAGTCTCGAAGTGAAAAATCCCACGTTAGTAACTCCATAGCTGTATCTGTAAATAATTGAGAGAGAGAGATCAGAGAGAGAACTTTGAGGTTTTTTTTTAAAGGTTTTTAAAAATAAAAAATAAAAATAAAAAGAGAGAGAGAGAGTATTATTTAACATGAAATGAAAGAGAGAAATTAAGTCTTACCAAAGTGGATGCCTAGGATAGCTATATGAAGAATGGATGTGGAATCTTTTCGCCTGCGGTGCTTTTCCATTATGCTGCTTTCCCTGTCAATATCTTCGATAACATTCCCAATCAAAAACTCAACCATGTCTGTCCTGCCAAATGCAACGGCTCTAAACAAAGGAGTTTCACCAAAATTGTTTTTATGACCAAGTTGGCTTTTGTCAAATCTAATCATCAATCAATATATTACTAAAAGTTGAAGCGTAGTATTTAATGTTGCTACGCTCCCATTGAGCCACGTCAGCAGCCATGTCATTATCAATTTTTTTCCAATTTTTTTATACAATTTTTTAATACTTAAAGTGAATTAAAAACTCTATTATATTACAATCAAAATATCATATTTAATTTATCTTATTTTTAATTATTCTTATTTATTATTAAATTTTTAATTCCTTTTTAACTTTTCATATCCCTACTACTCTCTACCTTAACTTTCTTCAACCTTTCTTATTCCATTTCAACTTTTCAAATTCCCACTACTCTCAATATTAATATTATTCTATCTTTTTATCTTCCTTTATTTTTTACTCTTCTTATTCTTATCCTCATGCTATAAAATTGTCATTCTCCCTCTTATTCCAAGCATAATTTCTATTTTTCCACACACAAAAGCCTCTCTCTCTCTCTCTCTCTCTCTCTCTCTCTCTCTCTCTCTCTATATATATATATATATATATATATATATATTCCTTCAATTTTTGGTATATATATATATATATATATTTTTTTTTTTTTTTTTATTTTAGTGTAACAGGTTGACCATCAAAACATACTGATGCAGTATTGAAAGGTCCACCAAATGCATCGTAGAAATCAGTTTTAGACTACTAGAAGTCAGTTAGTTTGCTAAAATTGGAATTGACAGGTAATCTAGCTTGATACGATTTAGTTATATATTTTATGTTGTTATCTTTTTTATTCTCATTGGTTGTTAAATGTTATATTATTGCATTATAAAGATAGTATATAAAAATATAATATTATTTTATTACATAGCATAACTAAAATAATATGGTGTTTATTGCTATACATTTCATTTTTATTATTTTATTCTTATCTTATTTAATTCAACATTTAAATTTAGCAACATCCTCCATATCATAATTATTTATATTTTGTCTCATTTTTTTAAAAATTAAACGTATAATATTTTATTCAATAAATAAAAATTGTTCTTATAAAGTCTTCCCATGAAATTTTACAATGCATCAATGGAAAAATGAAATACAAAACAAATATCAATTTAGAAACACTCAATTTAAAAAAATAAATAAATAATAAATAATTTTCTTATAAAGTATTCCCATAAAACGTTACAATGCATTAATAGAAAAAGAGAATACAAAACACATGCTATTTTAGAAACACTAAATTTATAATAATAATAATATCAAACCAAACATATCATAAAATAATAAACTAATAGTTATAGATGTACTAACTTCATGGCAGCAAAATGGAGTAAAATAAAAATAAAAATGAACGTTACAATATACATATTTAGTATATTAGAATTATCATGAAATTTGGGAAAACAATAGGATGTTAACAAAGAGGAAGAGAAAGAGATTAGTAAAAGAAATCAAACGTCAATTAAATAAATTAATTAGTAACCGTTAATTGGAATACAAAGAGACCGACGGCTAAAGGAGTAAAAAATTAAGGCGAAACTACACAATTGGTCCCTGAAGTTTACCCTATGTGCGCAATTAGTCCCTCAAGTTTAAAGCGAGCACAATTAGTCCCTTAAGTTTTAAATCTGAGTTGTATTGGTCCTTTCACTAACTTCTGTTAACGGTGTTACTTACGTGGCTAACTTCACAATGACTTGACATTTTCTTTAATGATGTGGCATATTTTTAATTAAAAAATTACAAACTAATTGAGAAAAAATATTAACCGGTGTTTACCAAAAAACAATTCTATATTTTCTACCTACTGTAAAAACTCACAACGGGAGAGAAAGGGAGAGAGGAAAGAAATCAAACCCCAGTAAAAGAAAAGGAATAAACCTGTGACACGTTTGAAGAGAAGCAGTAGCTCGTACCCAGATCTGAGGCAGCAAGACTCAACATGGGAAAGGGACGCCGATGATCACCCGTTTCGGTTCTTTGATGACTTTGAAATCAACAAGTTTCACTATAACTATAACCATAACCCAGTTGGACCGAGAAGCTTTAGACAAGAACAAGAAGAAGAGGACGTTGAAGTTAAGGAAATCCCAGTTGATACCTTTGAAATTCGTTCTTCTCCGGCACCACCAAAGTCACCGGCGCCACCGCCACCTCCACCACCTCCTCCTCCTCAACCAAAACGTACTTACGAAACGGTGGGTCGTAAAGAGAAAGAAGCCAAACAAAACGACACCCAGTTCAAAGAAGTGAAAGAGGAAGAGAAAAACATACGTCGGACTCCACCACCAGCGCCTCCACCGCCGCCATCTCTGGCGGGAGTTCGTTCGGAGGAGCAGAGGTACGTGAAGAGTGGGCGTAAAAAGAGCAATGTGAAGAAGGAAATAAAAATGGTTTTGGCTTCAATATACAAGCAACGGAAGAGGAATAAGAAGAAAAGAAAGGATCCCTACGATGAGTCGCTTCCGTCTGAAGCTGACCGAGCTTATTCTACAAGGCCACTACCATCGCCGCCGCCGCCACCACCTCCTCCACCACCCTCTGTTTTTCACAGTTTTTTTAAGAAAGGGTTAATCAAAAGCAAGAAAGTTCACTCAGTCTCAGTCTCTGCGCCACCACCTCCTCCTCCGCCGCCACCCCCATCAACTTCAACCTCATCGAGAAAGAAAACCTGGGTTCCACCCAAACTTCACCGGCGGTCAAGCTCGGCCACGATCGGCAAGCCACCATATCTTCAATTGTGAGGGATACTGGTTGAAGTATTCATCCATGTCTCCCTATACAGGTTTATTCCTTTTCTTTTACTGGGGTTTGATTTCTTTCCTCTCTCCCTTTCTCTCTCGTTGTGGGTTTTTACAGTAGGTAGAAAATATAGAATTCTTTTTTGGTAAACACCGGTTAATATTTTTTCTCAATTAGTTTGTAATTTTTTAATTAAAAATATGCCACATCATTAAAGAAAATGCCAAGTCATTGTGAAGTTAGCCACGTAAGTAACACCGTTAACAGAAGTTAGTGAAAGGACTAATACAACTCAGATTTAAAACTTAAGGGACTAATTGTGCTCGCTTTAAACTTGAGGGACTAATTACGCACATAGGGTAAACTTCAGGGACCAATTGTGTAGTTTCGCCAAAAATTAATTAAAGATGACCCTACGAATGTTATTATAAACTTTACAATGCAAATAAATAAGTCGTTAAATTCACTTAATTAAATCATATAATAATCAACTTAATAAAATCATACAAAATTTAAACTTGAAACTAATCAAACTCTAACCTAGAAAATCATATTTATTATCAAAACTAAAAGGAAAACATTCTTCAGTAATAATAGAAATATATAAGAAATAAAGATGAAAATTTTCCAAAAAAAAATTTTTTTGACATTTCATTTAACATTATTTATAAATAATAAAATATATATAAAAATAAATAAAAAAAAACCCCTTAAATGCTTATATTCTTCACACACCATGACTTTTAAAATCTAATGAAAGGTTCAAAGAATTTAACTCTCATTTAATGCCTCTATTATGAAAATCAACAGCCAGTAAAATATGATAATAGTAAGAAACGTTATAAATGAGAACATGAAAAAACTAATTAGCCATTATTATTATGGAATAGATGTCTTTTTTTTATGCATCTAAGAAAATGAAATGTATAGGGTTTACTTATTAAGATATATGTAAAGATTCACGTTAAAAAAATATGTAAAGGTTTTTTTTTTTAAAAAGGTAAATGTAAGGTTTTTATTAACTTAAAAGACAATGAAAAACCAATTTTTAATTGCTACAATCGTCGCTACTCTATAAATCACACAAAAACTATATTCAATATCCTAAACAACATAGTTAGGCCCTTTTGGATATACACCACCATATTCAACTTATAAATTACAATCCAAATCAATCACACAATTACACAATCAAAGCATGAACATGTAACATGTATTACCTTCTGAATTATTGCTTGGAATTTTCACAATTATTGAAAGAGAATCTCCAAATTTAATTTTTAGAAAACATCAAGACAAGGTGAATTTTATTCTTTCTAACTTCCATGAAATGTTACAATGCATCAATGGAAAAATGAAATACAAAACAAATATCAATTTAGAAATGCTCAATTTAAAAAATAAAATAAACAATTTTCTTATAAAGTATTCCCATAAAACGTTACAATGCATTAATAAAAAAAGAGAATACAAAACACATGCTATTTTAGAAACACTAAATTAATAATAATAATAATAATAATATATAAGAAATAAAGATGAAAATTTTCAAAATCTTTTTTTTTTTACATTTCATTTAACATTATTTATAAAAAAATAAAAATAAAAAAGACCTTAAATG
The DNA here is from genome assembly GCF_932294415.1 of Quercus robur. Lineage (NCBI taxonomy): Eukaryota > Viridiplantae > Streptophyta > Magnoliopsida > Fagales > Fagaceae > Quercus > Quercus robur. The sequence continues at coordinate 72,743,857 of NC_065538.1, read as the reverse complement.
CTTATATTCTTCACACACCATGACTTTTAAAATCTAATGAAAGGTTTTTTGAAGAAAAAAAAAAGTAGATGTAAGGTTTTTATTAACTTAAAAGACAATGAAAAACCAATTTTTAATTACTACAACCGTCGCTACTCTATGAATCACACACAACGCTATATTCAATATCCTAAACAACATAGTTAGGCCCTTTTAGATATACACCACCATATTCAACTTATAAATTATAACCCAAATCAATCATACAATTACACAGTCAAAGCATGAACATGTAATATGTATTACCTTCTGAATTACTGCTTAGAATTTTCACAATTATTGAAAGAGAATCTCCAAATTTAATTTTTAGAAAACATCAAGACAAAGTGAATTTTATTCTTTTTAACTTCCATAGAAAAAAAATATTACGCACATTATTTCAACCCTTATGGAAAAGAAGGTTTACATGTAGCATGCAAAATATGTTTAATTGACTTAGAGATGTAAAAATTAGTCAACCAACTATGGTAGAATTATAGTTTCAAATTTTAAATAAAACAATTCTACAATAATAAAAAAATTATTTTGTGATAAATATGATTATGAAATGCATTACTTTTCATTAAATTAGTTCAAATTACAAAATAATAATAATAATAATGAGATCACCATAAAAAATAATCACGCGCAACACACAAATCTGTGACTGGTACTATATATAATAGCAGAAGCCTTTTTAAAGAGATGCTGCCACGTTAGGAAAAAAGGCTATCTAAAATTCTGACACATATGACTTAAAAAAGCGATTAATTATATTGGTCGGTAACGCTACAACACCGTTTAAAAGCCTCTCATTATAAGTATTAAAAAAAAAAAAATTAACCGATTAAACTAAAATGTACACCACGATAGAGACAGAGAGAGGCGATGAGTACATGGAGACAGAAGCAGAGAAAGAGAGAGACGATGAAATCAAAAGCCTAGGCAGAATGGTAAAAGGCACGGAGTGGGGACTGGGGAGAGAGTAAATATGCCACCATCATCCATTTTTCTTCACGCTGCCACTCTCTAATACGCAAACCCAAATCGTGAGATGGAGTTCGTAAGAGGGATAATCATTTCGGTACAAATCAAAAGAAAAAAGACTGGTATAGAGAGAGGGAGTTCACTAAGCCGTATGCCCGCAAAAGTCTGATCTTCCACCACCATCAGACTCCTGTAACTCCACAGGTAAATTTTTTTTTTTTCATTGTTAAAATTTATGGATTAATTATTATTTAGATTTGATTATTTTGGTCGGATTGATATCAATTTAGGTGTTTGGATTAAATTTGATTAAGGTATCTGGGTAAGAATGCTTTAGTTTGGGGTATTGGAGTTAAATTAGGGATTGGGTTTTTATTTTTATTTTTTCCTCTTTTTCTTTTCTTAGGTCTAAACGTGGGAATTGGAGTCTATTTTTTGGGTGGGAGTGTAGAATTGTGGCAGTGTGGGAGTGCTTTTTTTTTTTTTTTTTGTTTAAATAAATTCTAAACGTGGTAGTGTTTTGATATAATTATATTCCATCTTCCCAATTAAATTTTTCGTTTCTCTTCCATCTTTTTCTCCAATAGCAGAATACTATTTTTTTGTGCCAGATAAAACCGTTGGGTCTTCTGCAAAAAGAATTACTCAATCAAGGTTTAAGGTTTGGCCACCTATTACCCTAATTTCCCATTTATTTTTTTCAAATTCTTGATTTATGTTTTGTCAACTACTGTATTGGTTAGATTTTGTTTTTGTTTGGAAGATTTTTGTTAGATTTGTACTTTTTTGTTTGCCCCTGAAATTTGAATTGATTTATGTTTTATTGATTTTTGTATTTAGGTTACATTTGATTTTTATTTGGCATTTTTTTTGTTAGATTTGTATTTCTTTTTTTGCTTTCCCCTGAATTTTGAATTCATAGAAAAAAACATAGAAATTCTTTTTTCGCTTTCCTACAATTAATGATGTTGTGACACATAGGAAAAAACACCGATCTAAAAATTTGTCATGTTCACAATTAAAAAGTGAAACATTAATTAAAAATTTTTCAAATTTAAATTTTTTTTTGGTTGATGAATGGCTTTGATTATCCGTTAAAGCATAGTGGGTCACCACACGGGGATGGGCTCCTCTCCCATTTCTTTTTCTCCCATTCTCTTCAGTTTTTAAATAGATGCTTGACATCTGGCAAGATTAAATCTAAGGATCAATTATCAAGCCATGTCATATTTCACAAAGACTCCTTGGCTCCTTCCATCATCTGCTGATTCTGCTTCCCACTAAAACACATTCACTGCTTTCCTTGCCGCCTTCCATCATCTCATTCCCACTAAATCCTGTAATATCGCTCTCCATCTCTCTCAAATTTTTGATTCAGCTTCAACATCACTCTTGCATGGTATTTCTTACTTTTTCCTTTCCTTAATTTTTGAAATGAGAAGATCTAAGATAGTGAATTCTTCCCGAAACCAGTTTTCATCAATCTATTGGGTGCATCGTGTATTCTTCCGAAAGGGAGAAATTTGATCAAAGAAGTCATCTCTTGCTAAAGTTGGAGCTCTTTTTTCAGTTTGTGTTAAATTATTAATGATTTCTATAGAGAATGAAAAGATAGTGGTGGAATACATGTGGCTAGCAAAGGATTCCAAGGCGCAGGAAAGAATATATCCAATGTAGAAGACTTTAATTTCAAGAGACTTCTATGGTCATGGCACACACACGGCATCCACAGCAGTTGGTAACCATGTACCTAGTGTAAGTTACTTTGGATATGCAAGAGGCACAGCCAGTGGCATGGCTCCCTGTGCACATCTTGCCATGTACACATGTGGCAAAAATTTGAGTATACTTATGACTTCCTTCATTTTGCATTACTATGTAGCACAACAATTGTATTGAAAGCTTCCTTTCTCTGATTGAAATGTACTACCCTTGAGGACTAAGTTGAGCAACTTGTGAAGAGAAGCAATAGTAACCCTTGAAATGCTGTGAAGGTGTTTGTGAAAATGCTTAGGCCGGTGGTAGCTTGTTTTTTTTTGTAAAAGTACCTCATCAACAAGGGTGAATGCAAGGCTGTAGGGTCTTTTTTTTTTTTTTTTTTGTTGGGTGAATGCAAGGCTTGTTTCTGTATTTTTTGCTCATGTAACCATTGTACATTATCTTGATTAATGAAATTTTTTTGTTGGAGTTCTGTACAAATGGGGTCTCTCTATATTTGTTTTTTCTTTGTATCCTTGCGTGAGATATTATAGAATAGGTATAAAAATATGAATTGCAGGAAATTTTTATGGAGCAATTTGACAAAACTTGTTTGCTTCAAGAATTACAAATGCATTAGACTTTGTGTTTGAATCTTGCAATTTCTTCATTGTGCCTCTCTAGAGTCATCACTATGACAGTGATGTTGTATTTGCTTTCCTTTTTGAGTGCAAGCCTTGGGAAATACTTTGCTGCGTGAGCTACAAGATAAGCACATCATAGCAACTGGAATATTACACTTTTCTACACACAATTGCTTATCTCATATTGGCTTAAAGTTGAGTTAAGCAATTGATTACAAAATTACTTAAAGATATAGCTAATACTCCATTAATTTCCAAGAGAGCATAAGAAAATGAATATTTTTGTAGGAAAATTTAAAGAAATTTCTCTTAAGACACAAGAAAGAGAAAAATGGGTCATTTGATCTCTTCAACTTGGATGCTATCAAAGTTTCTCCAAAAGCTATATTATAAGCAATGCCAAAAATAGATTACTTCTCATGCTTAAAACTTAGCACCACTGGTTGTGATGTCCTACTTCTACCAAAGATAATAAAACAATGAAAAGCAATCTGAGGTAGCCAGAAGATGCAAGCAATCTAGCTACAGCATAAGCTTCTAAGTTGAAGGAGATGGAGCTCATGGCTGTACAAAAAAAGGATTTTTTTTTGGGCATCACTCCCTTCCCTGCAATCATCCAACCTCTTATTAGTCACTTGAATGAGTAAAAGTATGAGATGGTAGCATCTAAGACAGTCCAAAAATTCAATTCCATATTGATTTTTTTTTTTTTTAATGTTATGTTTTTTAAAGATAAAATTTATGTTGTGGTATCAAGTGAGCAATAGTTTCTTGCACACACACAATTCTAGTGATAAATTCAACAATGGGATATAAAATCACAATAAGTACCTGAGGTTAGGGGTGTGCATGGGTCGGGTTGGGTTGGGTTGAAGGGAGTTTTTGACCCAACCCACCATGGTGGGTCAAAAAAAACCCAACCCAACCCAACCCATCACATAAGTCCAACCCAACCCAACCCAACCCACATGGGTCGGGTTGAACCCATGGGTTTGAAATTTTTTTATTATTATTATTAAATTGAGTAAAAAAAAATTAAAATATTAAAAAAACCTAAAGATTAGTATCAATGTAACTCCTTAAAGGCAAACAACATTAATGACTAAACAACATTAATATATATTTAAAATATATTTTATATTTAATAATTTTTTTAAAAAAAAAATCAATTGTAGGGCACTTTTATATATATATATATATATATATTTAAATATATATTATATATTTAATAATTTGCATTTCCTCAAGTCCTTCTACTAATACTAATTTAATATATATATAATATATTATATAATTAATAAAATTTTTTAAATAACCAATTTTTCCTATCCTATATAAAAGCCAATTAGTTCACACAAATTCTAATAAATTAATATTGTTGTTTAGTCATTAGTGTTGAGCCTTCAAGGAGTTACATTGATACTAATCTTTAGGTTTTTTTAATATATTAATATTTATATTTTTTTCTACTCAATTTAATAATAAATAAAAATTTGTCAAACCCATGGGTTCAACCCGACCCACGTGGGTTGGGTTGGGTTGGGTTGAATTTATGTGATGGGTTGGGTTAGGTTGAATTTTTTTTGACCCACCATGATGGGTTGGGTCAAAAAATTCCCTCAACCCGACCCAACCCGACCCATGCACACCCCTATGACTACAACTGTTTTTTTTTTAATTATTAAATAAATAAATATATATATATATATATATATATATAAGTGTCCTACAATTGATTTTAAAAAAATTATTAAATATAAAAATATATTTTAAATATATATTAAATATGGGTGGGTCGGGTTGGGTTTGGCGGGTTTGTAATTTTATGACCCAAACCCAACCCAACCCGCCATAAAATTTTTTTTTGTAACCCAACCCAACCCACCAAGCCTTAAAAACCGACCCAACCCGGTGGGTCGGGTTGGGTTGGGTCGGGTTTGGTGGGTCGGTGGGTTTTTTGCACACCCCTACCTGAGGTTTATGTCATGGTGGTGGAACATGTGGTTGGAGGAGTTAAGCTAGATGCGAGAGTTTGGACTTTTTTGCTTCTATTTTTTTTATTTCCCTTTTCAAGACATCCTTTCAACCGTTTTCTCCCACGCGAAACTTCCCTTCTCTTTAAACCTTTTGCTTGTATGGTACATGTGCTCTTGACGACCTAATTTTCACAAGACATTGAGGAAGGCGTAAGGGTCTCACACGGGGATTCAATCTTTAAATATTCTTCTAGTTTTGCATCTAACTCACTTGCAAGACTTAGAAGGAAATCAGATGCCTCTTTAGATTCAGCAGCTTTACCCATCAATCTAACATAAGTGGTGCATAAATTTCTATAACGAGCTCGCATTTCTAGCTTAGGGTCACTTTGTACCTCACACTCATGAATATCCAAGACAGTTCCAGCCCTTGCATTCTTGGTCCATCTCTTCAATATGAATTGTTCAGGGATCATCAACTTAATCTTCATCTCATCGAGTACTTTCAAAATATGGCTACACATAATTCCAACAAACTCAAAATTTTTACAACTACATGTAATCAAACCATTTGAAGATGTAACTGTATGTTGCCTAGAACCTTCACAATTATGAACTTTATATGTAGAAACTGGTCCACTTTGATGAAAAGTGTCAACAACCACCATCAATGACTTTTCGAACTCATCTTGGAACATAGTAAAAACAGCTCCTGTGTAGATATCTCTGGCATGTCTCAACAAAGGAACATTAACCTTCAAAGTGGGAATTTTTTGGCTCATGTCATAGTTTGCACAAACTTCATTATAACGGACATCATCAACAACCCTTTGAAAATGTTTGAAAAATTGTACTATGTCCAAATCAGACTTCAAATAATCTTTTAAAAGAGAGTTGAAACTCTCACTAAGCTGTGTACTTTTCTTACCCGCAGAAAAGGTATTTCTCCCATACACCATAGCCCACTTTTCTCGCACTTTAAATAGATCTTGCAACCATTCATTTTCTTGAAGATCATATTTTTCCAACATATTCTCCCAAGCACTAATGAACTCCTCTTCATACTCACCATCATATATGCAACTTCTAAAATCAGCATTGAAGGTTTTTTGGCTCTTAAATAGATGATTAAGATTTTTAAGAGCATTTTGATAAATATGCCATAAGCACAATCTATGATAAGTCTCTAGCATCACTAAAGATATTGCCTTTGCCATTGCAGGATCTCGGTCAGTAAATATTGTCTTTGGCTTTTTATCAGACATACACTCAAAAAATGTATGAAATAGCCATTCAAATGACTGACTAGTTTCATCATATAACAAAGAGGCCCCAAATACGACTAGTTGATAATGATGATTTACTCCAACAAATGCTCCAAAAGGTCGACACTCTTTATTGGTCCTGTAAGTTGTGTCAAAGAATACCACATCACCATATATACCATAGTTGAAAATCATTTTAGCATCAGCCCAGAATATGTTAGTGATTTGGTCTTCAACATCCAATTGAACCCGAAAAAAGAATGATGGATTTTCTGATACTTGACCAAGAAAATAATTCAAAAGACCCTCAACTTCACCTTGCTGCAAATCTCTTTTCCTCTTAGTCCTCAAATAATTCTTATGATCTTGCTTAGTAAAACCAAGATTTTCTCTACCTCCAACTTGACAACTCATTAATTCATGTGCCAATTTAGGTGGTATACCTGAATTATCTGCCAACTCAATTTCAATAGCTTGAACATCAGTAATAATTCTTTGAGAAGGTAACATGTGTACACATGACTTATCCACTAACTCATGATTGTGATTTGATTCAAAATCAATGACCCGATATTTTCCATTAGCTTGAAGAGAAATGGTTAGTCTTGCTAAGCAACCAGTTCTAGTTTCTTTTCGCGGCTTTTTCACAACCACTCGCTTGTCTTTTTTTCTGTAGCCTTCCTTATAACAGACAAATCTTCTACTTGATATTACTCCACTAAATCTATCCTCATTTTTCCATTGCTTTCGAATGCTAAATCCAACTTCTTTAGCATATTCATTATACCATTGGTGAGCATGCTCTTCTGAGTCAAACTCCATTTTCCAAACAGATATTTTCTCTTGACAATCAGAATTCTGCATAATATTAGCATAAATATCTTCATTTTCTTTATCACCTTCAAGGCATATTTGTTCATCACTAATTATAGGCATTATACTGACTAGTAACTTTGAAAAGAGGAGCACCTAAAGAGAAATTCAAAAACCAAATTAAAGCAAAACAAGTTAGTGTTGTTGATAAAACAGTCAATGATATAAAAATAAAACAAATAATAAGAAACTGAATACCCATGTTTACTTGCTGCATTACTAAATATTGAATTACTAGTATTGAACAAATACTTGATAATACTAGATAAGGAAGTCAAATCAGATTTAAGAATACTGATTGCAATTGTTTTGATCACTTAGGAAATAATTTTCAAAGTCTAAAAGCTAAAATAGTAGTGAAGCAAAAAGAAAAACAAATCCAAATCAAACAGGGAATTCAATTATTTGTTAGGAAAGAGTATAAAAACTACGGAGGGAAAAAAAAAACACAAATAAATAATGCAAAGAATGATTGAGCACCTATTGGAATTCAGAACTTTCAATTCCAGTCAAGCTGTTAAAATCAACAACGGTTCTGTTTTGTGGTCTCACTAAACAGGGGATTGCTTTGTGGTCTCACTAAAGTTGGAATGATGTAAAGATTTTTATCTTGGGTACACTCAGTAGAAAGAAAATCTTCTTTGCTGGGTTGGAATTCGAATGACTGGAAGATTTTGCAATTGTAAGATATTTTAGTGGGTTGCTCAAAGGTTTTAGCGCAATGGCTTTTTGTGAAAATTTTGAGCGCGGGAAGCAGAGTTTTGTACTAATCTATGTTAAATGAGATAAATTTTTGCTCATGTGACGTGGCTTAATGAACATCCTTAGATTATCTAACTGCCAGATGTCAAGCATCCATTTAAAAACTGAAGAGAATGGGAGAAAAAGAAACGGGACTACTAAGGACACCACACGTTCAATTCCATTGCTAAGGACAACTTAGTGGTTCAACATTCTCTGGTGGTTAGTCAGCTAACTTTTTCTTGACCTGTCTATATTTGATAGATGATGGTAACTTGGTAAAGAAGTGGACTACTAAAGAAAATCTCTACCCAATCCGCAAGCTTGATCAGTCTAAAGTAAGTATTGATAGTGTATTATTATTATTATTATTATTATTATTATTATTATGAGAAAGGGACTACTTTTTATTGTTTGAAATTTCCCCTTCTCTAAAATCTTTCTCCTGTGGTTTTTTTAGCTCACATTAGAAGAAAAGAACTCTGACAGGGTTTTAGTGGTTATAAGTAATGAAGATTCAAGTGATTGGATGAACTTGTCTAAAAAGTGATTTGGGTTTTGAAAGATTGGATCTTGAGGGCAAAGAGTAGCTGGAATCAGATCTTTAAGTTGCAGAACTAAATTAAATGGTTGGTGTTTGATAGTTATTTGGACTACGGTTTAATTATATATTGGAGGGTTTAATTTGAGAGATTATATAAGTTTACCACAATATTTATGTTTATTGTGCGTGAGTTCATATTAGTAGGTTTTTAAAATTTTGCTCAAGTTTTATTGACAAAAAAGTATTAAAACTATTGATTTTCATATACATATTTTGTGGCCTTTGGTGAACTTGCATTGGGTTAGTGATGTGAAATTAAGTTACATAAGACCATTTGGTGTCAAAGCATATAAGAAAGTGGATTATTGATATATGGATGCATTTACAATTTCTTATAGCATTATTCTTGACAAATCAAAAGTAATCTATTACTCCTTTATGCAAAGCTTTTTTGTGCAATTGGCCTTATACTTTTTAGAATGGTAAGCTTTGATTTAGAACCATTAGATTTTCCCCATGAGGATCTTCACTTGGAAATCAGATTGAATTGCATATTTGAGGTTTGAACTTGAAGTTACAAAATTAGTCAAGATTGGTAGATAAGTTTTGAAGACAAGATAAAAATCAGATTATAGACAGATTTGCTCTAGGATTTCTGAATTTTTTTATTTGCTAGGCTTGCATTGGATTGGTTTTTTTGGGATAGTGCTTTGAGATTCCTTTATATAGTGGTTTGTGGAAAATGAGTTTCCATAGCTTTTAGGGTAGTTGTAGGAAACTTCAAGAAGTGTCAATCAAGTTGCAAAACTTTGGCTTTCTAGGTATTTTAAAATAAATATTAAAAATGCTTTGTTTTTTCTTTCCCTTTTTATTTTGCTTTCCTATTCATCAACTGTATGTATATATATATATATATATATATATATATATATCAAACCAAGTAATTTTGAGTTTTAGTTCACAATTTTACATTTTTTTTAAAACCTAATGAGAAAGCTAATGAAACAAGCCGGACTGCTCTCAGCTTTTTTTCTGGAGCCAAAACCACATAAACCTTAAACTAGAGAGAGAGAAAAAAGAAGAATAGGAGGTTATGCGTTATTACTTATTAGCAAAATATAACATTGAAGTTATGCCTGAATTTGTATGCAGGAACTCACTGTTTTTAATTGTCCATGAATGTTTTTTTTTTTTTTTTTTTGGTTGAAGAAGCATTGGAAACGTGAATTGCAGAATTTTGTCACCACAAAAGACAAATTTGGATTTGGATCTTATTGTCATACAATATTTGTTTAGTAAAGGAGAAAAAAGTGGATTCAGTTTTAAAGTTCAAAGTAAAGTTTATTTCCCTGTAACATTGAATTGTTCATATTGTAATTTGATTCAATTTGTCAATTTGGTGATGCCCAAGAAACTTGAGGAGATTGCATTTGGATGTCTCATACCTAATTACTCAGGAGGCAAGTAATCTCTTCACTTATTATGACAGTAAAAGTCCACAACAACTGCGAAGGTCAAATAGCCAAATTGTTTTCCTTCCCTAAATGTGCTACCCTTTCATCAGACTCTTCTTTTACATTAAACCTTCATCTCTTGGTTTCACGACCACCACATTAGACCCTTTCTCCCTTCTATTCCTAAATTTGCAACTCCTCTGTTCCTTATATTTCTTATGATTCTTGAAGATTACAAACCTCTCCAACACTGTAACTATTTAGTCAAAAGCCTCTCTAATCTGTGAGATTATAATATAATCTCAAGTATTTGTTTTGCTATGAGCCAATTACAATGTCGTAAACACTCTCCTTATCTATGTAAGGAGGTCAGTTTTTCTTTGATTTTTTGGGTATTTTCTGATTATTTTTGAGAGTTTTTTCTACATATGATTGTGTAGATTGGATTTCTCTGTGGGTTATGTTCTGTGTAAGTCTGTCATTCTTGGGAAATTTCAGTTCCTTTTTTTTTCCTTAAACTTCTCTCTGCGATTTATCAGTTTTGAAAGATTTAAGTTTTGAAGACAAGCAATGAGTTTTACATTTTAAAAAAATATTTAATTTTGACCAAAACGTTGAAGCAAACAGAATTTGTACTGCTTTATTTAATTAATTGGGTTGGTAGAGGAATTCTGTTGATGGGCTTTGTTGGTGATAGAATGAGATATTTGAAAGATCATTTTGAACAATTTAGAAACTACAAGATGGGAACAACCCAGATTTTGTGGTTGAGGTTTTGTCTATTTTAGAAGCTATGCCTAGAGCACTGTGACTCATAAGTATTTGTAATCTATGTAGTTAATTTAGGAAAAAGTTTGTTTATTGATTTATTTTTTGTTTATGGGTAAAAGGAAATACTTTACTAATAGGAAAGATGTTTACTAATTTATTTATATATTTCACTTCTGTAGAGAACAGAAAATTGAGGCTTTAAAATAGGTAGATGTCCATGTTCATCAGTTTGAGTAGTAATACTAATGCCAAATATTTACCCTTTTTTCTCCTTTATTTTCTATTGTCTCTTTCTGCATCATTATTGGTAGTATGTCTTGAGAAAGAATAAATTCTTTCAAACAATCCTGTGATCCTTTCACTTTGAGAGAGATAAATGTACACACATGGAAATGAATATTTCATTTTTTATGTTTTCTAGCAAACATAGTTTAAACTTTTAATGAGCATTTTGCCTCATAAAACTTTTGTTTTTCATGTAGACACTAAATACCGAATATTAAATTTGATGTTTGTGATGTTCTTTCGTGATCAGATTTGTATTACTAGAAGGGTAATTTTTAGTGTATGTTTCTTGAAGTTGTTCTCTTTGAATTTTGGAACTGTCTCTGTATTTAATTTAGTTTAGTGTAGTTGTTCATCTTTTCTTTGCGGGATCTCTTATTGTCACTTTCATATATAACAAATTTTTGGGGAAAACATCATTGTCTGATCCTTTAAGCAAAAATATAGATACTAATATAAAAGTGATTTGCACAATGAATGCACCATTGTCATCTTTTATTCATGATGAGTTTCACTTTCACAGTTGCAGAACCTATTCACAATTATGGTGTGCTAATGCTGGATGGCACAATGGCAAAACAATAAGCCACATAGAGCAAATGGATGGAAGTCTATATACTTGAGGGTGGCCGATGCAATAATAGATTTGCCACAAAGTGTTCATAAAAGAAATGTTCAACCTGTGTTGATGCAAAGGATAACTTCCACTCTTTTAAGTTTATGAAATTTTATATGTATTACTTCTGTGATCTATTGCCTTTATGAAATTGTAGATATGTTTCTGCAAATATTGTGGTTTAAAATGTGACAAAATGTATTGTTTTAAATGTTGTAAACTAAACAAAAAATGAGAAACCTTTAAATATTTGAATTCTTATTTTCAAATATGCCTTAGTGTTTTGCAAAAAAGTCCTACGCTTCTTTATAATAAAGGCATTCTCTTTGTTGGTGTAAAAGTAAAGCCTTTTTGGTTGCTACGCTACTCCAAAAGTACATATTTATAGTCTTTCAATTGCTATTAAAAGTGTGATGAAAATTATTAAAATATAACAAGATGCTAACTTTTGTTTTTTGCTTGACTTTGTGATTCATTAGATTGATTAGAAAAGCTTTAAGAAATTAAAAAGCTTTTGTTGGTTTTTGAAGTGGTGCTTCAATTTTATTTGTGTCTACATAATTTCAAAATCATATAATTATGATACAATTTTGTCTCTGTTTTGATGAAATAACATAAATTGAAGTATTTCACTATAGGTGCTAGAAAGCCATCTTCACATGGAATTGAAGTTGGTATTGTCATTGCAATTTTATCGTGTTCTATCATGTCTGATACTTTGTACCTGTTGGATGACATTTGGTGAGTTTGGATGGTTGTTTAGGACGTAATCTAATGTAGAAAAATTTAGAGGAATTACCACACATTATATTTTTATCTTAGTATTAAAATTCAATTTTTAAATTCTAACTCAGATCTCAAGCTTCAGAGAATACACCTGAATTAATTTTATTTTTACACCAAATTTCATGATTTTAACGTATTTAGCACACCCACTCCTATTCTTGCCTTTGTTTTTTTTCTTCTTGGTATTTAATTTTACTATTATTTCTCTTTTGATTTATGGCTCTGATTTATTGGAATGCTTTTTTTTTTCCTCTTGATATTTAATTAAAAATTGTTCTATTAGACTTGGTATCTATTAATTTTTGTACTGCTCAGGCTATTAGGTTTAGTTTATTGGCAGGGTTTTTAAATATGTTGTTGTCGTTGTTAGCTTTGCTTATTTTGTTTATTCATTTGTTTTTTATTGTGTATGTCACATTCTTAGTATTAAACAGAGGCAAACCAGGACATATGGTGCCAATGTTGTTGAATAGTAGTTAACCTCCTAACTTCTAAAATTCTTATTCCTTTTAAGTTTGACATTAATTATGATTGAATTATAGTCAAAGCTGACAGTTTTTTTTTTTTTTTAAATAGTTGCATTTTCAATTGATTTAGGAATGACTACTATTCTAACAAGTAATAACGTAATAACTCAATTGTTACACACACACACAAAAAGGAGAGTATTGTGAAAAATATGTTGTAGATGATGAATGATTTATTTAGTAAAAATAAAAGATAACTGAAAGATTCAAAAGACTGAACATTTACTCGACGATATATGTTGTCACTATTGTTTTGTTGAAATATATATATTGTCACTTGGATCATACATGATGAAAGAAACTATGTTTGTGGAAAATGGCAGCTTAAGTATATCAGCTGTCCATGCTTGTATTTATAGAAGTATCAATATACAAGTGATAAATATCACTAAAGAATGTGATAATTACAAGTAAAAGGAAAAGATAAAGATAAACTTTACAATCATGATTACACCTATCTAGCATAATACTAATCTACTGATATGGACTGCAATCTGGTGTTGGATACAATCTTAGCCTGATTATCATCTCTAACAAACTTGATTTTATCTTTACTGGTTATGCTAACATCCCCCCTCAAGCTGAAGGGAAGTGTGGAGACCCTAAGCTTGGATCGAAGAAATTCAAATCTATTAGATGTTAAGCCTTTTGTAAAGATGTCTGCAAGCTGTGCATGTGTTGAAATGAATCGAAGTTGAATATCCTTATTAAGCACCTTCTCTCTAATGAAGTGATAATCAACTTCAATATGCTTAGTTCTAGCATGGAACACCGGATTTGCTGCTAAGGACAAGGCACCTAAATTGTCACACCATAAAGTAGGCGCAGCAGAAAGTAATATATGAAGCTCACGAAGAAGAATGCGAATCCAATAAAGTTCTGAAGTTGCAAAGGCCATAGCTCGATACTCGGATTCAGTGCTTGACTTGGACACAACAGGTTGCTTTTTGGCACACCAAGAAACAAGACAAGGTCCAACAAAAACAGCATATCCTGTTGTTGATCGACGATCATTGACACTCCCAGCCCAATCTGAATCGCAAAAAGCATGTAGTTGAAGTGAGCCCCTCCCATAGTATAAACCATGATGGAGAGTACCCTTAAGATACCTAAGAACCCTTTTGACTGCTGACCAGTGAGCTGTAGTTGGGGAGTGTAGAAATTGACATAATTGATTTACTGTAAACGCGATCTCTGGTCTGGTGAGCACACAATATTGCAAAGATCCCACAATTTGTCGATAGGCTGTAATATCGTCAAAAGGGTCTCCATGAAATTGAGACAATTTTGTGCTTGAAGAGAGAGGTGTGGAGCATGGCTTAGCCCCAGCCATTTTGCCTTGTGAAGTATATTTGCAATGTACTTAGCTTGGGACAGGTGGACTCCTTGATCATCTCGACTTACTTTGATACCCAAAAAATAATGCAGTGGCCCCAAGTCTTTCATAGCAAAGTCTCTCTTCAAATGGGAGATAAGCCTAAGAATTAATGAAGGATGTGTCCCTGTAACAATAATGTCATCCACATATATTAAAACAAATATATGAGCATGAGGGGTATGAAAGGTAAATAGAGAGTAGTCAACCCGAGACTCTGTGAAACCAAGTGCAACTAAAGATTGTGACAATCTATGAAACCAAGCCCTAGGTGCTTGCTTTAGACCATATATGGCTTTCTTGAGCTTGCAAACATGAGTAGGATGATGCGAGTCAATGAAGCCAGGTGGTTGTTCCATAAAGACTTCTTCCTCTAAAGTTCCATGTAGAAATGCATTTGAAACGTCCAATTGCCTAAGTGGCCAACCAAAGTGAACAGCAAGTGCTATAATAACCCTTATAGTTGCTGGTTTGATTACTGGACTAAAAGTCTCAGAGTAATCTAAACCATCTTGTTGTTGAAACCCCTTTGCAACCAATCTTGCCTTAAATCTATCAACAGACCCATCAGCTTTCTGCTTTACTTTGTAAACCCACTTATTTTTTATCACATTTCGATTATGTGGTCTTGGACATAGATGCCAAGTATCATTAGACTTGAGTGCAGTGAACTCATCTTGCATCGCCTGCTGCCACTCAGTGAACTTTACAGCTTGGGAAAATGATGATGGTTCAATAGGTATAGCTTGGCTGTATAAGGCACACAATGGATGCTTGGTTGAGTAATAGATTTTGTAATCTGGAAATGTCTTTGGCTTGAGAGAGTTGGTTTTGGATCTGGTAACCATTGAATGAGAGGGCTGCAGAATAGGTTGAGGAGGAGGAATTGGAGGTTTAGGTTGATCACTAATTGAAGTGGAACGGAATACTGGTAATTGATTTTCTGGTAGAATGTTGGAAGATGGAGATTCTGAGATTTCTGGTTGATTATGATGCAGTGGGATTGAAGGAGATTCATGTGTTGATAAAGTGCTGTGTGAGTGTGAAAGTAAATGATCTATAGATGCAACATTATCAACAGGAGCATGAGATAAAGAGAGAGTAGAGGAAATAAACCTTGGTGCAACCACAGTTGCCATGGTGAGAGAAGGATCATTGCTCTTTGGTGTAGACTTCTTTGCAAATGGTTCAAATAGAGAGTAGGCAGTATCCTGTGCTGGAAATTTGACCTCATCAAATACAACATTTCGACTTATGTAAACACGATTAGCAACTGGATCTAAGCATCTATACCCTCGATGATTAGAACTATATCCTAAGAATATGCATCTTTTTGACCTAAACATTAACTTATGATCATTATAAGGTCTGAGTAAGGGGTAGCAAGCACATCCAAAGACTTTGAGAGAAGAGAAATCTGGTTCTTTGTTTAAGAGGACTTGATAAGGAGATTTGTTATCCAAGACACTTGTAGGTAGTCGGTTTATAAGATAAATTGCAGTGCTAAAGGCTTCAACCCAATAAGTATTTGGAAGATGGGATTTTGCAAGTAAAGAGAGCCCTGTTTCAACAACATGTCTATGTTTCCTCTCAGCTACTCCATTTTACTGAGAGGTATATGGACATGTTAGTCTATGTTGAATACCATTAGTGGCAAGGAAGTGTTTGAACTGATTGGATAAGAATTCTCCACCATTGTCAGATTGCAAGCATTTGATTTTACAATTAAACTTATTTTCAGCTAGGCATTTGAATTGCACAAAGTAATTGTAAACTTCAAATTTGAATTGCAATGGATATATCCAAGAAAATCGAGAATAATCATCTATTAAGATCAAATAAAATTTGCAACCTCCAACTGAAGGTACAGGTGAACACCATAAGTCAGAGTGGATTATTTCAAGAGGACTAGTTGAGACTCTAGATGACAATGAAAATGGAAGACTTTTGCATTTGCCTAACTGACAGGACTCACAAACTGACCTATGATCAACATTTCCTCTAATAGGAAGTTGATATTTAGATTTTAAAAGCTGAAGAACTTGAGAGGATGGATGGCCCAAGCGATGATGCCACATTGAGGAGTTTGCAAAAACACCGATGAAAGCAGTGAGCTTTCGAGCCTTATTTTTGGAGAGTGGAAGAAGTTGAATTGGATACAACCCGTCTCTACTTGGCCCTTGCAAAAGTGTCTGCCCCGTGAGATTGTCCTTCACCACAAAATTATCAGCTGTTAGCTTAAACCAGTAGTTATTATCCTTACAAAATCTTTGGATGGATAAAAGATTAGTGGCAGCCTTTGGGCAATGAAGAATATTGGATAATTTAAAATTTGAGTTTGAAGTTGTTTGAAATGTAGAGAAACCAGTGTGTGAGATATACAGACCTGTGCCATTGCCTACTGTTACATCATTGTCACCTTGATAAGATTCACTGACTTTGAGGTTGCTGAGATCACTAGTTATGTGGTTGTTAGCTCCACTGTCAACATACCAGGTTTGATCACCATTGGCATGACTCCTTGCAGCCATTGCTGCTAACTGGGCTGGTGAATGACGGCCTTGATAGGAGAAGTTCATCCTATGGAAGCAATCCAAGGCTTGATGTCCATGCTTGCCACAAATTTGACATGAAGGTCTATTGTTAGATGAGAACCGACTAGGTAAAGACCCTTGTTGATTGGATTGAAAGGAATTTTTCTGCTGATTAGACTGCGAGTTGTTGTACTGTTGTGAGAACTGATGATTGTTCTTGTTTGAGCCATTGTACTTGTTTTTCTTGTTGGAGTTGTTCTTAGGTTTCTGAGAATACAGAGCAAAGCCTCCAGCATTTGTATCAGTTGAAGTTTGGTTAGAGTTTATCAACATCTCATAGTTTAATAACTCAGTCTGAAATTCATCAAATGTTAGTGGCTTATCCCTAATTGCAAAGGGATATGAAGTAACAAATGGATGAAAAACAGGATTTAAACCACTGTTTATATAAGATATTAAGTCATCGTCATCAACTAGTTTACCAGCCACGGCAAGTTGATCAGACCAAGATTTGGCAGATTGCACGAACTCTGCACAGGTTTTAGTCCCTTGATGTAAGGACTGAAGCTGTTTCTTCAGATGTGCTACTCGTGATCTCGAATGAGATGCAAACCGAGAAGCAAGCAAATTCCACACTTTTTGAGAGGTATTGAGTCCATATACAGAAGACAATACATTTCAGTCAAGGTGGCATTTAACCAGCTCAACAAATACTGGTCTTTCTTCTGCCAGATAGCAAAATCTGGGTTGATGGTTGTAGTCTCTTTTCCTTCTTCATCTAGGTGAAACTTTGGTGGACATGGGTCTGTGCCATCTACAATTCCCATGAGATCATGACTTCGAAGGATTGGAAGGAACTGAGATACCCATAACAGATAGTTCGAGCTGTCAAGTTTGATTGAAACAAGTGGAGTAAGGTTTGGTGCATTGAATGATGGAAATGAAATAGAGGATGATGATGAGGCCATTGAAGGATCGATAGTGCTGCTGAGCCGTAGCTCTGATACCATGAAAGAAACTATGTTTGTGGAAAATGGCAGCTTAAGTATATCAACTGTCCATGCTTGTATTTATAGAAGTATCAATATACAAGTGATAAATATCACTAAAGAATGTGATAATTACAAGTAAAAGGAAAAGATAAAGATAAACTTTACAATCATGATTACACCTATCTAGCATAATACTAATCTACTGATACGGACTGCAATCTGGTGTTGGATACAATCTTAGCCTGATTATCATCTCTAACAAACTTGATTTTATCTTTACTGGTTATGCTAACACATGATCCATGCATTCGATGAAAGATTTAGAAGACTTAAATGGGCTATGTTTAGTATTGACTTTGAAGTCTTTTATCTAGGAGTTCATGTTTTACCAGCAAGACTTAATATAACAATAGATGTGGCCAGTCCGTTGAATGGAGGGCCAAGAGAGAGCAACGAAATCTAGAACTTGAGTTTTGACTCAAAAGACAATTAAAGAGGAAGTTATGTTTGATAAGAAGGAGATTCCCAGTGCATTACAGCTTTTTAGTGGTATCATCTTAATATCTTTTGGTTAATTTTTTGTTTATAGTTTGTGAAATTTCTATTGCTATGGCAGCCTTGAAAATTATTTTTTCCCCCTAATTTTCTGGGGTGGTGGTGTTGTTCTTTTATCTTCTCCTTTCTTTTTTTTCTTTTATCTGCATATGGGATTTGATGATCTGCGTATGTAATTACATTTTACGAATTTTATACGCCTTGATGTTTGAATAAAATGAGCTTAATAATCTCATATTGATTTCGCTATATCTTTTTTTATTTTATTTTATAGGCTGAGCAGGTAGCTATTTTTTGATGATAACTTGATATTATCTAACCAACTGATGTGAATGCTCTTAGGGTGTGTATGTGTCTATGTACCTATATCTATCACACACACATTGCATTCCTATATTTACTTGAAATTAAAAGTTACTGTTTGGCTCATATATGCAACACTATTCATTCTAAATAAACAAATGGATTACTTTACTTTAACTTGGTTGATTCAAGCAAATTTAAAAATTGATCATCCTTATGTTTAGTTTATTGCTTTACCATCAACCTACAATTCTTTCATATGACTTCTAATTTTACTTCTTATCATGAACTTTCAAATTTTATATATGCAGTTTTAGAATACAACTTTTATGATCTGCACGATTACTTACTTTAATAATGATATCTTGATTGTGGATGCAAGCTAATGATAATCTGGTATTGCATGCTTTCTTGACATTTGGTACCATGATAGCTTTTTTTCTCATAGCAAGGAAGTACACACAAGAAGTGATTCGAAGAAACAAATTTTTAGTTGGTTATAATATTGAAACTTCGCTCCAGACATTAGTTTTGGTGAATGACTTTCATAAACCTGTAGCCATTATTTCCATTTAAACATTTTTGGTTGTAAAATTGAAATTGTCTTGCAAGTTTTGGTTCGGTGTGATTCATTGGGGTTCCTAGGAATAGTAGATTTGCTATTGGAAATTGTCATGTAAGTTCTAATTGCTTAAAGTTAGATTTTTTTTTTTTTTTTTTTTTTTTTTTAGTCTCTCATAGCAAGGAAGTACACACAAGAAGCGATTTGAAGAAACTAATTTTTAAAATTTTGTAACTTTTAACCACAATAGATAAGGACAAAATCCCTAGTGTCACCAAAAATTAAAGAAGACAAAGGGATTGAAACCAAAGCATCCAAAGAAAGAGGATCAACCCATCTATTTTTTTAAAAGGGGTAAAAGAACAACCCTAGAAAATTATGCAAGGGGAACTACCAGTTTTGAATTCAAAATTGAAGATTTAAGATTCTAATTTGAATAGAGAATGCAATGGTGAGGAGTTTCAGTCTATCTTCTAAACAACAAAATAGTATTTGAAGAGGAAAGGAATATGCTAACTTTCAGTACAAAAAAACAGAGACTATACCGGTGGAGGCTAAGAAAACTTACTTTGTTTTGTATAACCAAATTTGTAGTCCAACTTGCAATAGATTTTGATTGCAAGGAGATATGGGTACACTTTTTGCAATTTCATATTCTGCCCTGCTGTTACAACTACCCATACACTTTCAATAACGCAATGAAAAAAAAAAAATTTTGGTGTACTATTTACTGTAGATTATGATCAAACTTTGTGATTTATATGCATTTATGATTTTTTTTTTTTTTTTAATTGTATAGTTTCTTATCAAGCTTCTAAGATACATTTACTTTGTGCAATATATAAATGTTGGGGTTGAACGGAATCCACAAAGGTCTATATTTATTCCTCACAAAAGGGACATGATAGGCAGAAAATAAGAAGGGGAAACGATATTTGGTCGATTGGAAAGGAGCAAGAACAAAAAGAACAACTGAGATATGAAATGAACATTGAGCACATAACCACACAAAAAGCAATGCAAAGGCACATTGGAATTCAAAAGAAAAAAAAGTTAGCTGATGCTGAATCAGCATCTTCAAATTGTTTTAGATTTAGATATTTGAGTTAGATTTGGTTTTAATTATTGTATTGGGTTTAAAATAAATTTTGTTTTGAGTATTTTGTATTAGATTTGGGTTAAATTAGTTTTTGGTATCTACCTATGGTGTTTCTAATTAGATTTGTAAATGGAGATGTGTGTTGGGTGTTTAGTATGTTGGAAAAGTGTATTTAAATATTATTAAAAAAAATTTCTTTCTAATAAATATAAATAAAAGGTTCACGCACATAGTGCCGGTTAAAAAGCTAGTTTCAATAAGATTCATGCCATTTCTTTATCTCCAGTTGCTGCCGCTTCATGAAGTGGTGTGTTTCCCCATATATTGCAGCCACCTTCCCTCTTCTCTCCTCTCCATCTCCCATGCTTTATTAAAAACTCCAACAATTCCTTGTTTTTGCTGAAAACAGCAATATGAAGTGCAGTGTCCTTGGTGACTGTTAGAGAAGAATCCAGGTATGCACTATCTTTCTCCGTGTAGTATTTCTTCACTGCTTCCCAATTTTTTTCCATGAATAATCCATAAGGTTCCATCAATATTTCCAAATTATCCATCTCTCTCTCCCTCTCCATGTCTATGTCTCTCTCCATTTCTCTCTCCATCAGACAATGTATGCAATCCTGCTTTGTTCCATAGACAGCTCACAATTTAAAGAAAGTTACTGGTATCTACTACTTTGCTTGCTCGACTAACAAAGGTAACCATCCATTATAACAATAAAGAAAAGGGTTCTAGGCTGTAATTTTTCTTTTTCTTTTTTCTCTTTCCAGCTTTGCCCGACCATTTTTCAATGAATTAGCTTGGTTTTCCTGTAAGAAAAGATGGAGTTTAGTTTCAATTTTTCAAAAGAGTTCATAGTAATGTTCTTATAGAGTCAAAATCTATTGTGTATTGATACAGTTATTTTTATTGATTTCTTTAGTACTGACTAAATGATCATAAGTGTGTAATTGTGTCGCCTTTAATAATCATATTTATCATCACACCCCGAGGAATATACACCATGCGATTCGGTGCCCCTCACTATAAACTGATTGGTCACCTTGTGATTGGTTACAGTTTTAGACCATACAATTCAATGCAGTTTTGTCTATGTTGTGCTGGGCTTTTTATTCCCATTTTGGGCTAGTTTGGACTTGCCCAAATATCTTTCTTTTTTTCCATTGTTTTGGGCTGATTTAGAATAGGCCTATGGGATTTTAGTTGTAAAAGTTTTTAGTAATTTCTAATTATTGAAAAAGATATATTAAATATATAAAATAAAAATGATATAGTATTATTAGGTGCGGTGAAGTGCGGTTTTTTAAAAACAAAACCACAACCTAGTTTTTGCACCTCCACCATGGTTGGTGGTGCAGTGACCACATTTAACGACCAGTTTAGGTGTGGTCAGTTAGTTAGAGCCATTTTTTGTACACCCCTAGTCTCAATGTCAATAAAATAGTAGTTTTCACAAAATCATAGAATTAAAAAAAAATAAAAAAATAAAAATAGCAGACACGTAATTGACTCCCATCAAATGCAGAACAATGCTCTAGGGTCAAGAAAAATCATATATTAGTAAAGAGTGTACATGCCGTTAGAATGACGTAAGATTGACAACCAATTTAAGTTATGGATATACTCTTCCATATCTTTACAAACACCATATCAGAGATCCAGTTTACATTCATCACCAAAGATTTATTAAATAAAATGTCTTTGTTGAGGCAGTATCCTTATAAGAAATTATAAAAGAAAATTTTAGTTTGCCCAAGCTGTCAAGAGGGAGCTGCCTTCCTTGATGAGAAAAAACACACTGCCACCATCTTCCATCGAAATTCGAAGTTCTTCATCAAGGTAGGTGGTAAGTAACCATGATTCAGCATTGCTGTTTGAGAAAGAGAACTTCACTGGTGGCTGGCTGGAAATGGTCTTCGCAACAGATGAAGCTATGTCTTGAACAGAGTTGAGTAAGCCCTTGAAGGGTGTAAGGTCAATCTTTTGCCCCAGAATTTCCACATTTTCGGGTATCACTAAGGAGTCAGTTAATTAGGGAGTCCCAATAATGATACCTTCTTCAAATTTGATCTGAATAGAGGGAGGAAAAAAAAAAAGGAAAGGGCTAAATCCAAAGCTTCAAAGTTCTCTAAGGTGTGATAGAACAACATGGCCAAAGGGAATCTTTGAATGCGGAAGGTACTTGGAATATAATTTTGATTTGCACCCTTTAATGTGTGGTCCTTAATAGAGATTTGAACCATATATGCAAGAAAAATCTATAACTTTAGATTGCTAGACATGTAGGCATAATTAGTGATTGATGAGAAAGGATAACATTAAAAGAAACGAAAATAAAACCTGCACACTCTTTGGACTTCGGACTTCAAACTTGGCACTGGCACTAATTGAAGTTGTAGCCAATGGCCCGGCAAACCGAACAATATTCTGAACCGTAACATTTTCTGAGTCAATTATCTGTGATATTTCTTCTACCGTCACTAAGGGCAGTGCACCCCTCGACAACAATGGGAATAAACCTGCAAAAGATGTGTACCTACTTCACACACAAAATTCAAATTCACCATGTACATGACTATTCTCATGAGTACTAGAAGAAGAAACATGAGAACTCTTATGAAAAAAAAAAAAAAAAAACAAAAACAAAAACAAAAAAATCTTGTTGTTTCATGATATATTTCCAATATTAATTGTTGCTATACATCAACTTCCAAGGATAACTACAAAGCATTTCTCAGCAAATAGCTAACACATTAAGCAACAACGTCATATCAAATCTTTTTTTTTTTTTAGAGATAATTACAATATATTGCTAACTCTGTATCTCGAACCTTTCTCCCCTAGACCCCATGCACTTTGCACATGAAGAGGTGCCTATTCGACTAAAAGGCCCTTGGCCAAATCGAATTTTTTAGGTTTTGCTTTAAATTAATTATATGTGTCAGACCTATAATGTAAAAATAGCAGAATGCCATATGTAAAAACATTACCAGATCTAGAGACCTCTATGCAAGTATGCATGCCTCACATAACAAGAACTAGATGAGTGTAAAGATGCACCATTCTTGGGTTGATCATTTTGATCCTGGCTACAAAGTTTGTACACAACCCAAGTCCTGTGGAATTTAGCTTTGGTGGATGTCTGAATTCCATGAAGGGGGCCAAACCAAATTACAAAGCAACTTGATTATCACAAGTCACAAACAGCCTAGAGTTGGATTCCTGTCTGTCTTCTAACACTAACAAGTACATATAAGAAGTTTATTCTACATTAAAAAATTGTAGTACAAACAGATGTCTTGTCTTTTCTCTCTAAGTCTTTTCTACCTTAAACAAATGTGGTTCAAACGGCAAAACTTCATAAATTTTGCCTTTAGGGTCCGTTTGATTGAAGGAGTGGAAAAATGAGAGGATAGAAAATATTTAGTTTTCCCTCTTGTGTGTTTGGTTGGAGGGGTGGAAAAGTAAGAGGGTGGAAAACTCTTTTATTTGGTTGGAGAGAAAAAGGGAATGATGGAAAATATAATTTATATAAATTGACCATAATACCCTTGTTACATAATAGGTATGAAATAGATTTATTTGTACTCATTAAATAATATAAAATTTACCACATTATATATATAAATTTATGTTATTATTTTTATTATTATAATGTAAAAATTACAATAATGTACAACTTGATCAGGTCACATTGAAAAAAAAAAAAAAAAAAGAGAACCTGGACTGCTAGACGTTGGTGTGCTGTGAAGGTAAGATGAGAAGAGGCAAAAGTAATAAGAGCAGCTGCATCAGTCTGTCTAAAAAATTCCGTCTATTTTATACAAAAAAAAAAAACTTACATTTTTCTATTTTATACCATCATTTTTACAAAACACTCACATCAATTTATTTATTATACACACTTTTTTTATTAAAATAATATTTCTCTTCCCTTTTTCTATTATTTCCCACCTACCCCACCTAACCCCTCCCTCTTTTTTCTGAGTCATAATACACTCCTTCAGTCCTTATCTCTATCTCCGCCTTTCTTTCTTCTCCTTCTTTCTTTCTTTTTTCTTTTTTTTTTTTTTTTTTTGGAGAATCTTTTTCTCTCCTCTTCTTCTTTAACAATTTGAGTTTTATCCTTTAATTATAGATGATGATTTTGGGCTGGGTTTGATTAAAGGCAGTGATTTTGGGCAGAGAAAGCAAAATTCCGGTTTGGGTTTTTCTTCCTCTTCTTTAGCATCTTCTTCTTTCTTTCTTCTTCTTCTCCTTCTTTTTTCAATTTCGGTTTGATTATTTATATGAATTTGTATGTGGGTTTGATGAATTTGGATCTAGATTTAGAACAATTTTGATGATTTTGTGGTGTGTCCATGATGATTTGGGTTGGGTTTCCCGGTGAGTTTTGATTGATTTTGAGTTGGGTTTTCCAGTGGGTTTGTCTTGATTTTGAGTTGGGTTTTCTAATTGCTTTTCCGTTGATTTTGGGTTAATTTTCTATTGATTTTGGGTTAACTTTCTGTGCTAGGTTGCGATGTTTGGTGGTGGTGCTGGGTTTGGTGGTTGGGTGGTTATTTTCTGCTTCTTTCTTCTTATTCTGCTGTGTTGGGTTGTTGTAGACATTGGGAGAGGGTATTTGTGTAAAAGTTCTTTCACAGCACTTTTCTCTCCAGATTTTCCTCCCAATTTGGGAGGATGAAAATTGTGGGCCTAGGAGAGAAAACTTTCTCCCGGGTTTTCCTTCCTCCCCATTTTCCTTCTTTTGCCAAACAATGGAAGACACTGTTTTCCACCCTATTTTCCTCCTTATGTTTTCCATCCTCCCTATTTTCACCTCAACCAAACACAGTGTTAGTGAGTCGCTTAGTTTCACTATAGTAGAACATGAGGCTCTTGTCTCAGCTATGTCATCTGAACATATTTCTTTCAAATCTCATTGTTTATATCTTTGTTTTCACTAAATTACTGATTACCCCCAAAACTTAAGCTATTAGAAAATTATGAATTTAGTGATTTAATCATTATTTGATCGTGAGTGCCTTTTAACTAGAGCCCATTGGCATTAATCAAGGTGTAAAAGATCAAACTGCAAGACACAAATACAATATCATATTGCCAGTTGAATCATGAACACCTACTGGAATGCTTTCTACAAAAATATTCTTACACTACAATAATCTTACTAAGCAATTACTATAATATAGAGAAATTTTTTAGGCACAATAAAAATCTTAAAACATTTTCTGAACAACCTTGTTTTCAGTTATGTTGGAACCGGGTATAATCTTTCTTATTTTATTTTAACTTAGGTTAGATTAACACCACATTTTTTTTGGTAAAATGTTGTGACTTGTGAGATTATGACCTTAGAAGAACTCATATACTAATAGTCTAATACGCCACTCAACCAACCAAAAAATTTCTTAGTTTCCAAACAAGATTCATCGAATGATATTATCCCCTTTCTTACTATCTGGTCTAGAACTCCTAAAATTTTACGAAATTTTCCATTTCCAAAGGTGAAAACCACCAATTGAACCAAGAAAGCAAGTTACTTCTCTACTAAGATTTAATTAAACAAGTTTCAGAATTTCCTATCACTTTTAAGCTTTTGATGCACATGTTCATATATGATACTATTAAGGCAGGTAATCCTGAGAGTTCGAACAGTGTAAACAAACACTTACGCGAGAATCCATTTCCCATTGAGAAGAGTCAAGGCCTCAGTGGGTGCAGGGGTAGGATTTTTCGCCTCCAGCTGCGTGGTAAGCTCGATAATCTCGGCTCTTGTCTCGCTCGTCGCACTTAGCCCCCGGTTAGTCCCGTGAAACGAGGTCACCAAAGCCTTCTTCAGACAATCGATCTCGCTTGGCTCCACCGTCTTCACCTCCTCCTCCTTCTCCTCTGCCTCCGCCACCGCCACCGCGGGCACCTCTTCCTTCTCAGGACCCAACTCCTCTTCGCTCCCCGCTCCGACCTGGAAACTCGGCCTCTCCCGGACCAATTCCCCGGTCCAAATCCGGGTTTCCTCGACCCGTTTCGCTCCGATTTTAACAGAATTTGGCGCAAAAACTGAAGCTCTGGGAGTGAACTGGGTTTGTGGAGTGACCGCTGAGAGAGTGAATTGGCTTAACTGTGACACAAAGGCCATTTTTACAGCGTTGATTTTGGGTTTTTCCTTGCTTGAGAGAGAACAGTGAACTGAGAGTTAAGAACAGAGAGTAGAGTTAATATATACATCCCACCAGCTTGTCTTGTGAGGAAGCATACCCTCGTAACAGGGTATACTTCCTCGTACTGGGCAACCATACCGCCTACCTAGTTTTGACAACAATGTTGCTAGAAAAGAAACGTGCATGCGCAAATCACTAGGGAACACAGAGGTTGTCCATGTGTTCGACACGTGGATGTGAAGGCATTGGAGGAAAATAAAGCCGACTATAAATGAAAGGACCCTTCATTGTCTTTTGATCATTCATCCATTGATTATGATTATGCTGCCGGGATTTGAACGGCAAAATCAATGATTGTGATTGGGTTGGGACATGGGCAAAGAAAAAAACTAAAAAAACTTTGACACCGAAATAAAGCGGAGCCTGGGCGTCGGCAAATTACATTTTAAAGTCTAAGGCCCATAATAATCTTTCGGCCAGAACAGTCATGGGCTAACACCCAATGCAGCTCCACTTCTATATCTTTTGGACGAGTAATTCTAGTAACCCATCTTTTATTGGATAGGAAATCATATTCTTTCTCTTCTAGAAATGAAATAGCCCATAAGATTATTTTTGGGCTCTGGGACTTTTGCTACGTAAAGTAGGAAAACACCCTACATAGCCCAGAATCTTACACATTGGGCAGCTTTTTGTAATGCTGATGTGACCGTATTATCTCTTTACTTCCTAAGTGGGTCATTAGCCCAGAGTAAGGAGATGGCCTGGTCCATCACAACATCTAGCTATCTGATTTTCTTCCTCTTAAAAAAATCTTTTTTATTAGGACTTCGATATTGTGTTTTGTCTGACCCTACAATTTGATGAAAAAGAGAGCTTAAAATTAAGGATTTGGTGAATTCAATAGTTAAACTGTGTTTTTTATTGATTTCAATCAATTTTATGGGAATAACCAAGTTTAACTTAAAGACCATAAAATCCCGTACAAATTGATTGTCCTTGAACAGAAGTCATGCCTGAATTGGGCGAATTACTGTGAAAACATGAAAATTGTTTCATTGAATCTTTCATGGAAAATGTGCATTATTGCATTGAATCTTGTGTTACTTTCCCTTAAATTGCCCTTTGTTTGATTTGAATACCTGCCAGAAAGTCAAATTTTAATTTTCAAAATTACTTGATTTTTCAGGAACGCGTGTCATTGCATTCTTTGGGTCCAATTATTTACAATTGAATTGCCACATTTAATTGAATTGGTCCCACAATTTTTATTGGAGAAGTGTGTGTTCCTTGGAAATTCATTTTTCATTTAATTGAGCGTGTCCAAATTCAATCAAAATCATATTCTTTTTTCATGTTATGCAAATTTTCAATTGATTGTTGTATGAATATACATTTGAATTGTTGTGATCTTGTTCGTACAATTTTCCAAGATCATGCCGTGTGGCAACCTATGATGAGCCCAAGTGTCCAAGGTTTTAGAATATCCAAGAGATATTTTCATACAATTTGCCAAGACTATGCCATGTGATAGCCTATGATGAGGCCAAGTGTCCAAGATTTTTGAATTTTCGAGAGATATTTTCATGTAATTGTCAAGATCATGCAATGTGGCAGCCTATGATAAAGCCAAGTGTCCAAGGTTCTAGAATGTTCAAGAGATATTTTCATGCAATTTGCCAAAATCATGCCATATGATAACTTATGATGAGGCCAAGTGTCCAAGGTTCTAGAATGTCCAAGAGATATATTAATGTAATTTGGCAAGATCATGTCATGTCGTAGCCTATGATAAAGCCGCGTGCCTAAAGTTCTGGAATGTCCCAGAGATATTTTGTAACATCTCAACCCTTTATTAAAAACGCCCCGAGGGGCGGGGGGGGGGGGTGCGGGGTGGGGGGGTAGGATCAGATTTTTGAGACCCCACGTGACCCACCCACCCCATATGCTTCCCACCACAAGAAAATCATCTCACACTCTCACTATCTTGGCCGGTCAACTTAGTGGTCCTCTCCACTTTTTCATTTTCATTTTCTCACAAACACAACAAACACTCCTCTCTCACACTCCCTCATTCTCCCACCAATACCCACTCCTCACCACCATCTCCACCATAATTTTTCTAGTAAGATCGCCGAAAAAAGTCCTTCGGAACCATTGCATCTTCATCTCTTTTATTTGAGGTAAAAATTCCTAATCTTTTTGGTGGGTTTTTATACTTTTGCTTGAGGTTCTTTTAATATAAGCTTTAGAAGTGATATTCTTGTGATTATGTGTATGGGTTTTGACTTGATGGATTTATTTTGTAAGGTTGAATTTATTCAACCATCTAATTGGCTTTATTCCGTGCCAACTTTGCTTGTAATTCAGCATTTAGTAACTCTGTATTTAGGTGGGATTGTTGTAAGGGTAGTGAGTGAGATAGTGTGAAGATTGCTCAAGAGTGTGCAAGAAAACAGAGTGTCGCGGCTGGGACTCGCGGGTGGACTCGCGGCTTCAACCCGCCAGAAGATGCACACGTGCCAAGCATGCTGGAAGATGAACAGTCATGCTAGCTGGAGCACTACAGGACAAAACAGGACAACTGACCATACGGTTAACTCGCGACTGGATCTCGCGACTTAGTCAAGCCGCGAGGTCAAGCCGCGAGGTCAAGCCGCGAGCCACCCCTGTTTTGGAAAAACCTGACGTTTCGCATTCCTCTTCACTCCAGTATAAATACCCTTTTAACCCACGATTGAAAGAGAGCTTCCAGAGAGAATTTTGAGAGAGAAACCCTAAAGAAAAACCAGATTGTTTCACCCACAATCTCTACCTTAGAGTCTCATCAAATTCCCTCACTCTCTTCCTCTCCATTGTCAAATCCTTGAGAGGCATTATACCAAACCTGGTTCTCACCATTATCATCCCTGTGAGACAGACGTTTGGAGTTCTGGGAAGCAGTTAGGAAGGAGCCAATATTCATTGGTTGATGCTACGGTGTAGTAGCGGAATCCGGAAAGCTAGAAAAGAAAAAGGTTCGGCGCAACCTCGTTGGAGCAAGAAGCTTGGAGGGCTTAGGTGCATTGGGTAGATTAGGCTTGGAGGGTCTATTGCTGTCCTTGTATCCCAACTGTATTTTCTAGTGGATTGATTACCGCTTGGAGGGCGGCGGAGAGGTTTTTCGCCGAGGTCTTCGGTTTCCTCTTCGATAACACATCCGGGTGTTATCTCTGTGTTTGCATCTTCCTTCCTCTCTATCTCTGCCTTTACATTATCTGTTGTGGTTTATTTTGTTGTGGCTTAGATAGTTGTTTAATCAATTCCATATTATAGCATATGTTAAGTTTCCGCACACTAGTTGTTTAACATATTGCGTGTGTTGATTAAATTAGTTTTTGGGGGTCTAAACGTTCAAAAGTGTTTTTTGTACACGTTTTTGAACTTTCAATTGGTATCAGAGCGGGTACACAGCTGTTTGGTTTCATTACCATTTGTGTGATCCTAGACCCCTGAGTTGTGGTTGTTGTTTTTGTTTATACCATGCTGAATTGTAGCTCAAGTGTTTGTGAAAATGTCTCTATGCATATGACTGAAAGGTGTCTTACTGATGACCTTGTAGAGTTATTAAAAACTAAGAAACATGCTAGAGTTTTTGTTCACATGCTGAAATTTCTTGAGAATCAGAATCTTGTCTTACACAGTAGCATATCTGAATCAAAATCATTGATTAAGAAATATAAAAGAAAGAATAGAATGTTGTGTGAGATGATTGAGAATCTAAAAATGAAAAATCAATCTAAAAGTAGCATGAAACCTGATGATGAGTTTGTGTTTGAAGGTCAAGATTGTCTGTCACATGTGAACCTATTTGTGCATACCTCATTAAAGGTGTTTAATGCATGTTTGTGGTATCTTGATAGTGGGTGTTCTCGCCATATGACAGGGGATAAGTCACTGTTTAAGTCACTCAAAGAAAAGGTGGGTGACTATGTGACCTTTGGGGATGGAAGCCATGCTCAAGTCCTAGGCAAAGGAACCATCGAGATACCCGGTTTGCCTCTGTTGAAAGATGTGCTGTTCATAAAAGGGCTGAAGGCGAATTTGCTGAGCATCACTCAAATTTGTGATGACGACTTCCTGGTACAATTCTCCAAGAAAGGATGTTTGATCATCAATAAAGAGGGGATTCAGGTTTTGGAAGGAAATCGGACTACGGATAACTGTTATGGAATAGTTCCCACGGCACCAATATCATGTAGAAGTGCTCGGGTGGATATGTTGGAGCTGTGGCATCACAGATTTGGGCATGCCAACTTCAAACAAGTAGCCAAAGTCTCCAAACTTGAAGCAGTCGAGGGACTTCCTAAGTTTGGAAAAGTAAAGAAGACCATTTGTGGTGCATGTCAAATGGGGAAGCAAACTAAGGCAAGTCATCACAAGGTAAATGTGATAGCCACCTCTCGTTGTTTGGAGTTACTTCATGTTGATCTGATGGGGCCCACCAAAACTGAAAGCCTAGGGGGAAAAAGATATATTATGGTCATTGTGGACGACTACTCAAGATACACTTGGGTTGAATTCCTTAGAGAAAAATCAGAAGCTTGTGAGAGGCTGGAGATTCTGTGCAAGAAACTACAAAATGAAAAGGGGATTCCAATAGCCAAAGTTAGAAGTGATCATGGGAGAGAATTCGAGAATGCAAGATTCGAGTCCTTCTATGAGAAGAATGGTATTAAAAGAGAGTTTTCAGCTCCCAAAACTCCACAACAAAATGGAGTGGTAGAGAGAAAAAATCGTGTGATTCAGGAGATGGCAAGAGTCATGTTGCTTAATAAGCAAATACCTCAAAATTTTTGGGGAGAAGCTGTCAACACCTCGTGTCACATTGGCAATAGGATTTTCTTTCGAGCTGGTACAAAGAAGACTGCATATGAGATATGGAATGAGAAGAAGCCTAAAGTGAAGTATTTCCGGGTATTTGGAAGTAAATGTTATATCTTAAATGATCGAGAGAATCTTGGGAAGTTTGATGCAAGAAGTGATGAGGGTATTTTTCTTGGCTACTCTACTACAAGTCGAGCATATAGAGTGTTCAACAAGAGAACAAAGACTGTGATGGAATCCATAAATGTCAAGATTGATGATGCCTTACCTAAGGTGGAAATGATTGATGATGTAGAAGGGCCGAGCACCGAAGAGCCTGATGTTGAGGTAGAAGCTTTGGATATAGAAGGTGAAGAACCTATACCAGAAGTAGAATCGACTCCCATCAACCCAAGAAGGGAAACGAGATCGATGTCTAGAACTTCAAGTCCTCTTACTCCTCCAGAAGTTCATCCTCCTATCTCTCGTAGTGATGAAGTTTCCACTTCAAAAAGGCCTTCCTCAAGAATTCTCAAGAATCATCCGGAAAGTAATATCATAGGATCACTTGATGACGGTCTTCGCCTCAGGAAAGGAAATATTCTGCTAGCCAATCATGTAACATATCACTGTTATCTTGCACAGTTTGAACCAAAGAGGGTTGAAGAGGCTCTTCTAGATGAGAATTGGGTTGAATCAATGCATGACGAGCTGAATCAGTTTGTGAGGAATGACGTGTGGGAACTTGCTCCACGGCCTGAGAACGTTCATGTTATAGGCACAAAGTGGATTTTTAAAAAACAAAACTGATGAAGATGGAGAGATAATTCGAAACAAGTCTCGGTTGGTGGCTCAAGGCTACACACAAGTAGAAGGGGTGGATTTTGATGAATCATTTGCTCCGGTGGCAAGACTCGAATCCATTCGAATCCTCATGTCCATTGCGTGCACTTTGAAGTTCAAACTTTATCAAATGGATGTTAAGTGTGCTTTTCTGAATGGATATCTAAATGAAGAGGTTTTTGTTGAGCAACCAAAAGGATTTGAGGATCCTCATTTTCCAGATCATGTATTAAGATTGAAGAAAGCACTGTATGGTTTAAAACAAGCGCCTAGAGCCTGGTACGATCGTCTTACACATTATCTTCTAGATAGAGGTTTCAAGAGAGGGTATGCTGATCGAACTCTATTTGTCAAAAATGATGAAGATTATCTCCTTGTGGCACAAGTCTATGTTGATGACATAGTGTTTGGAGCAACTATCGAAGATCGTGCTACTGAATTTTCTGAGGAGATGAAGAAGGAGTTTGAGATGAGCATGGTGGGGGAGCTCACATTCTTTTTGGGTCTTCAAGTCAAACAACAGAAGGAGGGTATATTTGTATCTCAAGAGAAGTATGCCAGAAATATTGTCAAGAAGTTTGGCCTAGACTCCAAAAAACATGCCTCCACTCCCATGAGCTCTTCCACTAAACTGAATGTGGATTCATCAGGAGTTGAAGTAAGTCCCACATTGTATAGGAGCATCATTGGAAGTTTGCTCTACCTTACAGCAAGTAGACCGGACATTGCTTTCAGTGTGGGCGTTTGTGCCAGGTACCAAGCTAATCCGAAGGAATCTCATCTGACTGCTGCTAAACGAATCATTCGATATGTGAATGGTACTGCAAACTATGGTCTGTGGTATTCAAAAGACTCAAATGCGTGTCTTGCTGGGTATTCGGATGCTGACTGGGCTGGCAGTGTAGACGATCGGAAAAGCACTTCAGGCGGCTGTTTTTATCTTGGTAACAATCTTGTTTCATGGATGAGCAAGAAGCAGAATTCAGTGTCTCTATCTACTGCAGAAGCAGAGTACATCGCTGCTGGAAGTTGCTGCACTCAGCTTCTTTGGATGAAGAAATTACTTCATGACTATGGAATTCCTCAAGAAACAATGTGTGTCTTCTGTGACAACACCAGTGCCATCAATCTTTCCAAAAATCCTGTTCAGCATTCAAAATCCAAACACATAGAGATACGTTACCATTTCATTCGGGATTTGGTAGAGGAAAGAGTTGTGTGTCTTGAGTTCATACACACTGACAATCAAAAGGCGGATATCTTCACCAAGCCTCTCGATGGTCCACGGTTTGAATCACTCCGTAAGACCATTGGTGTCGGTACAATTCCTTGACTCTCTTGTGTGTTGTGTGCTTCATTTTTTGTTACATCTGTCTGTGTTGGAGCACACATTTTTTTTGCAACATGTTTCTTGTTTGTTTGTTCTTTTGTGTTTACTGCTAGTTATGTTTGTGTTTTATCAATCTTTTTGTTTCTTGAGTCAAAAATCCAAAAATTACATAAAAATTTGAAAATCAAAAAGCTTGATTGACTTTGTTGAGTTTTTTGTCTTAAAACTCATTTTGCCTTGTACCTTTGTGCTAATGGCTTTGTGCATTTTCGAGCATTGCTTGTTTTCATGCACTCATATCACTATGGGAAAAATCTGGAAATCTATGTGATTGTTGTAAATAGATCTTCAAGCTTGTCATGAATGATTAGTGAATGGTTATGTTGATCTTGAAACATGCATAGACTTGTGTCTATATCTCTTCCCACTTTTTATTTTTTTTGCTAAAAAGAGCTCACCAAATGTAAATCTCCAAATGAAAAGAGATATTGAGCTGCAAAAGCCTGTCGCACATTCTAGTATTTGACTAGGAAAAAGGGTAAGCGACCTTATATTAAAAGTGAAATTTCTTTCAAAAAGGCCAAAGGCCTGTTCTTCAAAGAAAAGTGTTGACTATTCCTCTCACAATGAGAGATGATTGCCTCAAAAGATCAAATGTTATGGCTGAAAGTGGAGTTAAATGAAAAGCTCCAAGTTCTGTTATCAAGTTATGTGGGAGGTCATATATTCATATTTCTATAATTGAGATTGGTCACATGATCTAGTGCTAATTGTGTATGCCTTGGTTGAATTGATCATTGAAACTTCACATTAGACAAAGGACTATCTCACTGTTGATATCCACACACAACACACAAGTTTATGTTTAATAAATGCCTTATTCATTTGTGTGATTGTACTTGATAAAATGTGTTTTCACATGCTCAATCTTTGTTAATTCAAGCACAAAAAGATTTTTGAGTATTTTAGGTGTTTTTGGAAAGTGTTTTGTTGGAAAAATCTGAAAATTTCAAAAATACAGTTTTGCCCTGTTTTGGCGGCTCAATCGCGGGTATGCCAAGTCGCGAGCCTCAGTCGCATCTTCGCTGGTCATGTTTGGCGACTTGTTCGCGAGTGGAAGGTCCAGTCGCGAGGATCACTCAGAGATTTTCGCGGCTCAGCTCGCGACTCACTCGCGGGTAGACCTTCCAGTCGCGAAAAACACTTAGAAAAATTTTTCAAAATTTTGTTCTTATGTGCTTTGGCGGCTTGATCTGGCGACTGTGTGGCGACTTAATCCAGTCGCGAAAATCGCGTGTTTTGGACATACAGGGGCAGTTTTTAAAATTTTCTGTTTTCCCTCGATCTTTTTGTGACTGTTCATTGTCTTTTTCTTCTGCACTTTCCCTTTCTCACCGTGTCTCCATTGTCGATCTCCATTGTTTGCTTCTTCTCAGCTAAAAATCGTCGACTCACAGGTATGGTTCTTTGTCTTGCACTCTAATTTTCCTGTTGTCATGGTTTTCCCTCTGGATTATTCACTTTTGAGTGTGGGTTTTGTGATGGGTTTTGTGATGTCATCGTTAGCTTATGGTAACCTGTTCTTTTGGTTTTTGAGCTAATTTATTTTGATTGGTTGTATTCTTCATCATGTGCTTAGCTAGGGTTAGCTATTTCTTGTCTGATCTGATGTTGCTATCATGTTTCACTTTGATCTTGTGTGGTATCTTGTTGATGTGGTGTTGATTTTGGTCCTTTTGCAGCTGATTATACGGTTATATTTGATCTCTCTACTGTGTAGTTCTAATTTGGGCCTTTGGTGTCCCTCATTGTTATTTTCTGCCCATTCTCATCCAGCTGTTAGGGTTTCTTCATTGTTCCTACATTTTCACTAACCCACTGCTGATATAGTCTGTTGGATTGTGTTCTGTCATTTTCCTTGTTTATAATACAGACTAGTCATGTCTCCATTCAAAAAGGCTGCTGTGAAAGGAGATTCTTCCAAAGGGAAGGAACCCGTAATTGATGTTAATGAAGACACACCTCTCCCGAAAGTGACTCGCTCTTCATCACAGCGATTCGATCCCAATAAGTTCAGATCATACTCAGCTTACCAGTCATATGAGAATTTCTTTCTTCATGCCACACCATTACTAGAGAGAGCTGTGGATCTGCCTTCACTTCACAACACTGACATTCCGATATGTTTTGCTCACAAGGATTGGAATTACCTTCTCTCTGATCCGGATATCGTGTATGAAGAGTTGGTTAAGGAATTTTATGCCAACGCACTTGTGGAAGGAGATGAACTTAAGTGTTGGGTTCGGCAAAAGAGCTTTTCTGTCTCTCCTACATACCTGGCAGAAATTCTTCACATCAACAGACCCATTTTTCGTCATTCACCGGTCTATGATGATCTATGTCCTGATGAGGAGCTTCTCAAACAAAGTCTTGGTCAAGACTTGGAGTTCTCACCCAATGGCAAATCCATCAGTGTTTCCTCCCTTTCTCCGAAACTGCGAGTGCTTACAATTGTGATGTTTCACAATTTGTACCCGTTATCAAGTACTGGGTATATGAATCTCGGACGTGCTTTGTTTCTTCATGATCTAATCTCTGATGAAGAAATCGACATTTGTGCTCACATCTTTCATGTTCTGCGCAAAACGGTTCTTCGCAGTGAGTCTCGGATCTGCATTCCTTTCTGCAGTCTCATTTCACGGATCTTGAAGCTCAAGGGGATTTATCCAACGGCTGATGAGTCTCCTATCCCCAAACCGAGTCCGATCAACATGCGTACATACAATGCAAGTGTTGGACATAGTCGGAAGAGAGCCAAACCAGAAACTTCTGCATCTCAAAGTGACTCTCAGTTCAGCAATCTCTCCCTCGATGAGAAACTTGATCGCATTGTTTCCTCTGTCCACGAGTTGAATACAAAGATGTCTGGACTCACTGCTTCTCTACACCATCAAAGCAACCGGTGGGATATGAAGTTTACTTCTCTTCAGACTCAGTTGGATCAAATTCAGAGAAAACTAGAAGAGGATGACTAGCCTATTCCATGACAAAAAGGGGGAGTGATAGGCATAATCAGAGGGGGAGGATATTACCCTAAAGGGGAGTGTCACTATCTAAGGGGGAGTGTCTTTATTTTTTTGTTGTTTCCTTCTTCACTTTAAGTTGATATATTATGTTTTGTAAAACTGTTATTCAGGTATTTGTTGGTTTGTACCCATATGCTTCTGTAAGCTTTTAGGGTTTATGTTTTATGCATAGTTTGTAGGCTTTATGGTATGTACCATGCTTAAGTGCAGCCTTTATGCTATGTTGAAATCAGTACTTAATCTAAATGTTCTGCATTTTGGTCTATGTACTGTCACTCTTGTGCCCTTGTAGGATTGTTCCTAGATGCATATGCCATGTGTGCTATGCATTGGTTGAGTGTTGAGCATACAAGTGTCTTGCCTTGTGCTTGTTAACTTGTATGTCCTTGTGTTCATTCCAAGTGTGAATGAGCACTGTGATCACTACCTTGTGGTGTTCACTTGGTTGATCAAGCCATGGTTTGTTTATTAACTCCATCTTTGCTTGATCTCATATTGCCTGTTTCATATGCATTTATAATTTTCTGCTTACAATGATCATGGTGTATTGTTGTGTTTCAGGAGTCTATGTTCATATGATTCAAGTGCTTCACAGTTTCTAGAGTAAGGTGTGAGTGAGTTTTGATCAACTGTTCCCAACTCACATGTTAAGTCTAGAGTCTGTTTTAGGGTTTTGTCACGGAATAGCCAAAGGGGGAGATTGTAAGGTTGAATTTATTCAACCATCTAATTGGCTTTATTCCGTGCCAACTTTGCTTGTAATTCAGCATTTAGTAACCCTGTATTTAGGTGGGATTGTTGTAAGGGTAGTGAGTGAGATAGTGTGAAGATTGCTCAAGAGTGTGCAAGAAAACAGAGTGTCGCGGCTGGGACTCGCGGGTGGACTCGCGGCTTCAACCCGCCAGAAGATGCACACGCGCCAAGCATGCTGGAAGATGAACAGTCATGCTAGCTGGAGCACTACAGGACAAAACAGGACAACTGGCCATACGGTTAACTCGCGACTGGATCTCGCGACTTAGTCAAGCCGCGAGGTCAAGCCGCGAGCCACCCCTGTTTTGGAAAAACCTAACGTTTCGCATTCCTCTTCACTCCAGTATAAATACCCTTTTAACCCACGATTGAAAGAGAGCTTCCAGAGAGAATTTTGAGAGAGAAACCCTAAAGAAAAACCAGATTGTTTCACCCACAATCTCTACCTTAGAGTCTCATCAAATTCCCTCACTCTCTTCCTCTCCATTGTCAAATCCTTGAGAGGCATTATACCAAACCTGGTTCTCACCATTATCATCCCTGTGAGACAGACGTTTGGAGTTCTGGGAAGCAGTTAGGAAGGAGCCAATATTCATTGGTTGATGCTACGGTGTAGTAGCGGAATCCGGAAAGCTAGAAAAGAAAAAGGTTCGGCGCAACCTCGTCGGAGCAAGAAGCTTGGAGGGCTTAGGTGCATTGGGTAGATTAGGCTTGGAGGGTCTATTGCTGTCCTTGTATCCCAACTGTATTTTCTAGTGGATTGATTACCGCTTGGAGGGCGGCGGAGAGGTTTTTCGCCGAGGTCTTCGGTTTCCTTTTCGATAACACATCCGGGTGTTATCTCTGTGTTTGCATCTTCCTTCCTCTCTATCTCTGCCTTTACATTATCTGCTGTGGTTTATTTTGTTGTGGCTTAGATAGTTGTTTAATCAATTCCATATTATAGCATATGTTAAGTTTCCGCACACTAGTTGTTTAACATATTGCGTGTGTTGATTAAATTAGTTTTTGGGGGTCTAAACGTTCAAAAGTGTTTTTTGTACACGTTTTTGAACTTTCATATTTGATGAGTGAGTTTATGATTTTTACAAATGGTGGCTATCTAAGTTTTGTTATGGTGAAGATTTGGAGGTTTTGGCTTTCTAATGTGAAATAGATGGTAAATATAATTTTTGTAGTTTATTTGGAGCTAGTTTCAAATTGTTTGTCTTGGAGGATATTGTGATTTTGGTGTCATGGATCTCTTGATGATATTGTGCAATTCTTGTAGGAACTACTTATAAAATTTTGAGATTTTGATGTTAGAGAGAATACCTTGAATGACTTGAGTTTATAAATTGCAGTATATGCCTTTTAAATTAAATTGTTGAGAAACTTTGGAAGTGGAATACATTATTTGTGAGGTTAAATATTAGGCTTGCCTAATTAATTGCTTATTTGGCAATTCCTATTTCGTAGCTAGATACAATTTCAAGTTTTGTGCTTATCTTGATAGGTTGGCTTAGTATTGTTTAGGTTTTAGCTAATCTCCTTTGGAGCTTAGAGAATTAAGCATTTTGCGGGTTGCAAGGTAAGTAGCTTTTTAATGGGATTTTTGAAAAA
This sequence comes from Quercus robur, assembly GCF_932294415.1. Classification (NCBI taxonomy): domain Eukaryota; kingdom Viridiplantae; phylum Streptophyta; class Magnoliopsida; order Fagales; family Fagaceae; genus Quercus; species Quercus robur. Next base: position 72,704,632 of record NC_065538.1, on the reverse strand, counting down.
TAACTCTGTTGCATAAACATTGTTTTTGGGTCAAACACATTTTGGAAAATTATTTGTGGGATTATGTTTTCTTAAAAAGTGTTGTGTTGTGATCCTATTACATATGATTATATATAAAAAGTGCATCATGTTTAATATTGCATATGGAGAAATGTATGAATTGTTGACATGAAAAATATGAGCATCTTTGATTTAATATTTGATAAGGAATTCATGGATTTTATGGTATATTGGAAAATTTAAAAGTGCTTATCTTGTCTTGTATTATTTGGGAAATTGATAGAAAATCTTGTTGACAAGGAATGAATTTGGAAACCTTACAAACTTTGTGGAAGTTTTGGTTGTTTAAGGTTTTTCTAAAACTACCTAGATATAAACTATGCATTTGAAAGTAAATGTAACCTATGAGCTTTATGTTGTTTTGAACCTATGCCATGTGTGATTTTCCGGTGATCACTCGATTTGATTTCTACAGACTTTGTGACAACGGAATCAAATTTAGGTCAGTAACCTTTCACTTTGAATGACACGTTCTTCCTTGCTGCCCATGAGAGAAGAGGTTCCTTAATTGTGTATAGGTGAGGCTGCTACCCATGGGGCCAAAAGACCACATGTAAAAGAGGTCCTATTTGACGTGTTCTTTCTGCTACCCATGGGGAGAAAAACAAAAACTTGAGGGTATGGGTGAAACTGCTACCCATGGGGCCAAAAGACTACATACCAGAGAGGATAATATCATATCAATTGTGAATGGGTGGATCCCCTGACTAATCGATGTGATAGTGTGGTATATTTGTGATAATTTGCCTTATGTTAGATTTTATGGCTTTGGAATTATATTGTTAGTGCTCCTAGATTATAATATAAAATTTCATGGTATTTATTTTGAGAAGCCGTATTTCATTATTTAATCATTCTTGTCATATTATTATTTAAAATGATCTTGTAATATTCATATTAGAAATTCTTAAACTAACATTCTTTGTAAACTATTCCTTATCATGAAATTAATTATGCTACTTATTGGGCTCTATTTCATCCCATTCTTTTACAAAATTTTTCAGAGTAGGAAACGATCATTTTGAGACAAGTTTTTGTGGCTAATAGTAGTTATACTAACTACTGATGGAGGCTAGACTTTTGTGATTGTGATCTTTAGATGATGTACATCCTGAAGTAGGCTTGACTAATTCTTTTGTATCTAATAGTGGTGAAGATTTTTATTTCCACTGATGGGACAAGTTAATGATTTATAATTATATTTATTCAGACCTCCATTCTTTTGTGGCCAATAGTCCTTGTAATTATTTCATAGAGTTCTGACTTACTTTGGAAGTATCTTTAATAAAATTATCATGAAAATTCTTGATGTTGGTACTTGGAATAAATTGTTTGGATTGAATTTTCAAAAAGGAAAAAAAATCTACAAATACCTTTGGGATGTATTTCTCATGTTTTGGATCCTTTTGGGTTTGGGGCGTGACATATTTTCATGCAACAAAGTTACAAACTAAGGAGATTTTTATCTCATGGTGGCCTAGAAGCACTTATCCAAATCCAATGCATAGGGCAGGGGTGGAGCTAGGGGGTCGAGGGGGGGCAACTGGCCCACCCAAAAAATACCTTAGTTATTATAGCTAATACTTATTAAATACCCCTACCTACTTTTTGTTTTTGGGTTTATTAAATGTCACTCTATTTCTTTGGTCTTGAAATAGAGCACAACTTCTAAACGAACCATTGAGAAACCTTAAGTCCTCCACTAGCATGCCATGCATTGAATTTTTTAGTTTGTCCCTACCATATTATAATTTGAACTTTCTATGGGTCCACATTAACCAAAATAATAGAAATTCACATATATTACACTTAGTATTTATCTAACTACTAATAGTTTCATTCATAACTTCAGTTTTGGCTCTTAAAAAAAATTTAAAAATAGATCATTCATGTGAGAAATATCTCAATAGATAAATACAATATTATGAATAAGCATTTTTTGTAGAGTTTTTTTTTTTTTTTTTGTATAATTACATTAAATATCACTTAGTATTTAAAGGAATAGCTTTTAATTTTTCAAATTGGTCTCAAATATTATATATTCACATAATGTGTGTAAGTGCGTGTATCATATATAAATTTTGCCCTCCCTCAACTCAAATCCTGGCTCCGCCACTAGCATAGGGTGAATGCAACAAATTGATTCTCTCTTCCATACATAACCAAATTCTTGGCCCCCCAACAAATACCAAAAACCTTACAAGAAAGTCGGTCAAAAACCCAGAAAATAGCCTCCAAAAACCAGCCAAACACCACCAAAAAACCAACACAATCCAAAATCCCAGAAAAATGTCTTTGCAAACCCACTGAAAAACCCACAAAAAGCCATTGGAAAACTCAAAAAAACCATCCTAAACAGTCTCAAAATAACCCAGTAACATTCAAAAAAGGAATAAAAGATTTAATTGTTGGACTTGTAGGCATAATTAGTAATTGATTATTGAGAAAGGATAACATTAAAATAAACGAATTTAAAACCAGCATACCCTTTGGACTTCGGACTTTAAACATGACATTGGTACTAATTGAAGTTGTAGCCAACGACCCAGCAAACTGGACAATATTCTAGACCTTAAAATTTTCTATGTCAATTGTAACTTGTAAGCACTATGTTTGCTGATTTGATTTAATTTGTGTATTTTATATTATTTGGGACACGTTGGTTGTGCCTCTAGGAATAGTTTTTTTTTTTTTTTTTTTTTTTTTTTTTTTTAAGTACCCAATTCTAGTATCTTGAGTTACATCGTTGTATTCCCTAGGGAAAAAAATGGTTACATAGAAGTGAACTTAGAAAAGAAAACAAAAAGTGTTACATAGGAGTGGGAAAAAAAATGTGTAAAGTGGTTACAATGCAGTTAATTTTTTTTTAGTCTTCTAGAAAATGCAATCAAGGAAGGGCATTAAACCAGGATTAAGTAAGAAGGCCCAAACTCCAAAAAAAAAAAAAAAGTAGAGACAAAAAAAGAGAACTGATTCATCAACTTCCTTACAAAAGACTCACGAAAAAAAATGGTTATTATTCGGTATTGTGGGAATATACTCCCTCCCTTTCACATAAGGGTGGGTCCCACCCACCATGAGACTCATCCACATGTGAGAGAGAGGAAGTATACTCTCAGTGTATCTAATAAATTTCCTATGAAAAGATGGAAGAGATGGATTAGGGACCAAGGGAGTCAATCTTGTACCGAAAGTTGTACTGGTTTAATCAGTGGAACAATATATTTCGGTGCCGGTCAATACTGGTGTACCATTTCGGCTTTATCGTTATTTTTTATATTTATAAATAAATAAATATAAATATATATATATATATATATATATATGTGTGTGTGTGTGTGTGTGTGTGTGTGTATTATAATAAATATAAAAGTTTACCATAAAACATTACCTCAATTCAAAACAAATTATTCATGATTTTAGACTTTAGCATCAATTAAAAAAAAAAAAAACACACACAATATAAAAAATAGGAAGTTTAATTATTCATTGCATATTAAGAAAACAAATAATACTAATAAGTTAATGCAAGTAAATTACCATTCTGTCCTTTAAAAAAATTACAAAACTAAAAAAATAAAATTAAAAAATAAAAAAAGATTTTTTCCTTAATCGGCCAGTACGCCTAGTATTGCCCAAAATCGGCCGGTATGCCTGGTATTTAAACCAATACGAAACGTTAGCGTTTCGATACCGGTATATGTACCGGTACAATACATACCAGGTAGTACTGGTACGATATTGACCACCTTGTCAAGGACCCCAAGTTAGAGAAATACAAGCTCAACAAGCTAAATGATGAGCAAGCTCATTACATGATAGATAACAAAAAGTGAACTGGGATTAAACTTAGATAAGCATGGTCATTTGTATTTTGATCATTCATTGATTATGCTGCTATTATATCTGAAGAATGATGTGTGTTCACTCTAATCAGTTATTGTACTTGGTTTGGGTCATGGGCAAGCAAAAAACACTTCGACACCGAAATGAGCTGAGCCTGGGCTGTTGACAAATTACATTTTAAAGTTTTAAGGCCCATAACAATCTTTCGGCCAGAAAGAAGAACAAAAACGAATCCCATAACAGTCGTGGGCTAGCGCCTAATGCTGCTCCACTCACTACAAAAAACGCGACTTTAAGCCGCGTTTTTTAGCCGCGTTTTTGAAAAACGCGGCTAAAGCTTTTCCTTTGAGCCGCGTTTTTCATGAACGCGGCTCAAAGGAAAGACTGGAGCCGCGTTTTTCCAAAAACGCGGCTCAAAGGGAAGGCTGGAGCCGCGTTTCTGGAAAAACGTGGCTCCAGCCTTTCCTTTGAGCCGCGTTCATGAAAAACGCGGCTCAAAGGAAAAGCTATAGCCGCGTTTTGGAAAAACGCGGCTAAAAAATGCGTTTTGTGATTTAAAACTGCGGCTACGGGTCACCTTTAGCCGCGTTTTTACATTGAAAAAACACAGCTATAGGTAGCGCTTAAAAAAAAAAAAAAAAAATTTTCCTGAAGCTTCCCACGTACACAACCCTTTCACACCTGCACCCCACTTTCCCACCTACCCCCACTTGCTCTCTTTTCTTCCTTTTCCCTTTCTTTCTTCATTCATCAGATGGTTCATTCTTTCTTCTTTTTTTTTTTTTTTTCTTTTTCTTTCTTCCTTCTTCACATCTGGGTAAGTCTTCTTCTTCTTCTTTTTTTTTTTTTTTCCTTCCTTCTCCACATCCAGGTAACTCTTTTCTCTTTTCTCTTTTCTTTTCTTTTTTTTTTTTCCTTTTTCTTTCTTCCTTCACATCTGGGTACTGCGTTTTTTTTTTTTTTTTTTGTTCCTTTTTCTTTCTTCCTTCTTCACAGGCTTGTGTTCTTTTTTGATTCTGAGCTTGTGCTTTTGTTTTATTGAATGGAATTAGTGTTAGATTTGGTTGGTTTTGTTGAATGAGAGGAGATTCATAGGTTTGTTTTATATTTTGGAACACGTTTTGTTTGATTTTGAATTTTTTCGTTGTGTTTGTATTGTGAGAATGTTGTGTGTGCTTTTAATTTTCCGGGTTTGTGTTTGATTTTGAATTTTATGGGTTTATGTTTGATTTTTAATTTTTTGGGTGCATGTGTTTGTATTGTGAGTATATTGTGTTTAATTTAAAATTTTCTGGGTGTGTTTGTATTGTGAGTATGTTGTATTTGATTTTGAATTTTCTGGATTTGTATTTGTTTTTGAATTTTTTGTATTTGTGTTTAATTTTGAATTTTTTATATTTGATTTTTCAATTTTGAATTTTCTGGGGAAAAATTTACACAGAATTTTTTTTTGTTTTTTTAAAAACCTATAGCCGCGTTTTTTAAAACGCGGCTATAGCGTGATCAATGTTGCTGGGAAATAGCTATAGCCGCGTTTAAAACGCAGCTCGAAGCTGTCCTGGAGCCGCGTTTTTAGTAAACGCGGCTATAGGTCGAATCCTATAGCCGTGGTTAGAAAACGCGGCTCCAGGTCCGGTTTTAGCCGCGTTTTCAAAAAACGCGGCTATAGGCTTTGAGCCGCGGACTTTAGGCCGCGTTTACAAACGCGGCCATAGGAAACGCGGCTAAAAGCCTATAGCCGCGTTTTTGGGGTCTTAAGCTGCGTTTTTCAAACGCAGCTTTAGACCCTTTTTTTTGTAGTGACTTCTATATCTTTTGGACGGGTAATTCTAGTAGACCATCTTTTATTTGATAGGAAATTATATTCATTTCCCTTCTATAAATGAAATAGCCCACAATATCATTAAGAAAAAAATAAAATAAAAACTCTATCCAATCGGATTCAAATGGGAAGGACCTGAAATCATTTATATTTTCAACTTGTAAATTTATTTTCAAGAACCTTTGATTCAATGGCATTATGCTGTGTCACATTAAATCAAATTCCCTACCTTATTGTGTGTGTGTATATATATATATATATATCATATCATATACTATATAATAAAAAGTGAGCTTAGAAGTCGTGGTCATGCAAAGTGACTTCACTATAAAAGTTAGGCTTAGAAGTTATGGTTACACCAAATGGCTTCACCAAATTGCAGGAATTTTTTTAGATTTAAAAAAATATATATATACAATTTTTTTTCTTATCTTCTTCTCCTATAAATTTTAAGTTAATAGAAATTGTGAGGCCCAACAATTTAGGGGCCAGGCCCACTTATTCATGGGGAGCCCTAAGGCCCAAGCCGAAGAAGGTTATAGTCCAAACTCAATAACGTAAAGCACAAATTGGCCCGGAGAAGCAACCGAGGACAGTGCAGTCCTCGGCTGACCCAAAGCTCTACCAAGAAGAGGGGCAAAAACGGTATAGGGACAAACTTGAAAGAGAATCTAAAATATCTAGGAAATGCTGCCCTTACTACCTTCCCCATACGTAGCTCTGCACTTAACAGAGCCGTATTCTTTAACTTTATCAACCACTCCCAACAACTTTGGTCTGGGACTAACGGGACAAGTATCAGTCTTGGAAAGGTCGACCCTACACGTGGACGAAGGAAAATGAACGCAGGCTAGTATAAAAGAAAAAATAAGTAATCTGGAGGGGGGACTGGAAAAGACTGGCCAAAAAGGAAGGGCCTCCCAGTCCACCTCCAGGAGAAAGACTCCAAGGGTGAAGACACCTCAATCTCATATGAGCACCATAAAAACTCACCGCTGGGTAACCGAAGCTTAGCCTTTCGAACCCACTCTCTACAAATGATATTGTCTGGGCCCATTCACGTGCAAACCCAACACTACTGCGGTTCGTTGCGGAACGTGTCCCTACAGAAATCTTAATTTGATTACAATTCAAATTCTTCATCTAATCTTTTTATTATTAATTTATTTGATACTATTTATTTTTACTTAAAATATATTACTACACAGTCATAAGAAACAAAAAAAGAATAGCAATGTTTTTTTTATAGGAAAAACAACAACGTTATTTGTTCATACTTCATACCGATTTACCAATCTTTTTTTTTTTAATAAAAAAAAATTGTAAATAACGTAGTACTCCTAAGGATTTGAGTTTAAAGTCAACATCTTCTCCTTAAAATTGTATATATAATGAAAGAGTATACATATATACTTATACATATATGACCTTTTTTTTATTCTACTTTATTATGGGATAGCAACAAACCCATTGATTAAATTAAAAATTTTAATTTCAATAGGATTTAATAACTATATCAAATGGAACTCTACCTCTATATATAAGCTTACTCTAATATGTGAATATTTAAATCCCATGTCAACTCAGGTATGCACTATTTCTTCATTATTATTATTTTTTTTCATTTTAGTTTAACTATCTTTCTTTAACTTGAAAAAAAAAATAATGAAAACTTCTCACACAAGTACTTAAATTCATGAATTCTACATTAGAAATTGATAGATAGATTAACCTAATTCATAATATTAAAGTTTTGTACTTATTTGATATCTTCTACAATAATTGGTGTAGGTTTTCGTTACATGCTCACATTTACTCACACTTTCATCTCTCAAAGTGACAAAAGAAACAAATAGTTATGTTCATTGTTCTTTTGCTACATTTATATCTTAATTTATGATTTTTGTTAGTTTCTTAATTTTAAATTATGAATAAGTTTGATTCTATTCTTAATATTAAATTTAAATTATTGTTTATAGGTTTTTAGTTGTGTTATATTCTTCTAAAAAAATAAATAAAATAAAAGAGTTGATATCAATTTGGCAACAAAACTAAATAGATAAAGCCTAAGAAACATTTACTAATAATAGTTTTATGACTTTATTAGTAACTTTTTATTAACGCGATTTAAACTATACATGTGCTAACTTCTAACTACCAAAACCAAAAATTGAAATACTAATCCGTATGAAATACCACTTAGATACTCATATGAAATAAAGGGATTATAACAAGAATTAGCTTGACAAGAATAAAACGACAACACCACCACCACCGACCTACATGCAAGTATTTTTTTTTACACTTTACATGCACTAAATTTGTCTATCAAATAATATGTACAATTAGTTTGGTTTGGTTTTGTATATTACAATTGTTTTCCATATATATTTTTTGGGTTAAATAGTTGAAAAAGGTTGAAATAACAAGACTTGCAAGATTAAAAAGAAAATTGATTATGAATGAAAAATGATCTCTCTATTAGGAGTGCCATTGCTTAGAGTTACAAAAAATTCATGCTATAGATAGAATTAGAAAGGCAAAACTATGTCGTTTGAATTTGAAAGTAAGTTCATAAATATATATTTTTGGCTTTGAAATAATACTATTTAAGCACTTTTGATGAACAATGTTTTTGAAGTTATTATATTTATATATGGTTATAATAAGTATTTTTGGAGTGATTATATTTATTTATATAAGATTATAATTATTTAATCGTTCTTTATTCATTCAACAACATTGGTTATATTTTTATTTTTAGACTAATATATGTTCATTGAGTTGATGTTACACCAACTTATATCTTTATTGGGGCATTTTGACTGAAAAATATACACACACATGTAGCATGATTTTTACTTTCAATTATAAAATAATAAATCATTTAGCTATTAATTTTTTAACAAAAATTATATGTTTTATGAGTTTACGCTTAACTTTGTTTCTGTAAGGTTGAATTTAATCAACCATCTTGTTGACTTTATTCAGTGCCAAATTTGCTTGTATTTCAGCAATTAGTAACTCTGTATTTAGGTGGGATTCTTGTAAGGGTAGTGAGTGAGATAGTGTGAAGAAATGCTCAAGAGTGTGCAAGAAAAACAGAGACTCGCGACTGGATCTCGCGAGTGACTCGCGGCTGCAAGCCGCTAGAAGCTGCATGCCAGGCATGCCAGAAGTTGAAGCGTCATGCTAGCTGAAGCACTACAGGACAAAATAGGACAACTGGCCATTCGGTTATCTCGCGGTTGGAACTCGCGACTCAGTCAAGCCGCGAGCCAGCCCTATTTTGAAAAACCTGACCTTTCACATTCCATTCTCAACCTAGTATATATACCCCTTATACCCACGAAAGAAAGAGAGCTTCTAGAGAGAATTTTGAGAGAGAAACCCTAAAGAAAAATAAGATTGATTCATCCACAATCTTTACATAAGAGACTCTTCAAATTCCTCTGCTCTCTTCCTCTCCATTGTTAAATCCTTGAGAGGCTTTTACCAAAACATTTTCTCACCATATCCATTACTGTGAGAGGGTTGTTTTGGTGCTTTGGGAAGTAATTAGGAAGGAACCAATTTCACATTGATTGATGCTATGGTCAAGTAGCAGAATCCGGGAAGCTAGAAAAGAAATAGGTTCGACGCAACCTCGTTGGAGCAAGAAGCTTGGAGGGCTTAGGTACACTGGGTAGATTAGGCTTGGAGGGTCTATTGCTGTTCATATATCCCAACTACATTTTCTAGTGGATTACTTACCGCTTGGAGGGCGGCGGAGAGGTTTTACGCCGAGGGCTTCGGTTTCCTCTTCGATAACACATCGTTGTGTTGTCCTTGTGTTTGCATCTCTCTTCCCTTAATCTTTGCCTTTTATTTTCTGCTGTGGATGTGATTTTAATTGGCTTAGATTGTTTACCAATTCTGTTTATAGTTTATGTTCATTTTCCGCACACTTATTGTTTGTCATAAAGCTTGAATTGGTATTTTTGTTTTTGGGGGTCTAAACGTTCAAGGGTGTTTTATACACTATTTGAATTTTCAGTTTCAATTATTTTATGGATTCATATTTTTCATGAATACACACACACACATGTAGCATGATTTTTCCTTCAATTAGATAATAATAATTCATTTAGCTATTTTTTTGTTTGTAAAATTATATGTTTTATAAGTTTATACCTAAAACCTTGCAATGTACGGGTCTTAAACTATATATATAGTTGAGTTAAATTTTAAGATAACTCAGCTATCTAGATTTTAGGATACATACACTATAGAGTTACTAGAATCCTAACAACCATTATTATAAAATAAATAAATAAAAAAGGGTAAATTACAAATTTAGTCCCTATTATTTTTGCTAAATGTCAATTTGGCTATCAACATTTCAAATGTGTCAATTTAGTCCTTAACCTTTTGTTATTGGGTCAAATTAGTCCTCACCTTTAAGTGGTGAATGAAAAATGCTGACGTGGTTAACAGCAAAAGTAAAAAAAATAATTTTTATGCTAACTTAGATGCCTAGTGTGCTGCTAACTAGGAATAGGATTAAACTTAAAAAAATAAAAACAAAAACTAAGGGGTCCTACATTTGGATCCAAATCCCTAAATCAATCATGCCCCTAACCCCAATATGTTACACGTTTTGGTCCAGAGAGAAGAGAACATACTGAAATTTGCTGGCCTGACCCTAAATCAACCGCCCAAACCTGCCCATTTTGTTTCAAATTAAATATGGGTCAATCCATGGCCTGCCCATTTTTTTGTGGGCCAACCATACCCAATCCGCGGCCCGCCCGCTTTTTTAACTTTTTTTTTTCCCTAAAAAATATTTAAAAACTATATGGCATTATGGCAAGGTGTACGTTTTGTCACGAATTTCCAAAGGGAGAGATTGTTAGGTTCTAAAAGTTTAGAACAATTGGCAAATCGTGAACACAAAATTGTCTAGATATAGATCCTAGAGTCTATAGGTATTATTAGACAATACTCAAGGTGATACAAGTTAAGATTCAAGAATATAAAAGCTGCAAAAAGAAGGGTTCAGAAATTGCCTGGTTCGACTAATGGAGAAACAGGCTCGATTGATCGAAACAAGTATCTACAGAATTCTATTTTAGCCCAAACTATACTTAAATGTATTGGGTTTCAAGTAAAACACTACAATTATATTAAAAAAAAACCCTAAGTACATTTTTATAAGGCTTTTCAGAGAGAGAATAGTGTGCCTCTTTTGTAGATCTAGGGTTTTGTACCCAAAAGCTCTCTAAAGTCTTCTACCGGTGTTATTCCTTGAAGAATCTCAAGATTTGGTGTTGTAGAAGTTGCTTCATACAAGATCAACGTCTAAGGAGATCCAAAACCTTTGAATGGAATCTCAAAGTCACAAGTGTGGGTGTTTGTGTTGTAAAGGCCTAATAGAGGAGTCTATGGATTTAAAGCTTGCATGTGGTCATGTCAGTAAGTTCTACATATGGTAGCAATAGGATGTTAGTGGTCTAAGTCTTATTGTAAACTTCGATTCTCTATAGTGGATTTTCATTTTACCTTGAGGATAGCTAGGTTAAATCCTCCTCAAGTTTTTTACCGGTTTGGTTTTCTTAGGTCATCATATCATTGTGTTGTTTACTTTTCCGCTGCTTTGTATGATATGATTGTTTTGTTTTAACCTAGATCTAAATAATAAACCTAAGTATTCTCTTAGTTAATTAATTAGGTTAAACAATCTAGTTTACAAGGATCTAAAACCTAACAAGTGGTATCAAAGCGAGTTAACTCTTGTTTTTAGGTTTCTTGACCTAAAGTTGATCCTTGATCCCTATTATCTTGGATAATTTTAAGTGTCTTACTATTTTTTATTGTGATGATTTGAATAAAAATGACACTATTGTTTTACTTGATCTTTTTTAGGCTTGTGAAAGGAATTTGCAGTATTTCAGTCTTTCTCAGAAGATTATCCCTCAAATATACTCTGCTTCACATGGATTTTCACCTACAAAGCCGAAGACTCATTCTATATGGGTGAGAAAAGATTCTCTAAGGTGAGTGTTGCTGACTTGTCCCTGATTTAATTCTTTCAATTATTTGTGGGCATGTTTACTTTTAGTTTTTAGTTGTTTTATTTTCTTAGGTTGTTTTGATTATTGAAAAATCCAAAAACATTGAAAATTTTCAAAAAGACAAAAATATTTGATTTTGTATCTTGTTTATTTGTTTTGAAGATTACATGAGTTATAATATCTCTCTTTTGATTTAAAACATGCTTGACATTGTGGAAAAACTTGAATAGTATGTGTTATATAAGTGCTAAGTTATTTCTGATTTTATATGAGTATGTACTAGTTTGTACATGTACTCAAGGGTTAATTAAGAAATTGATATTTCTTTTTTGTGTACCCTCTATAGCTTAGTTAAGCACTGTCATGCATTGCATTTGCATTTTTAATCATTTAGCATAATGTGTGCTTTTAGTTTTGGTCATAAAAAATTTTTTGAAATCAAAAAGATTTTTATTTCTTTTGTATTACACATCATGAATATATAATTGAGGTTGGCCTATTATCTTTGCATAACATGCCTGTATACCTTGTTTAGCTTAGATAAGCCTTTTTTTGCTTAGATGAGCATTTTTTTTGCACTTTGCTAGTTTTAGCTATGTAGTGCATGTTTGTGTGAGTGTTTATAGTTTTTGAAAATATGCTCTTGATTTTGAAGTCACATGATTTTGATTGTAAGAACTAAAAAATCCTAAGAGAAAGGCATAAAAAACCATCTCACCACTGTTTACTAGCCAATCATAAATACCTTAGTGCATATCATAAGATTTTGTGCTCGAGAAAGTGTAGCACATGCACAAAAAAAATAATAACAAGGTGTAGCCTTAAAAAAAATTAAAAAAAAAAAAATCTACATTCAATAAAGCAAAATAAAAAAATATGCATGATTGCAAGCTTGTTTTCTAGGAGATGTGGGAGTTATAGGATGTAACTCTTTAGGTGATAGTCATTTTCAAACGTTTGTGATGGATGATGTAGAAATTTTGATTAATTACTATCTACATATCACCTTATATGTATCTCATGTTCTTACTAGTTGCACACACATCACAAGTAAGTCTTTTCTAAATCTTGTACATAAAATTGTGTGTGAATTTGGTTTGGCCATCCAAGATTATATATTCTATGACTTTGATACAAAATATATTCATTGGTTGAAAATTTGGGGTAAAAAGTGTGAAAATCTTGTTTTTAAAGCTTTAGGTTGAAAACAAATGTTTTTGAAGCTTTGGGTTGAAAACAAACGTTTTTGAAAAACTTTTAAACTCATTCTCATGCATTTCATTCATGAAATTATTTGGTTTGAGTGTTTTCTGCATAAAACTTCTGCTGTTTTTCAAAAAATTCAGTTTTCCAGAATTTCGATCGATCGAGTGTGATTTTTGATTAATCGAAAATTTCCAAGTTTTTGAATCTTGCTTCTACCTGACTCGATTGGTATTCAATCGATGCTTAACCGATTGAAACTAAAATATTTTCAGTTTCTAAATTTTTGACCAAATTTTTTTTCATGCATCATTTATATTTAGGATTCACATGCATTGCATTGTTTTCTGTATCCATTTTGCATTTTTACAGTCATATCTCTCATCGTTTTCACACATAACATGCAGACACTTTGCTAAATTGGGTACTCAACTTGATCTAAAAATTGATTGATTAATTTTTGAGTCCTTTGTACATTTTAGTATATGCTATTTTTCTTGATGTGTGAAATGTTGAAAATTGAAAATATTTTTTTAGAAATATGATGGATAATCAATGTGCAAATATTTTCTCTTAAACATATTGCATGCATATATTTATAGATCACATAGTGTCAAGTTTGCATTTATTGAAAGAGATAATATTTTTTTTTAAGTGTATCCTCAACTTATGTTTCTTTTAGTTTTTCCCCACCTCCTAAATTTTACCAAAAACTGTTTTTCCCAAAACATGTTTTGTTTTTCCTATTTTTATAGGAGGAGAAAATTTTTTTTTTTTTAAACTTTTATTGTTCTTAGAGAGAGTTGTTGCTCCTAATAGGGGGAGTTGCCTCTATTCTCTATAGAGCTGAATTCATTTGTTTCCTTGATTCTCTATTTTCTCTTGACTTTTGTTGTGTATGTTTTCTGTTTACTTTTGTTTGAGTTATCTTTGTCAATACGTGACAAAAAAGGGGAGAAATAGATAAAATGTTGGAATCCTTTTTTTTTTTTTTTTAAGTTTTAAAAAATGTTTTGTTTAGGGGGAGTTGAAATTGTTTTTGAAAGGGGGAGAAAATAAAAATTTTTGATGTATCTAACTTAGGGGGAGAGTTAGTTTGCATATTTGTTATTTGCTTTAGTTTGATTATTTATTGTTTATATGTCTTTCTTTCCACACATGCAGTGATGTGTTTTTTGGAGTGTTTTCAAGAAAAACAAGTACATTCTGATTAAGACCTTCTACCCCTTATTGCAACTTCTAGGTTAGGAGTCTTAGATTGGGATTTGTGATGTAATTGGGCATTTTATTGTAGTGGGTTATTCTTGTATTTGAGCATTTCATATTGTATGTAAGTTTTGTCACGAATTGCCAAAGAGGGAGATTGTTAGGTTCTAAAAGTGTAGAACAATTGGTAAATCGTGAACACAAACTTGTCTAGATATAGATCCTAGAGTCTATAGGTATTATTAGACAATGCTCAAGGTGATACAAGTCAATATTCAAGAATATACAAGCTACAGAAAGAAGAGTTTAGAAACTGCCTGGTTCGACTGATCGAGAAATAGGCTCGACCGATTGAAACACATATTTGTAAAATTCTATTTCAGCCTAAACTCTACTTAAATGTATTGGGTTTCAAGTAAAACACTACTAGTATATAAAGGAAATCCTAAGCACATTTATATAAGGCTTTTCAGAGAGAGAATAGTGTGCCTCTTTTGTAGATCTAGGGTTTTATACCTAAAAGCTCTCTAAAGTCTTCTACAAGTGTTATTCCTTGAAGAATCTCAAGATTCAATGTTGTAAAAGTTGTTGCAAACAAGATCAACGTCTAAGGAGATCCAAAACCATTGAGTGGAATCTCAAAGTCACAAGTGTGGGTGCTTGTGTTGCAAAGGCCTAATAGAGAAGGAGTCTGTGGATTTAGAGCGAGTCTGTGGATTCAAAGTTTGCACGTAGTCGTGTTAGTAAGTTCTACACGTGGTAGCAATAGGATGTTAGTGTTCTAAGTCTTATTGTAAACTTCAATTCTCTATAGTGGATTTGCTTTTTACCTTGAGGATAGCTAGATTAAATCCTCCCCAGGTTTTTTACCAGTTTGGTTTTCCTACGTCATCATATCGTTGTGTTATTTACTTTTCCGCTACTTTGCATGATATGATTATTTTGTTTTAACCTAGATCTAAATAATAAATCTAAGTATTCACTTGGTTAATTAATTAGGTTAAACAATCTAGTTTATAGGGATCTAAAACCTAACAGTATTGTAAATGAAGATATTGATGAAATTAGCCAACTTGAGCTACAATTTGCAAGTATGAATATTTGTAGTGCTAAATATACTACCAACGTTGAGTAAATTGATGTATAATTCTTATAAAATATTCACTTGTTCTTCTTTACTTAAATTGTTATGTTCATTTTTAAAGGTTTTATTTTATATTTAGTTTATCTTTTTATATATTCTAACTTTATTAATATTATTTTAAATGCAACAGGGATTTGTGCACTTAAGAAGACTGATAGCTTGACATGGTCCATAACATTCAATTTTTTTTTTGTTTTGTTCTTTTTGTGGGAATGATATCATTAGTGAACTTTGAATTTGAAATATATAAAGAATTTTACTCATGCTCAAAAGTCAAAACTATTTGAATTGCGTGGATATGGAAATCTTTCTGTTTTTTTTTTTCCCCTTCACATCACATGTATAACAGTAAATTAGTAACAAATAATCTAACTATTTGATTTGATTCATTCTCTCTAAAAAGTTGGCATTTATTTGGTTTTTTTTTTTTAATGTGAAAATATGGGTCAACCCAACCCGACCCAACCCATTTTAAAATTGTCCTTTTTTACCCAGCCCGTTTTGGCTCGCAACCCAACTGACCCAACCTGAAACCAACCCAACTCAACCGTTTTCCATGTCTAAGAACAGTGGAGTCTCAAAAATTTCATATGCCTTACAAAAGCAGGCAAAAGGGAAGCCCCGGCAAAGGGAGTTTAGAGGATGCTTTACGTCATTAACAAAGGAATCCAACAGACCAAGGTAGAGAATGGTGTCATTTGGTTCATTGGGGTTGGGGGTGTGATAGTTTCAGCATAACAATACCATCCTCATCATTGGCCAAGACATACAAAGCTATCCACTCCAGCTTAGTTGCAAACCTAAAAGGCCCACCCACACCCATAGGTACCCATACCTTGTAGAGTAAAAATCCCATAAAAGAAAACATTTAAGTTGGAGATAAAAGAGTTTTATAGAAGGGCTCTGATCATAATAATCCAAAGAAGTCAACTGCTATTAAATTACCTTCTTTCATGTCCCAGATCTCTCAAAGCGTGAGCTTGTCTAGCATTGTTTGAGCAAATATGCTAAATATGTTTTCAAGATTCACATTCTCCTCTTTGGACTAAAATGTGTACCACATTGGGGATGGGGCCATGGGGCGTGATTGATTTAGGGATTTTGATCCAAACGTGAGACCTTTATTAAGCTGGTTTTAAAAAAATTATAAAAAAAAAAAAAAAAAAATCATCTTAGTAAGGCATACATGTGACATTCTGATTTGGTATAAAATTATTTTTTATTTTGGTTATTAGCCATGTCAACATTTTCTATCCATCACTTAACGGTAGGAACTAATTTCACCCAATAACAAAAGGTTAGGGATTAAATTGACACATTTGAAACGTTAGGGACCAAATTGACATTTAGCGAAAATGATAAAGAATAAATTTGTAATTTACCTATAAAAAAGAATCTATGCGGAATGTAAAAACCGTTCAATAGACTTTTGAGTCGTCGATGATCAAATAATTCTATAACAAGTACATTCCTTCTCCGTCACAACTTTCTTCCGAATCCGAATTGAAGTTGTCCGAGTCACTAAGGGTAGTAGCAAAGACTTTACACTTTGCCTTCAAATAAGTGGGGCATTCTTTCTTCACATGCCCAAGCCCTTTGTACTCATAGCACGTGACCACTTGAGATGGAGAAGAATCTTTGGAATCCTTCTTCTTGAAGTCTTTCTTATCCTTCTTGAAATTTAAGAATTTCCACTTCTCAAAAGACTTCCCATCCTTCTCGAATTTAAAGAACTTATGAAAGTTCTTTGCAAGGTATGCCACTTCCTTTTCAACCTCATCCTCACTAGAGGAGTCTTGAGCCTCCACTCTCTCATTGATTGTCTTAAGAGCAAGAGATTTGCTCTTCCTTTGTGAAGGTAGAGATAGCTCATAAGTTTGGAGAGAACTGATTAGCTTTTGAATCTTAATCTCATCAAGGTCTTTGCTCTCTTCGATTGCAGTGACCTTGGCACGAAAGCTCTCCAGCAATGATCATAAGATCTTCCTCACAGCCTTAGAGTCCTTCGTCTTTTCACCCAAGTTGAATTTGCCAATCACCACTTCATTCAACTTCCCATAAAAGGAGTCGAACAACTCATCTTCACTCATCTTTAGTTCTTTGAAGCGAGTGGTGAGCATTTGTAACTTGGTGTCTTTCACCTTCTTGGTGCCTTCATATGTGGTCTCCAAAATTTCCCATGCCTCCTTGGCGATTGTAACATGTGAAATCCTATGGAATTCATCGGGTGAGACACCACAAAAAATAGCATTCAAAGCTTTACTATTAGCATTGGCCGCTGCAAGGGCTACCTTATCCCAAGTAGATTTGGCAGCCTCCAGCCTAGTCCATCCATTCTCAACCGCATCCCATATGCTCTCATCAATAGAGCACAAGAATGCACGCACACGCACTTTCCAAAAGGCGTAATTGCTCCCATTAAAGAAGGAATGTGCATTTAGGGATTGAGATATATCCATTGTAGGGTCAAGGATCACACTTAGGATATAGAAATCCGACAAAGTGTACCCACTCTGATACCAATTGAAAGTTCACTTGGTGTATAAAACACTACTGAATGTTTAGACCCCCAATTTCAAAAATATTAACACAAGCTTATACTCAAACAATAAATGTGTGGAATAATAAGTATAAGCAATACCCAAATAAATAAACTACTCTAAACCATAATTAATCACAACACAACAGTAATTAAAAGGTAAAAGTAAGGATTAGAGAGATGCAAGCACAAAGATAATACCAGCACGTGTTATCGAAGAGGAAACCAAAGTATTCGGCGAAAAACCTCTTCGTCGCCCTCCAAGCGATAAAATGATCCACTAAAGAATAAAGTCGGGATACACGAATAGCAATAGACCCTCCAAGCCTAATCTACCCAATGCACCTAAGCCCTCCAAGCTTCATGCTCTAACAAGGTTAAGCCTAACCGTATCTTCTTTAGCTTTCTGGATCCCGTAATAAGCCCATTGCATCAACCAAATGAATTGGTCATCTCTGAACTGCTTCCCAAGCATCAAATAACCTCTTCACTGATATGGGTATGGTGAGATAAGAATTTGGCTAATGAACCTCTCAAAGGTATGTTAATGGAGAGGGTGAGAGTAGAGGAATTTGAGAATCAAAGGTATAAGATTGTGGATGAGTCAATCTTGTTGTTATTTAGGGTTTTTCTCTCAAAATTCTCTCTGGAAGTTCTCTACATTTCATGGGTATAAGGGTATTTATAGTAGGATACGTGAGGAATGTGAAAAGTCATTTTTCTGCAAAACAGGATGTTCCGGAGACTCACTCGCGACAGGGATGAGTCACAAGTTCAAGTCGCAAAATAGCTAACTGGTCAGACTGTCCTTTTTTGTCCTGTAGTGCTCCAGCTGTTGTGACCCTTCAGCTTCCTGCGTGGTTCACACGTGTGGTATGTTGGCGAGTCATCAGTCTCGAGTCACTCACGAGAAGCTATTTGAATGCACACACACTTGAAGTCTTCACACTCTTTCACATACAACCCTTACATGATTCCCACCTAAATATAGGGTATCTAATTGCTGAATTATAAGCAAATTTGGCATGGAATAAAACCAACACATGGTTGAATAAATTCAACCTTACAATTTCTCCATTTGGCTATTCCGTGACAAAACCCTAAAACAGACTCTAGACTTAAAATGTGAGTAGGGAACAGCTGTCAAAACTCACTCACACCTAACTCTAGATTCTGTGAATCTCTTGAACCATACGGACAAGTTTTCCTGAAAACAATATCACAAGAAGTTCATTGTAAGGATTGGGACTAGTGCAGAGGAACACTAGACCTATTAGGATGCTGACAAGTGGCAAACATTTGACATGTGTCAACATCTCAACGAATTCAGTGCTACAATGCACTAGACCCAAGTCAGTTCCTATATATATTACCTATACGATCACCTAAGTAGCAAAATTTGCGGGGACAACTCCAGCCACGGCCAAGCTCAAGATCTGTTCTTCCACTTGAAGTAATCAAAGTTTCATTATTTTTGTCATCGTGAAGGCCGTCATCATCTGGAAGGCTTGTATTGGAGATGCAGGTTTAGTTAGCTATTATGTACAGAGTGAGAAATGTAATAAATTCTTCAAGCTGGTAGCATATTTTGTGAGGCATACAAAGATAGAGTAGCCCCTCCAATACGCTCACGGGGTGTCCACTCTTGAAAGCAGACGGCATGTTAGCTAGTAGTTGAAAACATGTCGTGCCATGTTCATCCCTCAAGTCTCGAAGTGAAAAATCCCACGTTAGTAACTCCAAAGCTGTATCTGTAAATAATTGAGAGAGAGATCAGAGAGAGAAGTTTGAGGTTTTTTTTTTTTTTTTTTTTTTTTTTTTTTTATAAAAAAAGAGTATTATTTAATATGAAATGAAAGAGAGAGATTAAGTCTTACCAAAGTGGATGTCAAGGATAGCTATATGAAGAATGGATGTGGAATCTTTTCACCTGCGGTGCTTTTCCATTATGCTGCTTTCCCTGTTAATATCTTCGATAACATTCACAACCAAAAACTTAACCATTTCTGTCCTGCTGTCCTGCCAAATGCAGCGGCTATAAACAAAAGAGTTTCACCAATATTGTTTTTATGGCCAAGTTGGCTTTTGTCAAATTTCAATAAGATACGTGCCATTTCTATATCTCCAGTTGCTGCCGCTTCATGAAGTGGTGTGTTTCCCCATATATTCCAGCCACCTTCCCTCTCCTCTCCTCTCCATCTCCCATGCTTTATTAAAAAATCCAACAATTCCTTGTTTTTGCTGAAAACAGCAATATGAAGTGCAGTGCCCTTGGTGACTGTTAACGAAGAATCCAGGTATACACTATCTTTCTCCGTGTAGTATTTCTTCACTGCTTCCCAATTCTTTTCCATGAATAATCCATAAGGTTCCATCAATATTTCCAAATTATCCATCTCTCTCTTCCTCTCCATGTCAATGTCTCTCTCCATCAGACAATGTATGCAATCCTGCTTTGGTCCATAGACTGCTCACAATTTAAAGAAAGTTACTGGTGTCTACTTTGTTTGCTCGACTAACAAAGGTAAACATTATAACAATAAAGAAAAGATTCTAGGCTGTAATTTTTATTTTTCTTTTTTCTTTTTCCAGCATTGCCCTCCATTTTTCAATGAATTAGCTTGGTTTTCCTGTAAGAAAAGATGGACTTCAGTTTCAATTTTTCAAAAGAGTTCATAGTAATGATCTTATAGAGTCAAAATCTATTGTGTATTGATACAATTATTTTTATTGATTTCTTTAGTACTAACTAAATGATCATAAATGTATAACTGTGCAGCCTTTAATAATCATATTTATCATCACACCCCGAGGGGTGTATACAATGCAATTCGGTGACCATAAACAGATTGGTCACTTTGTGATTTGGTACAGTTTTAGACCGTACAATTCAGTGCAGTTTTGTCTATGCTGTGCTGGGCCTTTTATTCCCATTTTGGGCTAGTTTGGACTTGCCCAAATATCTTTCATTTTTTCCTTTGTTTTGGGTTGATTTAGAATAGCCCAATGGGATTTTAGTTGTAAAAAGGGTTTTTAGTTGAAAAAGTTTTTAGTAATTTTTAATTATTGAAAAAGATATATTAAATATATAAAACAAAAATGATATAGTATTATTAGGTGCGGTGAAGTGCAGTTTTTTAAAAACAAAACCGCAAACCAAACCACACCTAGCTTTTGCACCTCCACAATGATTGGTGGTGCAGTGACCACATTTAACAGTCGGTTTAGGTGTGGTCAGGTAGTTAGGGCCCTTTTTTGTACACCTCTAGTCCCAATGTCAATAAAATAGTAGTTTTCACAAAATCATAGAATTAAAAAAATAGCAAATACGTAATTGACTCCCATCAAAGGCAAAATGATGCTCTAGGGTCAAGAAAAATCATATGTTAGCAGAGAGTGTACATGCCATTAGAATGACCTAAGATTGACAACCGATATAAGTTATGGATATACCCTTTCATATCTTTACAAACACCATTTCAGAGGTCCAGTTTACATTCATCACCAAAGATTTATTACATAAAATGTCTTTGTTGAGGCGGTATCCTTATAAGAAATTATAAAAGAATATTTTAGTTTGCTCAGGTTGTCAAGAGAGAGCTGCCTTCCTTGATGAGAACAAACACACCGCCACCATCTTCCCTTGAAATTCGAAGTTCTTCATCAAGGTAAGTGGTAAGTAACCATGATTCAGGATTGCTTTTTGAGAAAGAGACCTTCAATGGTGGCTGGCTGGAAATGGTCTTTGCAACAGATGAAGCTGTGTCTTGAACAGAGTTGATTAAGCCCTCGAAGGGCGAAAGGTCAATCTTTTGCCCCAGAAGTTCCACATTTTCGGGTATCACTATGGAGTCAGTTAATTGGGGAGTCCCAATGATACCTTCTTCAAATTTCATCTGAATAGAGTGAGAAAAAAAAAAAAGGAAAGGGCTAATTTAGAGCTAAATCCAATGCTTCAAAGTTCTCTAAGGTGAGATAGAACAACATGGCAAAAGAGAATCTCTGAATGCCAGGGGCAAAGCTATAACATGGATGGCCCCCCACAAAATTTTAAAAAATTATTTTATATTATGTATAAGTATTAAATATTTAAATATTTAGCTACAAAAATAGAAGATGTCCCCCAATGTTTGAGTTAGTCCAATAAAGCTCTTAAAAATCAATAGAATTTGTCAATTGGTCTAGTAGTTATAGAGATAAGGTAGTTTTTGTTTTCTCTAATTCATTTTTTGTACATGTTTAATATCAAACTAGACAGTTTTTGTATACTCATTAGAAGTTTAAAAGATGATAAGTTCCCCTAAAAAATTATCTTCCGAATATATATATTTGAAAGTTGTTAATTTTATATACAATATATTTATATATTATGACCTACTCTAGTATCAAAATATTAATGTTTATATTTGTGTACATACATTTATGTATGTGTAGGATGGTTTATCTTAACTCGAAACTAATATATTAATACCAAAATTCGGCCCCCCAAATAAAAAATCATAGCTCCACGTAGAATGTACTTGGAATATAATTTTGATTTGCACCCTTTAATGCATGGTCCTTAACAGAGATTTGAAACATATATGCAAGAAATAATATGTAACTTTAGATTGCTGGACATGTAGGCATAATTAGTGATTGATGAGAAAGGATAACATTAAAAGAAACAAAAATAAAACCTGCACACTCTTTGGACTTCGGACTTCAAACTTGGCACCGTTACCAATTGGAGTTGTAGCCAATGGCCCAGCAAGCAAGACAATATTCTCGACCGTAACATTTTCTGAGTCAATTATTTGTGATATTTCTTCTACCGTCACTAAGGGCAGTGTACCCTTCGACAACAATGGGAATAAACCTGCAAAACATGTGTACCTGCTCCACACACAAAATTCAAATTCACCATGTACATGACTATTCTCATGAGTACTAGAAGAAGAAACATGAGAACTCTTATGAGGAAAAAAAAACAAAACAAATCTTGTTGTTTCATGATATATTTCCAATATTAATTGTTGCTATACATCAACTTCCAAGGATAACTACAAAGCATTTCTCAGCAAATAGCTAACACATTAAGCAACAACGTCATACCAAATCGTTTTTTTTTTTTTTTTTGAGAGATAATTACAATATATTGCTAAGCCTGTATCTCGAACCCTTCTCCCCTAAACCCCATGCACTTTGTGCATGGGGAGGTGCCTATTTGGCTACAAGGCCCTTGGCCAAATCGAATTTTTTGGGTTTTGCTTTAAATTAATTATCTGTAACAGACCTATAATGTAAAAATAGCGGAATGCCATATGTAAAATCATTACTAGATCTAGAGACCTCTATGCAAGTATGCATGCCTCACATAACAAGAACTAGATGAGTGTAAAGATGCACCATTCTTGGGTTGATCATTTTGATCCTGGCTCCAAAGTTTGTACACAACCCAAGTCCTATGGATTTTAGCTTTGGTGGATGTCTGAATTCCATGAAGGGGGCCAAACCAAATTACAAAGCAACTTGATTATCACAAGTCACAAACAGCCTAGAGTTGCATTCCTGTCTGTCTTCTAACACTAACAAGTACATATAAGAAGTCTATTCTACATTAAAAAATTGTAGTACAAATGGATGTCTTGTCTTTTTTTTCTATGTATCCAACGCGGATCCCGTTTGCGTTTCTTTCCTCTCTCTTTTTTCCAACCGCATGTTTGACTTTTCAGCAGTGAACCGTACACCCGTGCACTGTTCACAGGTCCACAAACTTCACTTTTTACCAACTTTTTCATTAAAAAATGGGTCTTACAATACTATTCACACATTTAAAAATTATTTTACTATAGTGTTTTCAGTTTTAGCAAAATAAGTTCTATCCAAATGGACCTTAAGACTTTTCTACCTTAAACAAATGTAGTTCAAATGGATGTCTCGTCAAAACTTCATAAATTTTGCCTTTAGTGAGTCGCTTAGTTTCATTGTAGTAGAACATGCGGCTCTTGTCTCAACTATGTCATTTGAACATATTTCTTTCAAATCTCATTGTTTATATCTTTGTTTTCACTAAATTACTGATTACCTCCAAAATTTAAGCTATTAGAGAATTATGAATTTAATGATTTAATCATTATTTTATCAAGAGTGCCTTTTAGTTAGAGCCCATTGGCTTCAATCAAGGTGTAAAAGATCAAACTGCAAAACACAAATACAATCTCATATTGCCGGTTGAATTATGAACACCTACTGGAATGCTTTCTACAAAATATTCTTACTCTACAAGAATCTTACAAAGCAATTACTATAATATAGAGAGAGTTTATAGGCACAACAAAAATCCCAAAACATTTTCAAACAAAATTGTTTTGAGTTATGTTGGATCCGGGTATAATCTTTCTTATTTTATTTTAACTTAGGTTAGACTAACACCTCATTTTTTTTGGGTAAAAATGTTGTGACTTGTGAGATTATGACCATAGAAGAACTCGAATACTAATAGTCTAATACACCACTCCACCAACAAAAAAATTTCTTAGTTTTCAAACAAGATTCATCGAATGATATAGAACTCCTAAAATTTTATGAAATTTTCCATTTCCAAAGGTGAAAAACACAAACTGAACCAAGCAAGCAAGTTACTTCTCTACTAAGATTTAATTAAACAAGTTTCAGAATCTCCTATCACTTTTAAGCTTTTGATGCACATGTTCATATATAATACTATTAGAGCAGGTAATCCTGAGAGTTCGAACTGTGTAAACAAACACTTACGCGAGAATCCATTTTCCATTGAGAAGAGTCAAGGCCTCAGTGCGTGCAGGGATGGGTTTTTTCGCCTCCAGCTGCGTGATAAGCTCGGTAATCTTGGCTCTTGTCTCGCTCGTCGCACTTAGCCCCCTGTCAGTCCCGTTAAACAAGGTCACCAAAGCCTTCTTCAGCCTATCGATCTCTCTTGGCGCCGCCGTCACCACCTCCTCCGCCACCGCCTTCACCTCCTTCACCACCGCCACCGCGGGCCCCTCTTCCTTCTTAGGACCCAACTCCTCTTCGCTCCCCGCTCTGACCCGGAAACTCGGCCTCTCCCGGACCAATTCCCCGGTCCAAATCCGGGTTTTCTCGACCCGTTTCGCTCCGATTTTAACAGAATTTGGCTCAAAAACTGAAGCTTTGGGAGTGAATTGGGTTTGTGGAGTGACCACTGAGAGACTGAATTGGCTTAACTGTGACACAAAGGCCATATTTTGCAGTGTTGATTTGGGTTTTTCTTTGCTTGAGAGAGAACAGAGAGGTATGTGAACTGAGAGTAAAGAACAGAGAGTAGAGTTAATATATATACAGAGCTGTCCTGAGCGAGAAAATACCACATGTTACGAGTGTACGTTTCTCTCCTCTCTCTCTCTCACAGCTGGTGAGAGAGATGGAGGAAGCATACACCCATGACAGGGTATACTTCCTCATACTGAGCAACTATGCCGACTTCCTAGTACGTGTATTAAATTTAAAGGGATCAGTTTTTCGGAGCAACCATGCCGACTACCTAGTCCATACGTGGATGTGAAGGCATTGGAGGAAAATAGGCCGACTTCATGTAGGACAAGAAAGGGTCTGTTTTGTAATGTGAATTTTGCATGAACGTGATTTGTTTGGTCTGTAGTACACTTATACTATTGGCGGAGAATGTGCGATAGGTCAACAGAAATTGCACTAATTATGTGTGTCCAGCTTACCATGAGCTCAAGCATTGAGCATGAACGCAATGTGTTCCTAATTTCAGCTATTAATTAATTTTTAATAAAAAAAAGTTGGGATGTCCAATGATCTTTGTGCTAAGCACTATGTTTACTGATTTGATTTGTGTATTTTATATTATTTGGGTCACGAGGCTGTGCCTCTAGGAACCAACTTTTATTAGGTTCCCAATAAACCAAAAAGAGTAACATAGGAGTGAAAAAAAAAAAAAAAAAAGTTACATAGGAATGAACTTAGCAAAAAAACCAAAAAGAGTTGCGTAGGTGTGTGAAAAAAAAATCATCGAATTGTGGTCTGATGATAGAAGTTTTTGTTCCAGCATCTAGAGAGAAGTGATCTGAGCGATAATCCTAACAAAACCCGTGTAATATACGCGGTATTACCCATTGTCGTCACGTGGCGTGGAGTCAATAAGCCATACTGGAAACCCTCTTTTTTCATTTTTAAAAAAAAAAAAAAAAGTCTTCTAGAAAATGCAATAAGGCAAGCCACTAAATTGGGGGGATAATGGTGCCGAGTAATACTGTAAATACTATAAAATTATAAATAACAATTACCAAATATGTCTAATATATAACTATTGTGATCGTCTTATAGATCAATCATAAATATTCAAAGTTGAGATAAACTTAGTTATTTTTAAATATCCTAAGAATATTGATTTATATCATGCAAAAATAAATAAATAATATTGGTTTATAAAATATTTTAAAACAAAATTATGAGATAAGAAAAAATTAGTTAATTTTTTTTTGATGATTTTTAAAATAAAAAAAAATAGTGTCAAAATTTTTTTTTAAATAATTTATTAATAATTGTCCTAAACCGGACTTTACTAATATTTGCTCTAAACACATTCGTCCAAAGGACCATTCATTGTATTTTGATCATTCATTCATTGAATATGCTGCTGGGATTTGAATGGCAAAATTGATAAGTGATTATGCTGCTGGGATTTGAATGGCAAGATTGATAAGTGATAACAAGTTGTGTACGTTCTAATCAATGATTGTACTTGAGTTGGGACATGGGCAAGGAAAAAAAAACAAACAAACAAACAAAAAAAACAAAAACTTTGACACTGAAATAAGCCGAGCCTGGGCCGTCGGCAAATTACATTTTAAAGTCTAAGGCCCATAAAAATCTTTTGGCTAGAAAGAAGGGCAAAAATGGCCCATTACCATCAATTTTGGAAATAATTTGCCCAGAAATACTGTTTCTGAACTATATAGCAATGTACCACTTTTTCTGGTACTCGAGCTTGGTGAGTTCGAGTACCATGTTTTTTTAATCCACTGTCGCCCCATATTCAAGGAGCCCTATAGTGGCGTTTTTAAGCCCTATAGTGACGTTTTCAGGCCCTATAGCGGCGTTTTTAAGGCCCCATACCAGGTTAAGGAGCCCTATAGTGACATTTTCGGGCCCTATAGCGGCGTTTTTCTGCAAATTTTTTTTATAAGTCCCATAACAGGTCCAAGGGGCCCTATAGTGGCGTTTTTAAGCCCTATAGTGACGTTTTTGGGCCATATAGCGGCGTTTTCCTGCAAAAAATTTTTATAAGTCCCCATAACAGTTTCAAGGGGCCCTATAGTGGCGTTTTTAAGCCCTATAGTGACGTTTTCGGGCCCTATAGCGGCGTTTTTTTTTTTTGAAAAGAAAAAGTGGTACATTGCTATATAGTTCAGAAACAGTGTTTCTGGGCAAATTATTTCCAAAATTGATGGTAATGGGCCATTTTTGCCTAGAAAGAAGAACAAAAACAAAGCCCATTACAGTCATGGGCTAACACCCAACGCAGCTCCACTTCTATACCTTTTGGACGCGTAATTCTAGTAACCCATCTATTATTTTATTGGATAGGAAATCATGTTCTTTCCCTTCTATAAGTGAAATTGCCCACAAGATTATTTTTGGGTATGGGATTTTTGCTATGTAAATTAGCAAAGTAGGGGTGTGTACAAAACCTAGAAACTAAAAAAATCGGCCAAAACCGCTCGAACCGTTGCCAAAATTTTGGTGAGGTTCAGTTTTGGTCTTCATTTCATAAAAATTGAAATTTTTGGTTTTGGTTTCAATGGCAAGTTTGTATGCACCAAACCAGCCGAAACCGAACCGAATTATATTATAATATATTTTATATTACATATATAATATGAAACACGGTTTGGGCTTGCAAACATTGGGCCTCTAGCTTTCTATTTGATTATATAAACTTTGGGCCTCAGGCCTTTTTGTTTAAAATTAAAATATTGGGCCTCTTGCTATTTAAAACCCAATAACCCATTAGATTAACTAACTAAAATTAAACTAATTATCTAATTAAGATAAAACTAATTAAGTTAAACTAATTAAACTAAAAACAAAAGACATAATTTAGAAACCTTACCCTACATACCCCATGGCTCACACTTTTCACTCTCACTCTCAAACAACCTCCACACTCCACTCCAATCCGATTCTACTCCCTCTATCGCCAGCCTCCACACGCCGGCCTCCCCCTTTTCTTTCACTCTCACTCTCTTTTGATCATCGACTTGAGGCTTCATTCTGTACTTCTTTTGATCATCGATATGATTCTTCTCTCTCTCTCTCTTCCCTTTTCTTTCTTGATTTTCTTCATTCAACAGCTCCAAACCCAAGGCCCAACAAATGAAAACCAACCGAAACCAAAATAAAACCAAAATTAAAAATTTCCAATTATTTCGGTTGATTTCAGTTGAGAACTTCACAAACCAAGAATTTTGGTTTCGGTTGGCCAAACACTAAGAAAACGCCAAACCGAACCGATTACACCCCTTTAGGAAAGCATCCTACATAATTGGGCTTCTTTTTGTAATGTTGATCCATATTATCTCTTACAAGAAAGTTGGTCAAAAACCTAGAAAATAGCCTCCAAAAACCAGCGAAACCCCACCAAAAAACCAACACAATCCAAAATCCAAGAAAAATGTCTTTGCAAACCCACTGAAAAACTGACAAAATGCCACTAGGAAACTTAGAAAAACAATCCTAAACAGCCTCAAAATAACCCAATAAGCTCACCAAAAACCCCATTGAAAAACCCAAAGCTCCATCAAAAGCAAGAGCGGCATAGCATAATATATTCAAAAAAGGAATAAAAGATTTAATTGCTAGACTTGTAGGCATAATCAGTAATTGATCATGATGAGAAAGGATAACATTAAAAGAAACAAATATAAAACCTACACACCCTTTGGACTTCGGACTTCAAACTTTTTTTTTTTTTTTTTTTGGAAGAGTCTTCGAACTTCAAACTTGGCATTGGTACTAATTGAAGTTGTAGCCAATGGGCCAGCAAAGTGGACAATATCCTAGACCTTAAAATTTTTTGAGTCAATTGTAACTTGTAAGCATTATGTTGATTTGATTTAATTTGTGTATTTTATATTTTTAGGACATGAGGGTGGAACAGGGTTTTTTTTTTTTTTTTTTTTTTAAGTTCCCAATTCTAGTATTTTGAGTTACATCGAAGTATTCCCTAGGGGAAAAAAAAAAAGGTTACATAGGAGTGAACTTAGCAAAAGAAAACAAAAGGTGTTACATAGGAGTGGGAAAAAATTGTGTAAAGAGGTTACAATGTAGTTAGTGTACGTTTGTTTCAGCTTATAGGAGCTGAAACGCACATATTTATAAAAGCTAAAGGATTTTACGCGTTTGGCTCAGCCCAAAACGCAACTTTTTGAAAAAAGTTGCGTTTTGGGCCAAGGCAAAAAACGCGTTCAGAACGCGCAAATATTCTGGACCGCAGGAGGTCCATAAACCAAAACGCGCATGCACGTTTGAACAATACCGTTGGGCTGGATGGTCAATTACGAAAATACCCTGATAAAAATTCATTAGTTCTCATGCCTGAAGCTGACTCTCACGCCTCTCATCTCATCTCATCTCTCTGCTCTCCCTTTGCACGAAGCTCACTCTCACGCATCCCATCTCTTCTCTCTGCTCTGCCCTCTCCATGGTAAGTCTCTCTGCTCTGTCATCTGTGAATCTTCTTCCTCTTCTTCTTTTTTCTTCGTCTTCTTCAACGCGCACTGATCTTGTTATTTTTTTTTTTTTTTTCTGTCTAATCTGATCTGAGAAATACATTTTGAAGGTAGAGATTTGATCAAAAAAACACCAAGCAACACTGATCCACTGACTTCACTGCCATCAACGAAGGAAAAGAGTGAAACTTGGATATGGGTTTGGCCAAAAACATAGACCCAAATGCTCCTTTGCCCAGCAATGGGCCTCTCTCCCATAATCCTGCATCAACAACAACGCCAAGAACCAACAGACAAAGTGCTAAGAGAAGAGGGAGAAAAAAAAAAAAAAAAAAAGACGAAGAAGGAGAGCTCTGAATGTTCTAGAGTTTGGAGGAATGGCAGGGGAAAAAAGGAGGAAAGAAGGATAAAAAAGAAAAGAGAACGGGTACGTGTGTGGAGGAGAAAAAAAGAGGGGAAAAAAAGGGAAAAAAAGAAAAGAAAAGAAAGAAATGTCATGTGTTGAGGATAAAAAAAGAGGGGGAAAAAAAGGAAAAAGAAGAATGGAATATTATCACAATTTTTTCACAATATATTTTAAGGGGTAGGTTATTATTAGCTAATATTGGTGAGAAAAAAAAATGTAGAAAGAGAAAAAAATAATTTTAATAGTATGTTAAAATTAAAATCAGTATCAATTTTTATCACAATATTTTCACAATAAATCTTAAGTGGTAGGTTATTATTAGCTAATATTGGTGAGAAAAAAAATAATTTTTTTAGAAAGAAAAAAACATAATTTTAATAGCACATTAAAATTAAAATCGGTATCAATTTTTATCACAATATTTTCACAATACTTTTACAATAAATCTTAAGTGGTAAGTTATTATTAGCTAATATTGGTGAGAAAAAAATAATTTTTTTAGAAAGAGAAAAATTGATTTAAGTATGATGAAGTAGTTGATTTTTAAGTATGAACCAAACTCATATCCAAAAAAAAAAAATAAATAAAGTATGAAATAAACTCCCTTATATATACATTGTCCTTTTTGGTAATTTACCCCCTCAAACTGTCACTTTTATAAATGCTAGCCAAACACTCAACTTTTTCAAAAAACACTTTTTAATAGCTTTTACCAAACACTTAGTGTAAGGACTCAATTTGTAACGATCCCAAACTGGTATTGGGTTCGTACGTTAAAGGCCCAAACAATAAAATTTGTAGAGCGTGGGTGTCCAAAAACTAGGTTAACTCTAAAAGAAAAACGATTAAACCTCACGTTTATAGATGGACTAGCACTGATATAACAATTAGTTTTTCTTTGAAACAAGTTCAGTTCTTTTGTTCTTAAGGCTTTCTTTTAAGTACTCTTTGTTTTTTTGATGATCTAATCCCTTTCCTCAATGCTTTCTTTCATGTTATATACTGCCCTCTTGATATCATCTTCACCACACACGTATAAGTTGATAGCAGCTGTAAGGCTGTTTCATCACTGTTCAGGCATCACCTCCATATTAATGCGGTCAGAGAGTTGGTTGAGAGGCAATTAATGCGGAGGCAGCTGTTGTTATAGATATTTGTTTGCCTTTTCTTTCTTACCCTTGGTCTCATATCCCACTTTTAGTGGTAACGTAGCTCCGAAGTACGTTTGTAACAAGGCAGCATTCTGATCGTCCTCGGACTCATATTGCCAAGAAGGATTTTGTCCTCGAACGAATATTGAACTCACCTTACGTGATATCTACTCTTCCTTTCGTTTGGTTACCCTTATAACCTGATATAGGCCTCCTCAGACAGCTTTACGTCCTCGGATGGGCCACAGGCCCAATTAACTTGACTTTAATAATTTATTGACTAACCGGCCCCTACACTCAGTTTTTTGAAAATGCACTTTTTCATTATGCACTTTTTAAAAACTGAACTTTTTCATTATACACTTTTACAAAAAACTGAACCAAACTCACCCTTCCCCTACACTCAGTCTTTTAGAAAATGCAATCAAGGCAGGGGATTAAACTAGGATTAAACCTTTTTTTTTATTGATAAGTAAGGAGGCCCAGACCCCCAAAAAAAAAGAACTAATTCATCTACTTCCTTACAAAAGACTCCCGAAAAAAGGGTTATTATTGGGTACTT
The DNA here is from genome assembly GCF_932294415.1 of Quercus robur. Taxonomy (NCBI): domain Eukaryota; kingdom Viridiplantae; phylum Streptophyta; class Magnoliopsida; order Fagales; family Fagaceae; genus Quercus; species Quercus robur. The sequence continues at coordinate 72,672,902 of NC_065538.1, read as the reverse complement.
CGAGAGCATACTCCCTCCCTCTCACATAAGGGTGGGTCCCACCCACTATAGAACCTATCCTCATGTGAGTGGGAGAAAGTATACTCCCGAAGTATCTAATAAATTTCCTACGGAAAGATGAAAGAGATGGATTGGGGACCCTAAGTTGGAGAAATACACGCCCAACGAGCTAAGTGATGAGCAAGCTCATTACATGATAGATAACAAAAAGTGAATTGGGATTAAACTTAGATAAGCATGGTCATTTCTTTGTATTTTGATCATTCAAGGCCCATTTGGTACCCCATCTTCAGCAATGTTGTTTGCTATTTAAACACCCAAACAGGTGGGCCCTATGCTGAAATATGTGTTTGGTACGTAATTCAAAATATGTGTTGTTTGAGTTTGTGTTTCACATGAGAGTCCAACACTCTGGGCTCACCTAACGTAAACTCTAGGTATCTAGTAGAATTTGTGTGGTGTGAGATATTGGACCGTTGTGTGTGTTGTCTTCCTCTAATGTGTAATCAAACCAAAACAGTATTGGTGGCAGTTTTTTTTAAAAAAAAAAAACACGTACCAAACACACAACTTCATATTTCTAAACACCAAAATATCTATTTGAAATACATTACCAAACACATTTTTCTCTTTATGAATACTATAAATACGTATTTTTGACAACACTTTTTAAACCACATTTTCACATCATTTTAAACAATATTACTCAAACTTCTCTACCATACGGGTCCCTCATTGATTATGTTGCTGTTATATTTGAAGAATGATGTGTGTAGGCTCTAATCAATTATTGTACTTGGGTTGGGTCATGGGCAAGCAAAAACACTTTGACACCGAAATGAGCTGAGCTCGGCTGTTGACGAATTACATTTTAAAGTCTTAAGGCCCATAATAATCTTTTTTCTTTTAGAACAGCCCATAGTAATCTTTCGGCCGGAAAGAAGAAGAAAAACAAATCCCATAATAGTCATGGGCTAGCACCTAATAATGCTCCACTTCTATATCTTTTGGACGCGTAATTCTAGTAGCCCATCTTTCATTGGATAGGAAATTATATTCATATCCCTGGCAAAAATGGCCCATTACCATCAATTTTGGAAATAATTTGCCCAGAAACACTGTTTCTGAACTATATAGCAATGTACCACTTTTTCTGGTACTCGAGCTCACCAAGCTCGAGTACCATGTTTTTTTAATCCACTATCGCCCCATATTCAAGGAGCCCTATAGTGGCGTTTTTAAGCCCTATAGTGACGTTTTCGGGCCCTATAGCGGCGTTTTTAAGCCCCCATACCAGGTTAAGGGGCCCTATAGTGACGTTTTCGGGCCCTATAGCGGCGTTTTCCTGCAAAAAATTTTTTAAAAGTCCCCATAACAAGTTAAGGGGCCCTATAGTGGCGTTTTTAAGCCCTATAGTGACGTTTTTGGGCCCTATAGCGGCGTTTTCCTGCAAAATTTTTTTATAGGTCCCCATAACAGGTTCAAGGGGCCCTATAGTGGCGTTTTTAAGCCCTATAGTGACGTTTTCGGGCCTTATAGCGGCGTTTTTTTTTTTTTGAGAAGATGTTTGACCAATGAAAAGATGGTACTCGAGCTCACCAAGCTCGAGTACCAGAAAAAGTGATACATTACTATATAGTTCAGAAACAGTATTTCTGGGCAAATTATTTCCAAAATTGATGGTAATGGGCCATTTTTGCCCATATCCCTTCTATAAATGAAATAGCCCCATAGTTTTAAAAACCGGACCGGACCGGCCGGTTCAACCGAGAACCGGACCTTAATCCGGTTCGGTTATTATTAAAAACCGGAAATGAAGGAAAAAACAGAAAAACCGCCGGTTTAACCGAAAAACCGGAAACCGGTAAGGTTAAACCGATTTTTAGCTTGTTCTTTAACCCTTCAGCCACTGTGTTTCTGACCAAAAAAAAATAAAATAAATAAGAGATTTTGTTTCAGATTTAAGAGGAAGAGAGGTTTTGACTTTGAAAATGTTGTTAAGTCTAAAGCTATGAAGCCTAAGATGCCCACATTGACACCAAAAATATCATATTTACTATTTATGACTTGACACAGTTGAAAAGAATTGAGGAAACTCAAACCAAAGAGATGCAGCCACGCAGGTACAATGTCCGCTTCAGTTTAAGTGCTTTTCTTGCTGCTCTTGTATTTTTTTTTTTTTTTTGGCTGAATAAAAAGAATGAGAAAAATCTTGCTGCTGCTCTTGGAGACTTGCACAGGTGCTAATGCACATATATTGACCGAGAGAGAGTACTGAAGGCAAAGAGATGAGAAATGAGAGAAAAGTAAAAGAAGAAACCAATACAAAGCTTTTAATTAACCAAGGTGTAAGGTGTGGATGTAAGTTTTCAAAATATGTGGTAGATGGATTATCAACGTGTAAAGGACTAAAGGTGGGATATGTGGTGGAAAAGTAATGGGCAATGATATTGTCACTCACAGGTGACTTTTTGATATTTGAAAAATGAAAGAATAACTAAAATAATTTTTATAGTAGGCTTGAGTTTGGTTGTCTAATATATAAATAAAAAGAGATGTTATATTTACAATATTTTTACAACAAATTATAAGTGGTTAGTTGTTATTGGTTCAAATTTGAACTTAATACTAAAATTACTTTTTTTTTCCTAACAATAACAATTAGTAACAACTAACCACTTAGAATTTGTTGTAGAAATATTGTAAAACTATTGTGAATATATCATTTCTTATAAATTAAAGTTAAGGTTTAATGTTTTACTGTTATTTAATTTAATTTTTTAGTTAAAATATTAGTTATAAAATTATTTATTTATCTATTTATATTTTATAATTATTAATTAATTATTTATGACATCATCGGTTCGACCATCGGTCCGACCCCGGTCCGACCATAAAACCGAGAATCACTCTCTATTCCGGTTCTTTGACCGTACCGGTTTTTACAACCATGAATAGCCCACAATATTATTTTTGGGCTTGTATTTATGTAAATTAGGAAAGCACCCTAAATAGCTCACAATCCTGAACATTGGGATCTTTTTTATGAAAAAAAAAAAAAAAAAAACCCTCTATCCAATCGGATTCAAATGGGAAGGACCTGAAATCATTTATATTCAGCTTGTAATTTATTTTCAAGAACCTTTTGATTCAATGGTATTATGCTGTGTCCCATGAAAATAAAATTCCCTACCTTATTTTGTGTGTATATATATATATATATATATATATATATCATATCATATACTATATAATAAAAAGTGAGCTTAGAAGCTGTGATTATGTCAAGTGGTTTCACTATAAAAGTTTAGCTTAGAAGTTATGGTTACGTCAAGTAGATTCACCAAATTGTAGGAATTTTTTTTAAATTAAAAAAAATAGATATAATTTTTGTTCTTATCTTCTTCTCCTATGATTTTTTAAGTTGATAAAAATTTTAATTTGATTACAATTCAAATTGTAAGGACTCAATTTGTAACGACCCAAAATGATATTGGGTTCGCATGTAAAAAGGCCCAAACAATATCATTTGTAGAGCGTGGATTTGAAAGGCTATGCCTTGGTCACCGGACGGTGGTTAGTCGTGGTGTTCATACAGAATTAAACCGTGTTCGTTCGAGGAGTCTTTCTCCTTGAGGCGGTCTGGAAGGCTCTGGTTCTTGGCCTTTTTTTTTCCCAGTCCCCTTTTGGCACATCAACCTTCACATTATATAGCCCTTCTTGGTTGATCCTATCCCTCCACTTGTTGATCAGGCAGGTGCCTACTTAAGTACCCGTCTCATCAGCTGCCTCCCCTTGCTTTTTGTTAGTTGCGATGACCGAAGCCACCCTGTTCAGGCGTCTTTTCTCATTAATATGGTTAGGACATTTGCGGGCGCATTTAATGCGGAGGGGACGTATTTACCTTGAACCAGGTCCACACCGTACCCCCACGTGGGTCCCATTCTACTCGCCTCTTCTTCAGGGGGCTTTTTGGGGGCAGGCTTCAACGAGATGTTGCTCTTCCCTTTGAAGTCTTAGAATGCCGAGGACAGGGTCATCCTTAGCTGTGCCTTCAGGCATTTCGGCCTTTCCCTATTCGTCCTCGGCAAATACCTTCCTCGGCACGGGCCCTGGGCCCTAGTAGAGCGTGGGCCAGATCATAAGTTTTCTGGCCCCACAATAGCCCCTCAAAATCTTGCTATCCGGCTCCTCGGACGGATAGGAGTTTTTTGATGACATCAGACATCTATCAATGCCTATCAATCCGTATCACCTATCGGTTCCCGAGACTTTTCATCTGCCCGAGACATGTTCCTGGAGACTTTAGAATGTGAAACGTGGCCTCATTAAATGCGAGTGGCTCTGTGTTACCCACGTTCTACGGCGTGATGGAGATCTAACGGTAGGGATTTCCTTACCTTTATGGGGGGGAAAATTCGTGCAGTTACTCTCAATGGGAGGCATAAATGATTTTTGGAACGGATTTGTCTCTTCAGTTTTGCACTTAAGAGTTCTAGCGCATATACCCTGGGTTCATCTGAACTTTGGTCCAAACTCAAGTCTATCTCCAGCACAAAAAGCCTGTCCGAAGCGCCTTTCCTCTTTTCTGTAAGTTCCCTGCCTCCATTAACTCGTGCTTTTTCTTTTCTGGGTTTATTTTTCTCTGGTTCCCTTCCTTTTCCCGTCACTGGTTGAGTTTGTTTAGTAACTCATAGAGATGGTTAAATTGAGACTGAGGAAATTGGTTGATACTGAGGAGGCGATGGAAAAGTTCATCGCCAACTACAGGATTCCTCCCAACGTGAGTCTAAGGCATTGTAAGATGGGGGACTGGCACTTTCTGAGGAGAACGGGCGAGGTGGTAATTCCTGTCCTTGCCTTCGTAGAGGAGGGTATGAGAATCCCCATGGGGCCAGTAACGAAGGGTTACCCCAGGCACTTCTGATTAGCTCCCATCCAATGCACCGGCAACATGTTTAGGATTCTGGGTTGTGTGGATGCCTTAAACGAAAAGATGGGGCTAAGATTGACCCACCACGACGTGAATTGGTGCTATAATCTCCAAAATTTGAAGGGGAAATCCTATTATATGAAGACGAGAGACGAGAGGGTTCGACTAATTCAATGCCTCCCTGATTCCAACAAGGGGTTAAACAAGGATTTCCTTATCGTATCCGGTGAATGGCATGATGGCGATCCGTGCCCCACGGTAGAGGGAGAACCAGGTGGGGTATAGAGAATGGAAGGGTGCCGATCCTTTGTGCCATTTTAATTTGATGTGGTTCGGTAACTAACCATGCGCATGTGTTTTTCTTGCTGATCCACACGCTTTTCACCAACACTTTCACCTAGTTAACTGGGTGGACTTGGAGACTGTTCTTCAAGCGGCAGTTTTCGTAAATGATGGGGATGGTCAAGTCCGAGCCGCTCACAAAATCTTAGGGTACGCTCCCCTTCAGAAGTCATTTGCCGACCCCAGGCACGTGATCAGCGCCAGCCGTCCTCGGTTTACAAAAATTACCGTGGTCGAATCAGGATTTTTAATCTCTGAAGGATCATCTGTCCCAGAGGGCATCCCACTGGTGGACCTCTCCTCATCTCACCAAGCAGCGGAGGACGAAGGCGAGTTAGATCAATCCGAGGAGAGATTTGGAGTATTTGACCTAGCCGACCAATTTGAGGATCCTTCTGGTGATATAGGTGACCCGGCCTTGTCCGAGGCGGAATTGTCATCAGTAGGCACATCTTCCCAAACCAAAATGGGACTTAAGAGAAAGCCCCTGACCAGCTTATTCGACCTCCTCGAGGGTCAACCGGGGAAGGGTGCACAGGGAACATTGCAGTCCAGCGCTCCGCCTCCACCACCTCAGCCCTAGACCATCCAGACTAGGTCATCCTCCACAAAGTCGCAGCCACAATTTCCCCACCCCAAACTTCCTGCTCCTCCCCAACCATCTCTGCCTCTTCAGCCGGAGCCCACTGACTTAAAGAGAAAAAGGAGTCCCAAGGGTAAGGAAGCCATGGACGGGGGAAAATCTCAATCTTCTAAGGAGAGGGATGAAGCCTCGCGTGTGAAACAATTAAAGATTGGGCACCAAAGCAAGGGTAAAGAGACCGAAACCCAATCTGCCCAAAGCAAGGGGAAGGGGATCGAAGCCCAATCCTTGCCAAGCGCCTGGCTTCCCGCCCTAATGCTCCACAGGGGGCCATTGCTGGAAACCGCGTCCATGAGGGACCTTGGAGATGGCGAGGGCGGTTATATGGCAGACACATTAGGGAGAACCATGTTACTTCCCACCGATGTGGATGAGTTGAAGAAAATGAGGATGCAGGAGGTCTTCCTCAGTACGAAGAGGTACTTGGGTATGGTAAGGCTTTTGAAACCTAAAACTTTCTTAACTCTTGCTCCCAGTCTGTCACTCACGATGTATTTATCTCACTTGACAGGCTCTTCAGGCCACCTATAGGATGGAGGAGGAAGTTAACAAGCAGAGTAAGGCCGCCGAGAATGAACGCTCCAAGCGCATAGACACCGCATGGACTCTTAAAGCTTCCGAGGACGACCTCGCAAAGGCCAAGGATGCCTTAAAGGAGGCTATCCGAGAGAGGTATAGCGCCTCGGCAGGTTTAGATGGCGCCCAAAAACAGGCCGAGGAACAGACAAAACGTCTACTCGAAGCCGAGGATCAGTTGCAAATAGCCAAGGAGCAGATCAATGATTTGAAGAAAAGACTGATCACGGCAGAGAATGCTAAAGGTGTGGCGGAGTATGCCCGGGACAAAGCCTTGAGGGCCAAGTAGGAGGCTGAGTTTGCCAGAAACGAGGCCGAAGCTGCTAGGGACAAGGCCGAGGATGAGGGTTACAATACAGGGGTAGCTGAAACCCAAGCCTCCCTTAAAGCCCAAATTCCCGGGGTGTGCAGGCTATACTGCTCCCAGGTTTGGGAAGAGGCTTTAAAGCTAGCTGGGGTGGATGCTTCATCTGATTTGTGGAAGGCGGAGAGCATATTTTACCCTCCAGCCATCCGTGAGGCCGCCTCTGCCAGCTCCGAGGCTGTGAGCGATCAACTCGAGGCAGGGGTTACTCAGTCAAAGGCTGCACAAATCGGCGTCCCTCCTAGCGAGTCGCTTAAAGGGGGAGAGCTTCATGATGTGATAGAAGCACCTGAAAGTATGGATCCCGAGGTACCCAAAGAGGATGCCGAGCCTATGGTCAGTGCTCAGATCCCTGATGTCGAAGAGCCAGCCATACTTGCCCAGCCCCTGCAGGCAATTCCCCTCGCTGTGGTCCCCAAGAATACCGGCACCGATCCTGCTCAGTCTTCCCCAGAAGGGACTGTCCTCTAGGGCGTCGAAGCTGGTCCTGTTCTGCCTTCCCAGGATGTGGCCGACATAGAATTGAAGAAGTAGAAACCCCGGCCAGCCTCCGTATTTGTTTTTAGTTTAATGATTAACTAGTTTCTTTTTTATTTTGAAAACTTTGTAGTCTGCTTGCAGTTTGAACCTGTTGAACACATATATGAAATTTTTTTCTTCCTCTTTCCTTTTGATTACTTGTTAGTTACCTTCGTCGATACTTACTATTATTTATGATTTTTGAACTAATTATCTTAACATGTATGAATGGTTGTGCATGCGATATATTTAGAATCATGTTTCGGAACGTTAGCTTACTCGCACCTATAGAGCCTTAAACTCGTGTCTGAACCTCCTTCAATGGAGATATAGGCATCATCCGAGATGTCCCGTGTATTGTTAGGTCCAACTTAGTATCCAAATTTCCTTTAAGTAGTTGGCTTCCCCATAGGTTTGAGTCCGAGGACCATGCAATATCTTGGTTCTGTCCAAAACTCGGTTTTTAAGTAGTTGGTTTCCCCATAGGTTTGAGTCCAAGGAACCTACAATACATTGGTTCTGTCCAAAACTTAATTTTTAAGTAGTTGGTTTCCCCATAGGTTTGAATCTCAGGACCATGCAATACCTTGGTTCTGTCCAAAACTTGATTTTTAAGTAGTTGGTTTCCCTATAGGTTTAAGTCCGAGGACCATGCAATACCTTGATTCTGTCCAAAACTTGATTTTTAAGTAGTTGGTTTCCCCATAGGTTTGAGTCCGAGGACCATGCAATACCTTGGTTCTGTCCAAAACTCAGTTTTTAAGTAGTTGGTTTCCCCATAGGTTTGAGTCCGAGGACCATGCAATACCTTGGTTCTGTCCAAAACTTGATTTTTAAGTAGTTGGTTTCCCCATAGGTTTGAGTCCGAGGACCATGCAATACCTTGGTTCTGTCCAAAACTTGATTTTTAAGTAGTTGGGGGAATTAACCCCTTGGCTATGGCGTGGGACATTGGTTTAGGGGGATTAGCTCCTCAGCCAAGCCCCTAGAACCATCCGCGCTACTGACGCTTCGAAGAGTAGCCCCTATTGATGAAATGTAGCCCCTAGTGGAACTTTATGCTAGAACACTACAACTGGCTGTTGGAAATGATGGGGGGACTGTCTCAACCCACCGCCTGTGCCAACACACAAGCCTTCCCCACAGACGGCGCCAATTGTAAGGACTCAATTTGTAACGACCCAAAATGATATTGGATTCGCACATAAAAAGGCCCAAACAATATCATTTGTAAAGCGTGGGTTTGAAAGGCTAGACCTTGGTCACCGGACGGTGGTTAGTCGTGGTGTTCATACAGAATTAAACCGCGTTCGCTCGAGGAGTATTTCTCCTTGAGGCGGTCTGGGAGGCTCTGGTTCTTGGCCTTTTTTTTTTCCCAGCCCCCCTTTTGGCACATCAACCTTCACATTATATAGCCCTTCTTGGTTGATCCTAGCCCTCCACTTGTTGATCAGGTAGGTGCCTACTTAAGTACCCGTCCCATCAGCTGCCTCCCCTTGCTTTTTATTAGTTGCGATGACCGAAGCCACCCTGTTCAGGCGTCTTTTCTCATTAATATGGTTAGGATGTTTGCGGGTGCATTTAATGCGGAAGGGACGTATTTACCTTGAACCAGTTCCACACCGTACCCCCACGTGGGTCCCATTCTACTCGCCTCTTCTTCAAGGGGCTTTTTGGGGGCAGCCTTCAATGAGATGTTGCTCTTCCCTTTGAAGTCTTGGAATGCCGAGGACAGGGTCATCCTCGGGTGTGCCCCCAGGCATTTCGACCTTTCCCTATTCGTCCTCGGCAAATACCTTCCTCGGCACGGGCCCTGGGCCCTAGTGGAGCGTGGGCTAGATCATAAGTTCTCTGGCCCCACACAAATTATTCATTTAATCCTTTTATTATTAATTTATTTGATACTATTTATTTTTACTTAAAGTATATTACTACACGGTCATAAGGAAGAAAAAAAAAAAAAAAAAAAGCAACCATTTTTTTTATAGGAAAAGCAACAAGATTATTGGTTCATACTTTGTACTGATTTACCAATCTTTTATTTTTTGGGATAAAATTAAAAAAAAAAAAATTGTAAATAACGTAATACTCCTAAGGATTTGAGTTTAAAGTCAACACTTTTTCCTTAAAATTCTATATATAATGAAGGAGTATACATATATAGTTATACATATATGACCTTTTTTTTATTCCACTTTATTATGGGATAGCAATAAACGCATTGATTAAATTAAATTTTTTTATTTCAATAGGATTTAAATTCTATATCAAATGTAACTCTTCCTCTATATATAAGCTTACTCTAATATGTAAATGCTTAAATCTCATGATAACACAGGTATGCATTTTTTTTTTTCATTATTATTTTTTCATTTTAGTTAAGCTATCTTTCTTTAACTTCAAAAAAAAATTAATGAAAACTTCTCACATGAGTACTTAAATTCATGAATTCCGCATTAGAAATTGATAGATAGATTAACCCAATTCATAATATTAAACTTTTGTACTTATTTGTTATCTTCTACAATAAGTGGTGTAGGTTTTCGTTACATACTCTCATTTACTCATACTTTCATCTCTCAAAGTGACGAAAGAAACAAATAGGTATATTCTTTGTTTTTTTTCTACATTTATATCTTAATTTATAATTTTGGTTAGTTCCTTAATTTTAAATTATGAATTAGTTTGAATATATTCTTAATATTAAATTTAAATTATTGTTTATAGGTTTTTAGTTGTGTTATATTCTTCTAAAAAAATAAATAAAATAAAAGAGTTTTTTTTTTTTTTTTTTGGAGAAGGAAGACGGTCAACTTTATTAAAAAAAAAAACCAGCAATGTCAATTAGTACAAGAGAAACAAAGGGTGGTGGAACAGTCTCCATCTACACTGAAAAATCAGAAATACTAATGGAATGTCTTGCTAAATTATGCGCTACTTTATTATCCTCTCTCTCTTTACATGAGAGTAAAGTAATTAATTAAACAAACTAGCATTACATCTGATATCCTCAATTAATAAACCAAAGGAAGACAGGTAAGGGCTATTATTTCTCAAAGCATTTGACAACACCTGAGAATCTGTTTCTAGTATTGCACGACTAAAACCCAGCTCAGTTGCAAACTCAAGAGCTGTTGAGGCTGCCAGTGCTTCAATCTCCATGGGCGTGTACTGTTGTGGCAGAAGTTTAGACATTGAAGCCATGACTAAGCCCTTGTTGTCTCGGATCACTACACCAATGCCTGATTTTTGCTGCTCCTTGAAAGTAGCTCCATCGCAAGTTATCTTCACCACTTCTGGATTTGGAGGACGCCACTTAGCTCAAATTGAAGTGAGGTTAGGCCGAGTGATGGAAGGCGCAGGTTGGGTCATTGCAAACTCATCAGCCACACGCTCCTTTGCAAATGACGGAATCTGATGGACACTTATGTTTGGTTGGCTCATACGCACCTGGTTCCTTTAAGTCCAAGTTAACCACACCGAAGTTGAAAACAGCTCCAAATTGTGATCATTTGTAATGAGCCATGAGAGCAATTCCTTAAAATCCACAAAGGTGTGTCTTCTTTGGCAATGTCGAAATGGTTCTTCTTCCCACACCATGTCTAGTTCGCTGCAAGTCCAGAGAGCATGAAGAGCTGATTTGGGTACCTGTTTGCAGCGGTCACACGTCAGGTTTTCGATGATAGTTCGCCTCACCAAATTATCCTTAATTGGCAACGAGTTCCTGCTTGCCCTCCACACCAAATTCTTGATTTTGTTTAGAACCTGAAGAGACCAAAGTGTCCACCACAATACCTTGTCATGCGCCATTTGTTCTTCATCCCACTCGGTCTGTACTTCAGCCTTCAAAAATCTGTATCCAGACTTACTTGTGTAAACTCCGTTGCTAGTGAATAGCCAAAATAAGGTGTCTTCTACCTCGCACCTTGAGAGTGGATATCAATTTGGACAAAGCTAAACAGATAAGCCTAAGAAACGTTTACTAATAATAGTTTTATGACTTTATCAGTAACTTTTTATTAACATGATTTAAACTATACATGTGCTAACTTCTAACTACCAAAACCAACAATTGAAGTATTAATCCATATGAAATACCACTTAGATATCCATATGAAACAAAGAGATTATAACAAGAATTAACTAGACAAGGATAAAATGACACCACCACCGACCTACATGCAAGTATTTTTTTACACTTTACATGCACTTAATTTGTCTTTCAAATAATATGTACAGATAGTTTGGTTTGGTTGTGTATATTATAGTTGTTTGCCATATATATTTTTTGGGTTAAATAGTTGAAAAATGTTGAAATAACAAGACTTGCAAGATTAAAAAGAAGATTGATTATGAATGAACAATGATTTCTCTATTAGGAGTGTCATTGCTTAGAGTTACAAAAAAATTCATGGTATAGTTAGAATTAGAAAAACAAAACTATATCGTTTGGATTTGAAATTAAGTTCATAAATATATATTTTTGGCTTTTAAATAATACTATTTAAGCACTTTTAATAAACAATGTTTTTGGAGTGATTATATTTATATATGGTTATAGTAAGTATTTTTGGAGAGATTATATTTATTTATATAAGATTATAATTATTTAATCTATCTTTATTCATTCAACAACATTAGTTATGTTTTTATTTTTAGACTAATATATGTTCATTGAGTTGATGTTACACCAACTTATATCTTTATTGGGGCATTTTGACTGAAAAATATATACACACATGTAACATGATTTTTACTTTCAATTATAAATTAATAAATCATTTAGCTATTAATTTTTGAAACAAAAATTATATGTTTTATGAGTTTCCACTTAACTTTGTTTCAGCTATTTTTTGGATTCATATTTTTTTCATGCCTATACACACACATGTAGCGTGATTTTTACTTTCATTTATATAATAAAAATTCATTTAGCTTTTTTTTTGTTAATAAAATTATACGTTTTATAAGTTTATACCTAAAATCGTGCAATGCACAGGTCTTAAACGAATATATATAATTGAGTTAAATTTTAAGATAACTCAGCTATGTGGATTTTAGGATACCTACACTATGGAGTTACTAGAATCCTAACAACCATTATTATATTAAAAAAAAAAAAAGGTAAATTACAAATTTAGTCCCTATTATTTTTGCTAAATGTCAATTTGGTCCTCAACATTTCAAATGTGTTAATTTAGTCTCTAACCTTTTGTTATTGGGTCAAATTAGTCCTTACCGTTAAGTGATGGATAAAAAATGCTGATGTGGCTAACAGCAAAATAAAAAATAATTTTTATGCTAACTCAGATGCTTAGTGTGATGTTGACTAGGATTAAACTTAAAAAATAAAAATAAAAACTAAGGGGTCTTACATTTGGATCAAAATTCCTAATTCAATTATGCCCCTAACCCCAATATGTTTCACGTTTTGGTTTAGAGAGAAGGGATCAAACTAGAATTTGCTGGCCTGACCTGAACCCACCTATTTTGTTTCGAATTAAATATGGGCTAACCCACGGCCTGCCCGTATTTTTGTGGGCCAACCTGACCTGACCCGCGGCCCGCCCATTTTTTTAACTCTTTTTTTCCCCAAAAAATATTTGAAAACTATATGGCATTATGGCAAGGTGTGCTAGACTACTCCTAGGTACATAACATTATTATAAAACGCACAATGAACTTGTGTGACTAGCAGTTCTGCCCCCTATTTACTATAAAAAATAAAAAGTTAAATGAAAGGGGAAAAAATATACAAAAGGAATAATAATATACTAATATCTATCTTAGTATCTAACAACATGTCTAAGTTTTATATATATATATATATATATATATATATATATCCAAGTTTGTCTATTTAATTTTAATATAGTATTAATAGTAATAATCTAATATACTAATATCTATCTAATCTAAATATATAAGTAGCACAAAGCTACAAACCCGGCCACAATGTGTCAATTGACAATTGACAAAGTGACAAACAGTAAACAAAACAAAATAATTCAATAGTGACTCAAGCAAAATAATTGCAATCTTTTTTAATGATTAGGAATTTGAGCATTATGAAAGTTGTCATAGTGCCAAAAAAAAAAATATATATATATATATATCAATTGTACTTGTATTTAGAAGAGCCTAGACTTAGAAAAAAGCAAAATCCAAAGTTGGAAGTTCTCCCTTGGTGGAAAGAACATTACAACTTGTTTCCAGAGCTCTCTTTAACGGCATGAGATCTCATGAGCATAGGAAAAAAAAAAAGCATTTGAATCAAGTTTTAGCACAAGGAAAAAAAAAAAATTCTTACACCGTATCGATCGTGTCTTTTGCCTGAGAACGTGGAAGTTACGTTGTGCACTAAAAGTTGATTATATGGATTTGAAGGTATTTTAATTTATTAATAGAGTCATATAAATTATACATTTTTAATTCTTTATTGAGAAGCTTTGATTTGCTTTCATGATACAATTATGTTATATTAAAATATTGTATTGTAGATGAAGATATTGATGAAATTGGCCAACTTGAGCTACAATTTGCAAGTATGAATATTTGTAGTGCAAAATCTACTACCAACGTTGAGTAGATTGATGTATAATTTATATAAGATATTTACTTGTTCTTCTTTACTTAAATTGGTATGTTCATTTTTAAAGGTTTTATTTTATATTTAGGTTATCTTTCTATATAATCTAACGTTATTATTATTTTTAATGCAACAAGGATTTGTACACTTAAGAAGGCTAATAACTTGACATGGTCCATAACATTTAGTTCTGTAATTATTTATTTATTTGGTTTTTGTTCTTTTGCGGAAATGATACCATTAGTGAACTTTGAATTTGAAGTATATAAAAAATTTTAGTCATGCTCAAAAATCAAAACTATTTATGAACTTCATGTTTTTTGGTTTGTCTGTTTTTTTCCCTTCACATCACATGTATAACAGTAAATTAGTAACAAAAAATCTAACTATTTGATCTAATTCATTCTCTCTAAAAAGTTGGCATTTATTATTATTATTTTTAAATGTGAAAATAAGGGCCAACCCAACCCACAACCCGATTGACTAGACCCATTTTCAACCCGTTTAAAATGGCCTGCTTTTTACCCGGCCCATTTTGGCCCGCAACCCGAATGACCCGACCCGACCTGACCCAACTGTTTGCCATGTCTTTGAATAATGAAGCCTCAAAAATTTCACATACCTTACAAAAGAGAAATCCTTGCAAAAGGAGTTCAAAGGCAGGCAAAAGAGAAGCCCTAGCAAAAGGAGTTTAGAGGATGCTTTATGTCATTAACAAGGGAATTCAATAGACCAAGGTAGAGAACGGTGTCATTTGGTTCATTGGGGTTGGGGGTGTGATAGATTCAGCATAACAATACCATCCTCATCATTGGCCAAGACATACCAAGCTATCCACTCCAGCTTAGATGCAAACCTGCAAGCCCCACCCACACCCACAAGTACCCATACCTTGTAGAGTAAAAATCCCATAAAAGCAAACATTTAAGTTGGAGATAAAAGAGTTTTATAGAAGGGCTCTGATCATAACCATCCAAAGAAATCAACTGCTACTCAATTCCCTTCTTTCATGTCCCAGATCTCTCCAAGCATGAGCTTGTCTAGCATTGTTTGAGCATATATGCTAAATATGTTTTCAAGATTCACATTCTCCTCTTTGGACTAAAATGTGTAGCAAATTGCAGATGGGGCCATGGGGCGTGATTGATTCAGGGATTTTGATCCCAATGTGAGACCTTTATTAAGGTTTTTTTTTTTAATAATAATAATTAAAAAAAAATCTTATTAAGGCATACATGTGACATTCTGATTTGGCATAAAATTATTTTTTATTTTGGTTATTAGCCATGTCAGTATTTTCCATCTATCACTTAACAGTAAGGACTAATTTCACCTAATAACAAAAGGTTAGAGATTAAATTGACGCATTTGAAACATTAGGGACCAAATTGACATTTAGTGAAAATGATAAAGACTAAATTTGTAATTTACCTATAAAAAAAATTTTAAAAAAAAAAAAAAAAAAAAAAACACTACGCAGAATGCAAAAACCGTTCAATAAACTTTTGAGTCGTCGATCATCAAATAACTCTATAACAAGTTATTCAAGGAATTCTAATAGAAGATCCTCAACAACAACAAAATCTAATAAGATAATTAAAAAGACACTTGACACAAAATTAAAATCTAATTAGAATTTAATTTAGATTCCTGACTAAACTTTCACTTTAGGAGTTCATAGTAATGATCTTACAGAGTCAAAATCTATTGAGCATTGATACAATTATTTTTATTGATTTCTTTAGTATTGAGTAAATAATCATAAGTGTGTAATTGTGTAACCTTTAATAATCATATTTATCATCACACCCCGAGGGGTGTATACCATGCGCGTGATTTGGTGCCCCTCACCATAAATTGATCGGTCACTTTGTGATTTGCTAAGGTTTTAGACTCTGCGATTCTATGACAATGGTACGGTTTTAGACCGTGCAATTTGGTGCCGTTGTGCTGGTTCTGTATTGGGCCTTTTATTCCCATTTTGGGCCCAAAGATCTTTATACTATTTTTTTTTTCCTTTGTTTTAGGCTGATTTAGAATAGCCCAACGGGATTGTAGTTGTGAAAGGGTTTTTAATTGCGAAAGATTTTAGTAATTTTCAATTTCTGAGAAGTATATATTAAATATATAAAATTAAAAAAAATTATATAATATTATTAGGTGTGCCGGTGCAGTGTGGTTTTCTAAAAACAAAACCGCACCGCATCTAGTTTTTGCACCTCCACCGTGGTTAGTGGTGCATTGACCGCGGTCAGTTTAGGTCTGGTATTAAGCCATTTTTTCTAAACCCCTAGTCCCAATGTCAATAAAATAATAGTTTTCACAAAATCATAGAACTAAAAAATAGCAGATACGTAACTGACTCCCATCAAATGCAAAACAATGCTCTAAGGCCAGGAAAAATCATACGTTAGCAGAGAGTGTGCATGCCGCTAGAATGACCTAAGATTGAAAGCCAATTTAAGTTATATAAAGTTATAGATATACTATTTCATATCTTTACAAACACCATATCAGAGATCCAGACTACATTTATCACCATAGATTTATTACATAAAATGTCTTTGTTGAGGCAGTATCCTTATAAGAAATTATAAAAGACTATTTAAGTTTGCTCAGGGTGTCAAGAGGGAGCTGCCTTCCTTGATGAGAACATACACACTGCCACCATCTCCCCTTGAAATTCGAAGTTCTTCATCAAGGTATGTGGTAAGTAACCATGATTCAGCATTACTGTTTGAGAAAGAGAACTTCAATGGTGGTTGGCGGGAAATGGTCTTTGCAACAGATGAAGCTGTGTCTTGAACAGAGTTGATTAAGCCCTTGAAGGGTGTAAAGTCAATCTTTTGCCCCAGAAATTCCACATTTTCGGGTATCACTATGGAGTCAGTTAATTGGGGAGTCCCAATGATACCTTCTTCAAATTTGATCTGAATAGAGGGAGGCAAAAAAAAAAGGAAAGGGATAGTTTAGAGCTAAATCCAAAGCTTCAAAGTTCTCTAAGGTGTGATAGAACAACATGGCCAAAGAGAATCTCTGAAGGCAGAAGGTACTTGGAATATAATTTTGTTTTGCCCCCTTTAATGTGGGGTCCTTAACAGAGATTTGAACCATATATGCAAGAAATAATCTATAGCTTTAGATTGCTGGACTTCTAGGCATAATTAGTGATTGATGAGAAAGGATAACATTAAAAGAAATGAAAATAAAACCTGCACACGCTTTGGACTTCGGACTTCAAACTTGGCACTAGTACTAATTGAAGTTGTAGCTAATGGCCCGGCAAATTGGACAATATTCTGGACCGTAAAATTTTCTGAGTCAATTATCTGTGATATTTCTTCTACCGTCACTAAGGGCAGTGTACCCCTCGACAACAATGGGAATAAACCTGCAAAAGATGTGTACCTGCTCCACACAAAAATTCAAATTCAACATGTACATGACTATTCTCATGAGTACTAGAAGAAGAAATATGAGAACTATTATGAGAAAAAAAAACAAATCTTGTTGTTTCATAATATATTTCTGATATTAACTGTTGCTATAAATCAACTTCCAAGGATAAATACAACCCATTTCTCAGCAAATAGCTAACACATTAAGCAACAACGTCATACCAATTTTTTTTTTTTTTTTTTTTTTTAGAGATAATTACAATATGCTACTAACCCTGCATCTTAAACCCTTTCTCCCTAGACCCCAAGCACTTTGTGCATAAAGAGGTGCTAATTCAGCTACAAGGCCCTTGGCCAAATCAAATTTTTTAGGTTTTGCTTTAAATTAATTATCTGTGCCAGACCTATAATTTAAAAATAGCGGAATGCCATATGTAAAAACATTACCAGATCTAGAGACCTCTATGCAAGTATGCATGCCTCAGGTAACAAGAACTAGATGAGTGTAAAGATGCACCATTCTTGGGTTGATCATTTTGATACTGGCTACAAAGTTCGTACACAAGCCAAGTCCTGTGGATTTTAGCTTTAGTGGATGTCTGAATTCCATGAAGGGGCCCAAACCAAATTACTAAGCAACTTGATCATCACAAGTCACAAACAGCCTAGAGTTGGATTCCTGTCTGTCTTCTAACACTAACAAGTACATATAAGAAGTCTATTCTACATTAAATAATTGTAGTACAAACCGATGTCTTGTCTTTCTTTTCTACCTTAAACAATTGTAGTTCAAATGGATGTCTAGTCAAAACTTCATAAATTTTGCCTTTAGTGAGTCGCTTAGTTTCACTGTAGTAGAACATGCGGCTCTCTTGTCTCAACTATGTCATCTGAACATATTTCTTTCAAATCTCATTGTTTATATCTTTGTTTTCACTACTGATTACTCACAAAACTTAAGCTATTAGAAAATTATGAATTTAATGATTTAATCATTATTTGATCGGGAGTGCATTTTAACTAGAGCCCATTGGCATTAATCAAGGAGTAAAAGATCAAACTGCAAGACACAAATACAATCTCATATTGCCGGTTGAATCATGAACACCTACTGGAATGCTTTCTACGAAAATATTCTTACTCTACAAGAATCTTACTAAGCAATTGCTATAGCATAGAGAAAGTTTATAGGCACAACAAAAATCTCATTACATTTTCAGAACAACCTTGATTGATTTATGTTGGATCCGGGTATAATCTTTCTTATTTTATTTTAACTTAGGTTAGACTAACACCTCATTTTTTTTGGGTAAAAATGTTGTGACTTGTGAGATTATGACCATAGAAGAACTCATATACTAATAGTCTAATACACCACTCCACCAACAAAAAAATTTCTTAGTTTCCAAACAAGATTCATCGAATGATATTATCCCCTTTTTTACTATCAGGTCTAGAACTCCTAAAATTTTATGAAATTTTCTTAGTTAATTCTCTACTAAGATCCAATTAAACAACGTTTCAGAATTTCCTATCACTTTTAAGCTTTTGCTGCACGTGTTCATATATGATATTATCAGAGCAAGTAATCCTGAGAGTTCGAACAGTGTAAACAAACACTTACGCGAGAATCCATTTCCCATTGAGAAGAGTCAAGGCCTCAGTGGGTGCAGGGGTGGGATTTTTCGCCTCCAGCTGCGTGATAAGCTCGATAATCTCGGCTCTTGTCTCGCTCGTCGCACTTAGCCCTCGGTTAGTCCCGTAAAACGAGGTCACCAAAGCCTTCTTCAGCCTATCGATCTCGCTTGGCTCCACCGGCTTCACCTCCTCCTCTGCCTCCGCCACCGCCACCGCGGGCCCCTCCTCCTCCTCAGGACCCAACTCCTCTTCGCTCCCCGCTCTGACCCGGAAAGTCGGCCTCTCCCGGACCAATTCCCCGGTCCAAATTCGGGTTTTCTCGATCCGTTTCGCTCCGATTTTAACAGAATTTGGCGCAAAAACTGACGCTCTGGGAATGAATTGGGTTTTTGGAGTGACCGCTGAGAGAGTGAATTGGCTTAACTGTGACACAAAGGCCATTTTTTCAGTGTAGATTTGGGTTTTTCTTTGCTTGAGAGAACAGAGAGGTGTGTGAACTCTGAGTTTAGAACAGAGAGTAGAGTTAATATACAACCGCTAATTACAGAGCTGTACTGAGCAACTATTCCGACTACCTAGTACGAGTATTAAATTTAAAAGGGTCAGTTTTTTGGGGCAATTGATGAACGAAATGACTATTTTGTCCCTAAAATAATGGAGTTCTTTCTCTTTGATGATGAGGGCAATGTTGACTTTGACAACAATGTCGCCAGAAGAAACGTACCACAAAGAAACGTGCGTGCACAAATCACTTGGGGACACGAGGTTGTCCATGTGTTTGACACGTGGATGTGAAGGCGTTGGAGGAAAATAAGCCTACTTCATGTAGGACAAGAAAGGGTCTGTTTTGTAATGTGAATTTGGCATGAACGTGATTTGTTTGGTCTGTAGCACACTTATAATATTGGTGGAGAATGTTCGATGGGTCAACAGAATTTGCACAAATTATCTGTGTCCTGCTTACCATGAGCTCAAGCATGAAGCATGAACGCAATGTGTTCCTAATTTCAGCTTTTAATTAATTTTTTAAAAAAAATTGGAATGATCTTTGTGCTAAGCACTATGTTTGCTGATTTGATTTGTATATTTTATATTATTTGGGTCACGAGTTTGTGTCTCTAGAAACAAACTTTTTTACATAGGAGTGAAAATAAAAACCACACAAGGTTGTGGTTTGATGGTGAGAGTTTTTACCTCAGCACCTAAAGAGAAGTAGTTCGAGCAACAGGCAAGGCCTATATGATACAAAATTGTGCACAGAGTGCAGTTAATGTTATCCTAGTCTTCTAGAAAGATTCCCTTAAAAAAAAAAAAAAAAAAGTCTTCTAGAAAGTGCAATCAAGGCAGGCCACTACCTTGGGGGGATAATGGTGCCAAATAATACTAAATACTATAAAAGTATAAATGACAATTACCAAATATGTCTGATAGATAACTATCGTGATCGGCTTATGGATTAATTAAAAAGATTCAAAATTTAGATAAACTTGGTTATTTTTAAATATCCTAAGAATATTGATTTATATTATGCAAAAATAAATAAATAATATTGGTTTATAAAATATTTAAAAAAAATTAGGAGATAAAAAAAAAGTTGTTAATTTTATTATTATTTTTTAATAATATCAAATTTTTTTAAAAATAATTTATTAATAATTATTTTAAAAACACCCATTAACAAGGCTCTATTAATATTTGCTCTGAACACGTTTGTCCAAAGG
Source organism: Quercus robur (assembly GCF_932294415.1). Taxonomy (NCBI): domain Eukaryota; kingdom Viridiplantae; phylum Streptophyta; class Magnoliopsida; order Fagales; family Fagaceae; genus Quercus; species Quercus robur. The sequence continues at coordinate 72,652,179 of NC_065538.1, read as the reverse complement.
ACCTTTCATTGTATTTTGATCGTTCATTCATTGATTATGCTGCTGGGATTTGAATGGCAAAATTGATACAGCCTGTGCACGTTCTAATCAATGATTGTACTTCAGTCAAAAAAAAAATCAATGATTGTACTTGGGTTGCGACATGGGCAAGGAAAAAAACAAAAAACTTTGACACCAAAATGAGCCGAGACTGGGCTGTCGGCAAATTACATTTTAAAGTCTAAGGCCATAATAATCTTTCGGCTAGAAAGAACAAAAACGAAGCCCATAACAATCATGGGCTAACATCCAATGCAGCTCCACTTCTATATCTTTTGGATGCGTAATTCTACTAACCCATATTTCCCTTCTATAAATGAAATAGCCCACAAGATTATTTTTGGGCTCTGGGATTTTTGCTATATTAATTAGGAAATTGCAAAACTTACATATAGTAACTCAGGTTCTTATTTTAATATTAAGATATGTCCATTGCACACCCTTAGTATGATGGTCACTTCATAAATATAAGTGCTTATGAAGTGTGGGAGGTAAGGGTCAAAGTTCAAGTCTCTAGGAGAGAGTTTCACACATATACACTTAGATTATGCTATAGTAGAATTTCTATATTGTATAATATATATATCCAACAGTTCATTCTCCCAAGAAACAAAACTCAAGCAATCCACTCCTCTCCTTGCTAGAAATCAAGCACCCATACCCTCTTGAACAGCTGTCAGTGACCACCTTCGATTGTAACAAACTGTGGAACTCGTCATATCCACCAGCAGTAGCAGAATTTTCATGCACCCAATTGCTTGGCTTATGAGAATATATCTTTGGAAAGAGATTAGGTGGACATTAGTCTTGAAAATATACCTTTAGAAAGAGATCTGATGGCTCATTCTTCCAAGTGATATCACATTGACCAAACATTGTGACCATAGTTTGGAACATGTCAACAAAAACCATGGACAGCGAATCTTGACACCCTCTCTCCAACTGGTTGAAGTTGTAGGAAAAAAAAAAAAATCAACAAATACCCTAAATTGGATAAATTACTGAAGTGAGTTTGCATAACCTCCATTTACAACCGTGAATTTATCAATTACGATGCTAAATCGGTAATTCTTGACTAATTCTCTCATCTAACCTAAAAAAATTGAACTTAAACTCTAATTAATCTTCAAACCCAGAACCTGTGTATTTGCATAACCACCCAAAACCTGTGTATAATGGAGAAGATCCATTGTTATGGATCAAAGGGGCTAGATTCGAGTATGGGAAACTACCGATATGTTGTCTCCCACCTTACAATTAACAAAGCCTTGAGTTCCACCTTTGATTCGAATTCCCAGCCCAACACCACCCCTATCAAAGCAAGTCTATCAAAATTGTTTGATTTCCCTTCAAAAGGGTATGGGTGCTTGATTTCTAGTAGAGATAGAAGAGGCGTGTTGCAAGAGTTTCACTTCGTGAAACAGAGAAGAATACTGCTCAATCCATGCAAAATTTTAACGTTGTTTAGCGTGCTTAGTTAACTAGGCACATGTCTTAATATTAAAAGGGAACCTAAGGTACTTTGCCCATTAAAAAAAACCCTACATAGCCCACAATTTTGGACATTGGGCAGCTTTTTTAATGCTGATGTGACCATATTATCTCTTTACTTCCTAAGTGGATCTTTAGCCCAGAGTAACATGATGGCCTGGTCCATCACTCCATCTAGCTATCTAATTTTCTTCCTCTTAAAAAAAATCTATTTTATTGGGGTGTCGAAATTGTATTTTGTCGGACCCAAAAATTTGTGAAAAAGTGAGCTTAAAATTAAGAATTTGGTGAATTTAATAGTTAAACCGTGTTTTTTATTGATTGCAATCAATTTTATGGGATTAACCAAGTTTAAATTAAAGACCATAAAATCCCCTACAAATTGATTGTCCCCGAACAAAAGTCATGCTTGAATTAGGCGATGAAAATATGAAAATTGTCTCATTGAATCTTTCATGGAAAATGTGCATTATTGCATTCAAACTTGTGTTACTTTCCCTTAAATTGCCCCTGTACATGCTAGAAAGTCAAATTTTAATTTTCTTAATTACTTGATTTTTCCAAGGAACGCATGTCATCGTATTCTTTGGGTCCAATTATTCCTAATTAAATTATCATATTTAGGATCCATTTGGGATTAGCTTATTTAGTTGAAATTGAAAACTTTTTATTGAAAGTGTGCTAAAGTATGCTTATATCTTAAAAAAATTGAAAATGTGATAAAAGGTGGGAAAAAAGTTATACATAAAAATTAAAAAAAGCTAAAACTTGAGCTTATAAGCTCATGCCAAACACATTCTTAATTGAATTAGTCCCACAATTTTTACTGGAGAAGTGTGTGTTCCTTGGAAATTCATTTTTCATTTAATTTAGCACGTCCAAATTCAATCAAGATCATACTCTTTTTTCATGTTATGCTAATTTTCAATTAATTGTTATATGAATACACATTTAAATTGTTGTGGTCTTGTTCATGCAATTTTTCAAGATTTGTGTGGTGGCCTATGATAAGCCCAAGTGTCCAAGGTTCTAGAATGTCCAAGAGATATTTTCATACAATTTGTCAAGATCATGCCATGTGTTAGCCTATGATAAGGCCAAGTGTCCGAGATTTTAGAATGTTAAAGAGATATTTTCATGTAATTTGTCAAGATCATGCCATGTGGCAGCCTATGATAAGACCAAGTGTCCAAGGTTCTAGAATGTTCAAGAGATATTTTCATGCAATTTGTCAAGATCATGCTATGTGACAACCTATGATGAGGCCAAGTGTCCAAGGTTCTAAAATATCAAGATCATGCCATGTGGCAACTTATAATGAGATCAAGTGTTCAAGGTTCTAGAATGTCCAAGAGATATATTAATGTAATTTGGCAAGATTATGCCATGTGGCAACTTATGATGAAGTTAAGTGCCCAAAGTTCTAGAATGTCCTAAAGATATTTTATAAAATCCCAACCACCCTTTATTTAAATAAAAATAAGGGGGTAGGGTCAGATTTTTGAGACCCCATGTGACCTACCCACCCCATATGCTTCCCCACCACACAAAAATCATCTCACACCATCAGTCTCTTGGCCAGTCAACTTAGTGGTCCTCCCCACTTTTTCTTTTTCAGTTTCTCACAAACACAACCCACTCCTCTCCCACACTCCCTCATTCTCCCACTGGTACCCACTCCTCACCACCATCTCCACCATCATTTTTCCAACAAGATCACCAAAAAAACTCCTTAGGAACCTTTGCATCTTCCTCTCTTTTATTTGAGGTAAAAATTCATAATCTTTTTGGTGGGTTTTTATACTTTTGCTTGAGATTCTTTTAATCTAAAATTTGGAAGTGATATTCTTGTGATTATGTATATGGGTTTTGTCTTGGTGGATTTATTTGATGAGTGAGTTTATGGTTTTTACAAATGGTGGCTATCTAAGGCTTGTTATGGTGAAGATTTGGGGGGTTTGGCTTTATAATGTAAAATATATGGTAAATATAATTTTTGTGGTTTATTAGGAGCTAGTTTCAAATTGTTTGTCTTGGAGTATATTGTGATTTTCGTGTCATGGGTCTCTTGATGATGTTGTGTAATTCTTGTAGGAACTACTTATAAAGTTTTGAGGTTTTGATGTTAGAGAGAATACCTTGAATGACTTAAGTTTATAAATTGAAGTATATGCCTTGTAAATTATATTGTTGAGAAACTTTGGAAGTGAAATACATTATCTGTGAGATTAAATACTAGACTTGCCTAATTAATTGCTTATTTGGCAATTCCTAATTCGTAGCTAAATGCAATTTCAAGTTTTATACTTATCATGATAGGTTTGCTTGGTATTATTTAGGCTCTAACTTATCTCCTTTGGAGCTTGGAGAATTAGGCTTTTTGCAGGTTGTAAGGTAAGTAGCTTTTTACTTGGATTTTTGGAAAATAACCATGTTGCATAAACATTGTTTTTGAGTCAAACACATTTTGAAAAATTATTTGTGGGATTATGTTTTCTTAAAAAGTGTTGTGTAGATGATTATATATAAAAAGCACATCATGTTTAATATTGCATATGGGGAAATTTATGAATTGTTGATATGAAAAATATGAGCATCTTTGATTTAATATTTGATAATGAATTCATGGATTTTATGGTATATTGGAAAATTTAAAGGTGCTTATCTTGTCTTGTATTATTTGGGAAATTGGTAGAAAATCTTGTTAACAAGGAATGAATTTGGAAACCTTACAAACTATGTGGAGGTTTTGGTTGTTTAAGGTTTTTCTAAAACTACCTGGATATAAATTATGTATTTGAAAGTAAATGTAACCTATGAGCTTTATGTTGTTTTAATCCTATGTCATGTGTGATTTCCCGGTGATCACCCGATTTGATTTCCACAGTCTTTATGACAATGGAATCAGATCTAGGTTAGTGTCCTTTCACTTTAAATGACGTATTCTTCTTTACTACCCATGGGGGGAAGAAGTTTTTTGATTATGTGTGGGTGAGCTTACTGCTCATGGGGCCAAAAGATCACATGCAAAAGAGATCATATTTGACGTGTTTTCCCTGCGGCCCATTGCCCCGGGGGGGGGGGGGGGGGGGGGGGACCCTTGAGGGTATGGATGAAGTTATTGCCCATGGGGCCCAAGAAACTACATACCAATGAGGACAATATCATACCAATTGTGAATGGGTGGATCTCCTAACCGTAATGTGGTAGTGTGGTATATTTGTGATAATTTGCCTTATGTTAGATTTTATGACTTTGGAATTATATTGTTAGTGCTCACAGATTATAGTATATAGTTTCATGGTATTTATTTTTAGAAGTTGTGTTTCATTAGTTAATCATTCTTTGTCATATTATTATTTAAAATGATATTGCAATATTCATGTTAGAAATTCCTAAACTAACATGCTTTCTAAACTATTCCTCCTCATGAAATTTGCATTTCCCCCACCCTATTAATTATGTTACTTACTAGGTTCTGTCTCATCCCATTCGTTTACAAACTTTTTTAGAGTATGCAACAATCATTTTGAGACAGGTTTTTGTGGCTACCAATAGTTAGACTAACTACTGATAGAGGTTGGAATTTTGTGATTGTGATATTTAGATGATGTACATCTTAAAGTAGATTTGACTCGTTTTTTTGTATCTAATAGTGGTGATGACTTTTATCTCCACTGATGGGATAAGTTAATGATGTGTAATTATATTTATTCAGACCTCCATTCTTTTGTGGCTAATGGTCCTTGTAATTATTGCATAGAACTCTGACTTACTTTGGGAGTATCTTTAATAAAATTATCATGAGAATTCTTGATGTTGGTACTTGGTATGAATTGTTTTGATTGAATTGTCAAAAAGGAAAAAAAAAAAAAAAAAAAAAAATTCTACAAGTACCTTTGGGATGTATTTCTCATACTTTGGATCCTTTTGGGTTTGGGATGTGACATATTTTCATGCAAAAAAGTTACAAACTATATATGGAGATTTTTATCTCATGGTGGCCTAGGAACACTTGTCCAAATCCAATGCATAGGGTGAATGCAACAAATCGATTCTCTCTTCCAGACATAACCAAATTCTTGGCCTCCAACAAATACCAAATAACTTACAAGAAAGTCGGTCAAAAACCCAGTAAATAGCCTCCAAAAACTAGCCAAACATCACCAAAAAACCAACACAATCCAAAATCCCAAAAAAATGTCTCTGCAAACCCACTGAAAAACCCACAAAAAGCCACTGGAAAACTCAGAAAAACAGCCCTAAACAACCTCAAAATAACCTAGTAAGCTCACCAAAAACCCCACTGAAAAACCCAGAGCTCCATTAAAAGCAAGAGTGGCATAGCATAATACATTCAAAAAAGGAATTAAATATTATTTTTTTGGATAAAAAAAAGGAATAAAAGATTTAACTGTTGGACTTGTAGGCATAATTATTAATTGATCATGATGAGAAAGGATAACATTAAAAGAAACGAATATAAAAGATTTAATTGCTAGACTTGTAGGCATAATTGGCATTGGTACTAATTGAAGTTGTAGCCAATGGCCCAGCAAACTGGACATTATTCTGGACCTTAAAATTTTCTATGTCAGTTGTACCTTGTAAGCACTATATTTGGTGATTTGATTTAATTTGTGTAATTTATATTATTTGGGACACGAGGGTTGTGCCTCTAGGAACAAAATTTTTTTTTTTTTAGGTTCCCAATTCTAGTATCTTGAGTTATATAGGAGTATTCCCTGGGAAAAAAATGGTTACATAGGAGTGAACTTAGCAAAAGAAAACAAACAATGTTACATTGGAGTGGGAAATAAAATGTGTAAAGAAGTTACAGTGCAATTAATGTTGTTCTAGTCTTCTAGAAAATGCAATCAAGGCATGGCTTTAAATTGGGATTAAACTTTTTTTTTACTGATAAGTAAGAAGGCGCAGACCCCAAAAATAAAAAAGCAAAGACAAAAAAATGGAACTAATTCATCAAATTCCTTACAAAAAACTCATGAAAAGATAGAAGAGATGGGTTGGGGATCCCAAGTTGGAGAAATGCATGTCCAACGACCTAAATGGTGACCAAGCTCCTTACATGATGGATAACAAAAAGTGAAATGGGATTAAACTTAGATAAGCATGGTCATTTCTTTGTATTTTGATCATTCATTGATTATGCTACTGTTATATTTAAAGAATGATGTGTTTACGCTCTAATCAATTATTGTACTTGACCATCGCACACATTGGGCTAGGGATGGCAATTTTGCCTTGCACCTCCTCGCTTCACCCCGCGTGGGTTTTCTCCACCCCTGCAAAGGTGGTAGGGCAAGGATATGGTGAGATTTTAGTCCCGCACCATAGGACAGGGTGGGGTGGGGTTGTGATGAGTTTAAACTTTTTAGACCCACCTTACCCCATCGCTACCCCGCTCGACATTGATATGGGTTAACTATAAATTTTTCACATCCTAAAACCTCTACTATTTAAACAAACATATTATTAGCTTATTTTATTATATCCAACCTCTTTTTTCTCTCTAACAAAGTTGAATATAAGGTACCAATTTGAACTTCTTCTTCTTCTTCTTCTTCTTCTTTTTTTTTTTTTTTTTTTTTTTGTCTTTATTAGAAACAAATTTATATACTATTGAATATTTAATTTTGTATTATGAGATCTTTTTGCTGTTGTGATATTGTCTTGTTAAACACATGGATAATATTATTTAGTTTTTGATAAAAATTAGTTTGATTTCATAGGATAAATTTATTTGTAATTTGAAGTATATTTTTATTAATGAAAAAGGTTTTACTATAAAAAATTGTAATAGTTGTGGGCAAATTAACAAGAAGAAAAGTTTTAAGGGTTGGGGTAGGGCTTTGTAGGGCTCCAAGGGGTGGAAATGCGGTAAGAAAATTTTTTCCGTTATGCGGGGCAAGGCGGGACAGGATAGGAATGGGACAAAATAAAACCATGTGGGACAATGGCGAAGATTCCATCCTTCAACCACGTCCCATTGCCATCCCTATGTTAAGCGGAATGGTACTTCCCCAAGCCTTAAAGGCTTGTAGGGTTTGAGGACCCAAATTCAAATGGTTCTGAGTGAGAGGGGGTGGGGGTAGTATCTTAGATTCATTAGATTATGATTTCTATTTGAGCTAAAAAAAAAAAAAAATTATTGTACTTGGTTTGGTCATGGGCAAGCAAAAAACACTTTGACACCGAAATGAGCTGAGCCTGGGCTGTTGACAAATTACATTTCAAAGTCTTAAGGCCCATAATAATCTTTTGGCCAGAAAGAAGAACCGAAAGAAAAAAAATTTCCCCATAACAATCATGGGCTAGCGCCTAATGCTGCTCCACTTCTATATCTTTTGGATGCGTAATTCTAGTAGCCCATCTTTTATTGGATAGGAAATTATATTCATTTCCCTTCTATAAATGAAACAGCCCAAAATATTATTTTTGGACTTGTATTTTTGCTATGTAAATTTGGAAAGCACCCTAAATAGCCCACAATCTTGAACATTGAAAAAAAAAAAAAAAAAACTCTATCCAATTGGATTCAAATGGGAAGGGCCTGAAATCATTTATATTTTCAACTTGTAAATTTATTTTCAAGAACCTTTTGATTCAATGGCATTATGCTATGTCCCATGAAAATAAAATTCATTACCATATTGTGTGATCATATTATATACTATATAATAAAAAGTGAGCTTAGAAACTATGATTATGTCAAGTGACTTTACTATAAAAGTTGAGTTTAGAAGCTGTGGTTACGCCAAGTGACTTCACCAAATTGCAGGAATTTTTTTAGATTTAAAAAAAAATAAATACAGTTTTTTGTTCTTATTTTCTTCTCCTATAATTTTTAAGTTGATAGAAATCTTAATTTGATTACAATTCAAATTCTTCATCTAATTCTTTTATTATTAATTTATTTGATACTATTTATTTTTACTTAAAATATATTACTACAAAGTCAAAAGAAAAAAAAAAAAAAAAAAAAAAAAAAAAAAAAAAAAAAAAAAGGAAAAACAACAATGTTATTTTTTCTTACTTCATTTTGATTTACCAAACTTTTTTTTTTTTTTTGATAAACTAATAAAAGAAAATTGTAAATAATGTAAGACTCCTAGGATTTGAGTTTAAGTAAACACCTTCTCCTTAAAATCATATACTACATAATAAAAGTTGGGCTTAAAAATTGTGATTGCGCCAAATGGCTACTCTCACTAATTAATAAATTAATTATATATTTTTTTCTTAAGATATATTTCCTCAATTAAGAGATAATATTTAACAATTGTTTAATTTAGGTAAAATTTTATCATTTAAATTTCAACAAATTTAAATTCTATTCAAACTAAATTTTATTATAAAAAATTTCTAAACTTAAATCTCACACAACAATCCACATTTTCTTTCTAAAAAAATCCACATTTTGACTAAGGGATAAGATTTAACAATAATTTAAAAATATAATTTTAAATTCTATTCAAACTAAAATTCTATTATCAAAATTTTCTAAACTTAAGTCTCATACAACCCACGTTTTTGTTTTTGTTTTTTTCCTCAAGTTGCATGATTTAAAAATAATCTAAATATGTATTATATTTTAACTAAAAGTCCATTATAAAAACTTTCTAAACTTAAATCCCACACAATCCACTTTTTTTTTTTTTTTAATTCTCAAGTTGCATCTTATTAAATTAATATTTTATTAGGATATTAATCTACAAAACTCTTGACTAATGGGTAAGATTTAACAATAATTTAATTTATATAAAGTTTTATCATCTAAGTTTTAGTGATATAAATTCTACTCCAACTAAAAATCTATTATCAAAATTTTTTCAAAAAATTTATTATCAAAATCTTCAGAATTTATATATATTCAGTCATGGCTTTTTGATACAATCTCTCTTAACCAATAATCCATTCCTATAACTAAATCTCACACAATACACTTCACGTTGTTGTATTTTTATTTTTTCAAAATGCAACTCACGCTTATGTTTTAATCTAATAAATTCATCTTACTTATTGTTCTTTACTTTTGAATTTGCTTCCAGTATATTATGCCAAAGGAAGTCTATTATAAAGAAGCAAAACAATTTACACCCATTTAAGTTCTTGGTTCTCTTATGTAAGTTTTTATTTATACTTTTATATTCTCAATTTTTGAACTTTTTTGTGTATGTTTTTATTTTTGGTTTTGGTTATTGTATTTAATTTGTGAGTCTATTGATTTTTTCAATTAGACTATCACTAGGAAAAAATCATTATTGAGGAACTATTTTATTTATTATTGTTTGTGTTGGCTAAGGCATAAATTAAAAATAGCCCAAATAGAAATAATCAAACTCATTCGACATCTCATATTAAGAAATTACCAAAAAAGTACAAAGAGAATTCTTAAATATAAAAATAGATAAACTCTAAATGATCAGAACTTAAAGTAAATTTTTTATTAACATTATTTACTTATTTTATAATTTATTATTACTATTTATTTAATTATTTAATTTTAATTATTTTAAAATTTTTTTACCTTACATATGAATTTTCATCAAGTGGTGCATTGCATGGGAATAATACTAGTTCTATATATAATGAAGAAGAATACATATGTACTTATACATATATGACCTTTTTTTATTCCATTTTTTTATGGGATAGCAACAAACGTACACATTGATTAAATTAAAAATATTAATTTCAATAGGATTTAAATTCTATATCAAATGGAACTCTACCTCTAGATATGTAAGCTTACTCTAATATGTGAATGCTTAAATCTCATGACAACATAGGTATGCATTCTTTCATCATTATTACTTTTTCATTTTAGTTAAGCTATCTTTCTTTAACTTCAAAAAAAAATAAAAAATAATGAAAACTTCTCACACAAGTACTTAAATTCATGAATTCTGCATTAGAAATTGATAGATAGATTAACCCAATTCATAATATCAAACTTTTGTATTCATTTGTTATCTTCATGAATTCCACATTAGAAATTGATAGATAGATTAACTCAACTCATAATATTAAACTTTTGTATTTATTTGTTATCTTCCACAATAAGTGGTGCAGATTTTCATTACATACTCACACTTTCATCTCTCAAAGTGACAGAAGAAACAAATAGGTATATTTTTTGTTCTTTTTCTACATTTATATCTATATTTATGATTTTTGTTAGTTTCATAATTTTAAATTATGAATACGTTTGATTATATTCTTAAAATTAAAATTAAATTATTGTTTACAGGATTTTAGTTGTGTTATATTCTTCTAAAAAAATAAATAAAATAAAAGAGTTGATATTAATTTGGCAACAAAGCTAAATAGATAAGCCTAAGAAATATATACTAATTATAGTTTTATGACTTTATTAGTAACTTTTTATTAATGTGATTTGAACTATGCATGTGCTAACTTCTAACTACCAAAACCAACAATTAAAATACTAATCCATATGAAATACCACTTTGATATTTGTATGAAATAAAGGGATTATAACAAGAATTAGCTAGACAGGGATAAGACGACACTACCACCACCACCAACCTACAGGCAAGTATTTTTTTTACACTTTACATGCACTGAATTTGTCTTTCAAATAATAGGTACATTTAGTTTGGTTTGGTTGTGTATATTATAGTTGTTTGCCATATGCATTTTTTGAGTTAAGTAGTTGAACAATGTTGAAATAACAAGACTTGCGTGATTAAAAAGAAGATTGATTATGAATGAACAATGATTTCTTTATTAGGAGTGCCAGTGCTTAGAGTTACAAACAATTTCATGGTATAGTTAGAATTAGAAAGACAGATCTATATTGTTCGGATTTGAAAGTAAGTTCAAAAATATATATTTTTGGCTTCTAAATAATAATATTTAAGCACTTTTAATGAACAATGTTTTTGGAGTGATTATATTTATATATGGTTATTGTGGGAGCATTTTTTGCTTCAATGAAACTCATGTTTTACTTAGGCAATTTTTGCTTGTCCCACATTGGAAAGATCTCATCCCTCTTTCTCCCTTATAAGGGATGAGATCTTTCCAATGTGGGACAAGCAAAAATTGCCTAGGTAAAACATGAGTTTCCTTAAAGCAAAAAATGCTCTCACAGTTATAATAAGTGTTTTTGGAGGGATTATATTTATATATGGTTATAATAAGTGTTTTTGGAGTGATTATATTTATTTATATAAGATTATAATTATTTAATCGTTCTTTATTCATTCAAAATCATTAGTTATATTTTTATTTTTAGACTAATATATGTTCATTGAGTTGATGTTACACCAACTTATGTCTTTATCGGGGCATTTTGACTGAAAAATATAAACAAACATTGTTCATTATTTAGCTATTATTTTTTTAACAAAAATTATACGTTTTATGAGTTTACACTTAACTTTGTTTCAATTATTTTATGGATTCAAATTTTTTTCTTGTATATATACACACACATGTAGCATGATTTTTACTTTCAATTAAATAATAATAATAATTCATTTAGCTATTATTTTTTTTAACAAAATTATACATTTTATGAGTTTATACCTAAAACTATGCAACACACGGGTCTTAAACTAGTGTGTGTGTATATATATATATTGATAAGGTCCTGCAAAACCAGAACCTATGATAGAGTAGCTGACTTCGAGGGCAGCTAGCCTCCGAGAGAGAGAGAGAGAGAGAGAGAGAGAGAGAGAGAGAGAGAGAGAGAGAGAGAGAGAGAGAGAGAGAGAGAGAGAGGATGTAACTGACAAAGATATTATTTCATTCCCTTGGACATCAAGTACTCTATATACTAATACATGTCTATCCCTTAGCTGTAACTAACTAACAGAATAGGAAACTCACTATACAATTTCTTGCACTCACTAACAATATCCCCCCCTTTATAGCACATTGCCCACAAGGTGAGGGAATTGTTGTTGTAAACTGTATAAGTTCTCCTAAGTTGCATCATATTGATTGCTTCCTTGCCATTAGACTAATACTTAAGCGATGGTTCTGTTTCGAAGCCTGTGAGACCTCTCTTGCAGCACTTCAATAGGTTCAAGGTTAACAATGCCTTCTGCAGTAATATCTGGTAAGGTAGGAATGGGGATAACTTGCTATTCCAATTTGGCGTTAAGGTAGGACACATGAAATACTGGATGAATTAAGGCATTGGAGGGTAGGTTCAGCTTGTAAGCTACTTCATCTATCTTCTGCAGAACTTGGAATGGCCCATAGTACTTAGGAGCTAGCTTGCCAAGAGTTTTATGGTTTATTAACTTCTGTCTATAAGTATGCAGCTTCAAAAACACCCACTCCCCCACTTCAAATGACCTTTCAGACCTATGCCTATCAGTTTGTAGCTTCATCCTTTCTTGAGCTAAAACCAAATTATGCTTTAGCAATGACAATATCTACTACCTAGACTTGAGATGCATATCAATTGCCTCCACTCTAGTAGTTCTAGGAACATAATCCATTAATCTTGGTGGTGGATAACCATATATTCAAAAGGAGTTATTTTTGTGGAATTGTGAAAATTAGTATTGAACCAATATTTAGCTAAAGGCAACCAATCAATCCAAGTAGTATGTTTATCAGTTGTAAATGCCCTCAGATATTGCTCCAAGCTCCTGTTCACCACTTTAGTTTGCCCAATTGTCCGTGGATGATAGGCTAAAGACATCACTAGTTCTATTCCTTGCAGCTGCATCAATTCCTTCTAGAATTGTGAACTGAAAGTGGGATCCCTATCACTTACAATAGAAGTTGGCATTCCATGTAACTTAAAAACATATTGCACATACAATTCTGCCACCTTGGAAGCTGCGTAAGGATGTGCTAAAGGAATAAAATGAACATATTTAGTCAACCTATCTACAACTACCAAAACCACATTTTTCAAGTGGGATTTAGGAAGACCCTCAATAAAGTCCATACTTACATCTGACCAAGGTGTAGAAGGAATGGGCAAAGGTTGAAGTAACCCAACTGGCTTACAAATCTAATGCTTAATTCTCTAACAAGTGTCACACTCTCTAATATGTTGCCTTAAGTCCTTCCTTAAACCAGGCTAGTGGAAATCTTGTTGGATTTTGTGCAAGGTCTTTAGATAGCCTGAATGTCCTCCTAAAGGACTGTTGTGCACATAGTGCAAGAAAGAAGATTTGAGATGGCTATTAGGCCCCAAATAGATTTGACCGTTGTATAATAGAAGTCCATTATGCAGTGTGAACCCTCTGGGAATTTCTCCCCCAGTTTGAGAGTTAACTTTTAAGATAACTTAGCTATGTAGATTTTAGGATACCTACACTATAGAGTTACTAGAATCCTATCAACCATTCTTTAAAAATAAATAAATTAATTAAAAAATATATATATAGATATATATAATGCAAAAACTGTTCAATAGACTTTTGAGTCGTTGATCATCAAATAACCCTATAACAAGTTATTCAAAGAATTCTAATAGGAGATTCTCAACAACAACAACAACAACAAAAATCTAATAGGATAATTAAAAAGATGCTGGGCACAAAATTAAAATCTAATTAGAATTTAATTTAGATTTTCTGATTAACTTTCACTTTAATATATTATATATATGATTGTATAACTTAGATTAGAATTGTGAAAGACCGAGTAAGTCCGGTTCCAGACGAGGCAAAATCAATCAAAATCTGTTTCAAAAATCAAAATTAGCGACCTAGCACCAAATGTGATACCATCCAAACTGAATAACTATTGAAAATTGCACATTAATTTGACATTTGGTTATGTTTGGTTGAACGGATATTCCCCCTATTCTGGTTGGTGTCAACAAAAAAGGCTTCATGATTGGTTGGACTCCATAGACCAACCAATTGGCATTGCCAATCATTGATCCAAAAAAATATTTACATGGATACGATTAATAATATTAATTCCAAGTAGAAATTTGACTTTGGATTGTTTAGATCCATATAATGTTAATTAAGAAGAACTTTAATCATGGTAGGACATGTATGATGATGATAACATGCCTACTTTGTCTAGATTTGAAACCACCGAAAATAGGGTCTAGTTGGGTAACTGAGAGTGAAACCAGAAAAAGTGTTTTGAGTCCCATTAGATCACAAATCATGATGTTCAATTAAATTAAAAGCAATGTTAACGAATGCTCTGTTAGGAAGCCGGTGGTTTCTAATGGGGACGACAAAACTTGTAAGGAAATTTACTTAATTTGAGATAGACACCCTCTATAGAGAAACAAATAGATAAAGAAATAGAAACTGATTTATTCTTCCATCATGGAAATGTGATTACAAATAGGTATTTATTGTACCATAAAGCTATTCTATTGGCCCACATGGCCTAATCCTAATGGTCCTATTATTCCCTATTTGTATTAATAATTTCAATATGTGTTAAATGTGATTAATATACTTGGAATTGTAACTAACTAACTAAATGCAATATTACAACAATTATTATCTAAAAATCTGTAGGGGTTCCTTACATGCTTTTATGACAATTATAAATAAACCATTTTAAAAAAGATCTGATACAATTTTTATGGGAAATATAAAAAACTGTAAAAATACATGTTTCTTTTCTCATAAAAAGTTTTTAAAAGTATATCATAGACCTATAGCTTTGGCACATCCGTTAAATTTTCCCATACAGACTGCATTAAAGTTTTGTTCATCATTTTCCTTGTCAGACAAAATTTGAAAATTACACTTTCTATTTTCTTTTCCCTGTCCAGGACGAAGAATATGTGTAGTGAAATTATGTTGGGAAGCAAATTCTCCCTTTTTGGCACAATCAGTGCATCAACCTTCGTTCAGTGGTGGGGAAATAACAGATGAACTTGATGTGACTCATTGGACAAAGGTTTTTTTTTTTTTTTTTTGGGGATACATTATAGAGGAATAAAAAATTTAAAAATCCTCTTTGACACAAACATTGGTCCAATACCATGTGTTATATGTTTGAAGTCAAATAGTCTAATCCTTAGTGAAAGGTATTTATTTTTTAAATTTTTTTATTTCGAGAATGTAGTGAAAAGTGTTTATAATATGAAAGGAAGTTTATGTATTTATTTAAAGAGAAAAGGAATGCATATTTAACCTAAATTTCAAAATTTTTTAACATAATAAAAGTGTTGGGGTTAACCCCTACGAGATAGAACAGTTGGGTTGTATATTTTGTGTTTAATATAATATTTAGATCCCTCTATCCATCGGAGTCAATTCACCAAAAAAAAAAAAAATCATTTATCAATAATTCAAACCATTTAGTTAAGGATAAACTTTCAAAATTCAAGCAATTTATTTTTTAACTACAATATAATCAGATTGATGTCTCTCATCTAGTCATCTTACCAAACACCAGTCTAAGGCTGCGCTTTGCTTGAAATTGGAGACTTACGTGTCTAACCAGCTCAATAAAAATAGAGAATCTTGTGGAGCATGCCACCTCATTCTATTATTTTAATATAGGTTAAAATATTATGTACATTTGGAGAGAATCCACTCTAAAATTAGTCCCTAAAAAAAAAAAAAAAAAAAAAAACCCTTTAAAATTAATAATTTTTTATATAATTTAAGAGGATGGAGGAGTTGATCATTAATTTTCTCCAATGGTTTAAATGGATAACCTCATGTGGAGATAGTTTTTTTTTTTTTTTTTTCTATGTTTGGTAGTATCATAAAAAATGAATTAAGAAAAAACAATCTTTTAACTTTCTTTATTTAACTTAAAATGAGATTGAGTTGGTTTTTTTTTTTTTTTTAATATTAAAATTGGAAAACAACATTATCTCACGTGGGGCTAAATAAGGGAAATCAAAAAATAGTTTTCCAACTCATTTTAAGATTGTTATCAAACATAGAAAAATAAGATAGTTTTCTAAAAAGTGTTTTATGAAAAATGATTTATTTAAAAAAAAATATTAATGTCGAAACAAACAAAATTAAGTTACAACTTGCAACTTAAACTATCAATTATAGTAATGTTAATATACTCATTTTCCTATATTGCTACCAAAAATAGGAAAACCAGTTAATTTTCTAAAAAATTATTTTATAAAAAATTATTCATTTAAAAAAAATATTAATATCAAAACAAACGGAATTAAATTACAACTTGTAACTTAAACTATCAGTTGTCTATTATAGTAATGTTAATATACTCCTTCAATGAATAATTTTTTTATAATTTTATTATCAACCCACAAAAAAGAAAATGTATTTCTAAATACTAATAAATTATAGACCAAAAAATATATGTTTTAAAACAACGTCATTTTCAAATAAATTAACGACCAAAATATGATTGGTATAACCTTTATAATTTTTAAAAAATGAAATTTAATAATAATGATATAAATTATAAAATTTGAAAAATAAAGAACTAGTAATTTAGAAACAAATCTAAACTTTTTCTTTTTTGAGCAACAAACAAATCCAAACTTATAGATATATAACGTGTAAACTTTAAAGTTCATTTTAATATTAATATTATATTATTATCCAAAGTTCTGATTATTAGGTGATGGAGATGCCATGTGGCAAAACCTTGGTTGACGCGCCGGCTTCAATGGCTTTTGACTTCATTTCGGGGCCGGCAAAACACCATGTACAAGTTACAAAAACCACAAGCTACTTATAATTTATAAATACTACTTTAATGTAATAAAAAAAAAATTTTAATTTTAATATATTGCCAAGTCTGCCACAAAACAAAGTATAAAGTTACCAAAAAACAAAGAAAAATTGGTTCCCTTACTCCAACTCCAAGACAATTAAGAAGAAGAAGAAGCAGAAAAAACTCTGTGAAAGTAGCTCTCCAATTCCTTTCCCTTTTTTGTTTTCTTCTTCTCTTTCTATCTTGTCCTCCTTTTCTTTCCCAAGCTCTCGAAAAATCCCATCTTTTTCAAAGACTGAGTTAGCTAGGACCTCATAATCAGTTTAAAACACTGTATTTATTGACCTATCCTAAGTTTCTCAAGTCTCTCAACTATGCAAAAAAACAACTTTGCTTTGTTTGGACCCCATTTTTCCATGTTTGGTTTTGTCACTTTCGCTGCTGTGAATTAAACATAGAGAGGTGGGGTTTTAACGCTTCTTGCTGCTACTTTAAG
The DNA here is from genome assembly GCF_932294415.1 of Quercus robur. Classification (NCBI taxonomy): domain Eukaryota; kingdom Viridiplantae; phylum Streptophyta; class Magnoliopsida; order Fagales; family Fagaceae; genus Quercus; species Quercus robur. The sequence goes on along the minus strand of NC_065538.1, from coordinate 72,634,502 downwards.
ATACTCACGGGATTTACATGGACAACTCCACCTTAACTGTGTGATCTAAACCTGTAGGTTTTTATTAATGTAGTACCTCACAAAAAAGCCTTTTCACTCTTGCTTTATTTATATATAGACTATAGTAGTGTGTTTGTATATTCCTTTTTTTTTTTTTTTTTGGCTTCTGGGTTTGCGTGAAAATGAGTCAACTCGGTATGATACTGCAGGAATCGGTGGTGAGAGAAAGAGAGACGAGAACGATTCTGTGTTTTCTGAGGGAGCAAATGGACGGTGTAGATGGAACGAGGAGAAGGCGGAGGAGTCTAAAAGAAAGGCTGGGATTGAAAGGAATGGGCTGTTGTGGAACCACCTGGGTTTTCGGTGGGACCAATGTTAGAGACAACAACATCGTCGACGACGACGACGACGAAGAAGAAGAAGAAGAAGACGTGGTTGTTATCGATGTGGGCCTGGGCCAGGCTCCACCGGGTCAGAACCCGGATCCGCTTTGCGTGAGCCCGGTTACGTCGGGTTCGGGTATGAACTTAGCTGCCGCGTTGGCAGCTGAGAGACAACTTCGTGCGTCGCATGAACCGGAGAGAGTGGCATCAGTGGGGCCTACAGAGAGCACCGTAGGGGGGACGACGTCAGCACCGGGAACGCCGTTCAGGGTTTCGTTGATGAGATTGCTGGAGGAAACGGACGGTGGAGATGAGGAGACGACGATGATGACAGAGAAGGAGAAAGAGAAAGAGAAAGAGAAAGGAGGAGTGGAGGGGAATGATTCGGTGTGCTGCGTGTGCATGGTGAGGAAGAAAGGCGCAGCGTTCATACCATGTGGGCACACTTTTTGCAGGGTGTGTTCGAGGGAGCTTTGGTTGAATCGAGGTTCGTGTCCCCTCTGCAACCGTTCGATCCTCGAGATCCTTGACATTTTCTGATTCCATCTTCATCCACGTGGTGCCTCCTGATTCGTCATAAACTGTGTTTTTATTTTATTTTATTGTTTTTTTTTTTTTTTTTTACTGTGGGGTAAATTTTCCCAAGGAATTCAATACTGTAATTCTGTTTTACTGTGTAAAATGAAATTTGATGGATTTATTATATATATATATATATTGGTGCTCTTTAATACTACTACTATTACTAGACTAGAAGTCTAGAAGATTTGTTTTTCATTCCCTTCTCTCTCTTTTTTTGGCATTTTTCCAAAGGATTTAATGATTCTCTTTTTCTTTTTTTTGGTTAAGTAAGATATAGTTGGAGTACCACGATCTAGCAGGTATTACTTGTAAATTCAGTGATTCTAGATAGAAATTAAATAAGGAAAATAAGAGCTAACAAAAGAATTTGACAATCTTTTTCAAAAAGTTATGTAATTATCATTTTTTTTTTTTTATATATTTTGTTGATTAACACGTACTTGAATTTGATTGGGTTTTTCCATTGATTGGGATTGCGAAATTTAGCATACCTACAAAAGAATGGTTTGTGAAAATCATATCAGACCTCAGTCCTCCGTTGCTCTTATATATAAATTGATAGTAAGGAATATCAGTTGTAGTAGTTGGATATTAACACAAACTAACATTAAGCAGTGAACTTCCTTAATGTGGGTTGATGTTACCTCTCTCCAATAGGGGTAACTCAAATTTGCTTTCCTAAAGAAAATGCCCCCTTTTTTTAAATTTGTCAAATTTAAGGGATTAGGACAACAAACATTTGGTTGGTTGGTGGGAATTCTTTATGAGCACCTGAACACTGGGCTTGGGACACATGAATGTCAACGGAAGTGATGAACATTGGACGTGGATGAGACATGTTTCTTGGCTTTTTCTAGTTTTTGAAGCAAGTATTTTTCTTACGCTAAGAGATGTACAAAAAAAAATATTATTAACGACCAATGATACCATTTGTATTATGCATCAATCATGACATATCATATCAACAGTAATTGTGAAAATTCTTGCACCCCTAAATTTTTATTGAAAAAATGAGGCCACAAAACTAAGTAGGACTACAAGGTACAAGAAAATAGTGTTCTTGTATTGTTTCTGCAATTGTTTTAGAGGGATAAATCTTAGTTCATGAAAAACATTGTTTTTATTTTTTGTTCCCTTTTTGTTTATGTAATAAATACGTTATATAAGCCTTTAAAAATATTTTAAGGCTTAAAACTTTTGTCAATATGACTCAATTAAAAAAAAAAAAAAAAAAAAAAAAAAAAAAAAAAAAACCTTGAAAGCTTAAGAGCTCTAATAGATGTGTTTAGAATTAGATACTTTTTTTTTTTTTTTTTTTTTTTATTTTTGCTGAAAGTTTAGAATTGGATACCTATTTAGGTGTCTTTTAAGAGCTATAATAATACTTGAAGTGGTTTTCTTTATTCCTTCCGTACAATAGTCTCATCATGTTACATATCGGAGTTGAAAGTTGAAAGTTTTAAAGGTGGTAAGACATAATTATCATGTAATTGGATATGATATGATGGATTATATTTCAAAATTAAGGGGGGGGAAATTCTTGTTTCAAAACTTTCAATAACAGTTAAATTTCAATAGAAAATTCTTGCTATTTTGTATTGGTCCATAAAATTTCCACCTTACTTCGATTAAATTATACATGGGAATGTGACAATGTAAGCACTCACAAGTTTTGGGACAATAACTAGGTTTTCGTTGACCACATTTGCCAAAAATATTTTGCCCATGTGCGAATTCAAATTACTAATATAACGATTTTTTAAATGGATTTTTTTAACTTGTAAAATACGAATGTCAACTTTGTCTAAAAGTCTGACCAAATTTTGGAGTTTTGGATTTGTTCTACTAATTTGCTCAAATGATTGCCGAAAAAGACGCAAGCTTGCAAATTGCAATGAGCAAGAGGGGATTTTTTGCATTATTTTTTTAGAGGGAGGGGAGGTTACACTGAGAGAGTCCATTATATTATATATAGTTCTAAAACTCAAAATTAAAATATATAAATAAATAGGTGCCTTTTTTTTACTCAATTACTTAAATCGGATGCGCCATATTTATCTAGTTTAGGTTGATTATGTTGGAAATATTTTAGTGGATAAATAAGTTTTAAAACAACAAATAATATCCCAAATAATTAGCAAGGACATAATATAAAAAGGAGTTTAAAACGATCTCACAATGCTATAGAATCACGTTGCAAAAGCGTTGTCCTTAAAAAATTGATTTGTGTTGGTGAGATAAATATCTTGGGGGAGTTTCCTTAAATAATTAATATAACATATAGAGACACACTTTAACCCAAAATATTTAAGTACAATGGATATGTGCTTAATTATATTTTATTAACCACTCATTCTTTCCATCATTATTCAATATAGGACTTCACTCATACGTGTAACCCAACAATCTTCCCCTCATGTGTGAGTCTTTGTCTCTCTATGGGTTTCAAGACCTCTCCGTGGGCCATGAACAAATCATGCTTGCCCCCCCCCCCCCCCCTTGCCTTATGGGCTTTTATCTTCATCAATGTTCCATCCATGGACCTCTCATATGCCATCCATAGGAACCCTGTGTCAACCCCACACACACATCCATGTTCATGGGACCCTCACGCCACACCATTATTTAGCATCATTAGTAACATTCCTTTGTTGGAAATTTTCCAAAATCTTTTGCGTAGGCTTTATGAGCTTGCTACATGAAATAAACCGTCTCTGCTCCAACTGCAAAAGCAACCTGCCCTGCTACATTTGAGAAAGGACTCTAAGCACACACACCCCGTACTTGTTCCAACTGTGAAAGGAACCTCGATAATCTTACCACTTTTGCCCCACATCACCATAAACTCTAATACCACTTGTTAGGGAGATAAATACCTTGGATAACTTCCTTGAGTGATTAATATAAGATATAAAGATACACTTTAACCCAAAAGGCCTAAGCCTAATGGACATGTGCTCAATTATATTATATTAACTAGTTATTTTTTTCATCATTATTCAATGTGGAATTTCACTCACACATGTAACCCAACAGATTTGGGCCACCTAGAGTAAAACTTGATGCAACTTGTTCTTTTAACTAAATAATCATCTAAGATTAGACTGTAGTATCAACCTTCATGATGGACGCACTTTCACTCACAAAGGTTCAAGAAGAACTCTCTATTGCCTTCCTTACAACAAATATAAATTGTAGAAAAATATGTGGGAGAGAAAGAGAATAGAAATTATGTATTTGGAAATACAGAGTAATAGAAAAAAAAAAAAAAAAAAAAAAAAAAAAAAAAAAAAAAAAAACACTTATAGAAAATGGTGTAGTGATGGGTATTGTATAGACTACTCTTGACAATAATAGCCTATAATTATTGGTTACTAAAAACTCATAAAAGCTCAACAACTAGATTACCCATTATTGCCTAACAGCTATTTTTAATTACTCGTCCTTGTGTCGTCATCCATAGTTCAGCCATGCCTGTACCAAGTCATTTGAGAAGGAGAACATACACATCCGTTGATAACTAAGTGATACGATGAAGGGAGTTCTTCATGGATGAGTTTATTTAGACAACCATACACATGGACGATAAAATTATACTTGATAAATTCTACAAGAAATTCTCCAAAGGTTTCTCATAAGTAAAACACAACACGTTGCTTAACACGTGAAAGGAATTCCATACACTTCATTCCACATGCCCCATTTTCTTCATTAACCACCAACATCACCCATGATGGTGATAGGTCCTAAACAAGTAGACCCACGTAAAAATCTCTATAAAAACGAACAGACCCCATCTACCAAAGGTAAGTTCTGACCATTTACTATTTCTCATCCTTATGTTCTAGAGAGAAAACTGATTTAATCGTTGGAAGGTCCTTGGCCGGGTCACACCGATCACCTTTGATAGTTATTTCTTTCTTTTCAAGATTTACAACCATCATCATAGTTTGAAACATTCCAGCTTACTAATTTTTGTGCATCATCAATCATAATTGCCCAATGGCTATTTTATAATTTATTACCCAACATAAATTCCCAATTGCTAGAAAAATAAAGAATAATAAAAAAGAGTTTAAAATGATCTAATAATGCTATAGAATCATATTGCAAAAGCATTGTCCTTAAAGGTTGATTCGTGTCATTTAGAGTAAAATTCAGTGCAACTAATTCTCTTGGCCAAACGATTCTCTAGGATTAGATTATAGTATTAGCCTTCGTGATGGATGCACTTCCACTCACGAAGGTTCAAGAACACCCCTCTATTGCATTTCCTTAGAACAGATATATATTGTAGAAAAATAGATAGAAGAGAAAGATAATATAAATTAGATTATCCATTATTACTCAAAAGTTTTTATAATTGGCCAGCGGTTATTTTATCCTTTATTGCCCAATATAAATTCCTAATGGTTAGAAAATAAAGAATAATAAAAGTGTTTGGAACATGTACCCACGCCACATATTATTAATTATATGTTTTTTTTTTTTTAGAAGGATTATTAATTATATGTAAAGTTTGAGGTTCAAATATTTAGAGAGATTTTGTTTCATAGTACCTGGAAAGCATGTACTGTAATTGTGATGGACTTGCTTTAGCAATTACTGCTCAATCTCAGGAGCCAAAAAATATTTCTAATGAAATGCATGTAATCTCACTTTTGGATGTGCTCCCTCTCCCTCCACGGCTCTACCATATAAATATAATGAATACTTCACTTCATTAATCGTATTATAATATGCACCGAAGAATGTGCAAATGCGCCTAATGCAAAACCCATCCACGTAAACGTAAAAAATTCGATACGCCAGGACCGACTCTAGATCTATGTATTTTTTTTTTTTTTTTTTTTTGAGAAAATAGATCTATGTACTAAGGCCTAGACCACACTCCACTTGTCTAAAAAATTTATTAAGTAAGATTAGTAATACATCAATTTTCACAACTTTACTACAACTTTGTTACATAGCGACTTGTGAGTGGTAGAATCATAGACCCACATAGATTTACCATTTTATTTCAACCACTCACGAGTTGCCATATGATAAAGTTATAATAAAGTTATGAAAATTGGTATGATGGTAGAGTTAATCATTTATAAAGAGGGTCATGAGATTCCTATTACATAATCAAAAAGATCATTTGTACTGGCTTATCTAAAATTGCATAAAACCCAAAATACATTCAAAGAAGCCCAAAATCATCCACATAACCGGTTGTTATTGCTGTACAAGAGGCCAGAGCATTAGCATTAAAATTTTGATCGTCAAGCAAATATCGAATGGGCTTAACATATCCACCACCTCGTCACTCTGATACGAGATAATGAGGCACCACCAATTTACTCAAACCTGACCCAAATATGAAACTTAGCCTGGCTCTGTTTTGGCCACAATTGTTAAATCTATAAACAATCTTAACTGGGCTTGTTATTTGGTATGAGGCCCATTTTATTTGGTCCAACGCTGCTTTTTATTGTTGAATCTCCTCAATTTTACTGTGCTTGTGTAATAAGTACAGGGCCGTTTTACTTGGTCCATCGTTCATCTATGGCAATTGCTAAATTTGATTTGCGGTCTGTGGCTGGCTATCAATTCCTTAATCCTCCATCCGTCAATCGATTTAAGGCTCAAATCAAAAGCCTTTTATCTTTTTAAGGTCTAAGTTCCATTGGGCTATAGAAAGCCTATTCATGCATTGGTTCAGTTTAAAAGAAGCTGCTCTTACTGGTTTCTTTTCCAAATATTTTAAAGTGGAATTTGAATATGCTAAGACTATGTTTGGTTCCATGTGTAAAATATTTTATGACCGTAAAATTTTTTCAGGTAAAAATATATTTTGGAAAACAAAATATTTTCAAGAGTTTGGTTGCATTCCGAAAAAGGCTTTAGAAAATATTTTCAGGTGTTTAGTTATGTTCCTGAAAATGTTTTCGAAAATACATTTTCTACTAGTTTCTTACATTTTCCCAGCATCCAAACAAATATTATAATAGAAAATTTTCAATATAAAAATCCAAACAAACAATAATGTAGGAAAATAGAAGTGTAGTTCCTTTTACACCAAAGCTAGTCCTATTTTACAATCAAGGGGAAAATGATTTCAGGTTAACAGAATTTTTCAATCCACCCAAACAGCCGTAAAGCTGTAAAATGTTTTCCAAAAAATATTTTCAATCAAACCAAACACAGCCAAAGTCTTATTCAAGGGCAAAAGATTTTAGAATATGACCCTTGAACTTAACTCAACATAATTTTAATTTAACAAAGTTATTGATATATCACAATACGAAAGTGGGATGGAGTGAGGCAGGTACTGGCGAGTACTTGCTATAACCTACAACGGGAGCAAGGAAAAAACTCACTTGAAGTGAGGGTGGGGTGGGAGCAGGCAGGCACTACCGCTCAATCCCTTGGCAACTGCGTAGGACCTCATTTAAAAAAGGATTCCATAATTTTGCTCTTAAAGTATAATGCTATATTTGTATAACAAAACAAAATAATATATACTTTACACCAATTTAAATAGTTTCTTCTGAAAAAAGTGTTTTTCTAGCTAAAATTTAAGGAATCCATATTCATCTTTCTCCCTATCTCACGTACAAAAGCTGTTTTATCATTTACCAAAAAAAAAAAAAAAAATCATTCCATCTTTCCATGAAATAATTCAATAATTGAAACATAAATTCACATAAATATCTCACTTATAATTATCATCTTGGACCTTAAATCTTGTTGAGTAGGCCTTGGGAGCGAAGAATAAAAAACCTACCCGGTTATCATTTCTAATTTCAAGGGAAGGGAAAGAGAAAAGACCAAAGTCATCTGAAAGGTTCCACCCCCAAAACACCATGAAGTCTACACAAAGTGCATATTTGGGATTAAATTATGGGTCCGTTTGGATTGAACTTATTTTTGCTGAAATTAAAAACTGAAAACTGAAAACACTGTAGCAAAATAATTTTTAAATGTGTGAATAGTATTGTGGGAACCATTTTTAATATTTTTTAAATACGTGAACAGTGCATGCATAGTACGTGAACAGTGCATATACTGTTCATGAACAGTAAATTTTGTCTCTGAAAATCAACATAAGCGGCTTAAAAAAAAAAAAAAAAAAAAAAAGAGAGAGAAGCAAAACGCCAAACGCTAGACGCGGACGCACAATCCAAACCACACCTATAAGTCAGTTTATTGCTTATTTTTCCTACTATTTACGGTTCTCTTGTGAGTCACATACTTATTTTATTTAATTTCTGTTTATTTTTTCTACTATTCGTGAGTTCCATATAAGTCACTACTTATTTTATATAAATTTTTACATTTTTCTGTAATACTTTTAGTAAGAAGTTTTCAATAAAAAAATTAAATAAGTTGTACCCAAAACATATGCTAATTCACTTCTCCAAAAAGGCAAAAACACATTGCGTTTGCGTTTTGTCTGTTTTTTTTTTTTTTTTTTTTTTTTTCACGTGTTTTGGAGCGTTTTGGGTGTTGCGGCTACTGTTCATGCACTGTTCAATGAACAGTAGCCACAAACTTTGACTTTTCAAATTTTTTTGGACCAATCACAGCACATCGTGTAGTGTTCACGGACCCACAAATTTCACTTTTCAGCAACTTTTTCATTAAAAATGGGTTCCACGATACTATTCACACATTTAAAAATTATTTCGCTACAGTGTTTTTCAGTTTTCAGTTTCAGTTTTCAATTTTCAGCTGTATCCAAACGGACCCTTAATCTTCTTAAAAGAGAGTAAGAGCATCCAATTCTATTATAACAGCAGAAAGAGCTACAGAAACAACACGATAAAGTCCCTTAAAAGCCCACAATTCAACCCTAGTAATAGTGACAAACCCGATACAATTAACTTAATAAAGCTGATGCAGATGTCACACACACACACATGTTTTTTTTTTTTTATAAAAAAGCTCATCTTCAGTCGATTCCCATGTCATAATAATGCGTATGAAAAATATGAGTGTGAACTGTTGAACACTATAACGTGGGCATCATTGTTAAGAACCAGCTTCTCCAATGGCAGAAGTGGGAAAAACTCATGATCAATGTGTGCATAATTGAAAGCAGGGAACAATTCGATTCTGAGTTGAGTTTGGAATGGATATTTTATGGTTACGTGCAAGGCATAGCTAGCCTCCAAATGGAAAAGGCTTCTTTTTGGTTGGATGAGTAATGAGTTAGTGGAGGGTTTTCGATTATTTTGCATCACAGTTCAACTTTAGGAAAGCCTTTTCTTCGTCCTTCCTCCAATTATGTGGCCTCTGCAATTTGATAGAGTAAAAAACGTACACACTGCTGACTGCCCATCTTTTTCTCTTTTTGTTTGATGCTGATGCCCTAGAAAGTATAGAGTCTAGTGAGCCTCTGGAATTAATGGATTCGTTATGTTTGCATTTTTTTTTCTTGTCTAGTGTTTTGGAAATAATGTTAATTTCAGTTTATGAAAAGTTTTGATACTGATTTAGCTATCTAGATTCATAAATTAGAAGCAACTTATATGATACCAACAAGAATAATCTTCATTATCTCAATGCTAGTCTCTCTAACAAAGTGACGTTTGATAAGACATTATAAGATAAACATAGAGCTAATGTTGCGGTCCAAGTAGTATATAATAAGACACAAAGAAAGAAAGAAACTCCCAAAATTTATGTGAACTTTAAAAAGTTATATCTAGATAATTCTCATAAAAGTTTACATATTTCAATAGTACTAATCAACCACTGAAATCAAGTTACTTTTGGGGATTCAATCAAGGTATAATTATGCTTCCCAAACTAGCTCGTAAGAATCATAATTTAATGGTAAGGTCACTATTATCTAGCAAACTTGATGGCCCAAACCCTATCTTTTATTAAATAATGATAATCTCGTCAAACTCATCATTTGAGTTAGAAAAAAATGGTTTTCAAAGTTCTCTTATGAGTCTGTTTAAATATAATACAATTCAACAACTACAATCAATACCTTTTAAGACTTAAACAAGTTATATTAAATGACGTTTTCCTCGACCAAAAAGAAAAGTATATAAAATGACTCAGCCTAAGTTACTTCTAGTTCTAGTTGGTTTTTTTAAAAGAAAATATTAACAAGTAATAATGACATTTTTGTAGTCACACCAAGGCTTCGTTTGGTTGGAGTGGTGGAAAAGTGGGATGATAGAAAAGATTTTAATTTCCCTCATTTTTGTTTGGTTGGGAGTGGAAAAGTAGAGGGATGAAAAAAGTGAGTTTGTATAAATTTACTTATATATCCTTGTTAAAAAATGATACTCAATTAAAACAAAAAAAGTGATAAAAAAAAAAAGAAGCAATCACCTAAATTTATTTTAAAAAATCATGTTAAAAAAAAACACATCGAAACAAAAAATACAAAAAAAAAAAAAAAAAAAAAAAACAACAACAACAAAAAAAAAAGAGAGAGAAGAATATGGGCAACGTACACCTGCCCAGTAAATCAAAAATAAAAAGTGTGAAGAAGAGCAACGTAAAGATGAAGCCCATGTGCAACTACACATGGTCATTTTCGTCAATTAAGCAGTCTCATTTTCTCCTTTTAGTTTTCTCTCCATTTTGGGGAGAAAATTTTTTGATGGGTTTGGGGAGAAAACACCTGGACCCCACAATTTATTTTTCTTCATTTCCATCCATCCAAACACATTCTAAAAAAAAATTCATTTTCATTTTCATTTTCTCTCCAAAGTTTTCCATCCACTCTATTTTACTTCCAAACAAACACATCCTAAGGTAGGGTTCAAGACTAACTGATCAAAGCTTTAAATCTTATTTCTTTCTTCTCTGTATCTCTTTTTTTTTTTTATAATTTTTTTTTATTCCTCAACATCATAAATCAAGTACAACTAAAATTCCGTAATAAGGCCCCATCAATCAGATCCCAATTTTCTAAAAACATAGAACATGGCTTTCAATCTAGTGATTCTAGTCACAAGTACTCACAGGACTCATCACTACCCCATGTAGAATGGCAGAAAGTCTAGGCAAAGAACCTTATATTGTTAATTAATTTGCATATACTTATAAAAGCTATTATTATTCAGTCCTCATTCAGTAACAAACAAGTTGGATGGACCCCCCCCACATGTGATTCAATCCATTCTCAATCATATCATTGGACTGGGAATCATCAATTACTAAAGTTTCACATTTAAGAAAAAAATAATAAAATAAAATAAAAAGACTATTTTATTTCGTGAGGATTCTCATCACACGGGGACACGCATATATTTTAAATCAAGGACCCCAGCAATGATCGACTTTGGTCTGTGTTCGGTGTACACCATTGATTGGTTTCTATTAAGGTGGGTCCCACATTCGGCACTGTCTCCAAGAAATTTGGTAGCACGCCGAGACCATGCTTTTGAAAGAGCTTATCAAGAAACAAGAATCTTGGAGATAGATTTGATTTTTTGAATTGTATGTAGGCTTACGTATATTTTTGTTTTCCATTTATAGAAAGGCTGATCCCTGTTTTCTGATTGGTTTGAGGGGACATTTTGATTTTATCAACTGATGAGATGACAATGAAAAAGATTTTCATGAAAACATTATTGGTACCTAAATCAATCTCTTCCCACAAGATGGCATATCATTTTCTTCCATGCAATCTGTATTCTGATTCTGAATATTGATCAGATTCATCGGGCTATTAGTGCTCAGATGAAGCGTGCGTTTGCGTACAGAGTTTTCTGCATTTTACGTTTTTTAGTGGGTCTCATAAGTACTGTTTATGGACCACCAAAAACTAAAAAACGTAATCATGAGTTTTGCTACAATGTTTTGTCTTTAAAAAATTATTTTGAAATAAGTTTTTAATTTTTAGCAAATAAGTAGTATCCAAATAGATACAAAATGTCACGAGACAAATTGGGAATAAAATTTGTTTAATAATAAATAAAAAAAGTCTCTACTGTGAATTCCACGCTACATGACAGTGATAAATAATATCACGTATACCACCAAAACCTTGATAGCGAACAGGGTGCTTCTGTCTCATTGTAATGAGATGGTTAGTTCTAATATGAGATAAATCTTGGAGGCTTGAATGAATACTAACAAGCTCTTTTAAGCCTCCTCGGAAAGGTAGGAGCTCCAAAATTCTCTCGGATGATGAGTTTGATAGCAACAATAATGGGATATTGGCATTTTCTCTGCTTACTTTGGAGATGTTATTGCCACTTATATTGTATGCGTTCATCTACTTCAAACTATTAATTTTGGGAAAAATATTATTTCCATTTAAAGTAGATCCATTTCATAATTTAGATTTAGATTAAATTTTGCAAATTTAAAGTTGTGTATAGAGTATAGACTATCTCTTCATTCGAAATTTTAAATAATGTGGTAGTTTGTACACTGATACATATAAATAAAATAAAATCTTAACTATCAAATGAGTAACATGAAGAGGACTTGAAACAAAGAGGATCTTGTTCCATAATATTGACAGGTTAATTTCGCTCCCAAACTTTGGTAATTCATTGAGCTTCAAATTTGCAACCTCATTAACCCAAAATAAAAGTGATTTCTATCATCCAGTTGACTTGAAATATAAAGGATCTTGTTCTATAATATTGACAGCTTAATTTGGATCCCAAAACTCTGGTAATTCATTTAGTTTCAGATTTACAACATCATAGCCATTGACCCCAATAGTCCTCTTGGAGCTTCTGAATTAAAACTCCAATGGAGCCGAGGGAAAATCAATGAGAGATTAAAACTCCTTATTGTGGAAAATAGATTGGGAAAACCTACTAGAGTATTTCTCAATTCAACCTCCAACATTCTTGGAATTTCATGCCCTTTATGTCACAGGCATCTTTTTTTTTTCCCTCTTCCCCTCCCCCCATCTACCCTTAGTTGTCCTAGTTTTGAATGACCTTTCAACTTACCTCATATCCCTTACAGACTTATTGGGATTGGTCCAAAATGATGCTCCTTTAAATACCATGGCACTATGAGAAGTAAGGAGACCTAGATCACTTTATTTCCTATTATACTTTTTTTTATTAATTTGGGTGTCCAAATTTTTTGAGCACCTAAGTATTCTCTGGGTATATGCAATCTTTCCGTTTTATACACACAAGATAATTACAGAATAATCCCTTAAGGGCGACCCCAAAATGCTAATAAACCGTCTAAATCCAAGACCTCATAGATCTCAAGATACCTTGAAAACTAATAGAGCAACACCTTGGAGTTTATTTTTGTTATACTTTGTGATCACATCTAGTGTACAACAAATAAAAAAAATTTTCGACAACCATGAGGCCAACCAATCCCATGAACCAGTAGGTTAAATCAACAAGCTTACAACTCTCACCTAGCAACATGGTCCTCTCTTATTCATCCCTCTCCAGACAACGAAATTTGGGCAACTACTTCAGGTTGGCTTGGCTCAAATTCAACTTCGATACTTCTCAATCAGATACGACAGAGCCTTCTTGGTAATAATCTATAGGAATCACTAGGGTAAATCATTTCGTACATAGGCCGAATCTAATGAAGAAGGAAGTATTATCTGGGGTGATATTAATATAATATAAATAATATTATAATATCATCGTTAACTAACGGTATTGAAATTTTATATAACACTAGTGTGGGTTGCACATGCAAGGCACGTGCTGCCCTTTTAATGAGAAAATTAATATAGATTTTTTTTTTTTTGGTTGGATATGTATGAAGTCATGTACTTAAATTTAAAATAGCTATTTGAATATTTATTTATTATAACAATTTCTTAGAACCTATTTACTAAATGTAATATCTACTCACCAAAAAATGCTACAAAGAATGATAATGAATGTCATTATCTTTTTACAATATTTAAATTTTCGCAATAAATGATGATATATGCTATAGTTTTTTTGAAGATCTTCATCAAATTAAATTCTTGCAATCATCTACGATGAAGATTTTATTATTCATACTTCATTCTTTATCGTCTTATTTTATGAGTCTAACTACGATGTTTAACTTACTTATTTTTAATGAACACCCTTTTAAGAAGGAAAAGAAATTTAAAAAAAAAAATAACAAAAGACATATGTCATCAAAGTTTCAATTAGATAAAATTATAAGTCTAGAGATTTAAACCTAATAAATTAGTGTTCTCTAGATAACAAATAGAACACCATATATCATCATTCTAACTTTCCAAGCATGACTACCAGTCTACCACATAAAATTCAAAATAAACGAAGAAATTTTTTGGAACATTAAAATTTAGTATGAGTATTTTAGACATTACACAATGGAATATTTTAGGAATTATAAGATTTCGTTAGGGTTTAACTAAGAGGGTAACAATAGGGATATATGCTCATTTACAAAATATAAAGGAGGAAATTATTTAACTCTAGTTTAGGGGGGGAATGAAACTGCCCCAAACATGAAGGAGGAAAGTGCTACTTCGTCAATTTGTGTGTAAAACAATTTTTTTTTTTTTTTTTTTTAACTTGAAACAATGTGTTAAAATAAAAATCAACCTAAAAAAACTATACATAAAACAATGAATTTTGGTTCAACAAATTGACTAAACCAAAAAAGAAGTCTAGGAACACAATAAAATGTTAAGATATTTTTACAATACCTTTATTTCTAATTATGGTGGGTCCTAGTCTGATATTTTATTATTTTATTTTAGAGTAATGCTATGTCTATAATATTTTCAAAATAAATCCTAGGTAGTAAATTGTTACTGGTTTTAAATTGGACTAACCACTTTGAATTGTGCATTTAAATAAAAAATAAAATAAAATGCTAATTGAAGAAAATTGTGGCTAAAAAAATGAATTTTGGCTTACCAAATTTGACTAAACAAAAAAAGAAGCCTAGGAACACAACAAAATTTCACACAAAAGAGAAGTTTAGGAACACAATAAAACGTCATAACATTTTTGTAATATTTTTTTATTTCCAGCTGTGGTAGGTCCCAGTTTGATTTTTTTTTTTTTTTTTTTACATCCACAGCATTTTCACAACAAATCTTAGGTGAAAAATTATTACTGGTTTTAAAATTATGCATTAAAAAAAAAAACAAAACACAAGAAAATTGTGCATTAAACTGTGAATTTTGGCTCACCCAATTTGACTATATATACTAAAAAAGAAGTCTAAGAATACAACAAAATATCACAATACATTAATTTTTAGGATCTGAATAGATATATATATTTTTTTAATGTGAGAGAAATGCTACCTTTATAACATTTTTAAAACAAATTTTAAATGACAAGTTATTATTGGTTTTAAACTGAGTCCACTATTGATATCATTTTTTTATCCATCAAAAATACCTTGCCACATAAAATTTGTCGTGAAATTATTGTGAAAATGTTTAGGACATAGCATTTCTTTTTATTTTATTTCATTTTGATCTATAAGGAACTAAGATCTCGGCAATTGTGAAAATATAATGACAATAAGAAGATGTTATAACATTTTCATAATACAGTTATTTTCAATTATGATTTGTCTCACTCTCTTATTTTATTACTTTATTTTGACCTCTAAATACCATGGCACTATGAGAAGGAAGGAGGCCTAGATCACTTTATTTCTTATTTTACTTTTTTTTTACTTATTTGGGTGGCCAAATTTTTTGAGCACCCTAAGTATTCCCTAGATATATGCACTTCTCCCGTTTTATACACACAAGATGTTATAGAAAAATCTCTCAAGGGCGACTCCAAAATGCTAATAAATAGTTTAAATCCAAGACCTCATAGATCTCAAGATACATTGAAAACTACTAGAGCAACATCTTGGGGTTTATTTTTATTATACTTTGTGATCACATCTAGTATACAACAAATAAAAAAATTTACGACAACCATGAGGCCAACCAATCCCATGAAATCAACAAGCTTACAACTCTCACCTAGCAACGTGGTCCTCTCTCATTCATCCCCCTCTAGATAACGAAATTTGGGCAACTACTTCAGCTTGGCTTGGCTCAAATTCAACTTCGATACTTCTCTATCAGACACGACACTCGACAGAGCCTTCTTGGTAATAATCTTTAGGAATCACAAGGGTAAATCTTTTCATATATAGGCCGATTCTAATGAAGAAAGGAAATATTATCTGGGGTGAAATTAATGTAATATAAATAATACTATAATATCATCGTTAATTGATGGTATCGAAATTTTATATAGCATAATATTCTCAATTACTTACAAGTCATTAAAACCCAATACTTAGTAATTGACAAAGTCGTTTACTAAGATTAGGGCAGGCTCTGTGTTTTGGACCAATTTAACATTGATATGTAGAATATGAGCTTCTCCTTTTACTTTGCTTCTATTTTTAATCCTCAAAATTGATAATTACTTCCAATTTATGGTCTAGATACCAATCCCAGCCTGATCCTATTGATTTGTGTAATTTTTTAATACAATTTGAATCGTGTAAGGGATTTCAGATCATGAAATGGTACGATTTTTCGAATTATACACCAATTTTAAGTTTTAATAACCATGCTGTGAAGACCATTTTCAAGGAATCGAATGCAATTTTTAGGAAATTAAGGACCTTCTAACTAACATTCAATCTCTTCTTTCCATCTTTCACGGGTTGGGACCATTTTTTTTTTAAAGAAAAAAAAGGTAATCTCACGAGTTGGGAGGTTTTTGGACAAAGGTTCTAGTCATAATCGCATGTGTGTCATCTGTGACGCATTCATATCTATAGAGTTTAAAGATTCTAGAGAAGTAGAAGATTTTTGCTTTAAGTTGGTCTACGGGTTGTTGAGTCTAGGTAAAGGTTTAATTTAGATTGTAATAACTTTTCTTGGTATAGTTATTGAGTGATGCTACAGTCACAAACTCTTTTACAATATTTTTACAAATTGTTGATCTGGCGAACTTCTTATTGGTTTTCATTTAAGCTTACCATTAACATCACTTTTTCATTTACCAATAACCACTCACCATATCAGCAATTTGTAAAAAATTTTATAAAAAAATTTGTATCTCTTGTATTACTCATAGTTATTTGTTTTATTTGGAAAGGTTTCTCACGTGGTGGTTTTTCCCTTGGATAGCTTTCCTTGGATTTTCCACTTCATTACCATATTGGCTTCACCTTGGGAATCACATTATTTAAGTTTTCATTACTTACTTAAATTGATTATTTGTGAATTAAAAATGGCATAATTGGATTGATTGAATAACTTGGTTAATACATATATCGAGACATTATATATATATATATATATTTATTTATTTATTTATTTATTTATTTATTTATATATCGAGACATAACTTAATTGGATTAATTTTAAATTTTGTACCAAATGAATTATTAAGTGTAAAAATCGAGAAGTCCAAACCCAAAATGGATAGTTTACATTTTATAACTAATAATATTTTTACAAGACTTTTTAAAGAGTTAACAAAATATAAGAATAGCTATTAATAGTATTTAAATTATATATATAGAAATTATACTATGTATACGTATTTTATTGTATATCTTTAAGTGTATCCATGCACATGTATGTATATATAGATTAGAGAAAATTCAATTAAATTCTACAATTAAGGTCCAATTTTGCGCCATGTGTCCTAAGTTATTTATTTTTAGAGAGAGTTTTATTTCTTAATTTTAGAGTCAAATGTGAGACCACATCATAAATATCTATCCAAGTAAGCTATTGCATACAAAAACCAAAGAGTTTGGAATTATTGAATAGAAAAAAAATATTTTAAATGGACAATTTATATTTTCTAACTAATAATATTCTTACAAGACTTTTTAAAGAGTTAAAAAAATATAAGAATGAATATCAATAATATTTAAATTATATATGTAAGAATTTATTATGAATCTTAATGTATATCTTTTAAGTATATTCATGCATATGTATAGGGTTACAAGCTAGTATATATTAATAGTTAAAACTAATAGAAAATCCAATTAGATTTCAAATTGAAATTCAATTAGAGTCTAATTTTGTGTCATATGTCTCATCTAATCTAAGATTTTTATTTTTTGTATCAAGTGAGTTAATTTAGTGTGCATTTGGCAACACTTATTTTTATCAACTTATTTTACTATTCATCTTATTTTTGTTACTATCCATGGGCCTCACTGCATTTTTTAGTACTATTTATGGGTCCCACTGTACTATTTCAGTTAACTTTTACCTTTATCTACAGTACTTTCAGTAAAAAGTTTTCAGTTTCAGCAAAATAAGCGGATCCCAAATAGACCCTTAGTGTAAAAATTGGATTTTAATTAGAGTTTAATTTTGCGCCACATGTCCCATCTAATCTAAATTTTTAAAAAATTTTGTACCAGGTGAGTTAATTCAGTGTAGAATACGAGGGATCTAATATAAATAAACCTAGGTAATATATAACGAGTGGTCTAATATAAATAAACCTAGGTAACATATATAAAACCAAAACTTAGAAAAAATTGGTTAGAATCAAAATTAGATTTTGCCTTTGTTAGCTTTTCATACAAATTAAATTGTTTAGATTTTTGCAGTTATTTTTTTTTTCTGAACTAATAAGTATATTTTTTATACTGTTTATATTTAAATATTTTGTATGTGAAAATCTTGAATGTAACAAACTGTAATTGAGCTAAACGATTCCATACACCCATCTCTATTCAATTTAGGAGATACTATTGAACCAATTTATTCTTTTATTTTGTGTTGTATTTAGTAGAATTTCACAGACAATGATAGTAAATTAATATTGTATATGCAATGTCTAATAGTAATTTTCAAAATTAATGAGAAACTTGGCATAACCAATATCTCAGCCTGATCCTATTAATTTATGTAATTTTTTAATACAATTTGAATCGTGTAAGGGATTTCTGATCATGGAATGGTACGATTTTTTTGAATTATATACCAATTTTAAGTATTAATAACCATGCTGTGAATACCATCTTCAAGGAATCGAATGCAAATTTTAGGAAATTAAGGACCTTCTAACTAACATTCAATCTCTTCTTTCCATCTTTCACGGGTTGGGACCATTTTTTTTTTAAGAAAAAAGGTAATCTCACGAGTTGGGAGGTTTATTGTACCACACACCAAGATCAAAAAGAGTATTGGACATTTATTGATACTATTTAGCTTTTACCCAATGTTGTTGTTGTTGTTGTTGTTTTTTTTTTTTTTTTTTTTAAGAAACTACCCAATGTTGTTAATTTCAGAGTACAGATATTTAGGAGGTTTTTGGGCGATGGTTTTGGTCATAATCGTGGGTGTGTCATCTGTGACGCATTCATATCTATAGAGTTTAATGATTTTGGAGTAGTAGAAGGTTTTTGCTTTTAGTTGGTCTACATGTTGTAGAGTCTAGGTAAAGGTTTAATTTAGATTGTAATAACTTTTCTTGGTATAGTTATTGAGTAATGCTACAATCACAAACTATTTTACAATATTTTTACAAAGTGTTGACCTGGGCCAATTTCTTAATGGTTTTCATTTAAACTCACTATTAACATCACTTTTTTATTTATAAATAACTGCTCACCACATCAGCGGTTTGTAAATTTTTTTGTAAAAAAAGTTTTTATTTCTAGCATTACTCATAGTTATTTGTTCTATTTGGAAAGATTTCTCACGTGGTGGTTTTTCTCTTGAATAGCTTTCTAGCCTTTCCTTGGGTTTTCCACTTCATTACCATATTGACGTCTCCTTTCTAATCACGTTATGGGCTTTTGCCCCTTCTTTTTAAAATATCCAGCAAAATGTCCAATGTCTGAAATTAATTAGGGAAATGCCCCATTACTTGCTTACATTGATTATTTGTGAATTAAAAATGGCTAATTGGATTGATTGAATAACTTGGTCAATTCACATTATAAGTAACAACGGAAATTTCCCAACACTATCTATAGTGAAGCTTAATTTGCCTTATTACTCAAGTTTCCTGCAGGTAATTGGACATTTTTGAATGGAAAACCATTATAAATATACAAGTTTCTTTGATCAATATTCATCAGATAATAAGCTAAGCCAGTAATAATTTATTGTTCGAACAGAAATTGACACCTTATCAACCTATATTTTATATATATATATATAAAATATATATATATATATATATATATTTATATATTATGCGTACACGTTTACTTAATCCTATGTTTAGAAATTAGGAAAATGCCTATAAAAAAAATAAATAAAAAATTGGGAAAATGTTTTGAATCAATTCCATGGTCTAGATTGGATTTGGTGCTCAAGTCCAAATCTACTATTTTCATTTCAAAAGGAATATCCGCCTAACTAGATCATCAATTATTTTCATCTCATTCGAAAAAAAGGGAAAAAAAAAATATCTAACGGTTGTTGGCCAAAATCATATCCCATGTTTTAATTAATTTAGATCAGTTGGAGGATCTTATAGTTTAAAAACCCTTGATTCCACATGCCATGGCTTTATGCGAAATGGAGAACTTTACTCTTACAAAGAAATATATAATTCTACTACAAAAGAGTTAACCAGTAATCAACTAACCATTCATCCCTTCAACTAGAAGTATATTAACTATATAGTTATATACTTATTTATTTGATTTTCGAGCTACGAAGAGATCCTTAAAGATTAGTATCACATAGTTTTAATAGAGCCATTAATTCCATGATGTGTTTCTTTTTTAATTTGGATAATAACAATGTTCTAATTATGAGGGAACTGTTAAATTCAGAATAATTTTGATTGGAGTCTTTGGAGATATGCAACAATTTTTTTAGTTTTTACCTTTGTCTTGGTCATATTGTTGTGTCTTGGACCTTTTGGACAAAGGATAAACCATTAACTTAAAATATAATTAATAATAAATACTTTCATATATATACACCTATAGTGCATTCTTTGTTGTCGTAATATTATACTCATAATTTTATGATGATCTACTTCTCTACCTGTAAAACAATTCAATTATACACTTCCACCCAAGCTGTACATGTACAGGAAATGGTCCAAATGAACATGGATAGAGCCAAAAGGATTTGCTGAAATGGGATTCACATCCCCGACAACTTGTGATCTACTAAACATTGCATGTGTAGTAGGTATGGAACAAAAAGAACTCCAGAAATTGTCTCTTCCCAGTAACCAAACACCAGATCTCTCTAATCAAGTTGTCACTTCTTATACATTTGTGAGAATTTGAGAAAACAATTTATTGGAATGACCTAAATCCTATAATGATAATGCATCCTTCTAATCAATGACAATAAAACAAATTTCCAATGGTAAACTAGAAAGATCCCATTAACACCAAAAAAGAAAAAAAAAAGGGAGAAGAAGATGGAAGTGCTCTATATGTCATGTTGATGACTACATGGATGAGCTTAGATGAATCAGAACCTTGCATTATTGTACGACTGATGTATATGGGTAATGAATACTTGGAAAAAGGATTATCATGAAGGTATTGGTCATTGATCCTTTGATACTTAAAATGTTAATGAATTCTTTTTTTCAAAGCATATTATTTTTGGAAATTCGAATGCATGTAGACCAATGCTCTTGTTTTCCTTTTCTAAAAAAGGATCTTTAGGAGGATTATTTTCCTGAACATTTATTGTTGTGGTTAATGGAGAATACTGTTGCGACTACTTGTGTTAGAATGCAATTAATATGTCGATTACTCATCTAAATATAGGTCAAGTTGAGGTTATCCTCACTCCTTCCAAGTTCTCTCGAGTTGATTTGTTTTTGTTATGAAATAGCAGAAGCTCTAACATCAATTATTATTACTTGGAGCTAGCAGAAGCACATTCATATGAACCAAAAAATAAAACATCCACAAGAGACCATGATTTAATGTGGTTCAACCAACTCTATGCCTACGTCCATGGGCAACGCCAAAAAAAAAAAAATCCAATATCAATGATATGGATTATAACAACATTGATCAAACGTCACAACACTCACAACTCACACAAACAACATCCACAAATCTCATCAGCACACAAACAAAACCTCTCATAAACACAATTTCACAATCCCAATACCCCATCACACTCAATAACTCTCTCACACTCACATAACAAACAAATTCTCAACACATAACAGTGGGTTATCTTTCAATCCCAAAAATTTACCAAATTACTCTTCAAAGAAACTCGCTCATGTTTTTTATGAGTCTTTTTCCTCTCCCCACGTGGATGGAACCCTGGGTAAAAGCCACAACAATAAGTGAGAGGGAGTCGTAGGCTAGCTATGCTATGTTGATGGGAAAATTCTTAGGTATTCCTAAAGCACAAAGAAATGAAGTTTCCTTCTCTCACATTCATGGTAGATCATACCATGAATTTAATAAGTAGACCTCACTATAAATGTGAGAGGAGAGAGTACAATTTTTCGTGCTATGAGAGTATCTAAAAATTGCTAAAGTTTATGATGTAGACCGGATGCAAACTACATGCATGTCACCAACAAAAGAACAATTCATAGAATCTAAATCCAAAACCAACATTCTAACCCATTATGTTCTTCCGATTGTACATGTGCTATGTTGAGTTTGTCTTTAAAAACATAATGGATGCAAAAAAGTTTTCCTTTCTTTTTTGAGAAATAAAATGGACTCAATGTGAGAATCTTTCACCAAAGCTAAGCAATTATATGTTAAGAGCAGCAACCATTTATGTGTCTGCATCTAACATCACCTTTGTACTTGATCTATAAGCAATTTTGTTCTTGGATGAAGGAGATATATAATTCACTAAACAAGCAGTGGAAAGATATTAATTAAGTACAAATCCCAAAATAGTATTTATGTAATTATTTTGTTTCTAGTCTCAAAAATCAACTGTTGAACCCTCTGACTTAGTTTTTGTTATCAAATTTTCCAATCTCTAGAATAGTCAAAAAGGTTAACATTGTGGGGGGTGTTGGTCTCTTTTCAACTACTAAAACGGTCGCGATCAGAATGGCATTCAACACGACCAAAGAATAGAATAAATCATCCTATCTTGTTATAATATTATTCCCTGCTTGTAGGATAGTCCATTCAAACTTTGGCTTTAGAGTGGTTGGAATAGGATCAATTTCAAACAGATGACCCACATTCTCACTGACCCGTCATTGACTTAGTCAGTAGTCACTACACTACCAAACCCATCTCGTACGACAATAATTTGCCAATAGAATCGAATCGATTAAACTAGGGAATTTGTGTCAGAGAATTATAAATCTTCAAACTGTTTCCATGTACGTTTCCAACAGTATTACAACTAATTGTATTAGATTCCAACACAATTTAAGACCAACTTTTCAGAGACTAATTAGCACTGACATTATGAAAATGCCAAGCATTTTGCATGTGATTGAAGGTTTTTCTTTCCTTTTGACATGATTGAAGACCGAAAGTTTAAAGTCTAGGTTTAGAAGCACGTCAAATACTGGTCAACTCAGAAGCCCATAGCTTTTCTGATTGTTAAAGAATTAAAGCCCATTGTTTAGGAACATGCAAAAGCAAATTTACCACAATTCCCGTGGTAACTCAGTGCATGCCTCAATTGCCCTAAATATGCCTAGGACTCTAGCAATTCAAGTCCCACGCGCTATAGCTTTGCATGAAATATTGAGACCACACTAGCTAGGCTCAATAAGTACACTTATCTATTATATAGCTGAATACCTAGCCAAGACTTTGATAATGGCATTTTGTTTTCCTAGTAAGGAAGAGGAGGGCATGCATTTTTTTTTTTTCTTGGGATGTATTCAGGGTATGAAGTTTATTGATGTAATTCTAAATCAAGCTCAAAATGAGTATAAAAATGACAATAACAATCAAGTTGCTTTGCATCACTATTAAACACGCTTAAGCACTAAAAAAAATGTGAATTTAATCATTTAATGTAACAACGTTCATGATTTATTCTCAATTGACATTTCTGCAAAAATTAGAGACCTTTACGTGTGTTTTGGACCTTTGGTACACAAACTAGACTTTTTTCCCATAAAGTATAGCCCTAGGTAAGTGCCCTTAACGCGCATGATCATTGAGCATGGGCACAACTTTTACCCCAATTTTCACTGAAATTGTTTTCCCTATGCCATGTCCAATCATCCTTCTCCTTTGGCCCTTTGCACTCATTTAAAATCCCATAAGAGAGGCCCCACGGAAAAAAATGTAAAACGTTTTCTTGCAGATTTCACCATCTTTGCAAATACACACCTTTCCTTCTTTTTAGCTTCCCCTAGCCTCCAACCTTTTATGGCATGCTTTGCTTTTGTTCCTACTGGGTACCAATAATGCAATTTTATTGCCAAAATTAAGATAAAACATGGAAAAAAAAAGGAAGTGTAGTTGGTACTTGGTACATAGTCTTTTCCCTACCTTTTCTCATTTCACACTTTTTTTTTTTGGTTGGTTACTATTCTTTTTCCTTCTTTCTCTTTGTTTGAGAGTGTTTGATAGTACTCTAACTGACGTATTTGGTTGGTTGCACTTGCATATAAAATATGTGCATGAATAAATTTATATCAATTTAATAATGGCACGAAAACTCAAAGAGTTACTCAATGCCATGTCTAAGGATAACATATATGGTAGGGGTACCTGATGTTAACAACAACACTTAGAGTATGTTTGGATACCTTTTATTTTGCTGAGAACTGAAAATACTGTAGCAAAATAATTTTTAAATGTGTGAATAGTGCTATGAAAACCATTTTTAATGAAAGTTTTGGTAAAAAAAAAGGTTTGTGGATCCGTGAACAGTGCACGGGATCTACTGAAAAAGACAGAAACGCACTTCTCAAAAAAAAAAAAAACCAAAACGTAAACGCTCAAGTTATCATCCGTATCCAAACGGATACCTAGTCAAAGAGAAATTAAACTGATTCAAGATAGTTTACTCTTATCTTAATCCTTGATTGATAGTGATCATCAGCAATTTTTAAACTTTAATCACAGATTAGACACAAATATTAGTATAATAGCTATTTGCAACTTTCTTTTTCCTTTCACACCAAAAGAAACTAAAATGAGAGAATTAAGGGGAGGCGCCTCCCTCCTTTTGGCCTGTTGTCTAGTCTCGCATTTGAAATTAATAAACTGCTATAACATATGAAACATTTTAAGCAAATATATTTAGTTGTTTGATTCTACCCCCCTAATAAACCAAAAACAATGAGATATGATCATTGACTCAAATGCGTTAAATTGTTTGATTGTGCACCGTACATAAGAAAAATGCACCTAAGCATTTGAATATGAGAGAAAATAAGCTTGCCCATTTCTTTGAACCAGAACTAGTTTGTCAAGGAATCTGATAGACACCATTCACAATTATAGATGCTTTTAAAAAACCCAAAAAAAAAAAAAACCATTATTTCTGTCTTAGTTTTTAGCTGTCGACATGAATTATGTCACGTTCATATATATTCTTCATTTTTGCAAATCCAAAACAATTGAGAGAACGGTGCCTTCATGGGAAAAAAGTATAGCAGTCAGAGATGTGGGGTTGGTCAAGTCTCAAGAAAGCAAAGAGTTGAACAGCCACCCAATAAGCCAGGACCCACACCCACCAAAAAAATAAGAACCACGCATAGATCATGGCCAATTAATTTGGCCATCATGCCCACAAACTCACAAAGCCTTAGTCACAAATAAAAGGGTAGGGGTCCATTATTATGTGGTCACATTCATGCTCCACTAGTCCTGTTTCTTTTACCCTCTAGATAATTCCATTTATATATTTTAGAAAAAGATATATATATATATATATATATATATATGTGTGTGTTAATTTTATATATATTTGTGGGCTTTCGGGGTGCCCTAAGTGTTCCTGTTTCTTTCTTTATTTATCTCTCCGACTACACTATTTATTTTTAATGATATCTCAATCTCTAATTCTTATGCAAAACCAAGTGCTTCACATAAGAAACATTAAAACATAAAACTATGCTAATCCATGGTATTATATATACAACATCATGATCACATTATTTACGTCATTCTTATAATATTTTATTACAAGGAAAAAGACAGAATAGTATTAACAATTATTATAGGCAGATAATGTAGAAGAATCAACCAATTGCAGCTTGCTAATTTGGATAGCTTCTAAAAATTACCATACAAGCTCACTGGTCGAACGTTGGAGCTAGCAGCTGCTAGATTCTAAAAATTGCGAGTAGGCTTTTATGTATATTTCATGAATTAAGCTTTCACACTTTATTTTTTATTTTTTTCAAAGATGAAACTAAATCTCATATGCTTACAATATAATTAAAGTTGGATTTTAGAAATTGTGATTAGAGCACTCACAGCAGTGGTGCTAAATAGCTATATTGGTATTTTTAGCACCACTAATCACAAAAGTAGAGCTGCAGCAGTAGAGCTATAGCAAAAAAAATTGGCTTCTCAACTACAGTGCACTTCTAAAGATAGATGTGCACTGTAACTCAAAGGCAAAAAAAAAAATTATATTTTAATTGGTTTCTCTCTCTCTTCTTTTATTAAATTAATCTTTTCTCTTTCTTTTTCACATTCACTCTTTCTTCTTCACCGAACCAAACCCAACACTTCTCCCTTTCAAATTTTTTTTTTTTTTTTTTGTTCCTTCCTCCAACCATTTTTTCTCTATTTTTTCTTTCTACATCACCTTTCTTCTTCACTGAACCCAGCCCTTCTCTTCTCCACCTTCATTTTTTTTCTTTCTTTCTTCCTCCAACTCCTCACCACTCCTTAGCCATTGCTCGCCAAGCCACCAGCAACCCAAGTCCTAAGCTGTTGCCGACACAAGTCCCAAGCCACCGACAACCTAAGTCTGGTGGTGGTGGGTTTTTTTTTTTTTTTTTTGAAATCAGAGTTGTGGGTGGTGGTTGTTGAGGTGGGTTTGTGGTGGTGGTGGTGGTGGGTTGTTGATTGGGTTGTGTTCATGGGTTGTATTTGTGGTCTGTGTTCGTGGTGGTGGTGGGTTGTCCCAAGCCATTACTGTGGGCAATTGTTGTTGGCTGTGGCGGTGGTGTGGGTTTTTTTTGTTGGTTGTCCTTGGGTTTTTTTGTTGTTGGATTTGTGGGTTTGTTGAATTTTAGTTGTTTTTATGTGCGATTTTGGTCGATTTTTGAGATGATTTTGTTGCAAATTTGATGGATTTAGGTTGTGTTAATGGTGGCCTATGGACAATGGAGGTGGTTGTGGGTTGTGGGTGGCAGTGGAGGTGGTTGGGGTTTTGGGTTTGCTTATTGTTCTTCAGAACCTTCAGATGATTGGTTTGTGGGTTTTTTTTTTTTTTTGCAATTATTTTATTATAGTAGATATATTATTTTATTGTGATGTTTATATTATTTTATTGTGTTGAAAGTTAAAATAAATCCACTACTGCGGGATGTTTTGTAAAATAAGTAGGTAAAATAGATAAAGTGACTTTTTGTGGTGCCAAATAGCTAAAAAAATAGCTCAACTGCTGTGAATGCTCTTATATGGTTATCTTCTTTTTGCGACAAGTATCTACCTTCTCACAGGGCTAGCCCAAAGGTTTCAGAGGCCAAAGGCAAAATTTTCAAATGGAGCATTTATGTTATCACTTAAATAATATTTAACTAGCATTTTATATAATAATTTTTTTAAAAAAAAATTCATTCTTTCTACATTTTAATATGATTTTTTTTTATAGAAAATGTTAAAGTTATAACAAATTTTACTACAAACTGATGTTGTAACGGATGTGATCAATGACATGAGACTTACAAAAATGCTAGAAATATTATAAATTTTACAACATGAGAATTATAAAGATATACCACCAATCACAAAAATTCATTCAAAATGTATTCAATAGTTTGTTAAAGTCCACCTATCATATTCATTGTTACAGCAAATTATAAAAATTATGTAGACCACCGCACACCCTTGGCATAGTAGTCACTCCACAAATATAAGTGCTTGTGGAGGTGTAGAGGACAAAGGCCGGGGTTCAAGTTTTCAGGAGAGCTTCACACACATATATACTTAGATTAGGTTATAGTAGAATTTTTATCTTATATATATATATAAAAAAAAAAAAAAACTTATGCTTAGTAACACGTCTATTTGTAAGACTTATTTATTTAAATTTATTTTATCTCTATTTCTAGTATTACTTAATTATTTGGGTCTTTTTAATGGTGAAAAAAAAATGTAAACTATTTTTTTTTTTTTTTTAGTATCTCTCAAAAATATTTAGTAAAAAAAAAAAAAAAAAACATTTTTTGCCTTCCAAATTTGGGGCATTTATTTAGTAGAGGGCCCTAGGCAATGGCCTAATTGGCCTAAGCCTAAGCCTAGGGCCGGCCTTGCTAGTTCTCATTTATTATTAAGAAAATTTAACTTCAATTAAACTTTATCGGTTTTTAGAAGTTATAGTTGCACAAGTGGTTTTTTTTTTTTTTTTAATTTGCGACAAGTGCCTATACTCTAATTTATTATTAAGATAATCAACCTTAGATTAAACTCCGTTGCTAATAGTGTATTCTATGTAAAACTAACACCTAAGTTTTAATAAATTTTTTTTTTGAGAGAGTTTTAACCTATGGCGTTCGCTCCTGATAATAGCTCTTTATTATCAGACCAAGACACCAATCAGTTTTTGGTGTAGGCGGGGATTGAACCCCAGATCTCTTATACAACCATCAGAGACTTTACCAGTTGAGCTAACTGGAACCCACAAGTTTTAATAAATTTTAAATTCTATTATCAAAAGTTTCAAGTACTTTAAAATATTATAATTTTTAATATAGTAAAATTTACATTCAACATACTGTGCTTTCACAAAGTAACTCAATATTCGTATGTATTACACATCATGAAATGAATGTGATTTTGTCATCTAACTCATTAATTATTAAGATAACTAATTTATTTAGATAAGACTCTTTTTTAAAGTAAAAATAAAAAATAAAAAAAGATAACTAATTTACTTTAAATAAGACTCTTTTAAAGTAAAAAAATGACACAGTAATTATTAATATAATTGTGATTTATTTACATATATTAATATTTAATTAAGCTGTGCATTTCACAAACATAATACTAATATATTATTATTTTAGTAAGATCGTGTTTTTTCTAAAAATGTTATTTATTTATTGATAGGTATTTCTAAGGATTATGATTGTTTGTAAAACTACGTACGTATTCTACCATTTAAAAAATAAAAACTAATATGACAAGATTATATGGAAGGGTGAAAAAAGACTATATGAAATCTTTATAAATTTTAAAATTAATTAAAAATTGGCTGAGTTTCTCACGATGTGTGGTACATTTTTAAATATCTTGTGAGGAATAATCTGTGTTATTTTTAAAAACAATCTCAATTCAGTCCAAAATTATTTTATTCTATATTCTCTAATAGCAAGTATCTTCAAATTAGTTACACGTTAGTTAAAAATGATATAATGTAGTTTTTCCTCCATTTTTTTCTAATCTAGAAAGTATTAATTATTACCAAATTAATTAAAATTATTGCTTTTTCTAAGTGGGCAATTGTTTTTTATGGTGAAGTACTGTCTAGTCCCCACCCCTGATGGCTTTTTTACTTCTTTGACACTGCTTTTAGCGCCTATAAATTGGCCACCCTCAGAGATCATACTTCAACAAAGCATAAGAAAGTGAGAGCAGCAGGAGTGAGAGAAGGAAGAAAGAAAGAAAAGAGAGAATGGAGACTTTCCCAGTTATTGACTTGGAGAAGCTAAATGGTGAAGGGAGAGGAGAAGTTATGGAACTGATAAAAGATGCTTGTGAGAACTGGGGCTTTTTTGAGGTACTAGTATAGTAATATATTTATATTATTTGCTATTCTTTTGAAGCAATTATGATGTAGAAAGCTTTACTAACTGTTGTCTTGGACATCATTTTTAGTTGGTCAATCATGGCATTTCTCATGATTTCATGGACTCTGTGGAGAAGCTGACAAAGGAGCATTACAGGAAGTGTATGGAACAGAGGTTCAAGGAAATGGTGGAGAGTAAGGGCCTAGAAGCTGTTCAGTCTGAAATCAATGATTTGGACTGGGAAAGCACCTTTTTCTTGCGCCACCTTCCTGTCTCAAACATATCTGAAATCCCTGATCTTGATGAAGATTATAGGTTACAACTATAACTTTACACTTAATTTTTCTCATACTAGTTGTATTACAAAATATATATGACAGGTGTTACTAAAAAAAGACATATATATATGGACACCATTATGTCACTCTGTATTGATTTCATGTATTGCTTCTGACTCGTTTTCTTAATTTGGTGAAGGCCAGCAAGCTATCCTTGACACAATTATTGTTGCTTGACCAATTTCAGGAAGGCAATGAAGGAATTTGCGTTTCAATTAGAGAAACTAGCTGAGCAACTCTTGGACTTGCTGTGTGAGAATCTTGGGTTGGAGAAAGGATACCTGAAAAAGGCCTTTTATGGGTCCAAGGGCCCAACTTTTGGCACCAAGGTTAGCAACTACCCTCCTTGCCCCAAGCCAGACCTGATCAAGGGCCTCCGGGCCCACACTGATGCAGGCGGCATCATCCTTCTCTTCCAAGATGACAAGGTCAGTGGCCTCCAACTCCTCAAGGATGGCAAATGGATTGATGTTCCCCCAATGCGCCACTCCATTGTGATCAACATTGGTGACCAACTTGAGGTATATTTGGCCAAGGCCAACCCAACCTGTTTGCCACTTTATCATATTGTCCTTCCTTAGCATACTAACTTTCATAGGTCATTTCCACTTATAATATCATTCATGTGCTGTTATCTTTTAATAAATATGTTATTTGAAATGGTTTTAGAATGTAATAAAGAGAATGTGTGCCCTCTTTTCTTTAGCTTTATGAGGGTGATTTTATATTCTATGGTGCTAATTTCCTTCTTGTTCCTTTTATAGGTCATTACCAATGGCAAATACAAGAGTGTGATGCACCGTGTGGTTGTTCAACCGGACGGTAACAGAATGTCCATTGCATCATTCTACAACCCAGGCAGTGATGCTGTGATCTATCCAGCACCGCTTTTGATTGAGAAAGAAGCTGAAAAAGGCCAAGTATACCCAAAGTTCGTGTTCGAAGACTACATGAATCTCTATGCTGGCCTGAAGTTCCAGGCCAAGGAACCAAGATTTGAAGCCATGAAGGCCATGGAATCCACCATTAATTTGGGTCCTATTCCCACCGTCTGAGTCCTCTCATGACAGAAAGAAGTAACTGGTTTTAAGTGTGTGTTTATGTTAATAAGCAACAAGTCTCAGTGATGAGTCTTGCTGGATAAGTTTGTTGTTTAGGTATGCTTTGACTAGCATGGAACTTATAGTTAAGGTCTTGGACTTACAGGTCCTATTTCGTCACGTATGTGCTGGTACTGTTGGTTAGGTGAACTACTTAGAAAATGACTATAACTTAGCACTTTTGATGTGTCTTAAGATTCAGTTTGGCTTATTATGCTTGAGAACATATTTTGGGAATCCATATCAGAATCAATTTAAAGGAATGTGTAAATTAATAAACAATAAGGAGACCATCTATAAAGGGTAAAAAACAAGTTCCAAGCTGTTTTTTCTAGTTTCAGGTCCTACTATGGTAATGGACTCTAATGTGCAAGCTTAAAAGGAGTTGTTTAGTTTAAAGAAGCTCAGCCCTGGAAAGGCAGATTGCATAAAAGAATAAGGTATATCCTATAAGAAGGAAATGCTCAATGATTATCATAGTCTCCTTAAGATAACTATGATATGCCTCGTAAATGTGGTTTCCTTTTTAGACTTTAAATATCAAATAAAAAATCTATCTTCTGCAAGTGGACCACTAACAAAATGTAAACATGCCCCAGCTCAAGAAAGATTCGCTCCCCAAGGCCATAGTAAAGTAATTGCTACCGTACCACCAGAGGCACACAAACAGGAGTACATTTTATTGATACCACTAATTTTTTTTGTTAAAAGTTCTTGCCACCAATATGAGGGGACCCAGGTTCTTGAAACCCTCATGTAATTGGATAGCTGGGATTCACAAAGCACTATCCTTTTCTTAATTGAAATGTTGTAAATAAAAAGATGGTTGTTTGTTTTCAGAATCCTTGAAATCAAATTCCTCACGATTATTAGAAAGTGCAAGAATAAAACATTGAAAATCCCACATCAGCTCTGATGAAAACAGTCTTAGAAACCAGATAGTATAAAGAATTCCAAGACTTCAGAAAGAAACTCTAAGTAGGGAGACAAAAACCAGCAGCAGGAATAAATTAAGTTAGGATTGGAGTAAGAGTTGATGCATAGAGGAACACTAGATGCACTACTATGCTGGAACCATATAACTGAAATACATTAATCAAAAGTGCAGGTGACTTGAACCACTGCTACCGCTTTATTCTAACTCGCATCACTAGACGTGGAAACAACAGACTTCTGAGGTAGGGAAACAAATTCCTAGAGCTGGTCTCGAATCAAATTTATTCCGGCCATATCTATTATTTTTACAGGTCGAATAATCATCTAGATTAAGGGATGTTACGTTGGCCGCGAGCAGTGTTGCATCTGGTTTTCAATGCTTTAACTTGTGGAAAATAAAAATTACATGAAATGAATGTTGAGCAGCACAACTGATCAAAAAGGTATAGTCATCATACCAGAGGGATAAATGCAGATTTATAAGGCAAGAGTAAGATATAAATTAAGATTAGCAATTGTGAGAAAGACTAGTTTGCAGTTTCTACAGAAATATAAAACCCCTGCTTCATTCTTTCAAAATGCTTGACTTGTTTAGTTTCCATTGTTGACAAATGAAAAAATGGTCAGGTAACAAATAAACACCCAATGACGAGAGAACTCAACTATGCTTATCAGAAACCAACCTCAACAGTGTTAGGATGAGATAAGGAGTGACAAACCTTGTCTCATAGGCAAGGAAGAATGTGATTTAATAAAATATCTGGCCCCAAACACAGTGGAATGGAATAATAAGATAGGAGACATATAGTTGAATAAAGTTCAACCCAACTATGCTTTTATCGATCTCAGCAAGCTCTCACTGGAAATCTTGCATGAACACACTAGCATATTTTAAATATTTCAACCAATGAAACATCAATTGCCTAATTATATTTACCAAGTAGGATGCAAAGGTTTCTCTTTTCAATGACAAGCCAGAAGTTCACCTAGGTTCAATGCACAATCCACATTGATTTCCAGACGTGTCAGAACCCATAAAACCTGAATTGAGGTAAGAGGCATATACCTTACCTCCCACTTTAGTGACATCACATACAAACGCATCATAACCATGCACCCAGAATAATCTAAACATAAAACAGCCATCAATCATTCACACCAATAAGTCTCTTCTTAAGTATTATTACCATTCTTGTTTTGCTAAATGTCTCTTCTTAAGTATTATAAGTCACTTTCAAAGATTAGGTCACATCACACTATTTTTTTCTATGTCATCATCTGTAAGTGCAATGCAACATCATATGACAGATCTTTCACAGGTATATTAAAAAAAATTTCAAACTAAAATATACGGGTAAGTGATCACCAGCCCAAGTGGTCCTCTCCCCTCCTGTTCAAGAGCAAGAAAATGGATGTGGGAGGATGGAGTTACCGGTCACTTGTATTATCATCACTTTATCCCCCTAAAAAAAAAAATCATAGGGCTGAGGTTTTGTTCCCTCAATTTTATTGCCAGATTTTTTTCCCCTTTTCATTTGGGGTGCGGTAGGGCAAGGCAGTTGCACAGTTCACAGTATTCATTTTCTACACATTTGAAAAATACACATCAACAGTTCTGCAGCCTAAAGGTTCACAAAAGAAACTGCTTGATGAAAACAAATTATGAAATATAACAAATGAAAAAAGTCCAAACAATGATCTAGACAAAATTGGCACTCAGAATGGCAAGGCCAGAATCATACCCTAAGCAAATGAAATAGTTTATTGAAAACTCATCCGTATTCAAACAATGTTTTAGAAAATTTCACCTTGAAAATCAGCATGGAGAACTGAAAGCACAAAATCTTTTGAGTAAACGGCTGCTTAAGGATGGCACCTGATTTGTCAGTACCAAAAGGAAAGATTTCTAGATAGCCACCATTTCAATAAGAAAAAATCACATCCTTTCTCTAGTTCATGATCATGATTGATGAGATACTTGAAGGCAAGCTGTGATGCAGGTATATGATATCAATCCATATCACTTTCCTGATTCTTGATCAACCACATCACTCTTAACTTCATGAGTCACATCTGTGTCTGACTTTGCAACCTTTTTCTCACCTCCTTCCAATGCATCTCCATTAGAGCAGTGGTTCTTCAGAACCATCGAAATGTCAGCCTCAGAAGCTCCAGCAAGCTTAAAGCGTTCAACAGCAGCATCCAGGTTTTTCTTCCAACCCCCCAGCCCTAGTTTGCACTCGACTTGAGATCGCTCAAAAAGCATGTTACCCCAGAAGAGATGTATCTGTGATCTCATCACAGCTGCTTGTTCTGCTGCTTCATCTGCTGAAATTTCACCCTGACTGCCAAGGCTAGAGGGCTCACCTTCAGTATTACTTCCTTGTTTCTTTCTTCTTTTTGATAACTCTTCCTTCTTGCTTGCACTTGGATCTTTTAGCTCTTTTGCTCTCTGCTCCTCAAGCTTTTCCCACATCTCAGTTGCAGCCTTCATCTTTTCCTCGGCACTATCAAAAAGGTTGAGCGTTTCTGCAGAATCCCAGCTTGAGAGATCTATTTTCTTAGCAAGTGCAAATGACCAATGAAGCTTGGCCATTTCAAATTGCTGCTGCCCCAGAGCAAGCAATCCCTCATAAAAATCAGGTTTGATAAGAAGTGCCTCCTCATACTTCTCTCTGGCCAGAGAATATCTTTCCTTAACCCAGTCATAAGCTGTTTGAAGCTGTGCTGCCACTACATCCTTTCCAGCAGATTCATCTAAGGGAATGCGTTTTCTAGCTGCACACATATGAACATTTCCCCAATTGAAGAAAGCCAAAGCAGCCACCTCCTGGAACTTTGCCGCAGCCTTGTCAAAAAGACCTTGAGCATCTTCACTTGTCACCGTCTCCTCAAGTGCCTCAGAACAAAGCTCCATCCCAAGCTCATGCAAATCAATATGAGCATCTGGGTCAATACCAACATGGGTGCGGAAAAGCTGAGCAAATTCAAACAACCAATCATCCATCTCCACTTCCTTGCATTCAGGATCTTCTGCAGCTCCTGGTTTCTCCTTCTGAGCTTCTTTCTCTGGCTTATCAATTATGGTATCAGCAGGTTCCAACACAGATTCACTTAGTGACGAATTAGAGCCACTATCATCTCCCTTATTTCCCTCACTCTCCATAGCCTTCTCCTCCTCTTCTTCCAATAATGGTGGCTCCTGCTCAGGACTCACCTCCACAATGTGCAATCTCAACATCCCAATTGAGTCTGCCTTATCTGTTTCAGGGTCTTTCGGGACGAGGCTATCCACACAAGACTCTGCAAATCTGAGTTCCCCTGTACAGGTTATGGTCACCAAATCACCATCATTGTCCTTATACTTGATCAAAACTGACTTTGATGATGGAAACCGTTTGCTCACAATCTCCCTTAAAACTCTGAAACTGCATTTCACCGGCATCTGGGAAAGCCTTATGTCATGATCATAAACAAGCTTCAACAGCCTCCATTGGATTGCAGCCTCTGTAGGTTGCCCATGAGTAAGCAATGACACTGATGAAGAAGACGATTGTTCCTTCTGGCTATCCTTGCTTGGATTAGCAGGCTTTGAAGAGCCACCTGAAGGCTTCAACACAAGTTTCGACAATTGGGCTTTAGACTCAGGACCATTTTCATTGGGTAGAACAGTTTGGGGTCTCTCTGGCTTATTATTAAGCGATACCACTGATCCCCCTGCTGTAGTAGTTGGCTTCTTTCCTACTGGCCGGGCAGGCAAACACGGCCCTAAACCAGCAATTGGGGCACCACGAACTGCAGAAGCCCCAAGGGCAGCAGGGGATGGGCGGCTCTGGAGGTCCTGCTGTGCATCCTGGCGAGGACCCAATGCCATCCTCAACCTTCGTGCAATCTCCAAAGCATCGCCATGATTTGGATCAGCCCCCAACAACACCTGCACATCCTGCATCGCCATTTCATACTTCCCTATCGCCTCAAATGCCCGAGCCCTCCTAAGTAGAGCCCGGACAAACCGAGGCTGGACCTGAAGCGCCATGGTACACTCAGCAATCACAGTATCATAGTCAATGGGCTTCATTTGCATCAAACAAGCCGCCCTATTGCTATGAAACACAGCTCTATCCAGGTGGGTTTTAGGGGTAAGTTTAAGAGCATTATCATACTGCTCAAGAGCACCCACATAGTCCTTATTCTGAAACCTCTTGTTCCCTTCTTCTTTGAGCTCATGAGCCCTTTTCAAAAAGATTGATGAGTCCAAATCAACACCACCATTAGCATTTGCAGTTGAATTATCGCCTGAAACTTGGTTTGCACTACCCTTCTTCTTCCTACCCCCTGATTTCCCCATTTAATTTCAATCTCTCTCTCTCTCTCTCTAAAACACACACAAATATCTATCTATATGTATCTAAATGAATAAAAAAGCAGCAAGCTTGCAAAGAAAAAAATATATATAAAATTGTGTTTATGAATAAAGACAGAGAAATGGGTACTTACAATTTACAAATAATAAGCTCAAAGATGCAAGCTTTTCTGTGAAGATTTTAGCTTCTGTTTGATTGCCCCAGAAGATGGGTTGGGTTGAAGATGAAGAGGGATTTAGTTGGGAGATACGTTTGTTTTGGTTTTGGAGCTCAGTTGGTATGGGAGAGAGAGAAATTGGTAATGGA
Organism: Quercus robur; assembly: GCF_932294415.1. Lineage (NCBI taxonomy): Eukaryota > Viridiplantae > Streptophyta > Magnoliopsida > Fagales > Fagaceae > Quercus > Quercus robur. The sequence goes on along the minus strand of NC_065538.1, from coordinate 72,597,697 downwards.
AGTGAAGGGAAAAGACTGAGGAGGGTTTAGGAAAGACGCTGTGGATGAAACCCTAGAGCTAGAGATGGTGGGATCAGAATCTTTTGTCATTTTTGATAATCAAAGTTTTGCAGTTGGTCAAGGATGACCGTTCGATACGTCCAATGTTGTTTGATCATTCACTCTCTAGATCAATCTCCTTAAATCGGACATGTTCATCACATCCAGCAGGGTCCACGGGATCCAAATGAATCCCTATGTTGCTGATTCGACAAGTGGCAATATAAATCGTTGTCCATTTATCCCACCGGTATTTTTTTTTTCTTTTTTTTTTTCTGTAATGTTGTAAGAAATTAATAATATGTGAAAAATCTACCTAGTACAGTGTTCTAGCAAAACAAAAGGGTATTTGTGGTGCAGTGTTCCATCATATGTTCACTTATTGAAGTGAAGTGTTAGAGAAAAATTGGTGCTACTACTTCAGTTCAGGGTTTTTGACTTCTTTTTCTTCTTTTTTTTGGTCCTATTGATGTAATCTGTGAAAAATGTATCCTAGTACATAAAGTACTATGTTGGTGAGCACTAAGTATTTGTGGTAATTTTTCAAGATGTTAAAAAGTACTATAGAAAAAAAAAAAAAAAAAGTTATTTCGAAATATTTTTGTCAACATCTTTTATTTTTTCCATTAAAAGACTTTTCTTTTTTTAAAATGGTAGATTTTTTCCCCCGTGAATAAGGTTACACATCATATCATATCATATTATATATAATAAAAGTTGGGCTTAGACACCGTGGTTGCGCCATGTGTCTTCACCAAATTGTAGAAATTTTAATAGATTTTTGAAAAATAAATATAATTTTTTTTTGTTCTTATCTTTTTTTCCTATAATTTCTAAGTTGATAAAAATTTTAATTTGAAATCACTTCTTTAGATAAAGTTTGATAGACACAAAAACTTGATAATTTAATATCAACTTAACCTCTTCTCATCCATTAAGAAAAAAAATATATATTCTTAAGCTTCACACTTTCATAAATTTTTATAGATATATATATATATATATATTTTTTGTTCTTATCTTCTTAAATTGCATGATTTTTTTTTTAGAAGATAAGAACAAAAAAATATATTGAAGAAAAAACATATTAGTACATAATGACATATTGCATCAAATTGATTATAGGAAACAACAAAAAGAGGGGCTAACAATGGAAATGAAGCAATTGAAGAAAAAATCTGTGTCGAAGTAAAGAAAAGAAAGATTGTGAAGAAGTAAGTACAATTGCACAAATAAATATTATTTGGTTCTTTTTTAAAACTTCACACTATTTTTATTTTCCTTAAGAAGAAAATAACTTTTGTATTTTTTCTGTTTTGCAAAGAAATAAAAAAAGAGAAAGTGGAGGACCAAATAGAAGTGTTAGACGATTAGAGAACATATAAAATATTTAAATGAAAGACTAATTTCATATTTAGAGTTTTAGATTGTTTTCATTTTAGAATGATTTGAGTTTGGAAAAATTTACTTTTAAGCTATTGTATATACGCTAATTCAGTTAATAGATTTTATTTCGGATAGGTTGACTTAGTTTATTGTACATGTTTTTGGTGTTGCACTCTTTTTTTAACAAATGTGTTAATGTGCTAATTTTCTTTCATAAAAAAATGTGCTAAAAAGAAGGAAGGATTTTGATGAATATTACACAAGACTTCTTGCTGAGATTTCTTAATTGGAAGCAAGGTTTCAAGAGGTAAAGGATCATGCAACTCTCTTATTTTTTAATTATACAAAATTCAATTATTTTTTAGATTTTTAAAAAATAGATATATATTTTTTATCTTATATACAAAGAGAGAGAGATTTCATTAATAATTGTTATACTATTTTTACAATTTGCCATAGTTTTTAAAATATTTTATAATATATATATTTTTTTTTAAATGCCCAACTTGAACTTACATAATATTCATTTTAATTGTTATTCAATTTAATTATATTATCAAAATACCATGTGGCTTCACCAAATTGCAAAATTTTTATTAAATTTTTATATTTTTAAAGAACTAAAAATGAATAGTATACTATCAGGACTCTAATTCATTTTTATCATTAAATTAAATTAGATTAACATTATTTTTTTTATTTGTTAGGATATATTTCTTAAATTAAGGGATAATATTGAACATACAAAAATTTAATTTAGATAATATTTATCATCTAATTAACATTGTTTTATTTGTTAGGATATATTTATTAAATTAGGGGATAATATTTAACATTCAAAAATTTAATTTAGATAATATTTATCATCTAAATTTTCTAAATTTTAATATTATTAAATTAAAATTATTTTATCAGAATATCAAGCTACAAAACTTGATTATTAAGAAATAAGCACAATCCAAATTCTTCAAGAGGTAATTAATATAAATCTATCCCAAGAAATATTATATATCTCCAATAATTTGATAATCTCTATCTATTCTAAAAAAACAGTATATATCTCCATTAATTTGATAATTTTCACATTAATAACATTTAAAATATATATATATATATATATATATCAAAATTCCTTATAGTTATCAACCACGTTCTCTTTCTCTCTCTCTCTTTTTTTTTTAATTTTTTATATGTTACGTTATGTTGAATCAGCTTTTTTTTTTTTTTTTTATTCTATTCATATGACCTTTTTTTAATTCCAATTTTTATGGGATAAAAACAAACACATTGATTAGATATCTTTAATTTCAATTAGATTTAAATGAATTATATTTCAAATGGAACTCCACTAATATATATAACCCTATATATCCTTTTTGAAGTGAAACTTATTTCAATATGTGAATGCATAAATCCTATGACAATGCAGGTATGCATTCTTTTTTCTTTTATTATTATTATTTTCATTTTGTTTATTTTCTTTAGTGCTATTATTGGTTTTTTGTCTTCATGTGATTTTAATTAATGAATTCAAAACAATCGAAAACATTGTCAAGTTTCTAAAGGCTCCTTCTTCATTTTTGTATTTTGTTTTTATTAAATTGATTAGGTTTTGTGTATTGGTTGCCTTTTGTTTAAATTAATTTTCTTAGCTTTGATCTAATTTATATGCTTAGGGTTAGGGTCTTAGAATTAATGAATAAATATGGTTAGAATTAATAGATTAATTTTAACAATTTTCTTATTTGATTTTAATGTTGCATCAAATTATCAAGATGTTCTACATGTGTATTTTTTAATTATCAACTTAAATTTTAATTTATAATATTATCAAGATTATATTAATTTTAGATTTATCAATTGTTTAGTACTTTTTTTTAAATAATTATCAATTTAAAATTCAATTTGGAATTATCAATTTAATTTAGTTTTAGGAAGAAATCTTACCCCTTATTTTAGTGAGATAATTATTTACACTTGATAATTTTTTCTTTTATATATATTGAATCTATTAAAATATATAATTATTTATACATTTATTTTATAAGCTTTTTCATAAAACCGTGCAACGCACGGGCCTATAACTAGTATTCAAGAAAAATAGGGTACAAAGGGAACCGAGGAGATGGGATTGCAAGTTAAGGTCTCCATGATCATACTAGATATTAATGGATGTACCATAGCCAATAGAGAAGCAAATGCCTCTATTTACTTTTTTTTTTTTTTTTAGACGGGAGATGAGCTTTATAGAGCAGCTATATTTTTGAATTTACAACCTCTGAGTCTGAGATATTAGAGGTGAGTATATTGACCCATTATGTGTCATTTTTGAAACTATGTTGTGTTTGTTTTGGGTGTAAAAGAAATATGGAAAATATTTTACACCATCGTTTGTGTTTAGGTTGGTTGGAAAACTCGGTCAAACTAAAAATGAATTATAGTTGATTGTAAAATTTCACCCCCTTAAGTATAAAACCATTTATACTTGTATTTCACTTTCAAACAAATTACACCCATTTTCAGCTTCTACTGAGAGAGAGAGAGAGAGAGAGAGAGAGAGAGAGAGAGAGAGAGAGAGAGAGAGAGAGAGAGAGAGAGAGAGAGAGAGAGAGAGAGAGAGAGAGCACTAACCACTACTCCAGCCCGACTCCACCGCTGTCCATGGTCGGTTCTCTCACCACCGATTAAGATAAACTTTTCCTCCTTCCTCTCTCTTCCTCCCTCTTTCTCCCTCTTCCTCCATCTTTCTCCCTCTTCCTCCAACTTTCTCCCTCTTCCTTACTTTGCCACCATGTCACTCATGATCTAACCTTGCTCTCTCTCCCTCTCTCAGGATTAGTGTCTAGTTTGAGAAAGATTGAATTTTTTTTTTTTCTTTGGTTTACATATTGAGATTTTCTATCATTATATTTATTTTGAATCTGAGAAAATATGCGAGACTAGTATAAAATATTTTATTTGAAGGATTTTCAGGAACACAACCAAACACCTTAAAATATTTTCCTCCAGCATTTTTTGGGATGCAACAAAACATTTGAAAAGATTTTCCTTTCAGAAAAATATTTTCACTTAAAAATATTTTAAACTCCGAAAACATTTTACATTGAGCCAAACATAGCCTATAATTCAACCAATTTTTGCACCATTATCTTCTTGGGATCAATGACCTTTCTAGATCCTAAATTCCCTATTTATCTTCGATATCTTGGAGGTAGAGATGTATCTTTGTATTAAAAAATATATATATTAAAGGAGGATTAATTTGATTTGAAATTTGCTTTTTGGAAATTGGAAGGAAACCATAATATATATTTCTAGGATTGAAATTGATTAATGCAAAGATTAAATGGTTGCCAAGTCTTACGTTCTACCAAAGGCCTTGTAGCTGTATTGACACCTCCCCATGTACAAAGTGCTTGGGAGTCTAGGTGGGAAATGGTTCAAGCTGCGAGATTAGCAGCATATTATAATTATTTCTCAAAAAAATGTCTTACGTTTTTGTTTGAGAGAACACAATAAGGTCATCCTGATACATTAAAGTAGGAAATTGTGGCAGATTGGTGCAATTTTGATTCATTTGAGGATGCCTTCTTAATACTACAGCAAATGTCTGGAAAGGACATCAACTGAAAAGGATGAAGAGGAAAATGAAAGTTCCCTAATGTTGTTGGCAAGCCGGGAATTGATGTCAGATGCTAGAAATATGGATTTACTTAGCCATCTCAAAAATTGGGCTCGATAAATGGGTATGGACTAAGAATTTTATAAATGGGCTTTTGGGCATAAGGAAAAATTTCAAGGGGGATTTTACTATTTTAGTGGAGGATATGAACTTTTTAATAAGAGTTCGGGTCTTTTTTTTTTTTTTTTTTTTTTAAAGAAGAGTTAGGGTTAAGTTAGTAAACCAAAATACTTTATTCATTTATTTTCAAATAAAATTTTATAAAATATATTCTCAAGGATCTTTAGAGATCGAATGGTATTTTTTTTTTAATGAACACATCAAATATTTAAATCTCTCTTTTCACTTACAATATGTTATAAAAAAAAAATGGAATGGAAATTTAATAATTAGAGAAACTGGGTAAGAATTGAATGGCAATATTTTGCGCAAGGAAAATGCATGTTATGCATGCTCCACACGCATGGTTAAAATAAATATTTATATAAAAGGAAATACCATTTTTTTTAAATAAGAGTTAAAAATATATTCTCAAGGATCTTTAGATCGAATGGTTTTTTTTTTTTTAATAAAGACATCAAATATTTAAATCCCTCATTTCACTTACAATATGTTATTAAAAAAAAAATTGAAATGGAATAATTAGAGAAACTGAGTAAGAATTGAATGGCAATATTTTGTGCAGGGAAAATGCATGTTATATATGCATGCTCCACATGCGTGGTTAAAATAAATATCTATATTTTAATATTTATATAAAATGAAATACTTTGATTATTTGTTAGCTTCTTCTAAGATGTAATATATAAACTTTTAAAAGCTCATACTTTTCCCCAATATATTTATCATAATATATATCAAGTTTTTAGAGTTATAAAATAATGCTAAACTATGTTAATTTAAAGTTTAGAACTCATTACTTTTTTAGATAAAGCAATCCACTACACTAAACAATTTATTAATTAAATATATATAATACTTAAATATTTGTAGCGGACTTTCCACGAGCTAATTGGTGTCTCCTGAGTCTTGATTTAGTATTCTCTAGTCTTTTCTTGAAAAAAAATTTCCAAAGCACATGTATTTCGGGGCCAAAAAAAATCAAGTTACATTTTAAACTCTATACTTCAAAGAGAGCTTCAAGGGAGATTTTATTATTTTAGTGGAGGATACGAACTTTTTAATAAGAGTTAGGGTCTTTTTATTTCTTTACTTTTCTTTTTTTAAGAAGAGTTAGGGTTAAGTTAGTAAACCAAAATATTTTATTTATTTATTTTTAAATTAAAAAATATTCTCAAGAATCTTTAGATCAAATTGTATTTTTTTTTTTAATAAAGACATCAAATTTTTAAACTCCTCTTTTCACTTACAATAAGTTATAATAATAAAAAGTTGAAATGGAATGGAAATTTAATAATTAAAGAAATTGGGTAAGAATTGAATGCATATATATATGTATATATATATATATATATATATTGGGTAAATTGCAAAATTAGTCCCTATTCTTTACACAATATCTCAATGTGGTTTTTAACCTTTTAATTGTGTTAATTTGGTCTCTAGCCTTTTTAGTGTTGTGCTAATTTAATCCCTACTGTTATCTTTTGGATGGAAAAAGTTAATATGTCAAATGGAATAATAAAAATGTATTTTTCATTAACCTTTTAATTGTGTTAATTTGGTCTCTAGCCTTTTTAGTGTTGTGCTAATTTAATCCCTACTGTTATCTTTTGGATGGAAAAAGTTAATATGTATGGAAAAAGTTAATATGTCAAATGGAATAATAAAAAAGTATTTTTCATGTAAATGAATTGCCACGTCAGTTAAAAAAACTCAAATTAAAAGTAAGCTCTCTCTCTCTCTCTCTCTCTCTCTCTCTCTCTCTCTCTCTCTCTCTCTCTCTCTCTCTCTCTCTCTCTCTCTCTCTCTCTCTCTCTCTCTCTCTCTCTCTGGTTAATCACCATTGTTGCAACAAAAGTGGGAAAGTGGTTGATATTGATTGAGCATCCTTTATTACGATACTTAATTAATGTCATATCAAACTCAAATTTTTCCATTGACTTGGCACCTATAATTTAGATTTATCAGCTCAAGGTTTCCACGAGCTTGTATATGTTATCATGGAATTAGCTGGAAAGCCTAATATTGCAAACTATTTCTCAATACTTTGTTTAATTGACCCACAAGGTGCACGGCAAAGGATGACGATTTATTATGGCAATTTGATCAAGATTTTTGAAGGTATCATCAATGAACAAGTACTAAGAACTTTATTAGAGGTTTCTAAGGCAAGAAACAATTTACTTGATTCCTTCCTAAATCTCATTGAAGAAGATAATTTGGAATTAAGCTGCCACGATTTCAAACATATGCTTCTGGTAATTGAGAATTGACAACTTTTTTTTTTTTTTTTTTAATAACTAAGGTGGCAATATAGTAGGCAAATGATATGGCATGAAAAATAAGTTTTTATTATTTTGTTTGACACATAAACTTTTTCCATCCAAAGAGTAACAACAATGACTAAATTGACAAAGCAGTAAAAAGGTTGATGACCAAATTGACACAATTGAAATGTTAGGGACCAAATTGAGATATGGTGTAAAAGATAGGGACCAAAGTGAGATATGGTGTAAATGATAGGGACCAACTTTGTAATTTATTATTATTATTTTTTTTAAGAAACTTGAATGCCAGTATTATGTGCAGAAAAAATGCATGCTATACATGCTCCACATGTGTGGTTAAATTAAATATTTATATTTATATTTTAATATTTATATAAAATGAAATACTTTGATTAGTTGTTAGCTTCTTTTAACGATGTAATATAAACTTTTGAAAGCTCATACTTTTCCACAATATATCATAATATATATTAAGTTTTTTGAGTTATAAAATAATGCTAGACTATATTAATTTATAGTTTGTGGGAGGGAATGATTCAAACACAATCTAAAGCCCGTGGGCTCAGTCCGAGGATGGAAAATGAACAGACCCATCATTTGAAGAGCCCAAGGAATGAATGCACCTTGAGATTGCCTCATTTGACCACTTGCACCAAAAGATAAATCACCATGGAAGACATTAGAGACATGCAAGAAAAGAAGAGAGGAAATATCTGGGGAAGGTAGCCATCACCTCCACATTCAATGCACTGCACCAACTTAGTTGACTGCATTAATGAGGAAAAGACACATGAACAGTAGTTCCATAACTCACAACACTCTTTACCACCTCCAGCAAGGTCTTAATGGGACAAGCATCCCAATTACTACCCATAGACACATAGGTGGAGGGCTCAGATGCATTAGGAGGGACTATATAAGGGAAGGGGCTCTCTTTAAAAAGGGGTTGGAATGATAGAACTTGAACAAGAGGGAAGAGAGTATTAACTTGTATCAAGATTTGATCAAATAATATATGAACATTGCATTCTCAGACAAGCTTGAGGAAGAGTTTATACTTGTTTTGCGCTTCTTTTCATCGTATTAAGAGTCATAACTTCATTGATTTCATACTTGGATCATATAGAGCATTATAGTTGACTTAACAAGTTCACTCTTTTATAAATTAATTGTGTTGGGCCAGAAATACCTAGTACACTATTCTAAGTGGACCTGGGGGCCATTTTTCAGCTCTTACATAGTTTATAACTCATTGTTTTTTAGATAAAGCAATCCAGTGATCCACTACACTAAACAATATTTATTGTGGGTTTCAACTAGCTCAATTGGTAAAGTCTTTGATAGTTAAATAAGAGATTTAATGTATGCATAAATGTACAATATCTTAGATTTTTGTTATTATCTTAGGTGGAGAAATAGTTTTTATTTTTTTATTTTTTTGATAAACAAACTTTGAAATAGTTATGTATACACAAATGTACAATATCTTAGATTTTTCAATTAAATTGAAATACATGATTGCTTTGATAAATGAAATACAATAATTTTATCTTTTAAAAAAATTCAATAATTACAAATTTTCAACAAAGGATGAGAGATTTAAATTTTGAATATCATAAACATACAGATGTTAACTGATTTTTAAAATTTTATCCTTTTCAAGGACATATTAAAACTCAATGTAACTATTTGTTTAAATTTTATTTTATGTTTTAACGTGGAATTAATTTCTTAAAAAAAAAAAAGGTGTGATTTCAATTTTTATTTTTTATTTAAAAAAAAAAAAAAAAAAATCCTACAAACGTGGTAGCGTAAGGGCATTGTCGTAATTGAACAATGACAAGTAGCTAGGGTTGGTAAATAAGGATACGATCTGGAAGCGGAGGCAAAGGTCAGCAGCCACTCTATATATATAAGCTCTCAAAATTATACAACCCTGCCAATCTTCTTTTCTCGCTTCAAAATTCAAATTCGTTTTTAGGGTTAGGGTTTCAAATGGGTCTATTTAATTTTTACAAAGGTTTTTCATTGTTTTCTTGTTCTTAATTTTTGTCGGAATCAAAAGCCTCTGTTCTGTTTTAAAAGAAATGAGAGACAGTTTGTATGTCTCTGCGTTGAGGAGAACACCGAGGTAGAACAAAATCAACGGCCGAGATATCGTTTCAGTCGTCATTTTATGGATTGGCGATCTGATTGTTGCTCGTCCACATTTATTTATTTATAATTTTTTTTTTCTTTTGGTTGAATCTTGAGATTTGAGAATGAATTGCAAAGAGAGCAAATGATGTACAAAAACAGATTTATATTTCTTCACTTTGAACCGATCGGAGAGCTCATATCCGTGCGGAAAGCTGTGGATACTGATGCCCTCTTTGGCAATCTACTTTTCGGTTAACATGAATTTATCTATTTATTTTAAATATGTTTATAAAAGTGCAAAATTTTGTTCTTTTGTTTTGTGTTTGATATTTTGTTGTAATTTCGGCCTTGTGAAATTGTCTTTAAAGAGGCTCTTGATTGGTTTGTAGATGAACCGAGAAGTTTTGACCTGTTTTATGTTCGTTGCCACTTGGGTCCAGTGGCCAGTTGACACGTGTTAAATTGTCCAGTAGAACTGGCCTGGGTCCAGTGGCCAATTGACACGTGGAATGTGTCCAGTAACACTGGACACAAATCCTATTTCCTTTATGTTCATAATTTAATAAGTTCTTGATTACATAAATAAATTTATGCACTGAATAGAGAAAAATTATAGCCATAAAATAAAATATGCATCTTGCGAGGAAGAAAATACACTTCTTTATAGATTTTAGGGTATATTTGAAACATTAGGAGATGGAGAGTGGAATCTAATCTCGGCATATGCATTAGGGACCTTCATAAACTAGTCAAAATCATATTAAAATTCATATAGCTTGTGTCCAATTTGCCTACAAGGGCAGATGCCCAACAAAAACAACTCTTTATAGCTTATGTTGATGAAGCTGCAGGGAAAGGGATGTGTTCACACACAGCGACAGAGATTTGTACATATTATCTTATTTCATTAATAAATTAGGAAACGGAGGTAATTCACAAGATATAAGATAGTTGAGAGAGTTTTTCTCAAAAAAAAAAAAAAAAAAAAGATAGTTGAGAGAGTTCAAAAAGAAAGCTAATTATTTGAAGAACACACAACATGGGGGCCCCTTATGAAACGATTGGGCATTGGACCATGTCTCTTTTGTGCTGCTATGTTAGTGTCTCCTTGAACATGAAAATGATATAGGGGACTGCCTCAAGCTGGAAAGATCAAACAACTCTATGAACCTTTGGTCGGACACTCTGGCCTTAGCAGCAGCAAACCTCTGGTACTCGTCGAAAACTGATGACAGGCACCATCGTTGCAATCTTCTTAAACATCCCACCAAACAACCAGTGCGATGCTGCACAAACCGAATAATAGCACATGAGTTTGAATGAAAAAAACAGAAAATAAAAATCAATCACAATATGATACCTTCCCTCTCTTGCAATGAATCAGGACTGGGTGTTTAGTCACATCTGGCATGGCAGAGCAGATAAAACGTGCATTACCAGAATGTAAAAAGAGCAGGTTATTCTATAATTTGGACATAAAAATTTAAATGTGAATGATTATACCAAGAACAACTCTGAGTGCATTGCGGATTTTTTCCTCAGGAATGTTTACAAAAGGCTCCTGCCATGGTATTAACAAATCACATACTGTGTGTAAGAAAAAGCTTCTATCAATAATTACTAGCTCAAAGGAAGAACCAGCATTACAAACCTCTTAAGGGGATTTATTAGTACATATCAAGCAACTTGCACAAAATTTGGTTACATTAGCAAAAACCCCAAAGCATATTCAATCTTTTCAACAACCTCAATAGATTTCCACAATTTTCAATTCTATGATTTAGTTCATCTAACCAATGAAAAATTCTTCAGTTTCTTTCAAAAAACACTTCAAGCAATGATACCATATTTCATGAAACAAACAAATCAATCATTTTAAAAAAATGAACCTCAAGACTTTTACTTTTCATAACGAAGTCAAGCAATATAACATGCAACCATTTTTAATCAAGTCAAGAAGCCAATAGTTTTTCTCCAATAAAACTTTATGAGGTATATTGGGACCCAAATAACAACTACGAAAGTAGAGATTAGCACGTCATAGTTGCATTTATTATATGAGTAAATAAAGAGGGCAACATCAATCACACCATGAATGATCTTTAACAATTGTGAAATTTTTTACCACTCGTCGATAAATTATACTGTTCCAAATTTTTTTTATAAATCCTTTAAAGTAATGCCTGGTTAATAAATACCATTTTTTGGTCAACAAAATAGCGTGCCAGTCACTACCTTACTAATATCATTATTAATTCATTATTATAAATTATATTATAACTAAACAAGTAACTAACACTAAAAAAAAAACTAAACTTAAAATTTAGCTAATTAAAATTTAAACAGAAAATTAGAGTCAACGATATCACAAACACAAAGTAAAACAACTATGAAAAACCGAACCTTGCAACCATCGATTTCGAACGTGAACAGCTCAATCTTATTATCTTTCAAGAATTTCTTGCTCACTTCAGGATACGGCTCCGTACACAAAGATCTAATCAAAATCAAATCAAATCTTAGCAAACAATTCAAAAAAAAAAAAAAAAAAATTCACGAAACGTTTTTTTTTTACTTTTACTTACATAACGGAACGGAGGCCTAGGGATTTCAAGAAGCCGAAATTAGCGTCATCGGGGAAACCGGACCGGAAGATGCCATAATCGACCATCGAGAAATTCAGCGGCGGAATCAGCAGTTCCAATCCGTCTCCGTCGGAATCATCGTCTCCGGTCAACGGAGGAGTCCTAGGAGAAGGAGGCGCCGGAGCGTGAGAGTTACAGACGGCGGGGCCGGATGAAAACATCATCGACGACGGCGGCGGCGGCTCGATCATCACGTGGCGCGCTTCTCCTTCTCCTCCTCCTCCTCCCAAGCTCTCAATCACCATTGATTTCGCGCCAAAAATTTTGAAAGAGAGAGAGAGAGAGAAAAAAAAAAAAAAAAGTACTGTAAAGTAAGGGAATCTGAGAGGAGTTTTTAGTATATACAAGAGAGAATCGTGGGATATGGAATAATTTGGGATCTGTGTGTTTCTTTCTTTTATCTTCGCAGAAATGATGGGTTTGTTGAGATTTAGTATTTATAAGCAAATTGAAACGTGGAGAGTAAGGAAAGTTCGAGTGGGGTTTCTCGTGAGGAAGGAGACTAAGCTGGCAGTTATACTTGGGGGAAGTAAATGAAAAATGAAAAAAAAAATTACCAATGAAAATAAGACAATTGTGTGTTTTTGATTGGGTTTGAGGTTTGACTGGGAATTTGGTGCCAAAAATGTCAAACTCAATTTGTTAGGAATTCGAAAGTTGGGAAAACACTTTGTGCCCTTTGATTGCTTCGGTTGATTTTACATTTGCATGAGAGGAGAGGGATACACATAGGATGATTAAGATGTTGTACTTTGTTTTTTTTTTTGGTTGAGGTTGTTTGCTTGTTTGCGTCGGTTGATTTTTATATGTTCACGCGTCAAATATACGACAAAAAAGTATACATAGATGTTTTGTAAAATATGTAAGATATTAAAATTCTGTTCTTACCAGTAGTTATTACTAATTATTAAAGAATTTTATGGAGTGAGTAATCGAGAAGAAGTGTCAATCAAAATCTTTCTAAGATTTTTTTTGAGTTAATCCAAAGTTTAATTTATTCAAAAGTTAAAGTGAAACTGATAATTCTTTTGAAAATGATATTTTTTTATTTTAAGATAAATAAATAAGATCTTTTTCCAACATTTGGGGAGATTCGTTGATCTATATTTTTCAAATTTGTGAGGTAACAATTTTATGGTAGTTCTTCTTTAGAGGGGGAGATTTTTGAATTACATAGATCTCACAAATTGTACTTCTAAACCCAGCAAATTGATATAAAGAACCCCAAGTTTATGTATACAATAATACCCTACCATGTTTTTATTTACCAGTGTTTTCTTTTTTTTTTGTGTGTGTGTGTGTATGGACCAATTGAGTTTTCTTGGGAGCATTAAGAGGCAGAAGCGTGATGATTCATGTTTCTCATTTTGGCAGTATTCTGTCACTAGGAAGCACTAGCAACGTGCCTCTTATTTGGCAGTATTCTATTGTATTCACTAGGAGGCACAAGCACCATGCCTCATAGTTTGGCTGTATTTTTAAGTCAAGACGTGTCACAGACTCACAGATCCACAATATGCTTTTATTATGCTTTACGTGTACAATGACTTTGTTGTTATTGTTGTAAGAATCTGGTGTCACGCATAATGTGAACTTTCTAAAAGGCTATGTTCTATCTTATTCAATTATTGGGGGAGGCTAAGGATACGTTATTTGACTCTCTCTGTCGAAAATCTAATATCTATTATTATTATTATTATTTTTTGGATCAAGGTGGTGCTAGAAATTTTTGCTTGGGGACCAAGTTGTGGCACTAATATATTTATCAAGGTAACTCCCCACACATATATACACACTCTTTTTTATTATATATACATATATATATATATACACACACATTTTTTTTATTTGATTTGTTATATATATATACACACCCAACAAAAAAAAAAAAAAAAAAAAGCTTAGTATTTTCGATCAAACTTATGTGTGATGGCGATCATTCATTCATAAAATTAATTTTTACCATTTTCATAATAAAATTCTTAAAAAGTTTCATTTTCAATACAAATTATCAAATTTTATACTAAAGTAAATAAAAAAAAAAATCTTTTAACTGAACTAATGAAATTTTTAAAAACATGAATGGTCCAAAACTTAGAGGAATAAGTTAAGCTCTGAACATATTTGAAGTTATTTTACTCTAACTCAGTATGTGGCAATTAAAGAGACATTTTGTGTCTATTTGGGAACAACTTATTTAGATTTTTGCTGAAAGTGTGTAAGAGTATACTTGAATCTTGAAAAAAATTTGAAAAAGTTGGAAAATGTGAGGTTTTAAAAAGCTGTACATAATTTAAAAGCTAAAATCTGAGTTTATAAGTTGATGCCAAACATAACCTTCTTGTGTAGTTTTAGTGACAATTTTTTTTTTTAATCAATCAGTAACTTTATCAAACATGTTTGGTACCAAACTTTATCAAATATTTAACAGATATAAAAACACATTTTATAATAAAATGTAGAATTGTGAAAAATAAAGTTATATTTCTATAACTATTAAACCAACTATTTTTTTAAGAGCATCATTGGATTAATTCAAATATTTGGAAAGGCCAACTCTTTTTTTGTAGACCAAATTTTGAAAACATTAAAATAATTATATATATTAAAAAAATCAAAATGGGGGGGGGGGGGGGGTCTACATAGTTCCACCCCAATTTGGGATACACATGATCTGCCTACAAATTGTTATTCACGCAGAAGAGTGAAGAGGTTTTAAACACATGTGATTGGGTGCTGCTCAAGCTCAGCAATGATGTGTTAAATGTGTGAAACTTTCTCCTATAGACTTGAACCTCGACATTTTTTTTTCCTTAATTTGAGATAGAAATCATACTTTAACCTAATTTAAGTGTAAATATATGTAAAACTCTCTCCTGTAGACTTAAATTCTGACCCTTACTCCCCTCATGTCACAAAAACTTAACATATACTTAACATATACTTGTGAAGTGAGCCAGTGACCAACTGACCGTTATATTAAGGGTATGCAGGGAATTTTCTGATCCCATTTGTTAATTTTCAATGTAAAGCATGTTATTGGACCCATGGCATGGGCGGTGGGCCGAATACTAGATTTTTCAATTAGCATTGGTCATAATAGGGCAACTCTAAATGGACCTAAATTTGATACCTTTTTTTTTTGGGTGCTAAATCTGATACTTAGCTGTGATTACTTTATGTTAGAACTTCGATTTTGTATAAATCATTTCATGTTTTAACCTGATGCTCTCTTGGTCCAAAAGATTACCTGAAGTGTCTGCTCATCAGGGAGAACATAGGAAAAAAAAGTTATAAATCGTAAATGATCTGCAATTGCTCAGAGAAGTAATGACATACAAGTTTTTCTTTGACTTTTCGGCACAATAAATGGGTTTTAAACTTCAAGAATGGGGCCGTCAATCTAACCTGCCCACTGCACAATCAATACTATATACAAGATTAATACCTAGAGGATAGATTGAATTCTATACAATGAAGATTTCAAAAAAGATAAAGGTGTTTTTTATTCCTCATGCTGCAAGAACAAGGACTTTAATTGTTCCTTGGCTATTTGCAGTCAACATTGTTGGGCTATCACTCTTCCAACAAACAGCACTAATGAAGTATGATCCCATATCATCATCATTATCATCTATTTCTGAAGAACCAAATCTATGCCACGCCATAGGTTTGGAGATAGCCTGCAAGTAACAATCAAAATTGAGTTACTTCAAGATTGAGTTCATAACATATATGTTCTTTAGATGGATTGTTTCCTAACCTTGTGATAAACAAACACGTCATTTGTCTCACTGCCACAAGCTATGAATTCGCTATTAACTGTGAGACCCACAAAATTCTTCTCATTCATGTGGCCTCTATATGTGCGCGGCTGTGAAAAAAGAAAAACAATTTGTAAACTCGTAATTCTCGTAATTAGTTTGGACTGTGGATATCATTGAGATAGAAAAACAGGGGTTTTTTTTTTCGAGAGAAGTAGAAAGTGTCATGAACAGAGCCATATCAATTTAAATCTAATGCAGTCACAGCCCCATTAAAGCTACCATGAACAATTATGACTAAAAAAAATATAATTTCCTATTTTCTGCAATCCCCTACAGACTATTGCTCTGGCTGCAACAACTACTTGTGTCTAGATTATCTCCAAATATTGTTAATTTCAACAGTCTCAAAATTTAATTTGACAATGTGAATTATTAATGAAGCATTAATAAAGAGACTGAGATTATGAAATTAAATGAAAAAAACAAGAGTGCGCATACTTGGGAGCTCAAAATGGACATTTAAAACCTGAACAATAACTAATAGTGTCCTGAGAACTTACTGGCAAATTTTCCTGTACATCCCACACGCGCAATGTGCTATCAGTAGATGCAGAAGCAAGCTCATTGCTAGACAGGAATTTTACATATGAAACAGCTTTTTTATGCCCACTAAACACGTGCAGTGGCTGGCTGATATTTCTCAAGTCATAATAGTGAATGTGATGATCTGCAGAACCCACCTGCATAACTCCCAAGTATTAGAGGTTATATTTGGATTTAATCCAGCTAGGTTGCCAAATCTGATCTATGAGTTCTACTGATTTGAATTTCAATCAAATGTGAGTCGGGAAGGCATTATAAAAAACCACTGTTCTTTCAACAGTCATTTAAATAAAAGAAAAAGAATAAAAGGTGAAATATTAGCAACAACAATTTGAAGAAATTTGTATCTAGATAAAAAAAATGTAAAAAAAAGAAGAAAGCAGAAAAGTTTGAGGGAAACATACTGCCACATAAATGCTTGACCCAGGATTATACTTAACAGAACAAATATTCGCTTTCGTGTCGATGTTAAGAACACTTGCTTCTTGCTGTGTGCACCAAATTTTGACCTGTATAATACCATATTAAATGAATTCAAGCTGAGGCTACTTTTTAAGCATAACACCAAAATAAGCCCACATCAATATTTTATGAGTTCAAAGAAATAATAATCCAACTTGAGAGCTGGCACTTCCAAATGGACATGGCTAAATGACTAATGTGAAAATGCAGCTAGCTCATCTTCTTATTAAGGACCCTAAAACGGATAATAGTGTTTCTGTGTATTAGTTTGCATGAAACAGAAGAAAACATTTTTCACAGGAACATAATTGGCTTGGCATACAGATTTGATGCATTTATCTTGCCACAATGATGTTAAAAGCGCACCTAAAGCTCAAAGCTTGAAGCCCCAAGGTCTGAGCACTTCGCTTGGCAAAAACAAAACCTCATTTAATGAAGCATACTTTAGGCATGCTTTTTGGTGCATTTTGAAGAAGCACGAAGCACACTTAGGTGTGCTTTTTTATTTTATTGCTAAAAAAGATACGAATCATTAAAATTAATTGCTTGATCTTGAAAGAAATAACATGAACCATAATTTACTATACAACCACCATTCTTAGGGTGGTGTATTACATAAACAGTTTTTTAAATTACATGTCAAAAGACACAAACAAGATTAATTTACCATTCTTGTGCTTTTTGGTCTCTGATTTTTAGATGTATTTTGATTGAACCATATACATCATTTGATCATAACTATCATGGTTATATATTATAAAGCATAAGAGAATTATATAAAATGTTATGTTTAAACTTTCTACATCTAGATTATATTATTATCCATTGATAATTGTTTTCAATTAACTATATAAATAGTTTAAGAATTGAAATAAAATAAGTAAAATTTGAACTTTCAAACATCATACAATTGCACTTGCCTAATAGGAAATATATACAAATTTTGAGTTTGATATTTCTTTTTCCTACTATATGTTATGAATATTTCTATTAAAAGTTATTAAATTTTATATTTGAAAAATGTGTATTTCACTTCAATCAGGAGCATATAAATAGACCATCTTGGCAATGTCATGGCCAAGCATTGGACTCTTTCCATGAAGATAATGCAAGTGGATTGACTAAATTCTAATCTAAAAGGAAGTTGTGACCATATTATATGATGCATGTACACAGATCAAGTTGTAGGAGAATTTTATTTGTTGGGATAACTGAGATCATATGTTGGAACAATTCAGTCCATCAGTATCAACACTGCTTCCCCCTACACGCCCCCAACCCCCCCCAAAAAAAAAAAAAAAAAAAATCTCTGTAACGTCCTTTGTCCTTGATTGAATAATAGGCTATTTGAACTCAAGAAACCTCCCAGACTTCCTTGAATATATTAATAATATTTGATTCTGACAGTCCACACATTTAACATGGCACACCTATAACTCATCAATTATCAAATTTATATCTCTATTTCATCTATGCTACCTTGAATATGGCACACCTATAACTCATCAATTATCAAATCTCTCTCTTTATCTAAAACACATATTACTATACAGCTCACCAAGTAGCACAATATACTCCAAATTATCCATTTTGAAGTACCTTGCAGTCATCACTGCCTGAGACAAGCATTGAGGGATCAGTGCGTGAAAAATCAACACTCCAAGCTCGTTTTTCATGCTCCTCATACTCCATCACACTCTGGAAGGAAAATATTCATGTTAAAGAAAAGGTCTACAACTAGAAGCTTGGAATGATGACCCAAATTATATGATGCATGTACACAGATCAAGTTGTAGGAGCATTTTATTTGTTGGGATAACTGAGATCATATGTTACATAGTGACTAAATGAGAAAAGGAGAAGCATTACTACCTGTCGAGTGGTTACGTCCCAAACAGTCACTATCCCATCATAATCACTACTAGCAATATGGTTTTTAGTGTACTTATTCCAGCTCAGGCAACTCAGCTTGGATCGCGTGGGCATCTCTACAATAGGGCAGTGGACATCTGCTGGTTCATTCACCACCTAGAAGCAATCACAAAGGCAATAGTAAATCAACCAAATAAATATAAAAATACAATTTGTGCAAATTAAGGAATTTTTTTGGGGGTGTAAACAGCAGCTCACAGTGCCTATTTGAAGAAGCCTAAATCAAGAATGTTAAGCTTAGGTAGTTGGATAGTCACAACAGTAATAAATGCTGAAAATTCCCAACATGAATGGTAGTGATTTTTTTATCAATCATATTAGAAAAATAAATGATCTACCAAGAAAAGATAAATAAACAAAATACTGCTGTATCCATTTCATATTAAAATGTATGTTTTTATATTGGTAAAACACTAAAACCCATGACCTCACCCTTCACCTTGCACACCTTGCATTACAAGGAGAGGAGGTGCCACTTATGATAATTAAGGAGCTTGTTTTTGAGGTGTACTCATCAGCTCAAAGTGCCTAACTCCCTATTCGAAGAAGCCTAAATCAAGAGTGTTAAGCTTAAGCAATTAGATGATCGCAACAGTAATCAATAATTAATATTCCCAAGATGAATGGTAGTGACTATTTGATCAATCCAAATAGAAAAATAAATGATCTCCCCAGCAAGATAAATAAACAACATACTGCTGTATCAATTTACATAATTTTTTTTATTGCTAAAACCCACAACCTCACCCTTCACCTTGCTTTACAAGGAGAGGAGATGCCATTTGAGCTAGAGCTCAATGGCTTTATAGAACGTAAGAAAGCAACAAAAACATGATAGTAGAAAGTTGAGATCAACTAGGCCAATGTATTTAAGAATGTTAATAAAAATATGTAAAAGAAATGGCATGCAAGACTGTTTTCCATATTCCTTCCTAGAGAGCTGTCTGAAAGAAACAACAGGCCTAAATGGCATGGAAGACTGTTTTCCATATTACTTCCTAGAGTGCTGTTTGAAAGAAACAACAGACCTATCATACACACCCAAAATAAAATGTCCAACACTTACTGAGGAAAACTCAAAAACCTTGATGCGCCTTGAAACACCAGCAGTAGCAAACAACTCATCATCACGATCAAATTCTATACTGCAACAAATATGGTGGGGATTTGAAATTCAATAATTAAAAGTGTTAAGAGACGCTAAATAACAAGAACTTGGTTGCATTGCATTGCATTGCATTGACAGCTAGAAATTCCAGAACTCAGTTTGCTTGTTTTGTAGTTTTTGCATGATTTGGTAGGTCATTTAAATTTCCATTTACAAATGACTATGGCCATGAAAACTTCATGTTTAAATACGTCAAAGTAATATAAATATAATTAATGGTTATAGTTTACAAACCTCAGATGATAAAGAAGAATCACTCTGAGCAGATTTTCTGACCCTAGGGTTTGAATGAAAGTGTACAATATATAAGGCATTCAACTTACCTTGACACAATATTGGCAGCATGAAAAAGGTCACCATGCCTAAGTTCAGCAATGACCCTTAATCGACTATATCAAGCAACAAACAAGTGATATAAGCAACTAAAGAAAATAATGTTTCCCAACAAGGAAATGAATACAAAAACTAAAATCAATGCCACAAAATGTTGGTACCTGTATCGTGTAAAGGTGGACAGCACAGACTGAAAATCATCAAGAGAAGGATTATAACCTTCTCTACTTAAGGTATTTGGGTCCCTTTCTTCCTGCTTGTCTGATTGTCCGTTCCAAATTCGCCGCTTTTGCAAATAACACTCTTGTAGCTCATTGAACTGTTGCAAGAGAGGGTAGAAAGAGTAAATTACATGCATAAAATTAAATCTAAACCATCATAGTAATATTGAAGTCACTAGGCCATTCATCTAAAGTACAGATCAATTTACACAAATTCTCAAGGCAACATCTGCCAACTTCTAAGCAGTCTTAGTCTCAGTAGTAGTTATTCAAGAAGCATAAGTACGGGTATGATACAATACGGGATATGGTGATATAGCAATTTGTGAAATATTAGGATATGATATGGTGGGAATACATGTATTAACTAATTATTAAATTTTATTTTTATTTTTATATATTGCTAAGCGTTTATTTTTAATAAATTGTTAAGAATGTATCAATTTAAGAATAATAACGGATAATAAAGTGAATCCATGGCCATTAAATGATGTTTAGTGCGCATTTGGCATGGCTTAAAAAGGCAACTTTTTTTTTTTTACTATTTAGCTTATTTTTGTTACTATTCATAGATCCCATTGCACTTTTTTGTACTATTCATGGGTCCCACTGTACTATTTTAACTACCTTTTAGCTTTATCTACAATATTTTTAGCAAAAAACTTTCAGTTTCAGCTAAATAAGTTGTTCTCAAACAAACACTTAGAATACAAACCATGATCCAAAAGAGTAAAGAGTAAATAAAAGATAACTAAATAAGTGTTCAACATTGAAACTAATATATAAAAAATAAAAATCCTCATAAGTTTGGGTATTTCTCACTATCCATATCCAGGCCGTATCCCGGACGTATCAACACTTAAAAAAAATAATAAACTAAAAAAGTAAAAATGCTGGGACACATGCAGAGATATCCCAAAAGTATTGGGTACAGATATGGGTACTTGAGCAAAATCGAGTATCCATGCATCCTATTCTTAGAAGGTATAATTAGGGTGTTCGGCCAACAGAATGTATCAATAAAGCAGCTTAAGGGACTTTCCCTCCGAAAGAACAGAAAGCCTACATCTGGCATCAAAATTCAATAGAATATAATAAATTAATAATCCAAATCTTGTCTAATGGACCACAGCCACTACACTGTCAGACAATGGCGGCTCCAAGAATATTTTCTAACAGGTTATTCAAATTCATGTTGAAGAGGTTGACAATGACCTTTTTGTAAATAATATTTTCTTATTTCATCTTGATCATTAGGATGATAAGATAAAATATTTTCTCATAACACATGATTTGAAGGAAGATTTTTTAAGCCAACACAAGTTTTCTTAAGAGATGAATCTTAGATAGGAGATAAATCTTGTGGTATGAGTGATTTCCTTATCTAAATATTAACCATAGTATTAGTAAGAGAAAATAGGATAAATTATAAGTTCATTGATCATATTGTTTCTTAGTATAATGATATTAATTATTGTTGGAAACCAAAATTAATTATTACTTAGAATACTATAATTTATTATTTATTAATTTTTGTTTTTATTCTTTTCATATCTTTTATTTAACAATTAAACTCAACTTTGACAACTTATTACCTTTTGTAATTCATTAAGAAGAAATTTGTTATATCTTTAGCATCACTCTATTAAGAATTCAATAAAACAATACAATCATTAAAAAAGGAAAATTGTCTTCACTCCCCGCTATCCCACGCTCCACTTCCACTACATTATACTTAATTGTCTTTTAGTGTTTATACTTTACTGTCCACTTAATTTTATTTACTGAGATTTAAGATCAACAAATTACTCATTTTTGTTGTTGGGCTTGCTAATTTTTTTTTCAGATTTGAGATCAAATTGGTTTGTTATTGGGTTTTTTTCTTTTTGTTTACAAAGGCCAAGATAAAGGTTGGTGTTGAATTGGTTTGTTGTTGGGCTTTTTTTTTTTTTTTGACAGGATGCTGTTGGGCTTATTTTATAATGTTCAAATTTTTATTTTTAAAGTGGTCAAAACAAAAAAATTAAAAAAAATTATATGTAATTTTTTTTCCAATGTGGCGCTGCCACTGCTGTAAGATGCTAAAGGACAGGATAATAGGATAACTCAATTCAATGTACCAATTAGAAGATATAAAAATATCTGTAAGATCACTAACCTGTAAATGGACCCGCCTTTTTCTTGCTACAGCTGGTGCTGATGGAGAAACAGATTGCAAATCTAAACCACTGTAAACATCCTTTCTTTGGAGTGATTGGGAGCTCAGTTGAACCTTTGCATCAGCTATCTTGTCCTGTGATCCCATCTGCCCTTGTAAAGAGTAAGCACTGCAGTTACTGCCACTTCCTTGTTTCTCAGTAAACAAACCCTGCGCTCTTTCTGCTATAGTTTCCTCATTAAGCATCCACAGTTTTACTGAGAATCTCTCTTTTGCCCTGTAAAGTTCTGTTCTAAATCTCTCTACAGCATTTACATCCTCCTTTATAAATTGGAGATCGGCTTGTATCTACACAATAATCAGAAGACCATCAATTTACAAACTAAACATGAACCGAAATTCAACAAATGATACAATGGCAGTCATCTAACAATGAAACAACAAAAATGTTTGACGCCATGTATGCAGCAATTACAACTAAAGGGTCCCCAATCCTCCCGGAAACATGTATAGACTGTAGAATTCTAGTTTATGCATCTTGAATAAACAAGCAATAGTCACTTGTGGGACTGCAGGAAAGAGCAGTTAAGACAATCACAGCACATGGCACTCAGAGGGTTCTTCCCAAGGTTCAGATATTCAAAGTTCCAGATACCTTAGTTTTTTTAAAGAATAAAATAAGCACCTGACTTCTTCAAGCATGCTCCACTTGACTATAATCCAATGCCTCATAAACTCATATACAATAGAACGGATGATTTCTGATATTCAAAGAGGTCTAATCTTTGACTCTATTATTACCCATTAGGTACAATCTGCAAGTGGCAACTCCACATGCCTCTTATGGTTCCACAACCAGATACTCCCACTAGAAAACATTGACATAAAAATAGGAAATAAAATAAAACTAAGGCACAAATAAATAAAATCAAGTGCAAAGACCTCATTAAGCTCTTCAAGCTTCTGTTTCCGCAGGGAATGTAAGAAGTCAAGCAAGATCTGCATGTTTGTCTCAGCTTCTTCTTGCTCCATTTTTCTCTTCTTTTCTGCGAGGAGAGACAGCAGGCCATCTAGCTCCTTAATTGACACCTTGCAGCCCTGTCTAAGATCACAAGAAAAAGTTAATAAAATATAATGAATCAAGCATAATTATGTAGTTAGAATAGATTTTTATAGTGAATGTAAACAGATGTTAGTGATAATGCATCCATTGATACAACTGACAAGTAATTTAATTGACAAACGAAAAAAATAGGTCCCAACCAGTAAGATAAAAAATCTGCAGGCAACGTGGAAAATTTCTATATATTAACTGACCTGTTGTAATCCCTGACGAAGATGTTCAAATGGGGATGCAGATTTTGCTTTCTGACGAGAAGAATTTTTCTTCAATAACTGCAAGGTTCAACATGGATCAGTAAACAAGCAGTACTTTGAATTTATCAATGTCAAAATAGTAAGACACTAATAATGTTCAAACATAAGAGCGAGCAGTCAGATAAGTGAAGCTCAGTTCTACTTCCTACTCAATAATATCCTCTCTCTCTGTTTGCAAAAAATGCATGTCCAAATGCTTTCTGTTATATCACGAGCTCTAAATTTTTTTTGTTAGTTTCTGTTCAAAGTTTTTATTGGCTATGACTTAAAGGCTCTCAAGACAGTGAAAAAAATCACTATCAAAATTTGGGCTATGATATTGTACACCATATAGAGGGTAAAATTTAAGAGCACATACCATAGATATGATAGACAAAAGCATACAATATAATATTTAATGAGATTCTATTAATGGTTAATGAGATTCTGAAATGGTGGTTATCATAAGATGCCAGCCAAATTTTCTAAGATTATGGACAATTATTTGAAGTGATATAATTGAACTAATTCTGTCCTTTCATCTGATGAGAAATATAAAGGAATAAACTATGACAAAATCACTCCAATACCTAAATCAAACTATTAATAAAAAGTGGCATGTAGGAATCAAGCATAATCAATATCATCGGGTGATTTGGGCTAAGGTTTGTGATCCTCTTCCATCTGGAGGTTTGGCTATTAGGAGCTTGAGGCGCTTCAACAAGCATTATTAGGGAAGTGGCTGTGGAGGTTTGGGCTTGAGAGGGATGCGTTATGGAGGAGGGTGATTGAAGTGAAATATGGTCGTGATTTGGGGGGGGGGGGGGGGTGGATAGTGCAGTAGATCTGATGCAATATGGAGGCTTGGCCTACTTTATCAAGTTACTTCCAGTTTGAGGTAGGGGATAGTTCTAGAGTAAAGTTCTGGTAGGATCGATGGTGTGGGGATAATTATCTTGTAATGTGCTTTCTGGAATTATTCAGGATTTGTCATGAGGAGGCTAGTGTGGCAGATCTGATGCAATATACAGACACGGTACTCCATTGGGATGTTAATTTCTTAAGAGCCGTGCAGGATTGGGAATTAGAGTCTTTGTCGAATTTTATGGATATGATCTATGGCGCATCAGTGAAAGGAAGTGGGCAGGATAAATTGTGCTGGAAACCTGAGAAGAACAAGGGATTTACGGTCCGTGGTTATTACAAGGTTCTTGACAATGGTGTCCAATCATTCCCTTGGAAGAGTATATGGATGTCAAAGATTCCTTATAGAGTTACTTTCTTTATTTGGAGAGCAGCATTGGGGAAAATTTTGATGATTGACAATTTACGGAAAGAGAATGTGTGGCTTTTGGATTGGTGTTATATGTGTAAATGCTAGGGAATCAATTGACCATCTTTTACTCCACTATCCTATAGCTAAAAAATTATGGTCCATGGAGTTGGGTTTATTTGGAGTTTGTTAGGCGATGCCGCAGTCCGTTGTTGAGTTGTTAGTGTGTTGGCAGGTCATTTTCGCCATTAACGGAATGGTCATATGTGGTTGGCAGCCCATTGCTCAAAGTGGTGCATATGGAGGGAGAGAAACTATTGGTGTTTTGAGGACACAAAGAGAGTTATGCTTGATCTCAAATTAATTTTCTTTAGAACCTTGTTGGATTGGATGTCAGTTTTGCGCAATCTTTCTATATATTCTTCTTTTGATTTAATAGATTCATGTAATTTGCGTGATTGATTGTATGGTCCCCAGCTGTATACTTCCAGCATACTTGGGAGACTATTTTTGTTATATTAATAATAATATCCTTACTTATAAAAAGAAAGGAATCAAGCATAATCAAACTAACAATTTTAGCTTAAATTTTGATAAGAACAATCACAGCCACATTCTGACGTCAAAATCAAAATTTAAACATATGCAACACGAAAATAAGCATAACAGTTAACGTTAATCCAATTCTAACTGAGCTTTATTTCTCTAAACTTGATCAAATTAACATTTACACCGGAAAGTCTTCAATCAAATGCCAAGAGACTGAACACTATTTCATTCTAAGAAGCATGGACACTTCAAAAGCCCCGGGCGTATCCGTGTCGGACATGCCTAGGACACTTTTGCATGCATTTCTTCATTATATTGGGGAAAAAAATATTTTTTTCTTATTTAAAAAGAATATCTTTTAATTTTAGATATGCTTTTAAAGTTTTTTTTTTTTTTTTTTGGGTGCTCTCGCACAGTGTATCCTAAAGGCTTTAAGGCTTTCAACAAGAGACTAATTACTGTTCGCACCGGATGGATCCATGAAGGTGTAAAGCACTGGCACAATAAAGCTTTTAAAGATTTTGATAGTCATTTATTTTGAAAACTTATAAATAAACATAAAATATGCCTATAAATCAATAAAATATACCTAAAAATATATAATAATTAATTAATTAATTAATCAATTGTAATATCCCAACTTGTCGTGCCCTAATTTTTCAAAATTTTTCTATTTTTAGAATTATGATTAAATGATTAAATTCACAAATTTCACTTTTGGGATGAATTGGTAATTTACCATCCGAGTCCGAGTCCGTGCTTTATAGAATTTGGAATTTTGACCTTAATTGGTTTTGGACTGACATGGAAAATTAAATTATACTTTCTGAATACTTCACACAACTAAATAAAACATAGCAGTTCCAGATCGTCAACAACGAATTCAACAGTTCAGCATTTCGTCATTTCATATATTTTTCCCACACATATTTTCTCAGAAGCCAAACAGAGAGACCATACCTTATCGAGCAGGAAATTAGGGAAGATGTGATTGGAGGTGAGGAAATGAGAGCAACAAGGACAATCGGACTTGTTGGTGAGGTGCGTCACAATGCACATGTAGCAGAAGCTGTGTCCACACGCTGTGAGAAACGCGTCCCTTATGATTTGCATGCATATCGGACACAACATCTCCTTGTCCACCTCATCACCACCACCACCACCTACAACTATCTCCGCCGCTACTTCCGCCGACGGTTCCGGCGGAGGATCCGGTGGCGGTTGAGCTTGTTGCTGTTCCGGTGGTGGTGGCGGCGGTTCGGCGGTGGGATCCAGTGAAGTCTCGGCTTTCACTGAGGGGACAAGTGCGCCCATTGAAGTTGAAGTCTCTTCCATTTTTTTTCCTCTCTCTCTCTAAAAAAAATTTATGATTTTCTCGCTCTAGAAATGAAATGAAATGAAATTCGGTGGATTTGAGTTTTTGGTGTGAGAGTGTGGATTTGGATTTTTTTTTTTTTTTTTTTTTTTGGGGAGGAGTATCGTTCTGGAACAAAAGAAGAAAAGGAATGAGAGTGGAAATGGAAAAGGAATACGTCGAGTCTGTGAAATGACTGACTTATATGAGTGGTGGTTTTAATTTATGCGTGAGAGAGAGAGAGAGAGAGATTTTTGTGAGGGTGGAAACGGCCCACGTTAACGCGGGTGTTTTCCTCTGATTGATTAATTTATTTATTGGTTCAAATTTTTATACGACGCCGTCGTTTGGGTAAAGCGTTCAAACTTCGATCCTTACCAATGAGACTAACTCTCGTCGGCAGTGTTAACCTACTTTCATTAAACCTACAACTACTCTTTTTTTTTAATTTTTAATTTAAACCCCACATTTTTTGTATTGTGACAATCAATCAAAGCATGCTGTCTCGCTCGGCTGCTTTAAATTCTACCTCAACAAGAAATTTGGCACCAAGCTCCTATAGTTTTATGGGACAATTATTAAGCCTTATACTTTTAGTTCTATTAATTGGAACAATCATAATATCTTGTTTGACTCCATTAAATTCTGCCTCAACAATAAATTTGACACCAATACTCATGCAAGAGAAGGGAAAAATAAATTGTACTGACTCATTGTATTATTTTCTCATAGAGAAAGAGAGAAAAACATTACCAAAAAAGGACAATTTCATTAAGAAACTATCATTATTCTCTCTCTCTTTAAAAAGAACATCACAATTGTCTTAAAAAAAAAAAACAATAGGTGAGTTTGGTTCAGCTTTTTGTAAAAGTGCATAATAAAAAAGTGGAGTTTTCAAAAAGTGCATAATGAAAAAGTGCATTTTCAAAAAGCTGAGTGTTTGGTAAAATCTATTAAAAAGTGCTTTTTGAAAAAGTTGAGTGTTTGGCTAGCACTTATAAAAGTGGCAGTTTGAGGGATAAATTACCAAAAATGACAATGTATATATAAGAGCATCTCCAGCAAGTTAGACAAATTTTTGTACTATTTGGACAATCAATAGTGACATTTATCTTTTGCCTACCCATTTTTTTTAATTTTTATTTTGTAATCAAATTTATTCTTTTTTAATATTTATTTATTCTTTTTCTATTCATTCTCAACAATTATATTTTTCAACAAAAAGTGTTACATCCACAATATTTTTTGCAATACTTTCACAAGAATCATAACAAAATCTTATATGGAAAGTTGTTACTAGTTCTAATTTAAACCTATCATTGAAATTATATTTTTACTCATCAATATTGGCTAATTACTTAAAATTTATTGTGAAAATATTGTGGTAATATTTTTAAATTGTGATTTCTAATTCTTTGCCTTTCTTTCATCCATACGTTTTCTTTTCCTTTTTTTTTTTTTTTTTTTTCTCTTGCATTTTGTCCACCACACATGTATACCATTGTCCACATCCTCTCCTTTTTCTTTTTCTTTACTTCCACTTTCCAGAAGCTCCTCATTCTTTTTTTTTTTTTTTTTTTTTTCCTTTACTTCCACTTGATTCCAGAAGCTCTCCGGCTCTCTCATTTTCTTCTCTCTCTCTCTCTCTCTCTTTTTTTCTTTTCCTACTTGATTCCATAAATTCTCTAGCTCTCTCTGTGATACTTGATTCCATAATCTTGCTTGCCTTTTTGGTGTCATTATCTTCAAAGTTCAAACACACACAAACACAGACACACATGGAGAGAGGAGAAATTGTCTTTGCTCCACCACACTGCCACCGCTGCTCCTCCTCCTCACTGCAGAGTGCATGCAACCAGGGGTCATATTGGCTTCTTCTTTTTTTTCTTGATCATTTATTGTTGTTCTAATTTTTTTTTTGTTCTTGATCTGCTATTGTTGTTGTTTTGATTTTAGATTTGTTGTTTAAATTATATCAGTTTTATGAGAACAAGAATTTTTTTGCTTTTATTGTTGTGGTTTTATTAATTTTAAGATTATGTTTTTGAGTTTGTATTTTGATTATGCTTGAGATGGGAGGCGTGAGAGGAGCTTCATGCAAAGGGAGAGCAGAGAGATCAGATGAGGGGCGTGAGGCTTCAAGCGTGAGAGAAGAATTGTTATGGGTATTTTCGTAATTCATCATCAGCCCAACGGTAACAGTATGCGCGTTTGGATTTATGGACCTTAGGAGGTCCATAAATTTTGCGCGTTTTGGACATGATTTTTGCCTGAGCTTAAAATGCAACTTTTATCAAAAAGTTGCGTTTTGGGCTGAGCCAAACGCAATTTTTCTTCAACTTTTTATAATATGCGCGTTTTCAGCTCCTAAAAGTGCAAACAAACGCACACAATATCCATATTTATGTGTATTGACAACACATTTCTTGCCATTAAAACAAATTTTAACAGAGTGGGATTGAGGGTTTCAAAAGTATGGGATTTAAATCAACACAATTAAAAGTGTGTAATTTAGTTTGTAATAGGTATAAAACTATAGGTTGCATATAGATTTGAGAATTTGAAGTATAATTGTAGTATAAATTGTTTGATTATAAATATTATATCACATGGTGATGTGAACTTCATAGATTTTGTTAAAAGAAAAACACTTATAATTTTAGGGATTTGAAACAACAACTTACCCCTAGTCATTTAAAATCTGGATGTCATTTCAACCCATATACTAATATTGATTAAATACCTTCATAAATTTCATTATATATATATATATATATATATAATTTCATATTCAAAGCATGCATCTAACCTAAAAATTGAAATTGAAATACTTCCTTTTAAATTACATTTTTCCTATAAATATCCCATTTTATAACTTCTATTTTAACCTTAGGGGCAAATAGTCATTTATATCTTGCGGGCAAGATTCTAATTTTAACCTTTAGACCTTTGATTACTTTCATAAAATGAATCTTGAGGATTCAACTATTAAAACAACGTGTCATAGGCCTCGATCGGATCATAAGATATTGTAGAATCAAAATTCAACCGTTTGTATGCATCCATGTAATTAAGGCTGAATCATGTGGGATTAAGGATAATTAATTTTAAGTGGACTATTAGCCATTCATTTGAAAATAAGACAAAATTTAGCTATAAAATTGGTTGTAATTTAAAGTTATAAAATTGGTTGTAACTCAATATCGTTTTATTAGAGGTGAATTTTGACAAATCCACCATTAGATTACATTTTCTTCTTATATCTTTCATGTTTTCAAAATTTAAAAAAAAATTAAAGATAAATAGCTATGTTATTAATAAATTGTTTAAAAAATTCTAATTTTCTTTTCACTCAATGTTCTCTTCCTCTTGGTGTATCTCTCACAATTTTCTTTTGCTCTCTATATTTTTCTCTTCTCTTTTGCTTGCTCTCACTCAAGCAATTTTTCAAGATTGCACCTGTCCTCACACTCTGGGACTTCTCTTTGCTCTTCTCTTCCGCACCAAATGGCGAAATGGCCAACGACGTCATTTGTTTTTGTGTTGACAATTCACCTACTTTTATTATTATTAGGGAAATGCTAACGAATTCTCTTAGGGTAATAGTTAATGATTCATTTAAAGAAAGTTTTTATAGGAAAAGAGAAAAACAAAATTAATGTTTTGAATTTTTATTTTTATTTTTTTATTTCCTATAAAAGTGATGTCAAAACTTTCCTAAAATGAATTGTTAACTATTGTCCTAAGGGCACTCGTTAGCATAACCATTATTATTATTATTATTATTAAAAAAATTCAGGCGAGGGAGGTTACTCCATACCAGTGGATTGCTGGCGGTGGAACTCGAACCTAGACTTTTTGGATAAATCGTTCATACTTCAATCCTTACCAATTGGACTAACTCTCGTCGGCCGTGTCAACCTACTTTCATTAAACCTACAACTACTTTTCTTTTTCTTTTTCTTTTTCTTTTTTTAATTTAAACCCCACATTTTTTGTATTGTAACAATCAAAGCATGCTGTCTCGCTCAACTCCATTAAATTCTACTTTCATTTCCCATAAAAATGGCGTTAAAACTTTCCTAAAATGGATTGTTAATCATTGCCTTAAGAGCACTCGTTAGTATGACCCTTATTATTATTATTATTTAAAAAAAAAAAATCAGGCAAGGGAGGCTACTCCATACCGGTGGATTGTTGGCAATGGGACTCGAACCTAGACCTTTTGAGTAAAACGTTCAAACTTCGATCCTTACCAATTGAACTAATTCTAGTTGGCAGTGTTAACCTACTTTCATTAAACCTACAACTACCCTTTTAAAAAAAAAAAAAAAAAAAAATTAAACCTCACATTTTTTGTATTGTGACAATCAAAGCATGCTGTCTCCCTCGGCTCCTTTAAATTCTACCTCAACAAGAAATTTGGCACCAAGCTCCTATAGTTTTATTGGACAGTTATTAAACCTTATACTTTTAGTTCTATTAATTGGAACAATCATAATATCTTGTTTGACTCCATTAAATTCTGCCTCAACAATAAATTTGACACCAATACTCACGCAAGAGAAGGGAAAAATAAACTGTACTGACTCATTGTATTATTTTCTCATAGAGAAAGAGAGAAAAACATTACCAAAAGGACAATTTCATTAAGAAACTATCATTATTCTCTCTCTCTTTAAAAAGAGCATCACAATTGTCTTCAGAAAAAGACAATATCCATATTTATGTGTATTGACAACACATTTCTCACCATTAAAACAAATTTTAACAGAGTGGGATTGAGGGTTTCAAAAGTATGGGATTTAAATCAACACAATTAAAAGTGTGTAATTTAGTTTGTAATAGGTATAAAACTATAGGTTGCATATAGATTTGAGGATTTGAAGTATAATTGTAGTATAAATTGTTTGATTATAAATATTATATCACATGATGATGTGAACTTCATAGATTTTGCTAAAAGAAAAACACTTATGATGTTAGGGATTTGAAACAACAACTTACCGCTAGTTATTTAAAATCTGGATGTCATTTCAACCCATATACTAATATTAATTAAATACCTTCATAAATTTCATTATATATATATATATATATATATATTATTTCATATTCAAGGCATCTAACCTAAAAATTGAAATTGAAATACTTCCTTTTAAATTACATTTTTCCTATAAATATCCCATTTTATAACTTCTATTTTAACCTTAGGGGCAAATAGTCATTTATATCTTGCGGGCAAGATTCTAATTTTAACCTTTAGACCTTTGATTACTTTCATAAAATGAATCTTGAGGATTCAACTATTAAAACAACGTGTCATAGGCCTCGATCGGATCATAAGATATTGTAGAATCAAAATTCAACCGTTTGTATGCATCCATGTAATTAAGGCTGAATCATGTGGGATTAAGGATAATTAATTTTAAGTGGACTATCAGCCATTCATTTGAAAATAAGATAAACTTTAGTTATAAAATTAGTTGTAATTTAATATTGTTTTATTAGAGGTGAATTTTGACAAATTCACCATTAAATTATATTTTCTTCTTACATCTTTCGTGTTTGCAAAATTTTTAAAAAATTAAAAATCAATAACTATGTTATCAATAAATTGTTTAAAAAACTCTTTTTTCTTTTCACTCACAGCTTTCTTCCTCACGATGAAGTATCTCTCACAATTTTCTTTTTCTCTCTATATTTTTCTCTTTTCTTTTTACTTTCTCTCACTCACGCAGTTCTTCAAGAGTGCACCTGTCCTCACATTCTGGGACTTCTCTTCACTCTTCTCTTCCGCACCAAATGGCGGAATTGCCTCTCCTTTTATTTCTTCACCTTTTTCTTCTTTTCTTCCTTCAACGTGTCTCACAAGCTTAACATCGCAACTTCACTTATTAGGCTTGACTTTTGTACATCCCTTCATAAATGTTGCTCTGGACTTCCGTACATAATTATAGAGAAAAAACAGGATCACTTCAATTCTTCTTTCTGGAAAGCTTTCTCCAGCAAGCTCAATCAACTTTGCTGACTTCTTGGCAATTTTTCCAACAAGCTCATTTAATGAGCTAGGCTAAAGAGTGGGCTGGGCATGTGGGTGTCAGCACCCAACAGTATCGAGTGTCTTTATCACTGATTCCTGGAATGATTGATTGAGTTAGTTATTTTCAAAGGGTATAGGCTTCTGCTACAGACAGAGGCTCTTTAGCTGCTGAAGAGTTCTTGTGCAGTATAAGAACTCCTCTATTCTTATCCTGCACAAAATAGAAATTACAAGAACTCCTGCATACTTGGGAGACTATTTTTTTATAATAATAAAAATTACTTCACTTATATATATATATATTCTGACGTCAAAATCGAAATTAAAACGAATGCAACACGAAAATAAGCATAACATTTATCGTTAATCCAATTCTAAGTTTCTAACTGAGCGTCTTTCATTGAATTTCCAAGAGACTGAACACTATTTCATTCTAAGAATCATGGACACTCCAATTCTAAGATTTTGGGAGAATTGCATTCATGTCCAAGTCCGTGCTTAATTTGAAATTTTGGCCTTAAATTGGTTTTGGACTGATATGGAATACTAAATTATACTTTCTGAATATTTCACAAACTAAATTAAAAACATGCAGTTCCAGATTGTCAACAATGGATTGAATGGTTCAGCATTCGTCATTTCATATTTTCCCACACATTTTCTCAGAAGCCAAACGGAGACCATACCTTATTGAGTAGAAGATGAGGGAAGATGTGATTTTTTTTTTTTTTTTTTTTTTTTGAGAAGCAGGGAAGATGTGATTGGAGGTGAGGAAATGAGAGCAACAAGGACAATCGGACAATCAAAGCATGCTGTCTCGCTCCATTAAATTCTACTTTTTTTTAATAAGACCTAATACTTTATTGAACCTACTACTACAGTACTACTACCACTACTACTTTTTGTCTTTTACCCAGTTCAAACCCCACAGTTTTTGCATCACGACAATCAAAGCATGCTGTCTCGCTCTATTAAATTCTAGCTTAACGAAGTATGTATTATTCATAAGGTTTTATTTATTTATTTATTTTTCATTTAATTAAATAAGCAGCAACTTCTTTTTTGGTTTTTTTTAAAAAAAGAAGTTGCTGCTTATGTAATTAAAAAGCAGCATAATTATAAAATTCTTGATTTAGGGGGGGAATATATTTTCAAGTGGGCTTTTCATTTTGGGGACACTATCACGAACTCACCCATTCGCATGAGTTTAGCCCTATTGGAACCGGTTGGCGGGCCAAGGTCGTGGTCTTTCATAGTGGCGACTCCACTAGCTATATTGAGGTCTAGATTTTAAATTGAATATGATGGCCAATCATCATGTATTTGTGTGCTTATAGTTTTTTATTATTTTTTTACATAATGTCATATTTTGCATGACATGCATCATATTGTGTGCTCGGAGATTTATTTTATTTTTTGTGTTGCCCGAAAACCAAGGTAGTAGTAGCTGTGGATCGCAGTTTGCCTTAGATTCGTGTCTCTTGTGGCCAACCTATCACCCCATCGCCCTATGATCACTTGATCATTTCTCATGTCATGGTTTGTAAAGGACAAACCTTACCGTTCAGACCAACATGACATTCCTTATGTCACAAGTTGAGATGTATAACGTCCTAATCATGGGAACCTTAAAGCTACCTTTCACCCATATTGTAAAAGCCCATAGAATCTACCCCTCGGTTTGGTTAATATGTATATTATATTGCATGTTTTTGGTGATTGCATGTTACTTGTGACATGAATAAAGATTCTAAAATCAAACCGCACTTCATGCAGGAGGGGGCTTGGTCTCGAGGATGGTAAATGATCAGAAAAATTTTGAGTCCAAGATTAATGCAAGCTCAAGCCAAAAAGATTCAGCCAAGGATCATACCAAGGCTCAAATTTAATTATAGTACTACACCCCATCAACACATATATCAAACAATCATTACAATTTTTAACCCTGGCCTTATATTCAACTCTCCTCTATGCCTAACACAAAGTCTCTATCCTCAATGAGGGGCATTCTGTAACTAACAAACTATATGTTAATATTCATTTAGTAATATAAAAAAAAAAAAATGATAACAACATAAAATATACATATTAGAAAATAGAAGGCATTTGAACATGCACATAGATCTTTGTATCTTACTTTTATTTATATGCTTTTCATTTAGAGTTTTCAGATTAAAACATAATCGTCCATGAAGATAATTCATTTATGCAATTGAAACTCTTAAAGTTTTTTTGTCTTTCATACAAATAGTATGTAGTTCATTTATACATTAAAAGGCAATAAAAATTGAGTGTAAACAACCTAATGAATTCAAATTTTGGTGTATATCAATACAACTTATCTTTTTTTTTTTTACAAGATAGAATTCTATTCTAGCCTAATCTAAGTGTATATGTGTGTGAAGCTCTCTCTTAAAGACTTGAATCCCGTCCCTTGCCCCCCACACATACTTGTGGAGTGACCATTGCACCAATGGCATGTGGTGGTTACAACTTATCTTTATATTTGAAGAAAAGTATATATTTGTTATAGGTTCAAAAAATTATTAATGTTTATGTTTACGTTTATAATTATGAAATTTTTGTCTCATTATTGTATCCCAATCACATAGTTATTTATTTTCAACATATATATCCCTTTAAGATTTTTCAAATTGTATACTAAAAATAAACTATATACTAGGATAATTCAACTATCTTAACTTTCTTTTTAGGCCTTACATTTAGAGTTTTCAATTTAAAACAAATTCCTATAAAAAAAATTTAAAACAAATTCAATGAATGAAGATAATTCAACTTTATCTTGTTGTGTATATCCTCATAGGTATTTTTGTTAACATTGTATTAGAATTTTTCGTATCAATAATTTTTAAACTTTTTATTCTTAAGTTCCAAAATTTAATTTTTACTATAGATATTACGTGAAATTAAAAATCATTTAAATTTAATATTTATTTCCTAGTAGGTTATTTAATAATAAATGTTGTCAATTAGTAATTTATTTATTTTGAGTGTTCTTAAAACTGAATAAAAATGGTGTGGATTTTACACATAGAAGAGAAACTTGAGAAAGCTTTTCATGAACAGCTTCATTTACACATGTTATTCTATTAAATTCATAGTAAGTAGGAATACGAATATAAGACACAATGATTGTTATACCTTTAGATGTAATTTGGTATTTTTAGAATTCTAAAATATTGACGAATATGGTGAATTAAAAATTTTAGTATTTATTATTATAAATCATTTGTGTTAATAAGTTGGGTGAATTAAAAAAATTGTTTGGTTCTTGTGAATAAAAAAAAAAAAAATCAATTCTTAAAACTATTGGACCAAATTTTGTTTTGTTCTAATCCTTATTTGAACATTTGTTAATCACTTTAAAAAAAAAAAAAAATAAAAAAAATAAAGGATATAATTTTATGTGTAAATTACCTAAATATTTATGTAAAAATTTTAATATATTTTCATCTTTACATTTGAAGAAAAATAACATTTGTTTAGCATATATATATATATATATGTATGTATGTATATTTATATTTATGTTTATGTACGAGGATTTAATTAAAAAAATGTATTTAGAACACATGATTCTTTATTTTCTACATTTCTATTTTAAAATTTTGAAATTGTATACAAATAATAAACTATAACTTTGTAGACACCACATTTTGGGGTCGAACACTTAGTTAACAATAAAGTAATTTCAAGTCACTCAAGGATAAGAATATCATTTGGACCATTGAATGACCACAAATTCCATTTTAAGTAACATAGATTTCCATGATGCCATGATGGATGAATTAGATGATTTAGATTAGACATAAGTTTCTGTTTTAAATTCTTTTAATTGTTCAAAGGCAAAAGGTGGCTAGAGCTTATGATTAATGGATAAAACCAAAGTCTTTTGCTATAGGAGACTTGGTTTGAAAAGTCATTCTTCCCTTAGGAAATAAAGATTCTTATTTAGGAAGATAAAAGGGTCACCCTGGAGGACCGATGGACATAGGTGACATGGTCCTATTGTTAGAAAATTGCCTCAAATTCCAATTGTGACTTGAAAAGTTAATTAGGTTTTCTAATTGAAGAAGGAAAAATTAATTTAGGTTTCCTTTGTGTGGAAGGAAAGACTATTCTTTGGTGTGGAAGGAAAGTCTGTTCCTTGTTAAAAAAGTAATGTATTCTTAATTCAAGAGGAAATAGAAAAAAGAGTCTTATAAATAGACAAAGATACAAAGAATTTGATGGTTTTGGCCCAAGTATCCTCCCTATGGAGAGAGGGAAAATAGAGCGTGAAATCAAGAGAGAAAAAAAAAAAAAAAGGATTTTTGCTTGGGAGGAACGCAAGAAGGAGAAGAGAGCAGAGGGTTATTGCCTTCGAGAAGATAGATAAGGAGGAGAGAGCAAAGTGTTGCCACCTTCGAGGAGATAGGCAGGAAAGAGAGAGTAAAGAATTGCCACATTCGAGGAGATAGCCAAGGAGGAGAGAGCAAAGGAATATTGCCGCCTTCGACGAGATAGCCAAGGAGGAGAGAGTAAAGTGTTACCGCCTTCGAGACACAAAGAGAGTGCATGTGAGAGCAAAGAAAAATAAGAAGATTTTTCTTTAGTTGTAAAACACAAAGAGAGTGTATGTAAGAGAAAAGAAAAATAAGAGAGATTTTTCTTTAGCCGTGAGACATACACAAGAGATATTGTAATTGATTTGAGAATAATGAAATTGATTCGGAGTTTGTCCCATACTTTTTTCCTTCAAAGAAAAAGGAGTTTTCATGTAAATATTTGTGTTTTGCGTGTGATTGCTATTTGGGATTAGTAACATTGGTGATAATATTATTTAGAGCCCAACACCTCTAAGTGCATTGTATAATTTCTACCAAAGTGGGAAAGATCATTCTTCATTAGTGAGGTTTAAGACAGAATTAAATACAAACTAACGGATATTAACGGTAATGAACATGCTAGATCTATCGATGGAAAGTTCTTAAAATTATACATGTCAAAGTATGAATGAATTGGCTTACAAGCACACAAAATATTAAGACAGTCATCAACTGTAGAAACCAAATGGTGGTTATTCCGTTAACTAGACAATGAATAAAAAATAATCTTGAGTAAGCCTAAATAACGGCTCCAAGTAAAATAGAGTTTGATGGCTTTAAACATAGTTCAAGATTTTTTTTTTTTGGTTGTTGAGAATACTAATTATTTTAACACACGCAAATTGAAAGAGGAGAAGATTTTAAAGAAATTAACAGTGATGTATATACAATAAAGACGCTTCAAACATAGGCCTACTCAATATAAAAATATATACAATAATACCACTTTGTGTATTTAAGCTTGAAATTTTCAAAAGACTCTTTCAAGCACTCCCAATTAGCTTCAGCCATGTATTGTCTGTCATGGCAATGTGATTTCATCTTTAAAGCAATGCAATTTCTTCTTCCAATCTGGAAAGAGCTTCAAAAGTTTGAGGGGCCCTCTCTACCTGCAACATTAGGTTGCTTTCTGAAGCTGGGATCTATGATGAGAAGGTCGGCATTTTACAACTTCTGATAAAAAATAAGTTTGTCCACCTTTTTCTACATGCTTTCGGCTTTAATAAACTTGTGCGTCGCAGCACCAATAGTACTCAAGAATAAATTCAATAGACAATTTACTCATGTTTTGCTCTCGAATGTGGTGTAAAAGATGTTTGCAAAGCTCCACAAAGTGCGATCTTATGTTATCGAGAAGAGTGAAACTAATTGGAGCAGAAAAATACTTCTTGATTGCCGCAAGAGATGCATCCAGTTATTAAGAAGAACATGTTGAGGTAGCTCCAGTTGAAGTAGAGACCAGATTAAAATATGGTATAAATAATAGAGACCAAATAGCAAATACATGGTTTACCTTATAATTTTATATTAGTAATGCATTAAGTTATTTTCATATGTATTCTTTGACTTTTTGAATTTATTTTGTTAGCACAATAACACAACAACCAATTAATGTATTTTTAGCAAAGTTTTCATGATAATCGTTTAAAGGTGAATAGTTAGGAAATTTGATAAGATAAATTAAAATTAAATTGCAACAAATCACAATTTAAAGTTAGATGTCATATATATTCCCCTAAATACAAAATATTTATGACTGCTATTAATATATATATATATATAATTAGATTTAATTTTTGTGAAAAAATTATTAATGGACATTGAAAGCAATCAATAAGGTGATGTGTCCTTATTGTCTGCCTTGAGAAAGTAACATTTTTTTTTTTTTTTGGGAAGGAGAAAGTGACAAATGATAGAGACGTTTTTGTTTTTTCTTGTTTACTCCTAGGAGAGAAATATGTGTAGAAATTTCCTTTTGAAAAATTATTTAAAA
Organism: Quercus robur; assembly: GCF_932294415.1. Taxonomy (NCBI): domain Eukaryota; kingdom Viridiplantae; phylum Streptophyta; class Magnoliopsida; order Fagales; family Fagaceae; genus Quercus; species Quercus robur. The sequence goes on along the minus strand of NC_065538.1, from coordinate 72,557,795 downwards.
TATTATATAATATTGTATTAGTATTGCGTTAAGTTCTTTTCATGTGTATTTTTTGATGTTTCGAATCTAATAATAATAATAATAATAATAATAATAATAGTAGGTGAAACTGAGATAAACTCAAATTGAAATTTCAAATTATAGTTACAATTTTGTGTCATGTGTCTACATTTATGAGAAGAGCACCTCATAATTATCCTTCCAATTGTTCAATTAAAATATGAAATTGAAGTTCATTTTTGCTCAGCTAAATGTATGTGAGCCTATTCTCATTAAAACCACTTCAATATATCGAGTCAAGTGAGCTACTGTGCTAATTAAGTTTTTTCTTGATTTTGTTGTCAAACGTGGAAACCAAAGAAGCTATTCCTCTTCTTCTTTTTTCCCGATTGGCAAATAGGCTATTTTTATACCCGATGAAATCACTGATTTCACAAGAGACGGGAGGGAGAGAGACGTAAGGCACTATGAAGGAGAGATTGAGGACCACCACTATGTCAGACTATCTCCCACCTTCAACCTAGTCTCTTGCCACCAATATATATTGCCTGAACCACTACTAATAGAGGTATCTTTAAACAATAAAAATTGGTATTAAATATGATTTAGGTTTTGTTATTTTGGATTGATTTTTATTAATTTAGGTATTTGTGTTATTGGTTTTGATTAAGGTTGAATGACAAAGAAAGAAAGGGCATGATCAAAGACGTTTGAAACCCATTTAGCTTAGAATTGACAGCCATTGAAGGTATTGCCAAGAAACAAGGAATTTTCTTTGCTTAAACATGGTTTGGTTGTCATCCTATGTAATGTTCTTTTCTTCTTCTTCTTCTTATTTGAATGGATTTCATTCTCTGAATTGTATTTAGTTTTTTTTTTAATTTTTATTTTATCATTTGTTTTTAATTCCTTTTGATTTTGGTGTCATTTTTTTTTCTTCAAATTTTCATATCTATTGGTTTGGGTGTCAATGTTAACTTTCTAATTTAATGAATACTCCAAACTGGGTTGAGTATTGCACGCCAACTATTTGATTTGTATTGTCATTTTCTTATTATAATTATGATTGTTTTTTGGAATGTAAAATTGCATTCTTTTATTTTTCTATTTGTCTCCAGGGGACAAGAATGAGGCATTCCATGCATATAGCAGAACTCTTGCAAAGGTCTATTTCTACTCTCTTTTGTACATGCAGATTTTGTGTTTGGCAGCCAATTGCCAACTTAAAGCATACATATTATTAAAATATAAAGAGTAGCAACACTGATGTGAAACAACGAAACAAGTTGGTTGCTTTGGATTTTGTTCATTGTTTTCTTAAAAAATTATGAATAGAATTCTATATGAAGTGTTATTATATACGGTTATTTAACTATTTAGCTTAGTTTTTGTATTTTACTTTATGCATTTAATTCCTAAACCACATTCCTCTCCAAAAAAAAAAAAAAAAAAAAAAAAAAAAATCTAAACCACATATTGTTAATTCAATTTTATTAGTTGGATACATCTCATGGAATATTGGATCATGCTCACTTATTTATTTGGGTGAATTAAAGTGTCCTCTACATGTTTGAGTAAATGCTTGGTCATTAGGTCTTGCTAAAGATGTATTGATTTCATAGTGGTTATAGCCTCCTGTCCCACAATTGTTTTTCCAAATTAACTTTCTTACTTGGTCATGTTATGGGCATAGTTCAATTAAGTCATATCATATGAAATATGAGGCTTTAGTCTCAATTATTTATCAAGTTCTCTAATGTTATATATGCTGATAGTTGTTTCCCTTATGTTAACGTTTTTGTGATAATAGTGACTGAAAGGACCCAGCATGGACATTCTAGAAAAACATTTCCGACCTTGCTGTCATAAAGATAGACTCGTTTTATTTGTTGTGTTTTGGATTAGAGGGCTTTCTTCTGATACTGATGAAGTTATTCTAAAGGATGCTTTTGGACGATGTGGTGAGCGAATTGAAGGTAATGTAGTAGATTATTTAGGTTTTGTAACTTATAATTTTAGGAAAAAAAATTATATGTGACCACATTAGTGGGAGATCAAAGCTCCCTTCCTGAGAAGGGAGGTTTCTCAAAAAAAAAAAAAAAAAAAAAAAAAAAAAAAAAAAAAAGGTTGGAGATCAAAAGGGTATGGGTTTGTGCAGTTCACTTCTAAAACTATGTGACCACAACTCTAAAAGAAATGGATGATCAGTTAAATTTACTTTGGCATGATATTATATATATATATATATATATATGTAAATGAGATGGGTTCAAGTAACACCCGGTGTAACTCTTCTAGAATTACACTTTTTCCTCGTTTCTCAAAAAAAAAAAAAAAAAAAGAATTACACCTTTTCCTAACCATTGATTTCAATTAGATCTAGAATTACACCTTTTCCTCGTTTCTCAAAAAAAAAAAAAAAAAGAATTACACCTTTTCCTAACCATTGATTTCAATTAGATCTAATGGCTAAAAAAACTCTATTGTTCACGTCAGATTGTCTAATTAAGAATATATTTTCTCTCTCTTTCGTCATTAAATTCCAAACCATTTTTAGCGCAATGAGAGAAAATTAATTTTCTTGGTTTTTTACTTTTTCAGTTTTTCTCTCTCACTCTCTCTCTCTCTCTTCACATTCTTCTCCAACTTACGGCTTCTCTCTTCCCTAATCTCCACAGCCAGCATATATCCTCTTTTTTTTGTTTGTTTGTTTGTTCTTTTGCGTAGTTTCCAATATTGGTTTTTAACATAAGAACTATTTCTAATGGTTTTCATTGTTATTTAATAGTGAGCTTTGATCCTTGTGATTACATGAGATTTTATTAGTTTTAGTCCTTTTCTATTAATGCTCTGAGGGAGAGTTTTTTTTTTTTTGGCAGCAATTATAAGATCTACAAATAATTGATACAAAGGCAAAGTTAATTTGCTTCCCTTTAATTTCTTTTGGGATGTATTTTATATATGTACAGATTTACATGAGATCCAAATATGTAGATTACAGTTGTTTTGAAAGTTTAGATTACACAAGTGTATCAATTCCATGAGATAATATTTGGCTTGGCTGTTATTATATGAAGTTTGAACTGATTTGTAGTATTCTTCAATTTTAGACATATTCTTACTTAAGAGAAACCAAATAAAAGGACTCTTTAGTGATAAGATTCAAGAAATATAGATAATTTTTTTTTTTTTTTGGATTACTAAATTGACATTTAGATCAAAACTATCTCACTTTATTGCCAAGGGATAGGACTCTAACGAGTCTGACCAATAAAATATTTAAATTTTTGGCCTCAATTGGTTTTACGTTGATATCTAAAACTAAATTATACTTGTAGATTTAACAAACTAAATTCTACATACAACTCCAATGAGTTGTGTGGGTCAGTGGAGGAGAAGGACGTGAGTGGTCTAGAGAGAAGAAGAAGAAGAAGAAGATGGGAAAGGTGGAAGGAGTTAATGATTTTTTTAAAAGAGAATTAATGACTTTTAATGCATTAGATTATTTATTTTTAGAAGTTGATGACATGGCTGCTTGTGTGTTATTAACCATTAGATCTAATTGAAATCAATGGTTAAAAAAAGGTGCAATTCTGGAAGAGTTATACCAGGTGTAACTTGAACTCATCTCTCTCTCTCTCTCTCTCTCTCTCTCTCTATATATATATATATATATACACACACACACACACACACATATATTTATATATATAATGTACTTTTTTTTCCTTACAAGTAGCTCTGTTAAGCGCCTAATTTTAAATAAAAATAATTTGAATAACTAAACTTATGTTCAACCACTTCAGGTGTTGGATGGCAGAGTGTGTTACGCACACAAGCGAGAAAACAACTTGGATCTTGGGCACAATCATTTTCTCTTTGCATCCACTTAAATAATTAGATAGAACAGTTATGAAAATCACAATTTCCTCTTATTCCATTGTCTAATTTTTGTTGTTTGAGCATTTCATTCCTGATTTTTTTTTTAATAATCCTTAATAGGTTGTTGCTGTTGCACTAAAGTGTGAAACAACCTAGGCACAATTTGACGACATGGCCACCAGGTAATGCCTTGGGCCGTGTAATATCTAATATTATCATTTCCTCTATAATAGTGAATTGAAAAATTACATGAGTTTGCCATTGTCTTCCTTGGTTCCCTCATCTTCCCAATTGGCAAAAGATAATGATTATGCTTTTATTAGAATATTAAATCTACACTTTCAAATTTAGCTTTCTATCAAGCACTATTCACCCCAATTTGGATGTTATACTTATTTCCCATTTTCTTCAATGTCCTTGCAGTGAAGTAATTATTGCTCCTTTTTTTCCCTCTAATCTAGGTGCTCCTAGAACTCTTTTTGGTCTAAATTTCTACATAGATATGCCAATTAGGTATGTCAAGACTTCATTTACATATTCTTCCTTTTTGATTTAAATTTTTATAACTATTACATGAACCATGTATGAGATAGAAAATGCTTTGCTCGATTGTGGAGCTTGGTTGATTTAGATATTTTCAAAAAGGCAATTCAAAAGGCTTGAGTTGTTTGTTATGAAAACTAACAAACAATCCAAATACCATCTATAGTCACAAAACTAACAAACCAGATAACACTAACCATAAAACATCTTTATGTTCTTTAAGCATCAACTTAAGAATAAAAAATTCTAATGAGAAGCCTAGGAAATTAAATTATGAGATTAAGTAAAAAAAAAAAAAAAAATCACAATAGACTGTTTAGGCAGTACACTAGGAAGGTCTAATTGCACTAGAAGGAGGCCAGTAATAAACTTGTCAATTGTATGTTGGAAATATTTTAGTGAATAAACAAGTTTTGATACAAAATATAATATCCCAAATAATTAGCAAGAACATAAAATAAAAAGGAGTTTAGAATAATCTCACAATGCTATAAAATCACGCTGCGAAAGCGTTGTCCTTAAAGGTTGATTCGTGCCACCCAAAGTAAAACTTGGTGTGATTGGTTCTCTTGGCCAAACAACCCCCCAGGATTAGACTATAGCGTCGACCTTTGTGATGTACGCACTTCCACTCACAAAAGGTTTAAGAACAACCCTCTATTGCCTTTCCTTAGAACAACTATTCTTGTAGAAAAAAATATGTGGGAGAGAAAGATAGTAGACTTGTGTATTTCTAAAATATAGAGTAGTAAAAAAGACCCTTTAGAAAGTGTGTTATGATGAGTATTATATAGGCTACTTTTGAAGATAATAGTTTATAGTTATTGGTTACTAATAACCCTTAAAAGCCCAACCGCAATATTATCAATTATTGTCTAACGATTATTTTTCTCATAATTGCCCAACGGCTATTTTTCTCATAAATTTCCAACGGCTAGAAAATTAATAAGAATAAAAGTGTTTGGTACACACACCCACACCAACAATCCCCCACATGTTACAAACACAAAATAGGAAAGGCAAGCAACTAAAGAAAGCATGCATCAATATGGTACCATAAGGTTTTAACCATACATAGGATAAATAAGCAGGAACTAAAAGACAATGGTGGAGTTAAAACTCTTTTAACCAAGTTATTAGTAAACCAAACTTACCACCCACATAACTTTCTTTATCAGGGTTGTTCTTAAGCGAGTTGGCGCCTTATCCAGGCCATGCGCCACTGGGTTTCATGAGAGCTCTAGAGACCTACCCAAAAAGTCTCATAGAAAGCGGCACAACTTCCACTCACACATAGGTGGCATCCATTAGGAGTGCGTGCAGAACACCCCATCCCAACAAGTAGGGAGTATGGATCCATTAAGAGCCTAAAGCTCAACCTCCAACAATTTGCAACTTAATCGGTGGCATCCATCAGGAGTGCGTGCAGATACACCCCATCCCAATAGGTAGGGATATGGATCCATTAAGAGCCTAAAGCTCAACCTCACCAAATTCTGCAACTTAGCACTGTCTCACACCATAGGGATGGACTCATTACTAATCTCCTTACCGAGATAGCGGAAAACACGTAACAAATGACAGTGCCCATGGACCATTAATGACCTCTACCCATTTAACCTCTTGCGTGAAATCACCCATCATAAAGGTTGAGCATTAGCCACAGTGTCGCAACTTGGGTATCAGTCCAATCCCCCTAGATGTCTCACTCACTAGCCTCATTACTGGTGGTTTGGTCAAAGGATCGGCCAAGTTCCTTTCAGACCTCACAAAGTCCAATGACATAACATCATTATCAATAAGTTGCCTCAGCCTCAATTGGATATGTCGACTTTTCCTATTTCACAAAATCCAATGACATAACATCATTATCAATAAGCTGCCTTAACCTTAATTGGATATGTCGACTTTTCCTATTTCACAAAATCCAATGACATAACATCATTATCAATAAGTTGCCTTAGCCTCAATTGGATATGTCGACTTTTCCCATTATAAACTTTGCTCTTAACACGTGTTATGGCAGTCTGACAATCACAAGGAAAGCAAACAGAGACAACAGAGTTAGTAAATAGAGGCATATCAATTAATAAACTCCTAAGCCATATAGCTTTGGACCCAGCCTTCTCTAAAGCCATTAACTCTGTTTCCATATTAGATCTCACTATGCAAGTCTTCTTGGATGACTTCCAAGAGACAGCCCTTCCAGTTAGTGTGAGCACATATCCACTAGTGGGCTTTACATAATCTGTATCAGAGATCCAGTTAGCATCACAATATCCTTTTAAAACAACAGGATAACCACAATATGACAAACAAAACTAAAAGTCCCCTTTGAATATATCAATGATATAGATATTGTATCCTAATGCTCAACACTAGGACTATGAGTGTATCTATTCAATCTACCAACATCATATGAAATATTAGGGTGACTACAGTTTGTCAAAAATATTAAACAACCAATAATTTGTGCTTACTTATCTTGTGAAACATTATCACCACATTTTTGACCAAGTGCACCTTTAAATCATACATAATAGGCATAGGTCACATATCAAAGTGTTTAATTTTTTTTTTCCTCACATAATGAGATTGTCACAATACATTGCAATCATTATCCTTAATGATCTTGATGCCTAAAATAGCATTTGCCCCAACCAAAATTTTCATATCAAATTTAGAGGCAAGAAAACATTTAGTATCATGCACAACATTGTGGCTAGTTCCACATATAAGTAAGTCATCAACATATAAACAAATAATGACACCTTCATTATTATTTAGCTTATTATATATGCATTTATCCTCATGATCATAAATCACATTGTACTCCACCTTACTTTTGACAATTTAACCTTCCATTATTGTATTGATAATTGCAATTAGGATAGCCAATTTTTTATCAGTAATATAATTCAACGTGAATTGTTGCATTGTAGATCTAGAAGGTATCCCAAATACCTAAAAGTCGCTAAGGATGGGACAAAGAGAAAGCTCATGGCATTCAAGAAAAAAGAAAACATTATTGGGAATTTTTATTTTAAATTATTTGGTTTATGACATTGTCTATAACTATTTTATGTGATTTATTACATTGTCAAGAACTATTTTATGTATTTTATGATTTCTGAATATTGAAAAGGTAATCTGAAAAATCAATACATTCATACTAGTTTAATGGATTTGTCACATGACCTATGAGCAAGGTTTTAGTAAGTTCATTAATAAGCTTGTGTAATATTTGATAGAGTGTGCATCCTTTATTACTGGTTTTGGTATACTAAACTTTGGCTGAAACAAAAAGACTTAGGTTATGCAGCACAACAAAGGTTCACTATTATATGCTTGAAAAAATTGATGATTATTGAAAATTTTTTTTTAATGGGTGATTATTAAAGCTTAATTTTGCTCACCAGAGGGCTTAGATATAGTCAACTAATTTTGATCATTTCATTTTCCTAACCTTTTGTATATTTTTTTTTTTACTTGCTTAAATTGCATGACATATGTTCAAAATATTTTTCGTTGCATACAAAAATTGATTGAAATTTAGTTGGATCTCAATTAGTTTAACCAACTAATAACCGCTTATTTTTTTTACCCTATCCCTTCAACCTTGACATTTACGTAATATAGTTGTCTACATATTATTGGGTGAAAATGGTCTTAGTCAATGGATTATAAAATTATAGAGAATGTTTAGGATGTCAACCGATTAATAGCTAAAAAAATGTAAAATAATAATTAAATTTTATGTATGGATTTAATCTTTTGAAAGATTAAGAAGAATTATCAAAGAAACAAGATAATGAAATTACTTTGTTGTGTACATATGTAATGTAAATTTTTTTTTTTTAATCTTTTTAAGTACATTCTCATATTTTATTATAAAACATAATTACCCATAGGACAAAAACTAATGTCCTATATGTTTAATAAATCATTCTTAATATGAATAGGAACAATTGAATATTTCCATCTGTAATAATATCATGAAACTTATTAAATAACCCAAGCTTAACATTAATAGCATCACTACAATTCAATTCCACGATTTGATCTAACCAAACACTTCACACGTCCAAATTCATTAAGAACCATTTTCAATACAAGAATGTAGATAAGTTTAAACATTTGCCTATCAAAATTCATGTATATTCATTTAAAAAGTCTAAAAACTCATTATTATCATTTATTGTAATTTAATATGATCCTATGAATCTTTAAAAATATTTTATTATAAACAGTGGATGATTTATTAGAACACTATTTCAAACAAAAAAAAATATGAATACTTTTCAAAATCTTCCAAATGACATGTTGGTGGAAATATTTTCAAAGGTGGGAAATGATTCAGCAACACTATAATTGGGAATCAAGTTAAGGTATAAGAAAACAACTTTTTCAATGTATATATACTAATTTATTTCTCTCTATATAAGTTATGAAATCTATTAATTCAATTATTTCCTTTTTCTTAATCAATTGCAAAAGCTTCAACGAATTAACAGAAAACAGATTAGTACTCTAAAGAATTCGACTCACTCCATATTTCAGTCACGCAGCCCTACTAGATGACAAAGCAAAAAACAAAAACAAAAAAAGATTTTTTCATGTTATGAAGCAAAGAATCCCCATGCACGATTCATAATAGGAACAAACAAATACTTCTTGAATGAAGAAGTCGTTGATATTGTGGCGATTTTATTGCAACATATATTCATGGAGTCATGCTGTTTTGTGAATCAAATCCTAAAGGCATAGGTAACCTTCTGAAAGTTTTGAATGATGAACATGGAAAGCATAGGCTTCTAAAATGCCGAAGAATACTTTGACTACTTGATTGTCTATACAACTGTATCCCTATCCATGGACTCATGGGCAGCGCCATGCATAGTTCAGGGGGTTCAAATGAACCCCCTGAGATAATTTTTTTTTGGTTATTTTACCCATCTAAAATAAAAATTTGAACACTTTAACCCTAAATTTTTTAAAACCCACTTGAAATAAGTTTAATTACGATTCTCTTAATAATGTTTTGATCTTTTTAAACAAAAAAAAAAAAAAAAAAAAAAAAAAACGCCTAACAATAAACCAATTTTCTCTAAAATTTGGGAGAAATAGTAAGCCCAACAACAAAAGTAATTTTTTTAATTATCTTAAATCTTTTTTAAAAAAAAAAAAACATTTAGATCTTAACAAATTTGAAATAAACTAATAGAAAATACATAGTTTACCTTGTATATTTACATTGTTTCTAAACAAATGTGTACAATATTGTATATTTTTTGCAAATGTGTATAGTATCATTATCTATAATGTAAATCTTACATTGATTCTAAACAAACATGTATAGTATAATTGTCTGCAATGTAAATCTTGCATTGATAGTACAATGTGAACATATAGTTGTCCTAAACTAATAAATAAAAGTATTTTAAGTATTAATAATTAAAATTTACTTAAGATAATTAACATGTTCATTATATCAAGAAAAAATATGTCAATTGAACTTGTAATTTATTTTTTATTCTACTACTAGTATGTACTATAGACAAATTTGTAATAAGGAAATCATGTAAACCGTAAGATTCATATTTTACTTAAAGATTTTACTAATGTGTGCCCTAATTTCCATTTTTGGAAAAAAATTTCTCAAGAATTGAAAAAGTAATGACAGTTTTTTCAATTTCCAAGAAAATGTTTCCAAAAATAGAAAGTTTAAAGTGTGCCCTAAGGGCACACATTAACCGGACCCTTTTCCATGCCTGTCATATGTCTTGATTTGCTGGAGATGATGTGACAGATTTCTTTATGCAATCTACAATACCCTCACAATCTGCTTCATGGAGGACATTTTGAGAGTCATCTTCAGAGGCATCCTCTGGTTACGAATGTGGAAACCGAAGGTTCCCATGAGTCTGACAGGCTCTCATCGTCTTACAATGTTCAGTTTCATCATCTCTAATGTTCAAAAACACGTCGTACAATTAATTCTCTGAAGAAAATGAATGAAAATTAATAGAAGCAAAATAAATCTTTTGACTGGTATTCTTTTTCCTCTTCTTTCTTGTAGTTAATTTTGTTAGGAAAAATAAGAAGAAAGGATTTGTGAGCTTAGGTAAGATCGGTTCATGATTATGGGATCCTTTTCTATCAGAGTAGAAAGATTGCTGCACAAAATGTACTTCTAAGTAATTTCTCAATAAACAAAAAAGGAAAGAGGGAGATATATTGAGCAAATAGAACTTCAATGAATTTATAAAAAAAAAAGGTTGGCCTTCCATCATGGTCTGCCTAATCAATTGGCACAGGGGTATAACTGGAACCAAGGGTACATAAATGAAAGCACTAATACTTTCAAAAAGTCAGCGAAGCAATGAAATTTGAGCTACTCATTTCGTGGTACCGAAAGACATAGTGGAGCAGGTAAATGAGTCATATTGAAAAACATCAAAGCTAATGACATTACGTATTTTAGCCCTTCGAGAATTGGGAGTTCTTGCCGTTTGAAATTCATCTGCATAGAATATTGAGGAAATGTCACTTATAACCTAGGTAGTATCTTAGAAGATGGAAAAAAAGCTTGTAAGATGAAAACTTACCAAACAAGAATAAGTCGCCTCCAGTGTAGTATTTTACAGCAACTTCAGGTGCAGGTGAATTTTTCAACTCTTCTACAAAGAAACAACAAGAACAGACACCATAAGAATGATTGAGTCACATTTAGAAGTACGAGTTACTGTCATTCTAATAGGACCCAGTGGCTTCTTGAGTAGTCTTAGTGCGAGACCTGGAGAACTCAAGGAATCCTGAGTTAAATGGGGGCTGAGTGGTAGTACAAGGTGATTAGGCATCACACAACATATGGTCTGTATGTACCAAAACAAATATAATCTTTTTTTTTTTTTTGGAGAAACCAGACAGAACTTTATAAAAGAGCTATCCAGAGTAAACACTAGTGAAAAGTATAAAAAAATCAACATTTCAGATGAATAATAACATGTAGTGACCCTGTAGAAAAGTAGAAATTGAAAAAAATAAAGTTGAAAATTACAAGACAAATTCACTTCCTAGCTAGGAACAATCCATAACAGTGACTACCAGCAGAATTTAAGTTTATCTTGTTGCGCCTATCCTCATAGGTATTTTTGTTAACATTGTTTTAGAATTTTTTGTATCAATATTTTTTTTTTTTCCCTTAAGTTGCAAAATTTAACTTTTAATATAGCTCTTATTTTAAATTAAAAATCAATTAAATTTAAAATTGATTTCCTTGTAGGTTATTTAATGGTAAAGGTTAACAATTAGTGAATTATTTATTTTGAGTGTTCTTAAAACTGAATAAAAATGGTGGGAATTTTGGACATAGACAAAATACTTCAAAAGGCTTTGATAAGAAGGTTTTATTTATATAGGTGGTTCAGTTCAATTCATAATTAGTAGGAGTGTGAAATAATTGCAATAAGGATTTTGGAGCACTAGGTTTTTTTTTTTTTTTTTTTTTTTTTTTAAGCATTTGATGAACAATATCAAGAGTATTCGTGTAATTTGGTATTTTGAGTATATAAATATTGAAGAATAAGGTGAAGGTTTTTAATACTTGAGGTCATATTTAAAGGTGCTTTTGTTTGCAAATACATTTAGATAACTGAGTAAACAACTTAGTTATTATTGTTATGAATAATTTGTTTTAATAAGCTGGGTGAATTAAAAATCTTTTTTGTTTCTTGTGAATTAAACAATTTTCAATTCTTAAAAATATCGAAACAAATTTCTTTTTGTTCTGGTCATTGTTTGAAATTTTTTAATCACGGTTTATTGAAAAAAAAAAGAAGAACAAGAAGAAGAAGAAGAAGAAGAAGAAGAAAAGATAGGATAAAATAGATTATGTGTAAATTACCGAATAAAATCAAATATTCATGTAAAAATTTCAATAAATTTTCATCTGTATATTTGAAGAAAAACTAACATGATTGTGTTCATTTTTGTGTTTATGTTTATGTATGAGGATTTTATTTAAAAATTGTAGTTTTAGAACACATTATTCTTTATTTTTTAAACTCCCTTTAAGATTTTTGAACTTGTATCCAAATAATAAATTATATGTTTGTAGACACCCCATTTTGGGGTCGAACACTAAATCAAAGACAAAATTGTAATTTCAAGTCACTCAAGGGCAAGAATATCATCTGTACCATTGAATGACCACAAATTTCATTTTAAGTCATATAGATCACCAATGCCATGATGGATGAACTAGATGATTTAGATGAGAGACAAATTGTTGTTTTAAATGCTTTTAATTTTTCAAAGGTAAAAGGTGACTAGAGCTTATGATTAATGGATAAAAAAAAGTCTTTTGCTATAGGAGACTTGGTTTGAAAAGTCATTCTTCCATTAGGAAATAAGGATTCTTATTTAGGAAAATAAAAAAATGTCACCTGAAAGATCATTGGACATAGGTGACATGGTCCTCCAAGTGCATTGTATAATTTCTCCCAAAGTGGGAAGGACCATTTTTCATAAGTGAGGTTTATGATAGAATTGAATACAAACTAATGGATATTAATGATAATGAATATGCTAGATCTATCGATGGAAAATTCTTAAAATTATACAAGTCAAGTATGAATGAGTTGGCCTACAAGCACTAAAGACATTAAGACAGTCATCAAAACATGACTAAGAGGAAAATGGCTTGGATTAGTTGGGAAAAACTTTGTGAACAAACGCATCTGGTGGTATGAGTTTTCGACAATCAAAGCAATTCAATTTGGCACTCGTTGCAAAACAAGGGTAGAGGCTCCAAACAAAACTGGATTTTATGGTCTTTCAGGTTTTCAAGGCTAGATATTTCCCAAAATGTGAGTTCATTCAAGCTTCTCTACGAAACAACCCATCGTATGCTTGGTGAAGTATAATGGCGGCTCAAAATCTAGTGCAACATGGGCTGCAATGGAATGTAGGAAATTGAGAATCTATAAGGATATGGGGGGGGGGGGGGGGGGGGGCAAATGGATGCCTACATCCTCTACACATAAGGTAGTGACCCCTAGGCAATTTCTGCACCTCGAAACACAAGTAAATGAGTTGCTTTTCGTCAAGGAAGCTAGTTGGGAAAATGAGGTTATTGATGTTGTTTTCCTTCCCTATAAGGCAAAATTATCAAGAGTATTCCGCTAAGTCTTCACCTTCTAGAGGACAAGTTAATTTGGTCTGAAAATAGTGAATGGCTTATTCTATGTTTGCAGTGCTTATAGGGTGGCCATGGAACTCTCTCGGACTCTATATTCTAGGAATAGTTTAGATAGTAGTTAACTTTGATGGTATTGGAAAAGTGTAAAGAGCATGTTGTGATATCCTTCCTACAAAGGATAATCTGTTGCGCAGACATGTCGTGCAAGACAGTTGTTGCGATAAGTTTAGTTTAAAAAGGTTATGAAAGTTCAATCCCTAATAATGTCACACTTTGTGTGGAGAGTATGTCGCAATATCCTTACTATTAAGGATATTGTGTAAACATGTCTTGCAAGAGAGTTGCTATGAGGAGTTTAGTTTGAAATCTTGAGACATTAGGCCACTTTTTCTGGGGCTCTTAGTGAGCTAGGAAGGTGTGAAAGTGTTCTAACCTTACATTTCACTTCGGAACAGTCTAGATCTGAACCTTCATGGACATGTTGTGGTATTTGATAATGGCTGATTCCTATGTAAAGGATAAAATGGTCAGGTTTGTCACTATTGTGTGGGTAATGTGGTTCAATCCAATGAAATTTGACATGGAGGCAGTAAGATGAACGGCGTGGCTATAATATAGAAGGCAACTTAGTATTTGGAAGAGTATATGGCTGCAAAATGTGTCTCCCCGCAACCTCTTGTGGTGCGTGTAGTTAGTTGGGCCCCTCTACCAACAATGATGTATAAAATCAACGTTGATGGGGCTGTTTTCTCTACCCAAAAAGCAATCGGTGTGGGGGTCTTGATCCATGATGACAGTGGCCAAGTGATAGCAGCTTTAAGTTAGAAAATTTCTGCAATCACATATGAAGTTTATGTTTTCTAAACAGTTCTTGTTATGTTTATGTGTATGTTTATGATTATGAAGTTCTTGTCTCATTATTGTTTTCCAATCACATAGTTATTTATTTTCAACATATATATCACTCTAAGATTTTTCAAATATATAATAAAAATAAACTATATACTAGGGTAATTCAACTATCTTAATTTTATTTTCGGATAATCTTGCACAGCAATTCACAAGGACTAGTGCTAGCCTCTTTAGTGCTGCAACTTCCTTAGGAGTATAATGCAGTGAAAATTGAGTCTATGGCAGCAACCCGAGCAATGGAATTTGGCTTGGAAGTTGGTATAGATTGGGCTATTGTAGAAGGAGACTCAGAGATTGTGGTGAAGGCCTTGTTGAAGGGAGATGTTGATTTGACGGCCTATGGTTTGTTGATTAAGGATGCAGGTTCTTTTGCTCAATTTTATTTAAAATTGATGTACTCTCATACTGAGAGAGATGGTAACAAGGTAGCTCATAGGTTAGAGAGATTAGTAGTCAACATTCAAAATTGTGCTGTGTAGATGGAGGATGTTCCACCACAAATCTTACCTTTAATTCAGGTTGATATAGCCATTTTGAGTTAATAAAGTTTCATGGTCTTTCCCCTAAAATATATATATTTATTTATTTATTTATGCCTTACATTCAAAGTTTTCAAGTTAAAACAAATTCTTATAAATTTTTTTAAAACAAATTCAATACATGAAGATAATTCAACTTTATCTTGTTGCGTATATCTCATTTGTATTTCTATTAACAATGTTTTAGAATTTTTCGTATCAATACATTTTTCAAATTTTTTTTCTTAAGTTCCAAAATTTAATTTTTAATATAGTTTGTAGGGAGGTTAGGCCTAGGAGTTCATTATCTGTTTATATATTGGGCTCGTGGCCTAAACCGAGGACGAGAGAATGTTCGAGGAGGATAAATCTTTGTTAGAAGAGACTATGTTAGTAAATAAAGGAGTTAATTTTGGTCATAATGGCTTAAGAGGGTGGGTTGAGGATAAATGCATCCTCAGCTAGCCAAAGCCGAGGCCCGAATAGGTGGGTTGCCGTCCAGGGGGATGTTCCAGGAAGTTCTGCTGGCATGGATAAGCATTGCAAAAACAAAGTACAGACGAGAGTCTTAAAAAATCTAAGGAGAAAGCTATTGCTACCGCATTAATTGCTCTGCAACTAACTCTCTGGCCACATTAATGTGAAAGTGATACCTGAACAGTAGATACCAGCCTTACAGCTACTACAGAAGACTTATGGAAGGTGCTGATGGGACATGTATCAATGCCAGCCACCTGGCATGCACGTGGAGGACGAAGATGAAAGGAGAAGAGAGTATAAAAGAAAGAGGAGGCAATGGGAGAAGGGGATCCTCAGGTCGAGAAATCTAGAAAGAAACACTATAGCAACCGAGAACTAAACTTGTAATCAAACTTAAGAACAATATATAAGAACGGATATCCTCGGACTTTGTTGAGGACGTTTATCTTCATCATAAATCTGTCTATTTTCATTCCCTTGTCATTTGAATCTGCTTTGGTGTTGGTCTGATTCATTAAAGCCCAGTTTTCCAACCCACTCTCTATAAATTCATTGTTCTGGTATTTTTGGGCCTAAGTCCATCCACCTCGCTGGGCTAAAAACTCAAATTTGGTCCTTACATAGTTCTTATATGAAATTAAAAATCTATTAAATTTAAAATTTATTTCATAGTAAGTTGTTTAATAGTAAAGTTTAACAATTAGTAATTTATTTATTTTGAGTGTTCTTAAAACCGAATAAAAATGGTGTGGATTTTGGACACAAAAGAGATACTTGAAAAAGCTTTCATGAGTGTGTTTGTTTACATAGGTGGTCTAGTTCATTTCATAGTTAGTAGGAGTAAGAAATAATGGTTGTCGGAACTTTAGAGCACTAGTTTTTTTTTTTTTTTTTTTTTTAAAGCATTTGAACAACAAAATCAAGGAGTATTTGTACATGATTACATGTAATTTGGTATTTTGAGTATACATAAATATTGAAGAATAGGGTGAAGATTTTTAATACTTAAGGACATATTTAAAGGTGCTTTTGTTTGTGAATACATTTGGATAACTGAATAAACAATTTAGTTATTATTATTATTATAAATCATTTATGTTAATAAGTAGTTGGGTGAATTAAAATAATTGTTTGGTTCTTGTGAATTAAACAAATTTCAATTCTTAACAATATCAAAACAAATTTCGTTGTGTTCTAATCCTTGTTTGAACATTTGTTAATCACAATTTTTTTGAAAAAAATATAAGATAGGATAACATAAATTATTTGTAAATTACATAATAAATATTTAGAACATGTAGGGAAATGGATATATAAGGCCTAATAAACTTCAACCCAAATAGTAGATATAAGCCCACTACTAACTAACCCACTTTGAGAATAAGCCTCTCCAAGAGAATGAAGCCTCGAATCACAAACCAGGCATAGCGCCATCCTAGATCCAAATGCCAAGGACCCCATCTGAGGTGTAACCGAGCCTTTGAGGCAAAATTCTAGAAGGCTTGAGGTTCTCCGAGGAAGCTTTTTGAAGCTTCCTGATGATTTTACAGTAACCTCCGTATTAAAGAAGGTCACTAGCCTGGCACCAATGCATTTAATGCAAAATGACAATACTGTACAGTAAAAGAAGCCCCAAAAGTCTCCTTTTATGATGAAAATGTGAGGAAAGAAGAGCCCAATGGGACAAAAAGTTATCCAAGTGGCCACCTAGAGAAGAAGATAGAGCTAATATAAGGAAGGATAAGGGCAAAAAGAAAGGGAGACACAGGAGACATAGAAGACACAAGAGATAGGGTGAATTTTCCAGAAGATAAGAGTAGCTTTATTATTGAGAGAAACCTTTGTAACACAATCCATGATATGGAATGATAAGGATTGAGTTCTACATGATTTTTATGTAGTTGTTTCTTGTCCTCATTCAAATCTCCCATTGTGGATTAATATTAGCCATAATATAAATTAGTTGTGATCCTAACCTTACGCAATTACCACCACATCATAGCTGAGTGTTTCAGGACAAATAGAACACACGATTATTTATTGGGATAAAACCCTTTTTCGTCCCTACATTTTCACACGATTCCCACTTTGGTCCCTAACTTTTTTTTCCACTGATTTTAGTCCTTATCCTGGAAAACGCGTCTCGTTTTAGTCCCTGATGTTACATCAGAGACGGAAATTGCACAGTTGGCAAACGGAAAAAATTAAAAATATTAAATTAATGCCTACTGTGTCCACGTGGCTTTCCACGTCAGCCTCTAAATTAAAAAAAATTAATTTATTAATTTTAACTAAATAAAAAAAATTTAAAATAGAAATAAAAACCAAACCCAGCAAGAACAACAAATTTAAAACCTAGCAAGAACAAGATCAACAAAACACAAATCCAGCAAATTTAAAACCCAAAAAAATTAAATTCAAACCCATATTTCAAACCCCCACACCACAAAACACTCCGGAATCCACCATACCCACGACTACATCACACCCACACTGACATCAGAAGATCGGAAGCGTGTTCGTTTACCTGTCGTTGCAATTCAAGGACTTCCAATCGATTTTGAGCCGGAAGACCGGAACATCGCCACACTAGTTCTCGGTCTACCTTGACGCCGGTACAGGCAGAGTGGGAGGAGACAACGCGAGTCACCACCAGCGAAGACTGGTTCTTCCTTATGGTCTTGAAGCGATCGCGAGAACAACAGCGAGGACTGGTTCTTCCTCGTGTTCTTGAAGCGATATGGCGCGAGAGGCGGCGAAGAACGCAAAGCCGGAGAGAGCGGCGAAGAACACAGAGCCGGAGAGAGCTTCACGAAGACGAAGACGAAGAACAAGAACAAGAACAAGAACAAGAACAACAACGCTACGATTCTTCTTCTTCGATGAGTTTCATACAGAGAATGAGCAAGAAACCCAAACCCACCAAACTACAAAACGATTTCCATGACCAAAGATCCAAAACCCAAGACTCACGATCTCCACCATGAAAGCACCTCCATGCAAACCCACATCCCAAGCAAACACGAGCAAGAAGAAAGCAGCGTCGGCTAAGAGAGGAGATGGTTTTGTTGTCAGGTGAGGTTGATTTCATTTGGGTTTGATAGTTTTGAATCTGAGGTTGGAGGTGGTTTGGTTTCAACTCTAAGGTTTGGATCTGAGGTTTGTGTTTGGCTTCTCAGAAAGTATAAGAAAATTTGGGTTTTGAGTTTTGAGTTTGGGGGCCGAAAATCTGGATTTGATTTTTGTGTTTTATGTTTTGGTGGTGTGGGGGTTTGAATTTAATTTTTTGGGTTTTAAATTTGCTGGGTTTGTGTTTTGTTGATCTTGTTTTTGCTGAGTTTTAAATTTGTTGTTCTTGCTGGGTTTGGTTTTTATTTATGTTTTTAATTTTTTTATTTAGTTAGAATTAATAAATTAATTTTTTTTTTAAATTTAGAGGCTGACGTGGAAAGCCACGTGGACATAAGGTGTATTATTTTAATATTTTTAATTTTTTCCGTTTGTCAGCTATACAATTTCCATCTCTGATGTAACGTCAGAGACTAAAACGAGACACGCTTTTCAGGATAGGGAGTAAAAGTGGTGAAAAAAAAAAGTTAGGAACCAAAGTGAGAATCGTGTGAAAATGTAGGGACGAAAAAGGGTTTTATCCCTTATTTATTTTCTACATCCCCTTTAAGATTTTTGAAATTGCATACTAATAATAAACTATATGTTTGTAGACACGCCATTTTGGGGTCGAACACTTAGTCAATGATAAAGTTGTAATTTCAAGTCACTCAATGGCAAGAATATCATTTGGACCATTGAATGACCAAAAATTCCGTTTTAAGTCACAAAGATCACTATAGTGCCATGATGAACCTTTAAATTTACTTACTGGCCCCTCCTAAGAGTTTGGGAAAATTTTTCTCTAAATTTATTTTCAGCTTTCTCAAATTTGAAAATTGATTAAAAAAAAGTAACCCAAAAAAAATTTTGATACAAAGAATTGATAAAAAAAATTTAGCATATGAATAACATCTAGTAATGTTTTACCAAATTATGGCCATAAGAGACAAATTGAAAATTCCACCAGGCTTGGCATCCCTAAACTTGTAAGTTTTTTTTTTTTTTTTTTTTTTTTTTTTTTTTTTTTTTTTTTTTTTTTTTTTTTTTTTTTTTTTTTTGAGAAGGACTAAACTTATAGTTGAGGTGGATGTCTTGATGGTATTCACTTTGACATGGATAGCTCTCGAACTATCAATTATTCTTACATTTTACGTGTTATCATCTCTAATTATAGATAACTGATGAATAAATTCAACACAAGTAACCTAGTACATTCTCTCATGGAAAGCAACAATTGTAAGGAGACTTACTAGCCAAGAAAGGATTGCAGGTATCTGGTAACAATTCAACACGTGTAACCTAGAATATTCTCTCAGGGAAGGTAACAATTTTATGGACTTACTGGCCAAGAAATGATGTATTTTGGCCAGTGGCGTAGTTAGGATCTGACTTGAGGAGGGTACAAACACATGTACGCACGTGCAATCAAATATATTCATATAATATTTGAAATCCATTTGAAAAATAACATATTCATTATATTATATTTATTTATTAGGGATTTATTTACATGAATAATCCTTTTGAAATTTTAATTATAAAAATGTTAAAATTCTACTTATAGATGGAAAGGTTTTTAGTTGTTTTATAGATGTGCATAAAGTAAAAATTACAAAAATTTCTATTATTTTTGTAAAGCTATATGTTCTAGGTCTATTTATTTTAGCTTAACATGCCAACTTATTTTTCATCTTTACAAATGTATAATTTTTGTAAAGGCTCATTTTTTCTAAATACACCTATACTTTTACACAATTTATTTTTTTATACAAAATATAGCTCAATGAAAATAACCTGTAATAATGAAAAGCCCTACCTACATCAGGAGGGTTTTGGTTTAGGTTTAGGTTTAGGTTTAAAAAAACATCCTAGTTATTAAAAATTTATTTATATAATACAAGAAATTCATTTAAAAAGTCACCAAAGAAAAAGAGGAGAAAAATCAAACAATATTAGATTATAAGTCAGCTATGTGTCAAGGTATTTGTTTGCTTTGTTTTGTATTTTTTAGTAGAATTGGGCTATGTTAATATAGGATGGGCTATATTTTGAGATGGCATTAGTGGGCTATACTCCCAATCCTCCCATGAAATGAGAGTAGCTGGTTGTATTGTATAAAGTTTTATAACCTTTTCTTAAAAATAGTTCTATCTTTTTACCTCAAATGCGTCTTGGCCTAGTAATAAGTAAAATATTAATAGCTTTTTCCCTTGGCTCCGCCATTGATTTTGGGTAACCCTCTTTTTTTTTTTTTTTTTTTTTTTTTTTAAGTGTACAGAAAGCTTGACTTTTTTTTTTTTTGGGTTGTGAGCCAACTAATAACCATTCAGAAGGCTTAGTTATCGTTTCAAATGCATACAATATTACACTCACAATAGGTGGGCTTTATCCAACTGTGAGATTAGAGTCTATGCATCCAAAGTAATGATTGACACTTCCAGGTATTTTCAAAATAAATATCCGGTATTCAATATCAAATTATTAAATAATAAAATCAAATACTTTTTTTCAATGCAAGACTGTGGTATACCTCATACTATTTTGCATTTATGGCTATTCTATTTAATGCACCCATTAATAATTAATATTAATAATAAAAAGGCTAAATTTTGTGGTACTGATTGACAGATAAAAGAACCACAGCCGCATATATGAAAAATTATGCGCAATCATAAAGGTTAACTCTGATTTTTAAGGGACACTTTTTAAAAGGGTACTGATGCAACGTGTTCTTAATTAATTAATTTATTTTATGTGAACATGTTCCAAATTTAGTTTCGCTTTGAAGCTCAAATATGACAGAAAATTGGCCTTCTCACGAGATTTTATTTAGTTGGTTAGTTCAAAGTTCAGAACACACTTTTTGCAGCAAAATGCAGCGATGAATGCTTACCACCTGAACAAGGAAAATAATCAGCTTGTTATTGTTTCAATGTAAAATTAAACAAGGATTTATAACTTGATGTAATGGTTACATCCCTCTTATATAAAGGTGAACCCCATAAGCGTAAAACTCTCTTTGTAGTTCTTTTGTTCTGAGTTAATACATCTAGCCAAAAAAAAAAAAAATGTCGGTTTAATTTTACATTGATAAGCTTCCTCATCAGGCTGTGTCATCTAGGAAGCATTCTTGGAGTGGAGATGAATTTATGAGAGGAAGCAAAAGAGATGTGTCACAGATTATGATGAACCATAGCATGAATTTCTTCCTCAGCTCTATATAACGTGGGTAAAATATAAAAATAAAAGTAGAACAACCTTTCATTGAAGAGCCAAGACATCTATTAGATCTCTATTGATTGTCTATACGATTGTATCCCTATCCATGGATTGTAAGCTAATTTTCCATGCCTGTCATATTTCTTGATTTGCTGGAGGTGATGTGACAGATTTCTTTATGCAATCTACAATACCTTCACAATTGGCTTCATGAAGGACATTTTGAGAGTCATCTTCAGAGGCATCCTCTGGATATGAATGAGGAGACCGAAGGTTCCCACGAGTCTGACAGGCTTTCATCGTCTTACAATGTTCAGCTTCATCATCTCTAATGTTCAAAAACACGTCGTACAAATTCTCTGAAGAAAAGGAATGAAAATTAACAGAAGCAAAATAAATCTTTTGACTGGTATTCTTTTTCCTAGGTAAGATCGGTTTATGATCATGGGATCCTTTTGTATTAGATTAGAAGGGTTGTTGCACAAAATGTACTTCTAAGTAATTGCTCCATAAACAAAAAAGGAAAGAGGGGAATATATTGAGCAAATAGAACTTCAATAAATTTAAAAAATAAAAAATAAAATGGTTGGCCTTCCATCATGGTCTGCCTAACAAGCCAATCTTTTTTCCAAGAGAAGCAACCCACCCGCTGGAATGCAAAGCTGTCTCTACTCAATTGGCACAGGGGTATAACTGGAACCAAGGGTACATAAATGAAAGCACTAATACTATCAAAAAGTCAGCAAAGCAATGAAATTTGAGCTACTCATTTTGTGGTACCAAAAGACATAGTGGAGCAGGTAAATGAGTCATATTGAAAAACATCAAAGCTGATGACATTACCTATTTTAGGCCTTCGAGAATTGGGAGTTCTTGCCGTTTGAAATTCATCTGCATAGAATACGGAGGAAATGTCATAACCTAGGTAGTATCTTAGAAGATGGAACAAAAGCTTGTAAGATGAAAACTTACCAAACAAGTAGAAGTCACCTCCAGTGTAGTATTTTACAGCAACCTCAGGTGCAGGTAATTTTTTCAACTCCTCTACAAAGAAACAAAAAGAACAGACACCATAAGAATGATTGAGTCACATTTAGAAGTACAAGTTACTGTCATTCTAATAGGCCCCAGCGGCTTCTTTAGTCTTAGTGCGAGACCTGGAGAACTCAAGGAATCCTGAGTCAAATGGGGGCTGAGTGGTAGTACAAGGTGATTAGGCATCACACAACATATGGTCTGTATGTACCAAAACAAATATAATCTGATGCTATTGAAATTGACTTTTGAATCTATAATAGTTATGTGTGAGCGTGCAACCAAGCAAGATTAATATTTATTAACATTAAAACTCTCAACACACCTCCTTGGGCCTTGATAAATTTGTCGTAAGTTTCAAATGCATGGCCCTCTACACATTCAGAAAAGTGATCTGCACTAGTGACAAGTATACAAAAATCAGCATTTCAGATGAATAATAACATGCAGTGACCCTGTAGAAAAGTAGAAATTGAAAAATAAAGTTTTTTTTTTTTTTTTTCTTATTTATTAGTAAAAAATAAAGTTGAAAATTACAAGACAAATTCATTTCCTAGGAACAATACATAACAGTGACTACCAACAGAATTTAAGTTTTTATGAGCTCCAAGAGATAGCAGTATAATATTTAGAGTCATTTTGCTTGCTTTCAAGTTGAATTGAAAAATCAATTTATGGTCTCAGTTTGGTTGAAAATTGAAATACAACAAGAAGTCTTATAACCATTCAGAAAAGCGAAACCAGCAGGATTCTGGGAATAAAGAAGGTGCAAAATTATTATACAGTAAAACCAAGATGCGAGTACTTACATGCCATTCTAGGGCTTATAACATACATTAAGACTGTCATAATGTAGTAAGCGATTGCAATATGTTGAGCAAGAAACCGATCAATCCACCAAGCATTTCCCCCCAACTCCTGCAATCAGAAGTATGTAACCTTAAATATCAAGCAAATTACTTTCATATCTTTTAGGTGACTATATCTGCAAAATGGTTGGTCCAGTGGAAAAAAATGAAGCTACAAGAATTCTACAAGAAAATCTTTATTTTGTGTGTGTGTGTGTGTGTGTGTGTGTGCATGTTCATAGAAGAGCAGTGTCAAGCTAACCTGCAGTCCCCACCCCCTGCAGGGTGGGGAGCTGAGAGCCTCCATCACTTCTGATAAACATTCTTCACAATTGGTTAAGTTTTCTCATCAGTCTTTAGGTCATAAATTTAAAGTTTCTTAATCTTTCAGTTTTGGAAAGTTTAATGAACCATATCATAAATGAGAGCAAGATATGGTATTTTCAGGGAAAACTAAACAGAATCTAAATAATGGTGGAACCTTTTTACAGACTTTTCTTACTGAAGAACAAATATGGTGCTATATCAATTATAACAATGAGAAAGGAATTTTGAAGAAAGAATATTACTTCCATAATGAGCAAGTGATGCATCTCATTCCAACTCTCGGCAAAATGCACTTTTATGTAATCTGCTCTTCTCCACCAACCAAAACTCTCATACATGTGTAGAACAGACATAAAGGCTGCCATTGAAATATTTAGTCACAAAACAGAATTCAGAGATAGGATTCAAAGTGGTCTACAGTGTTCAAATATAGGTGCATAAGAAAGTATTTTTTTAGTAACTTACTGAAAACAAAGATTAAATCAACAAGTTCTGATGAAATTTTCTATGTTCCCATAAATGGATACAATGCATAATTGCTGCACGTTTGTGCGTGTGTAATAAGTTGAACGTACCTTTCATTGGAGCCTTCTTATTCACAAACTGATAATATATATGCCAAATGTATCATGTTTCTAGAGCATGATCAAGTTATAAAAGATGTACACAAGAATAGTTAACTTTTCTCCTAATGACAAGAATAGTTAACTTTGCCAAGCTCAGAAGGTATCTACAACATTTGTTCTTACAAATTTAAGAATGTTCATTCAAGCTCGTAAAACAGTTTCTAGCACTGGCTACAAAATCCCCAATTAAGGATTCAACAAGACAGAGAGTAGAAAACACTTTAACACTCACCAAAATAAGGAACTCTTGCAATAGTTTCCAGTACAAAGAACCTTGGATATTCTCGATCATGGTACAAGGTATCGAGTATCTTTATCACTGAGTCCTGGAATGATTGATAGAGTTAAATTATTATCAAAGGGTATGAACTTCTGCTATAGACACAGGCTCCTTAGCTGCTGAAGAGTTCTTGTGCAGCATAAAAAGCACAAAATAGTAATTACGAGAACTCCTCAGTTCTCCTGTGTCTTAATATAGAGTCATGGTAGGGGCAGCACTGATATAATAGAAACAAATTATGGGATTAAGGGTATCAACAACAGAGTTTTATCAGATTAAAATGAGACTAACATCGTAAATTTAAATATCTAAGATTCATCTCTATAAACATGAATAATTTATTGCTTGCCATATATAAAAATGTGTTAAGCAGCTCTAGTTTGAAACTAATACCATGTAGATGGGGGAAAAAAAAAAGACTCTTTGCATTTTTTTTTACCATAATATACACTGAAACACATTGATAATCTGAATTCAACTAATGAATCCAGTTTTAATGTGGTCCATTACAAAGAATGGGTCTGCTAAACATGAAACAATATTTCCTCAATATTAAGTCAATAGTTATCCCAATAATATTCAAGAATCAACCGAATGCTGAACAAAGAAGTAGGCACACACATTTCATAAAAACATAGCAACACGTAATTTCATATCACCATATCAACATTGGATCTACAGTTGGTTTGACAACATGAACAGAGCAAAAGGGAGATAAGCTGTACCGTGAGAAAGATATTCACGGATTGTTCGAACTTGATAGCCCATCTCTCCAATGCATCGGAAGATGAACTCTCTGGTGGTTCGTTATCGCCACCACTTCCTTTCCCTCCATCACCAGGAGAAGTCTTTGCCGGAAATGACTCCTCCACTACCACTTTCTCCTCATTTTCTTTCAAAACAGTTGCTCGGACCCGACATGACTTCCTAGATTGTCACAAACTCAAAGGAAATTAAACCACTCATCAAAATCTCTCCTTCCAACATTTATAACTGTAATAACAACCTAAAATTATCACAGATGATACAAAATTTGATATAAATTTGAACTAAAAAACTCAGTGATTAGACTAAGTTTAAGAACTAAATAGAGGAAAATTATAATAATATTGAACTAAATCAGCAATTGATGAAATTTTAACAATCTCACTCCCAAAACAACGAGTGCTTATATTCCATTCTTACATCTTTCTTAATCTTAACAAACTAAAAGTAACAAACAAGTTTCTAAATAAAAAAATTAAAAAAAAAAAGTAAAACCCATGTTTACAAACTGAAAAAGTTCCTTAATTTGACAGAGAAAAAAAAAAAAAAAAGGACCAAGAATTATTGTGACAAACCTGGAAATTGATGGAGCTTTGGAAAGAGGGTTGTAAAGGAAAGGGATTTGGGAGTAAAAGGAAGCTGAGTTATTGTGTTTGGAATCGTCTCTGTTGACTTTTAACGGCGAGGCTGAGGTTGTAAACGCCGTAGAAGACAACGTCGTTGTGATCATTTTGTTGTTGTTGATATTGTGTTTTGCAGAGGAATGAAGGAAGGAGAAGAAAAATGAGATTGAAATATGAGGAAAAAGTGTCAAATATCAAAACGCCAAGACGACGAAGATGAGCGGGGATTTTTTTACTTCTTCTTTGTTTTTCTAGAAGAGATTGTCGTTTTGTGAGTTTGGTAATTGGTAATGAGGGCGACTTTTGTTGGGGGGCTTGGGAGTTGGGGGCACATTCCTCGTTACTGCTTGCTGTACTGGAGAGACAATTCAAAGAGCCCAACTGGTTGTCGTTTTGGGGCATTACTACGTGGCCTGAATTTGCGCGGCACAAATTATTGGCACTTAGCAATATGTCGGCACTTTAACATTTTTACAACAAATTTTATAATATAAATTATTGTTGTTAGATAAAAATAGGATAAATATTATTTTAGCCTCTAAACTTTAACAAAAACTTATTTTTCATTCCTAAATGATATTGTTTAATAACTAAAAAAAATTTACAAAATGATATGATTGGTTAGTTTCATATCAATAACGTAAAAAACGAATTCCTAATTATTTTTTAATAATACTAAAGTTAGTACAATTTTTTTTTTTTTTAAAGGAAGTTAGTACAAATTTTATTACATATAATTCTTACAAATATAAATAATATCTTGTTACACTCCCTTGGAGCTACATCAAAGTAGCATTTTGGTTCAATCTGGTCCTTTCGGTCTTGCTTAGTCAACTTGGTCCGGTTAGGTCCATTCAATCCAATTTAGTCCACTTCTGTCCATTCATTCCACTCTTTAGTCCACTTCGGTCTAATTCATTCCATTTCGATCCATTCCTTCCACCTCGGTCCATTCAGTCTAATACAATCTATTTGGTCGACTTTGGTCCAATTTAGTCTATTTGGTAATATTAATCCACATCGGTCCACTTTGGTTCATTTAGTCCATTTTGGGCTAATGTTTTTGCAGATTGCATTTTTCAGTTTTAAGCTCAATTATTTTTTCTTAATTTTTGGGTTGAAAAATATGAAATTTTATTCTATTTGGGTCATACTCTTTAGTTTAGGGCTAAAAAATAAAACAAAATAGGTATTATAAATTAGAGATTTTTGGCCCTAAAATCATAAATGTAAGGACCAAGTTTGAACTTCTAGCCCAACATGTGGATGGACTTTGGCCCAAAAAGCCCAAACAATGAATTTGTAGAGAATGGGTTAGAAAAACTGGACTTCAGTTGATCTCACAATGAATAGGATAAGTTTGATGATAACAAAAGGAAATTAGACAACAGTAATATGAAGAAAATACGTCCTTGGCGAATTTCGAGGACACTAATTCTGATATATAGTTCTTGAGTTACGTTACAAGTTTGGTTATGGATTACTACAGTGTTTTCTCTCTCAATTTTCCCGATCTCTCTTCTTCTTGTTTTTCTCCCCCTCTTTATACTATCTTTTCTTTTCATAATCCCCTCCACGTGCTTGCTAGACCGTCGGTGTGGATACTTGTCCCATCAATAATACTGATAAGTCTTCATATAGTAGCTGTAAGGCTGAAATGCAATGTTCAGGTATCACCTCCACATTAATGCGGCCAGAGAGTTAGCTGGAGTGCATTTAATGCGGAGGTGGCAGTTTTCTCCTTAGATATTTAGGTCTTTCCCTTGCCTAATGCTTCTACAATGCTCATCAACACCAACTAGATTTTCTAGTGAGGTCACTCTGAGCAATAGACACCTTCTTCTGACCTCGGCAATGGTCGGCCGAGGGTGCCTTTATCCTCGGCCCCTTCGTTTGGGTCCTTTTGATCAGAACTATCCTCTATTTACTAACTCAGTCTTTTCTAACAGAGATGTTTCTTCTTCGGGCAATCTTCCATCCTTGGATTAAGCTTTAAACCAACTGTTGGACTCCTAAGCCCAATATCCCTACAATAAATATTCAAAAAAAATTACCTTAAAATTAAAGTTTCAATAATATATGCATTATACTTATATTTGGAAGAAAAAAGAAAAAAGAAAAAAAAATCTACAATTCTAAACTTATATGATAATTTAAGTTAATGTAACATGTTACATATGTTCTATGGAATGAGAGTGTACATTTCTTATTATTAAATTATGTTTTCCTCACACACACACACACACAAATTACAATATATGTTCCATTACATAAAAATATAAAATACTTTTAAATAATACATGCACTATTTAACTTACAAATTTTATATTATATTCTTACAAAATAATTATATTACATTTTTTCACGCATTCGGTAGATTTACAACTAGTAAAAAAAAGAAGCAAGAACTAGAAAGTACTTCAATAACTCCAAGGGATTGGTCTAATGATTTTCAAACCTCATGTAACTATGAGATGTAAAGTTTAAGTTTTTTAACTCACGCCTTCAAAGAAACTTGAAGGGACTATTCCCTATAATTACCTGGTGTGCGACTCAAATGAAATCAGTCAAAATATCCAAATATCGTGCATCAAAGAAACTATAAGACATGTAAGTCCAATTTAGAACTCAGATTGTCATATTTGAGTTACACCCTTTATTTGCAACATGTAGGGGTGTCAAAGAAAAAAAATGGTGGATTTGGGTGGGTTTGGGGTGGGCATAATTAGGTTGGGTATATAAAACTCATTTACCTATTAAAACCCATTTAATTAATTGCTTCTAACCCAAATTCAACCCAACCCAATTATTATGGGTAAACCCCAGCTTACCCAATTACCCAATTATCAAAATTATCAAAATGCCATTAAAGTGAAAATGACCATTTTAAAGCCTTAAAGCTGGAGGATCTGGTGGCGCTGATATAGACTGTCCGATCTGATAATCTGAGCTGTTGGATTTGATCATATCTGAATCTTGAAAGCCGAAGTGAGCAATGGTACGAGAGCCACATCGTGACTAGCCGACATGGAACTCGGAGCCAAGACTCGAATGATGG
The DNA here is from genome assembly GCF_932294415.1 of Quercus robur. Lineage (NCBI taxonomy): Eukaryota > Viridiplantae > Streptophyta > Magnoliopsida > Fagales > Fagaceae > Quercus > Quercus robur. The sequence goes on along the minus strand of NC_065538.1, from coordinate 72,528,366 downwards.
AACTCACCGATTCAAGCGACGAACTCAGTAGAGTTAGGGACGAGTCTAGGCATTTGGCGAAGGAGACTCGCTCCGGTATCAGAACCAGACTCGGCCTCGGAATCGATCTCAATGAGATCCCCTCACCTTCGCTCCACGAAACCCTACCCAATTCATTCGAAGTTGTCCGAAACTTCCACGACAAACCTCCGTTGCCGCTAGGAGGCCCTACGGAACTCCCTAGTGCAGAGAACGACGTCGGCGCCGGCAATATCAACCACGCGCGCTGCTCCTCTGGTGCTTGTGGTGCGTGCGGCAATGGCTGCGAGCGCGGCTTCCACATTGACTACGCCGGAGCGAGAGAGAAAGAGAGAGAAGTGTTAGTGTTTGGAAGCTGAGAAAATGAAGGAAAATGAAACATTGAGCTGTTTTTTTTTTTTTTTTTTTTTTTTTAATGGGAGGGTTGGGTTGAATTTGGATATATTGTTTTTAAATTAAATGGGGCTCAATGGGTTTTTAGTTAAAATCCAATAATCACTGGGTCTAATTGGGTTAATGTCCATTTAACCCAACTAATAATTGAGTGAGTTTGGGTTCAATTAGAGTGGGTAGGTTTGGGTAGGCAAATGGGTTTGGACTTACTTTGCTACCCCTAGCAATATAACAGACCAGTATCTTTTTTTTTTTTTTTTTTTTTGAGAATCCAAACAGACCAGTATCTAAGATGCAAACCTCTAATCAGTTTCAGGCCCCATTTATTTTTACCAATATCACTGCTTGAGCATGATTAAGATATTGGGTCTGTTTGTATAAGCTGTTACGAAACAGCGTTTTGAGTTTGGAATGAACATTTATAAAAAAGCTAACAAGAACTGCTGTTGCAAAATGACGTTTTGCATTTTAAAAAGGCACTTTTAGACTCTCAAATCGCCTAACTAAATGCACCCATCATAGGTAGAGTTGCTTGGCTTCACTGCTCTGTCACAGCTTATTTAACCATTCCAAACCTGTGATTTGGAGGCACCACACGTTCCATGTAACAAATTACATGGTTGACAGATTTGAGCGCAGATTATGGGGACGTTGAAATTTGAGTGGTAGATTTCTGTCACAAACAATTGCTTGTTAAAGGGCTCACATGCTACCTATGACTGTCTTACACCTTTTTTTTGAGAAGCATGACTATCTTACACCTATATATATTGTATCGTGTCCTTCTCAAAAAAAAAAAAATATATATATATATATATATATTTATTGTATCGTGCATTGACCTCCAAACTCGGAGTACATCTCAACTACTACAACAGAAAGTGTCAACACGACCCAGAAATGTCTATCGCTTTATTCGCTTTTACCTGAAATCCGCCACGAATCACAGCCTAATTGGTTCTTTGAATTCAGTCGCTCCAAGTGAGAATGGGGTTTAGTGCTTTTAAACATTTACTGCTTTCACGGGGTTTTTGTTTAGATAGAAACGTAAAAAGACAAGAAGACTAGTATTTCTTTAGTCAAGCATATGATCAAAGTAATTAAGGTTGCTTTTGGAAACATGAATTTGGATTTAGATTTGAATTTAAAATTACTAGATTTAAAATGACTTGATTTTAAATGTGACATGATATGGCTATTGGCAAATTGTGATTTAAAGACGCATATAGTAATATAATTCAAGATGAATATGAGAGAAGAGAGAAATTTGCATTAAAATCTTCTAATATTCTTGGAGTAACTCTATCCTATTAAAGTTTTTAAAATTCTTGTCTAGTGTGTTCGGATGGTAGAACTTGAGCATGTGACTTTGGATTAGTTATTAGAGTGATTAAAATCTAAATATCTTGTTTGGATAGTTTTAAAAGGTCAAGGATTTGGATTTGACAAATCCACTAAGGTTTAAAATAATTAGATTTTTCGTATAAAAAAAAAAATTAGATTTGAAATGATATCTAAAATCAATTGATTTAAAATCAAAACATTTCAAATCTATTCATTTAAAATTTAAATCCAAATCCAAATTCATGTTTCTAAACGCAGCCTTCATTTATTTTGAAATAAATAGGTTAGGCTTGGCCACGCTATCAACATTCATTTATACTAATATTAACTATTACTAATTTGTTTGATACTATTTATTTAAACTATTAAATATGTAAAATTTAGTGTGTTTCTTTTAAAATGAAGAGTTATTCACGAGTTCTAGAGAGGGTGTTTGATATGGTAGTTTGAGAATTATTGTTTAGAGTTTTTTTAAATAAGTGTGGATGAAAAAGTGTGTGTAACGTTGTTTAAAAAAAAAGGTGTGTATAATGTTGTTTAAAAGAAAAAATGTGTAATGTCGTTTAAAATGTGAGTTTTAACGGACTCACCAAACAGGCCCACAATCCAAGAAAACTAGTGTTACACGGAGCGATAGTGATGGCGAAAGTTTCTTTAATAATGGCATAAAAATGTTTTTGTGGCAAAAAATCAGGGAGTCTGGATTCATGGCCTCAGGGAATCCGTGCCACCTTTGGTTATGTCTATTTTGAGAGAGATAGAGACAGAGACAGTTGAAACTTGAAACTTGATGTATTATTTTCTTCATTTCTTTCCTACCTTTCTAGCTCCAACCTTCAAAATCACCACCTCTATATGTATTACTCTCAATTTCTGATCTTGGCTTTGACAAAATTTCCAAAACTATGGAAGATGAAAGAGAAACTTTCTTGTCAAAGAGCCCACAAGTTTCAGGCAACTTAGACAATGAAGGAGCTGAATTGAAGAGCCTTAGATTATGTCTCAAATGGGTGTGTTTAGATCAATCCAATCTCTGGAGGGCTAGTCTTTCATGGTCTATCTTCTTTCTATTAGCCATTGGTGTTCCAATCGGCTCACACTTTGCCCTTTCGTGCTCGAGTTGCGATGAAAACCATAGCCGGCCTTATCGTCTGGTAGTCCAAATTTCCCTTTCTGTATTCGCAATACTCTCATTCTTGTGTCTCTCTACTTGGTCAAATAAACATGGTTTAAGAAAGTTTCTCTTCCTTGATAAGTTAAGTGATGCCAGTGAGAAAGTCCAACATGGATATACAAAACAGCTCCAGGTAAAGCTTTGTTCTTCCTTTCTTTTCTTTCAAATATATTCAATATTTGAGTCTAAATATGCATGCATAGTTTGCTGTCTACATTTTTGTTAAAAGAAAATGACTTTGTAAAAAAATTTCAACCACCCTCATGAATCATAATCATATCAGGCTGTATTGCAAATATTTTTACAGAACTTTGTAGGAAATTCTTGTACAATGTTTTTTATTCATTAAAAAAAAAATGCCTTCCCCTGCTTCTCTATAGAGACAGAATGATCAGAAATTCAGAACCATGAAGTTCCTCCTACTTGGTGGTTCCTATTTGATTGCCAACAAGGCAAAATGGTTTCTTTTTCTATATTAGACTTGAGAAAAAGGAATAAGAAAAAGAAAGCCTTCTGAACCTAATTTCACAAGAACTATGAAAATACTATAAACTATAGAGATCCTTTATTAGATCAGATATTTGATTCTTACTTCTACTTTGGCATCCTAAAGCACCTAATACAGGTATTAGCAATATGATCTGTGAACCATTTCCCCAACCACAAGAGTGAAGACTGAAGAGTATACTTGTGATTTAAGGAAAAAATCTATACTATCACAATTGGCAATACACACAAATTTAATTAATTCAACAACAAAAAGTAGGTATCTTTACCAATTTGAAAAGCAACACAAAAGGTTAAGAAACAGGACATAGCTCTATGTCTTTTCGGATGATTTTAGAAAAAGGGAAGCAAACTTGTGACTCCAAACCCAAGCCACTTGTTTCTCTAATGAAAATAATTACACATAAAGCAAGTAATAATTGAAAAAAATTCAAACATGATTGTAAAATTAAAAAAAATAATTGAATATATTCAAACATGGTTGTTAGTCCCTATTTTTCTAGCTATTCACTATATCAATAATCATATGGAAGTCAATTGGGGCTACTGCTCAGATCACTTCACATGTTACAACTCATGGCAGTTTGATCATGTAAGAGTTATATTAGCCTAAGCTCAACCATGTCCAAGTGTGGGCTTAGGTCAATACGGACTATACAGTACTACTTCTAAGACTCCATACCTATATACATAGACCTCTCTCTATACTGTTTACTTGCTCATCAGTTCCCTTTTTAGTTTTTACACATCAGAATAATTAAAAATGTGACTTTCTTATTCCTGCAGAGGTCAATGAAGCTCCTCTTGATTTTTTTACTCCCCTGTTTTGTTTCTGTTTGTGCCTACAAAATATGGTGGTACGTCTCAGGTGGCACCAAACTTCCATATTATGTTAACATCTACATAAGTGACACAATTTTATGCACATTGGAGCTGTGTTCATGGCTCTACCGAACAGCAATATTCTTCCTTGTGTGCATTCTCTTCCGAGTTAGTTGCTATCTGCAAATACTTAGACTAGAAGACTTTGCTCAAGTTTTTCAGAAAGAAACTGAGGTGGGATCAATCTTAGTGGAACACTTCAAAATTAGAAGAAATCTCCGGATCATCAGCCACCGCTTCCGAGCATTCATTTTTTTGACTTTGGTTTTGGTCACAGCAAGTCAGTTCACTACTCTTCTAGATACAGTCCCATCCAGTGCTAATGTCAATATCTTCAAGGCTGGAGAACTTATAGTAAGCACTGTTTCCTTTACTTCTCCTATTGTAATACAATTTATATAGTTTAAAAGATTGCCTCTAAGGGTGTACTCAGGTGGTGGGTTCATTGGTTTGGGACGTGACGAAAACCCAAAAGTGTTAGATTTAATCCACTTTACTATCAGTCCATGAGGTTTCTGGGGTGCCTCATGGGCAGAGAATAAAATAGTCTAGCCAAAGGGCTTGCCCGACTGGGACACATAATTATGTCAAAAATAAGATATTAATCAAACTAAATTATGTCAGAAATGTACAAGGTGCCTAAATCATAAATTTTTCACCTAATTTCAAGTTTTATAAGATTCCTTGTAAGAAAACAATTTCCCTGTTTATTAATAATTTCAATTTTTTTTTTTTTTTACTTATAATTGTGCAGGTATGCTCTATTAGCCTGGTGACTGGGCTTTTCATATGCTTGCGCAGTGCCACAAAAATTACACACAAAGCGCAGTCCCTTACAAGTCTTGCTGCAAAGTGGCACGCCTGTGCCACAATAAACCCATTCGATAACACAGATGGTGAGACTCCAAGGGCTCGGATTACTTCAAGTCAAGTATTTTCTATGAATCATTATTGGGAATCAGATGATGAAGAGGATGGAGATGATGATTTGGACAATACCAAATTGGTGCCAATTTTTACGCATACAATCTCATTTCAGAAGAGACAAGCTCTAGGTTAGTGGATTTCATTTTCTTCTGAATATGAATTTTTGCCAAACAAATGTCTGACATATAGGATTTCATTTTTTATTTAGTTATTGAAAATCTGTTCATTTAATTTTATTTCGGAAAAAATTGTTTACTTATCAAGTTAGTCTTTCAATAACCCTATCATTATAATGGAGTGCCATATGTCTTTGTCAATGTTTTTAAAGAAATTCTTACGATTAAAAGGATCTTTTCAAATTCTAATACATTATGTCTCGGTTAGAACTTGGAAACACTAAAAACTATAAATTGAGTTACAAAACTCTTGGTAATAGTTCATAGAACTTAAGTTAGTTGATAAGCACTTTTTTTATTTTTTATTTTTCCTCTCCTTCTTTGGCTGAAACATGAAGGATAACAATTTTCCTAAAAGACATCTAAATGTCTAACACATGGTAAACAATATGTAGGACTGATTTTTGGTAATGACAACTAACTAGGTTTTGAGTTTTCAAAAATGACCTAAGATTTTAGAAAAACAAAAACAAGTAAGCACTTTTTGTTTTTGGGATAGATTCAATTGTTACAATGGGGAATGAGGGATCGAATACTTGATATCTCTATTAAAAACACCATGTATCAGTTGAGCTGTAAAACTCTTATGAGAAAAAAACAAATCCAAATAAGGGATGTAATAAACAACAATGTAGCATGATATTTTAGTAATGTTATACTATTTGGTGCTTATGAGTATGACAAAATGACTGCGTTGCAGTGACATATTTGGAGAACAACAAAGCAGGAATAACAGTGTTTGGATTCATGCTGGACAGAACTGGGCTTCGTTCCATTTTTCTGCTTGAACTAGCTCTTTTTCTCTGGCTGCTCAAGAAGACAATCGACGTATCTTAATCCTTTTCTTTCGTTCTTACTTTGTATGTTTTTTGTTTTTTGAAAACACAAGCACCCTCAAAGTTTATGACCCTCAAAGTTTATGTATATAATCTACTTTGGCAGCCAGTAAACTTTTCTGCATATGGTATGGATCCTAACTTTTTATTAATAAAAGTGTTTTCAAGTGTAGACTTTACAATTGGAAAGTGTAGTAGTGAAATTCTACGAGTCACAATTTTCTTTTGTTAATCACCAAAAACCAGGTATTAGACTCAGAACACACAGCATGCACAATAATAATGATATGATGATAATAGTGCAATAGTTTGAAATTTTTATAAACATGAAATGTTGAACTAAAGATCCAAGTAAATTGGGCTCCAAAGAAGAATACACATCAAATGGCCTTCATGAATATGGGTAATGCTTGTGCAAAAATTACCTAGCTAGGTAAAAACTGTCTGATTGCCAATCTTTTCAGACTTGCTGTGGTATTATCCAAACGGTTAAAACAAGAGAGCTCGAACGGGTCTAAGAATTCCAGCTCAGGACAGCCTGACAAGTGGCAACATTGTTATCAGCTACATTGATTGTAGTATTTGACAAAAATTGAAGAAAACTAAAATGATATTAAAATAATATCATTTCTGTTAAAATAATATTTATCGTTACACCCCTAACACAGAAGTCGTTGTAGTATAGTGGTGAGTATTCCCGCCTGTCACGCGGGTGACCCGGGTTCGATCCCCGGCAACGGCGATATTTTGTTTTTCCTTTTTCAAATTTCACTCGTTTAGTATAATATTTGTTTTTGATTCATGCGAATAAATTATGCGATAGTAAATTATTTTGAGCCTTTGACTTTTTAGTCGTTATAGTATAGACTGTATAGTGGGCAACTGTGCTATTTTTTTTTATTTTATCTCCAGACTCCATTTTATATATACATTTTTCAATAAAAGTTTAATAATATAATCTAAATATTATATCACATAGTGCAAACATTTCATAAAATGAAATAAATATTGTGACAGTAGTAGTAGCTAGTTCTTGTTAACCTAGCTTAACTATAAAAGTCTTTTTTTTAATCACAAGAGATTAAGGTATTCTTAAAATAAGAGATGAAGGATTCAACTGCATATACAAACACCTAATTGATATCTTTTGATTTGGTGATAAACAGCAATCATCATAAAAGTATAGAGCAGACACTATATGTTGAAATTCATTGTATTAAAAGTAATGATATTGATATCTTAACTCTAAACCAGTTTGGAGCTATAATAATTTGTTCCTAAATTTTTGGTATTATAAAATCTGGAATTCTCTCTCTAAATAGAAGATCAGAGTTTTATTGAATCAGAAAAATGAATTAATACAAGCAATTGATTCCAATACAGTAAGGCTATTCTATATATACATGTCAAAGACTATGTTAATTGTACAATAGTATTTCATTATATACATGACAACTTAATTATTACAAGCCACGTGTATCATAGTCTCCAAAACTATGTATAAAGATTTCGTGATAGGAAAAGTCTTGTGCCACATAAAGTGGCACAAAAAAAGCCACAACTCGCCCATGTGGCGAGTTATGGTTGTTGGAGGGGTGGTGGTGGTACCCCTCCACCAACTACAACTCGCCACATGGGCGAATTGTGGCTTTTTCTGTGCCACTTTATGTGGCACTAGAAGGACTCCTTCATGATAAAGTATTGCCTCAATGGTTTCTAGCACATCCCTGCAAGCCCACTGGTGCTTTGTATTTGATGCTTCTGCTGCATGTTTGCTCCACAATTGTTTATTGTTGTGGCTGTCCTTGTCTGCTAGTGATGATGCTACTGTGCTTGTACTAGCATCAGTATAGCCACCAACTATCTCTTTGCTTCGTTGGCCTGCTCCACCATTGGATTGCTGCCCTGCACTAGTCCCAGCAGATAATTCCTTAAGCCTTGAGCAAATTGTATCAGTTTTAACAGGTATACTATACATAAAGATCATGCATTTCATGCGTTAAGTCTCCTATATTGGTCCTAAGAATTTTTTTTTTTTTTTTTTTTTTTTTTTTTTTTTTTTTTTTTTTTTTTTTTTTTTCTAGTGAATATGTTTTTCTAATTTTGTTGTTGGGTCCCTCTCTTTCAAAACCTTAAGTCTCCTCTACTCCAATCAGCCTCACCCAATTGACTACTGTCCAATCCAAAAACTTAACAAAAATAAAACTTGAAAAAACTGAAAAACCTATTTGCGCGATAGTTGTTGTTTTTATGGGTTTCTATTTGAGATGCTGAAAAATAAGTCAGTGAGAATTTTTTTGGCAACTAAGCCTTGTACTTTCATGTATATGGAACTTTCGCCTTTGTCTTTTTCTTATTAATTTGCCTTTGGACAAACTCAAAGGAGAAATAACAATTTTAATAAAATAAAATGTTATGAAAAACTCTTTTTGGCTCTTTTACTTAACATTCATGAGGAATTTAATGAAATCTTTATGGATGCTACTGTGTGAGTATAAAATGTTTTTGGGTTCATAGACTGAATGAAAAATAAATAAATAAATAAAATAATAAAAATTAGCAGCCATTACCTATCAGTGTTTTAAAAAGTGTTATTTTACCCACCTGAAGTCTCTGTTATGCAACCATTACCTACCTCATCATTTTCTCCATTATACACTAAAAGAAAATCCTAGAAATGAATCTTAGAGCATTTTTGGATGCAGTGAGTTTTGAGTGATATGATCCTATTTTCATCACTCATGATCCAAAACTGATGGGGCCCACGGAAGAGCAGTTGTTTGGATGATATCACTCATGATCCATGACTCAGTTTTGGTGATTTTGTGACTCAAAAAAATGAGTGATGAAGAGGAAAAGTGAAAACACATTCCACCTGTTTTCATAACTCATTTTCCATCACTTAGTGGCAAGTTTGTAATATTGCTAAGATTGTGGCCCCTTTGTGGGACCCACGTCAGGGACATGTCTACATCAAGTCCTCAGCACCAATGACTTTCTCTTTCCCCTTTCTCCTTCTCCCAGCAACAAACCAACATTTCTTCAAAAACCCAGCAACTGTGAAGAATGAAACCCAGCAACCAAAGACTACCCTCCACCGGATTTGCAGAGTTCTCTGTATCTCCTTGGCAAGATCAAAATTTTTTGAAGCTGAAGAAGCCGCCGATGACTTCACCCGCCACCAGTCCACCGCTCCCTAAATTTTATTTTACAAAACCTTAAAAAACAAAAACCAAAAAAACCAATCCCACAGTAGACCAAGAACCCAGATTCCAAAAACCCATATGCATACAACCCAGATTGGATATCTTTCTAACCCACATGTGCAAAATTATGAAAATTAAAACAGTAACTTACAGAGGTCAGTGGGTTCGGGAAAAATAAAAAAATAAAACCCGAAGAATCCGAAATTAACAAAAACGAAGAAAGTACAGCGTCGACAAAAATTTACAAAGCCAAAAAAAAAAGGGAAAAGGAAAACGAAGCATTCAGTTACCGAGTCAAAGAACTGAAGATCAGTGTGAATCTAGAACAGCGATCAAAGAGCTCCGAATCCGAAACCGAGAGCAGAAAATTAAGCGGCAGCGGCGGCAGATCGGCGGTAGAGCTTGCCGAAGACGTGGAGTGCGGTGACGAAGCCGATGAAGCAGAGGCTCATGATGAGCACGACAGTTGGAGAGATCTTCAAGAAGGAGGATGAGCGGATTTTGTGTTGGATTTTGGTGGTATCTCTAGAGATTTTTGGGCGGTGTCTCCGACGGCTGGGCTGAGTCCTAGTTGGTTTGGAGGTTTGGGTATTTGTGGGTTTTGAAATGAACATCTGTGGGTACTGAAGGGGAAGAAAATGAAATGAAGAGAGTAAGGGTGAGGCGGGTAAGCTAACATAATTTATGACAGGTGCTCAGGCATGGGTCCCCAAAAAGTAAAAAAAATTGAGTGATGGGAAACTGAAAATATGTGCCAAACAGGTGAGTGTAAGAAATTGGGGTATTTTAAGTGATGAGTGATGGGTGATGAGTGATGAGTGATGAGTGACCATTTTTTTAAACCTAACAAGCCCTTAGTCTTCATATAAGAAAATTAAAACTCTTGTATGATTCACAATCACAGGATAAGAAATGAAAAAATTGGCCTTTGCCCTTTTTGAAAAAATAATCCAGCATTTTGCCCCATTTCCCAAATTAATTAGGGAAATGCCCCTTTTTTGAAACTCGATCAAAATCGAGTTAAACCCTATAGTGCTGTTTTTAAGGAGCCTATAGTGACATTTTAAGGACATATAGTGGCATTTTAAAACTTGAGCTCCTTGAAATTGAGTTATAGGCAAAAAAAAAAGAAAAAAAAAATTGCATGTAACTCAACTTCACAGAGATCGAGTTACAAAACGCCACTATAGGTATTTAAAACGTCATTATAGGTTTCTTAAAACGCCACTATAGGGCTCCAAATTTTTTTTTTTTTTTTTTTTTTTTTTTTTTTTTTTTTTTTTTTTTATAACTTGATTTTGAAAAAATCGAGTTTCAAAAGAGGGGCATTTTCCTAATTAGTTTGGGAAAGGGGGGCAAAATGCTGATTTTTTTTTTTTTTTGAAAGGGGCATTTGCCCATTTTCTCCGGAGAAGAAATAATAATTGTTTTAAACAATTTTTTTATTAATTGAACCTCAATCAAACATCTCTTAAAAGATGTGGGTACTAGTGATGAGTGACAAGAGTTCCCTAATCACTACAAAGAAAACCGAATTTTAGCATTAACTAAAAATTGGCACTGAAGATAAAAAATAGACGCAATTTTCTTTGGGTGTGTCAACCAAATAGTTGCCGCATAGAAATGAAGTAAATCATCATACCTTAAATCTTCACCCCAACTTAAAAAGTTAACAAAAAAAGTAAATTTTTTTCCAATAATTAATAAGTTTTTGTGTCAATATTTTTTTTGACACAAAAAGCTTATATAACGGCATTATTTAAGTTGACGCATTACACATATTGTATTACATCTTTTTGTGTCAAGCCATCAACAAATATAACGTCAACGCCGCATATTGTATTGCATCTTTTCATGTCAACAAACTTGTTGATGCAAAAAAAAAAAATATATATATATATATATTAATTTGGTTGCCTAAAACAATTAGATTCTATTCGATAAACATTTATTTCAATTATTCTCATTTTATACTAAGGTAAGATATGGAGAATTAGCCGATAAAGAGAGAGACCTAATTGGATAAATCAAATAAAAATTTAATTCTCTATAAATTTCGTGAAAATATCAGTTTACACCTCCAATAGAATAGTTATACATTGTTTTCCGATAAAAGAAAATTGGGAAATACTAACGAGTGCTTTTAGGACACTAGTTAAAAATCCAGTTAAAGAAAGTTTTTATGGAAAAAGAAAAAAAAAAAACAATTAATGTTTTGATAGCTTTTTTCATTTCTCATAAAAGTGATGTCAAAACTTTCCTAAAATTGATTGTTAACAAGTACCCTAAGGGCACTCATTAGCATGACCCAAGAAAGTTGATCTTGTCTTGAGTCTTGATTATGCTTCCTTCTTCTAAGATATTGTTACTAGTGAGAAAATTACAAGTGAGTTAAGTGAGAAAACTTTTATAGAAAGTGAAAGAGTTTCTATATCCTACAATAACTTCTTATGATGCAAACTTCTTATGATTATGAGACATATTATAATGTCTCTCTGTGTATATATATATATATATATATATATATATAAATATCAAAACAGAGTATTTGTCTAATTCATCCCAAAAACAAATGAAACATAGTGCAGCCAAAAACAAAGAGAGTCCAAGACACGATCAATTATGCAATCCATACAGGTGCCAAACAATCCAATATTATTGAAGTAAGTTGCAATAGTTATCAATCCAAAAGCCACCACAACATCCCTCATAATATAGCTCATAGATCTCTAAGGCCCTTTAACCACTACTTAACGAAGTTGACGCAAACCTAACAATACTAAGAGTCTAAGACTACTTTAAACCAATGCCAGCTCAATGAGTGAGTCAAATAGGCAACTGCCTAAGGCCCCCAATAAAAAAAGACCCCTAAATTTTTACCAATAGAGATATTCTTGTATCAATAGAAGTATTAATTAAGCCCTAAATATTCACCTATAAATAGAAAGTAGTTGTTTTTTATCAAAGAAAAACCAGTTAAAGAAAAAATTTTCATTGGATGGGTCAATCATTTAATCTCTCACACATAAATGTTAAAAGAACTCATTAATCTTACACTAGTAAATAAATTTATACTCAAATTCTATTTAGAAATATCAAATATATAACTTCATTAAAATTTTCAATCATAATTTTTTAGTATTCGGTTACTTCATTCAATAAATAGTGTTTATTTTAGTTGTATAGTCATTGAATAATGCAATGGGTTCGTTTTAATTTGTAATTTTTTTTTTCCAAAAAAATAGATTTTAAATGGAAAAAAAAAAACAAAAGTTAAATAAATAATCTATTAATATTCAAAGTATAAGAATAGACCTCACTTAAAGTTGTCACATTAGGCCCCACAATACCTTGAGTCGGCCCTAGTTTATACTTGAATGGTATATTTCAATGAATTAATTTTTTTTAGAAGCTATAAATTAATGAATTAAATCTAAAACATGGTGTGGACCTAAAGCTAGCTACCTCTTTTAGGGCACTAATCGTGCATTTTGAAAGTTTAAGGTACAAAATGTAATTTGGGGTATAGTCTAGAGTAGTAAAATGTAATTTAAAGAATTAAATAAAAATTACAAAACCCTGTCATTGATCTAAAATTGAAACCAAAAATATATAATAAGATTTTATAAATCAAAGACGGTTAGAGATTAGAACCAAAAAAAAAAAAAAAAAAAAGAGAAAAATATAATCTCAAAATCATATCAGAGAGAGAGAGAAAGAGAAATTCTATGCTATATAACCCAGTAAAACTATCCATTCTTGTGCCCTACTTTCTTGCCCAATTCCCACTAGTAATTTTTAATTCTTCCTCATTCAACCACTCCAACAACCATAAAGGAAAGAAAAAGAAAAAGGTTGTAACTATGGGAAAGTTATTAGGTACTCTCGGAGTACCATAAATGCGTACTTCCCCCTCTCACATAAATGGTGGGTCCTACCATGAATTTAATTAGTGGAACCCACCATTCATGTGAGAGGAGAGAATACACATTTATGGTATTCTGGAAGTACATAATAATTTCCCGTAACTATGTTCTATATGACCTTTGGTTAGATAAGAAGAGGAAATGTTACTTTTTAAGTACCTTATAATTTTATAGTAACCTACATACTACAATCTAGCATCGCTATTCTGAAATTGGGTTAAGTGGGTCCTAGCCAGCATTCAACTGTATTACCGTAGTAAAAGAATGAGAGAGAAATGAGATATAGCTTAGATTTATTTCTAGGGTTTTTTTTCTTTAGTGTTCTTGAGCCAAAACAGAAGCAATTTCTATAACTTTCCAAATAACCCTTTCAGATCTTCTTTTCTCTTCTTCTTCTTTTTTTTTAAAAAAAAAAAAAAAAAACTTTTTATATCTATAACGATGAAAGTGATAATGTGGACAATATTTCCATACCATAGCTAACCTCTAATAGTTTAAGTGAGACTTTTCAAACCACAAATAGGCAACATGAAATTGGGCCTAACCACAAGGGGTAAACTGTAATCAACTTTATCTTTATACTTGAAGAAAAATTAACATTTATTCATAGGTTCAAGCTTAAGAAAAAATAAATATTTATGTTTATGATTTTTTTTTTTTGTTTAAATATTGTATTCAAAATATAGTCACATAGTTCTTTATTATTTGTACTCATCACCCTTTAAGATTTTTGAAATTCTATAGGAATTATAAATTACATGTTAGGATTCATTTAGTAACTTAAGTAGAAAAGATAAGTAGATAACTACATAAATTTACTTATTAGAAATTAAAAATTCTTGAGCACACATAGACAATATGTCTCTTAATTTTCCTTCTATGCTTTACAATTATAGTATTCGAGTTAAAATGAATTCAATGCAAGAAATGAATAATTCAACTTTATCCTAGTGTGCATAACCTTTTAGTGGTATATTTGATGATTGTTGTGGGGACTATGGCCCAAAATAACAGGTTGGGCCTTGGACCTGTCCGAGGACACCAGCCCATCCGAAGAGTTAACGTGGCTTAAGCAACCCACGTTAAACATCACTGGAAACAAAGAAAACAGGTCCGAGGAGGAATTTCTCCTCGGACACTGAAAATCTGGAGCAAAAGAACATCCCAGGCACTAAAGCCCATCCCTTAAATACGTGAAAAGGAAGGAAACACAAAATATCTAAGCAAAAGCTGTCACTGCCACATTGAATGCACGACAGCTACTTTCCTGGTCGCATTAATGTGGAGAAGACCCCTGAACAGTGCTACCTTGGCTACCGCAACTCACAAAGAACTGAAAGAGGTGTCTGATGGGACAGATGCTCAAGTGGAGGTTTGGATGATCGACAAGTGTATAGCCCAGATGACAGGAAAATGCCTATATAATGTGTAAAAGCCCCAATAAGAGGGGGACTGGAAAAGGAGGAGAGAGAACTGTAGCATGCAAAGGACCCCACGGCATTGATTCGTATATACAAACTAAGTGTTTAGCTCTATCAGATCGTGTGGTCTTTCAATATAATGGCTTTTGTTCTTGTTCATGTGTTACTTTATTCCATGCAATACCCCATTTAACTTACTAAAACCTAGTTCTTTGATCCATACTCTACAAAAAATTCATTGTATTGGGCTCTTTGGACCGAGACTCACAAAATAGGGGTTTGGGCTTCAAAACTGTGTCCCTACAATTGTGTTTTAGAGTTTGAATAAAATTTTGTTGTTTGTACTTTGTGGTATCTTAAGCTCTCAAGGTTGGTTTTAATATAGCTCTTATATGAATTTAAAATGCATTCAACAGAAATTTATTAATAAATATTGACTAATAATTAGTAAAATGCATATTTTAAGTGTTCTTACAACTGAAAGAAAATGGTATGATCTTTGCAAACAGGAGACATACCTAAAAGTAGCATTCGTATGTGAATATGTGAGACAACAAAAACTATATGTTCGGATTCATTTAGTAATATATATATATATATATATAAACATAAAAAGATAAAATTTACATGTTAGAAAAATAAATCACTTGAGCACATATGAAAATCTTTGCATCTTAATCTTCTTTCTATGTCTTACATTTTAAGTTTTATTCTTAAAACAAATTCAAAGCATGATGATAATTTTAACTTTATCCTAGTGCACACGTCCTTTTACTAGTATTTTTGTTAATCATGTTTTGGAGATTGTCGTGTCAATTAATGTTTGTTGTTAACTTTGGTTTTAATATATCTTTTATGTGAACATAACAATTAATTAAATTTATAAGGCATTCACCATTATTTAATAAATAGAGGGTATCACAGTTAATTAACACAAGTAGTGAAAGAAAAAGGTGGACACTTCAAACACGTGAACAAATACCTAAAAAAATTTTTGTTTCTGAAAATGTGGTGTTTAAAGGTTAACACCAACTCAAAGAATATAGAAACACTAATGAAAAGGGTGGGGGCTTCAAATACTTTAGAATTGAAGGTGGCTTTATGTGTGAATATGTTGGGAGAATTGATTAAAGATTTTCATAATTAATGTTAATTGCAAATATAATTATTATAAAAAAAAAAAAAAAAAAGTTCATCAAAAGCAAACATATAAGAGCCTTTATGTTAAATATATTGTGTGAATTGATGGAATACTTTGATCCCTATGGCTAGCTCCAAATCACGATCAACCAAAGAATTTGTAAGAATAAGAAAATAACAAGATAAGGTTAGATATTTGTAAAAACCAAAACTTGTTTAGAGTTTAGAACTTCTGAGAGTTTGTTGTCTTATATATTTTATATATATAATATGAAATTCATTTATATATTGAAAGACCACAAAAGAACAAAAGTACAAACAACCTAATTGTACGACACCGAGGTTCCCAGACTCAATTGGGTCCTGGGTTCAGGCCCAATGGCACGGCCCCATTACTTTAAATTCTGCTTGAAACTACCTTCACAAACTACGAATTTTGAGCCTCGACCCCTAACCGATGCTCGGCATAAATTTCCCGAACAAGTAAGGAAGTCTTGTCCAGACGTACCATAGGGTGCTTGGCAGTTCAAGAAACATCACTACCGAGCATATTAACCTGAGTTGGAACCAAGTTCCAAAGCCATAATCGCTACATTCCACTCTCACCTAAACGTCCACTTACAACAAATAATATTGGACCTTCAATTGTACTAACAATGACAGTAATCATGATCTCCCTACTAACTTAGAGCTATAAATATGAGAAGTTGGGGAAGAAATAGGGGTTTAGAAAAAGAGGGAAAAACAGTTATTCAGGAAGGGAGAGAGGATATTAGTTTGAGTCTCTGTGCCGAGAACGACCCAAAGTAGGAAATCCTAAAGCCCACCTTATAAATAAGTTATGAGCCCAAGTGAGGTTAAGCCCAATAGTCTCATTTCCGGTGTGCACAATTGGCGCCCATCGTGGGGCTCTCCTACGAAATTGTGGTTCGATTGAGACTCAAACGAGGGAAATGTCCGAGGGGCGTTCGGGAGGGCACGCCCAGAGCGGTTCGATAGGATATTCTCGGGATTCCACATGGTGGGAAAGAAGACAGAAAGGGCGTGAGGATAGGGAGCGTCTGAGAGGAGAAGAAGAATCTAGCCTGGGAGAGGGATTAGACCAGACTCACCGAACGATGTCGGGTGTCTCGAGACATGAGCAGCGTGATGATAGGGACCGAGGGCTGGAGCGGTTGCACAGATTGGTAATGGATCTAGAGTTGGAAGTAAGGGGTCGGCGCCAGGGAAGGGAGCGAAACCACCAGCAAAGGAGAGATGATAGCATGGGAAATCGAAGCGAAGAGAGCTCTAGCCAATCCGGTCCCCAACGATTCCAAGATCGGTCACCCTCCCGAGAATCACGCCAGCGCAGGAACCACTCACACTCCCAAGAGACACGTCATCACCGGAACCGTTTACGTTCGCGCGGATACGACGACCGAGGCTCGGATTCACCAGGGGAACAGCGAACCCACAATGCTGCCATGGATGCCATGAGCCGGGCCTTACGAAGGCCTGCTCGGTCACCATTCTCTAATGAAATTGAACAGGCCCCTATGCCGAGTCGATTTACATGACCACCATTCAATTCCTGCGATGGGAAAACAGACCCTATGGAGCATGTCAGTCATTATATCCACATGATGTCCTTGCATGCACACAATGATGCGCTGATGTGTAAGGTATTCCCCTCTAGTCTCGGCTCCACAGCCTTGAGATGGTTCAATGGGTTACGAAAAGGTTCCATTCGCAACTTCGCCGAGCAGATCCAAGAGCTCGGCAGTAGATTCGTGACATGTGGCCGAGTGCCGTAACCGGTGGATGCGCTACTTTCCATAAAGATGAGGGTTGGTGAAACCCTTCAGAGTTACGCCAGTCGGTATTGGGAACTATACAATGAGATCGGTGGGGGAAATGAGAAGATAGCGGCAAGCACCTTTAGGATGGGGCTCCTCAAGGATTTAGAACTACAAGAGTCGCTGACGAAAAGACCTCCTGAGGATATGAGACAACTTATGAGGCGCATTAAGGAATATAAGCGTCTGGAAGATGATCGGCTGCAGAATAAGGGGAAGGCCCTATTACTCGGCAGATCTCGGCAGGGCATTATTCCGGCAAGACCAAAAAACGATTTCAGGATGCAGAAATCAGAAGCGCAAATTGAAGGAGTTAATGTGGCGTTCAAAGAGCCGGTGCACAAAATTCTAGATTGGATTAAGAACAAATCGCTCTTCAGGTGGTTGAATAAGATGGGGGGTGACCCATCTCGGAGGAATCAAAACTTATACTGCACATACCACAGGGATAAAGGGCATACCACCGAGTAGTGTCAGGTATTAAAAGATCATCTGGGGCAGCTAGTAAAGGCAGGGTATCTGAAAGAGTTTGTAGTGGATTTCGTAGACCGAGATGCCGGCCAGGGTGTTCAGCAGAAAAGGAATCCCCTCCCACCACCACTGGGAGTGATCGAAGTCATCCACGCTGCCCCGAGAGATGCGGCAACAACTAAGGGAGTATTGACAGTGGCCTGTGCGGAGGGAGAATCACCCAAGAAAAGGATGAAAGTTGGTTGGCTGACAATCTCTTTTGACGAGGAAGACTTGGAGGGGACGATCCAACTTCATGATGATGCGTTGGTAGTAACAACACGGATAAACGGGTTCTTGGTGAAAAGAGTGATGATAGACCAGGGAAGCGGAGTTGACGTAATGTACCCAGATTTGTTCGAGGGGCTCGGATTGAAGAGCCAGGACTTGGAGAAATATGATACGCCGCTGGTCTTGTTTGACGAAAGAGTCGTGATCCCCGAAGGTCAGATTTCTCTCTCGGTGGACATGGAAGGCAAGGAAATAATGGTGACCTTCATAGTAGTCAGATCGTTCTCGCCGTACACTGCAATCCTGGGAAGACCGTGGATTCATGCAATGAAGGCTGTTCCGTCCACCCTACACATGAAAGTTAAATTTCCCACCGAGTATGGAGTCGCCGTGATATGAGGGAACCAACGAGTGGCTAGGCAGTGTCTTGTCGCCACAGTCAGGTGGAAGGGCGAACAGGTTGGACAAGCAGTAACCATCGAAAGAGAAACTTTATAGCAATTATAGAAGCCCCGAGGAGAAATAGGGGTGGATGGTGCCGAGGAGGTTTTGAAGGTTAGAATCTTTCCAGACACTGATAGGTATTTCCAGATAGGCACGAGCATGAATGACTGAGAGAAGGTAGAGATGTTGTTATTCCTTTTGCAGAATGTGGATGTTTTTGCTTGGAGTTTGTATGAAGTGCCCGGCGTAGATCCCGAGTTCATTGTCCATAAGCTTAACGTGGACCCATCATTCCCCCTCGAAAAAGCAAAAACCGAGAAGAGCATCGAAGGAGCATGTTGACGCGGTAAACTTGGAAGTCTAGAGGCTGAAGGAAGCAGGAGTGATAAGAGAAGTATTCTTCTCGGAATGGTTAGCAAATATGGTGGTAGTAAAGAAAAAGAACGGTAAATGGAGGGTTTGTGTGAATTTCACAGACTTAAATTGGCCCAAGATTGATCAATTAGTAGATGCCACATATGGGCACCTGAGGATGAGCTTCTTGGATGCTTTACAGGGGTATCACCAGATCTCCTTGGCGCCCGAGGACCTAGAAAAGACAGCATTTATCTCCCCGGGTGCAAACTATCACTATAAAGTCATGCCATTTGGGTTGAAGAACGCCGGACCCACTTACTAGCGGATGATGACGAGGATGTTCCGAGAGAAAATTAGGTACACGATAGAAGTATACATTGACGATATGGTGGTAACGAGTAGACAGGAATCACAACATACGGAGGATCTCCGGGGAGTATTCGAGATACTTCGGCAACATAAGTTGCGCCTGAACGCCGAGAAGTGTACTTTCGATGTGGGGGTTGGTAAGTTCTTGGGATATCTGATTTCTACTCGGGGGATAGAGGCCAATCCCGACTAGATAGAGGCCGTGAATCGTCTCAAACCGCCGAGCAACCCCAAGGAAGTATAAGTGCTAACCGGGATGTTAGCCGCCCTAAATCGATTCATCTCCAAATTTGCTGATCGCTGCAAACTGTTTGATCAACTTCTAAAGAAGTGGAAGGGGTTTCAGTGAGACGAGGAATGTGACAAGGCCTTTTGAGATCTGAAGGAATACTTGGCATAAGCGCCCATGTTAACGGCTCCGGAGCCCGGAGATGATTTGTTTATTTACCTCTCGATGTCCAACCACGCCGTGAGTGCTGTGTTGCTAAGAGACCGAGGATTGCAGCAGTCGGTGTATTACATAAGCAAAACCTTAGTAGATGCTGAGACGAGATATCTGCCCTTGGAGAAGTTAGTGTT
This sequence comes from Quercus robur, assembly GCF_932294415.1. NCBI lineage: Eukaryota > Viridiplantae > Streptophyta > Magnoliopsida > Fagales > Fagaceae > Quercus > Quercus robur. The sequence continues at coordinate 72,508,088 of NC_065538.1, read as the reverse complement.
GGCACTGGTGCACGCCACGAGGAAGTTGCCGCATTACTTTCAGGCTCATACTATGTTCGTCCTCACCGAATATCCCCTGCAGTCATTGTTAAAAAGATCAGACTTCACGGGCCGAATAGCCAAGTGGGGAACTCGGTTGAGTTCATTCGATATAAGGTACCGGCCACGAAACTCGGTGAAGGGACAGGTTCTTGCTGATTTCATTGCAGAATTTACCCCTAAGAACGACGGGAAGATAATCTGTAATGCAGAAAGTCGCCTGTGGAAGGTGTTTGTAGACGGCGCTTCGAATGCTATGGGGGCCGGAGCCGGTATTGTCATAACCACTTCGGAGGGTATACGACTAGAACATTCCTTCAGATTAGGATTCAAAGCCTCAAACAACGAAGCCGAATACGAGGCCTTTCTAGTCGAATTGAGGGCCGTATTGCATCTGGGCGCGAAGGATGTGGAGATTTATTCAGACTCTCGGCTGGTTGTTTATCAAATCCTAGGAAACTTTGAAGCTCGGGACTCTCGGATGAAAGCTTATCTGAGCACAGCTAAGCAAATCATTAGCAAGTTTGGGACAGTGAAGGTGGCCCAAGTAGGTCGGGCACAAAACAGGCACGCCGACTCGCTGGCCACATTGGCCTCGTCTACTACCAAGGAGATTCCTCGACTCGTCAAAATAGAACTTATAAGGGAGCCAAGTATCGATATGAAAGATGACTGTAACCCAGCCGGGGTTGAGGTGGCTGTGGTATCAGTAGCCAATCCGTGCTAGATGAACCCGATCATAGATTTCCTAGCCGAGGATAAAGTTCCGGACGATGAAAAAGAGGCTAAAAAGATTCGTCGAGTGGCTCCCCGGTATTGGCTGTTAGCATATCGCAAATTGTATCGAAGGTCTTTCGCAGGCCCGTACCTTTTATGCCTACATCCCGAGAAGGTAAATGAACTTCTGATCGAGCTGCATGACGGAGTGTGTGGTGGCCATGTTGGAGGGCGGTCTTTAGCACACAAGGCGATGACCCAGGGGTTTTGGTGGCCACAGATGCAGAAGGATGCCGCGAAATATGTCCGGAGGTGTGAACAATGCCAAAAACATGCCTCTCTAATCCACCATCCGACAAGTCGTCTAAACCCCGTCAGCAGTCCATGGCCGTTTGCACAATGGGGGCTGGACATCCTCAGCCCTTTTCCCCGAGCAACAGGTAACCGCCAGTTCGTATTGGTGGCAATTGATTATTTCACAAAGTGGGCGAAAGCTGAGGCCTTGGCCTTGGCCAATATTCGAGATATTGACGTGAAAAAGTTTGTATGAAAAAACATAGTCACAAGGTTTTGGGTGCCGGACTCACTGATATCAAACAATGGGCTACAGTTTGATAGCAAAGGTTTCCGGGCCTTTTACAGCGATCACGGCATTAAGAACAAGTATTCTACTCTGGCATACCCTCAAAGCAACGGCCAAGCTAAGGCAGTGAACAAGACGATTTTGAACGGGTTGAAGAGAAGGTTGGACAGGGCAAAAGGGAGGTGGGCTGAAGAGCTACCTAACGTTTTGTGGGCTTACCATACAACTCCCAGAAGATCCACGGGTGAGACCCCTTTCTCCTTGACATATGGGGCAGAGGTCGTGATACCGATCGAAGTGAGTTTGTGCAGTGCACGAGTCGCAGGATTTGACCCCGTCCAAAACGCCGATTTAATGATGGAGCGCTTGAACTGGTTAGAAGAATGCCGAGAGGCAGCAACCATATGACTCGCGGAGTATCAACAGAGACTTGCCCAAAGATACAACAGAGATATAAAGGGTAGGGAATTCAGTGCCGGGGACTTGGTGCTGAGAAAGGTCATGGGAAACATGCGGGACGTAGCTGCAGGGAAGCTAGCTTAAACGTGGGAAGGACCGTACAGAGTTACCGCCATTGCAGGCGCGGAGGCTTACTACCTGGAAGACCTTGACGAGAGGCCACTCCCCCGGCCATGGAATGTCCACAACCTAAAGAAGTTTTATCCGTAACCATCCATACACGGGAACGTAAGTCGAAATCTTGTACTTCGCTAAAATCAAATTAATGATGAAGTTACTTGTCTAAGCTGTTTTCGATTCTGTCATTGCACTTTAAGTAAATTGCATATTTTGTACCCAAAAAAAAAAACTCTAAGGACAGAAGCCTCATTTTTGGTTCAATCAAAATCGCCGAGCAGGTGGAAACCTTATCGTTACAAAAAAAAAAAAACTCTAAGGACAGAAGCCTCATTCTCGGTTCGATCAAAATCGCCGAGTAGGTGGAAACCTTATCATTACACACACACAAAAAAAAAAAAAAAAAAAAAAAAAAAAAAAAAAAAAAAAAAAACTCTAAGGATAGATGCCTCATTCTCGGTTCGATCAAAATCGCCGAGTAGGTGGAAACCTTATCGTTACAAAAAAAAATCTAAGGACAGAAGCCTCATTTTCGGTTCGATCAAAATCGCCGAGCAGGTGGAAACCTTATTGTTACAAAAAAAAAAAAAAAAAAAAAAAAAAAAAAAAAAAAGCCTCATTCTCGGTTCGATCAAAATCACCGAGCAGATGGAAACCTTATCGTTACAACAAAAAAAAAACTCTAAGGATAGAAACCGCATTCTTGGTTCGATCAAAATCTCCGAGCAGATGGAAACCTTAACACCCTTACAAATACTAACGTCTGCAATTTCATTCTCGAATCGTCCAAAATTGTCGAGCAGGGGAGAACTGTGCACCAGGTTTTGAGGCATCATGTCATTTACAGTCAGGAAAACTAATACACGTTGTATAAACGCGATATATTGGGGCACGATTTAACCCACCGTGCAGGCAGCTCCCGGCCAAACATGCGACAGAATAAATAGCAACGACAAAAATAGATAAAGAAAGACAGCACCGAAAGTCAAAGTGAAGCGCTCACAGACATAATCCAAACAAACACACAATGAATAGAAGGTCATTCAAAAATTTAAAAGCAGAATTAGTGTCTCATCGCCAAAACTCGACAACCATTTACGGGTCATTCCCGCGAAATAAGGAAATTGTTCAGTCACCACAACCCGGTGACGTAGGCAAATTTACCAATAAAAAAAAGAGAGAAAAAATGCAATAAAAAGAAGTAAAAGCATAAAAAGAGCTGAACAGCAAGTAACTTAGTAAGGTGGAGGGTCTAGTCGGATCTGCTGCTTCAGGTTGCTGCTGGTCGGCCACGGGAAAATGAAGGTCCTCACCGAGCAGGTCTTATGCATTCGGGATGCTGGTGGCTTCCATTTCATCTGGTTCTGCATGAGCATCGATCTGTTCCACCAGCTCACTCATGCTTGCTGTTTCTTCCTCCTCAACGGGCACTAGGGGATCCTACACGACAATAACGGGGCTCGGAAAGGGAATTTGGTCGGGGTCTCTTAGGGGGGGAATCCTTGGGAACACCCAAAGCTTGCAGGGCGGCAAACCACCCAGCCTCAAAACCCAGCCTTCGAGCTTGGTCCACCACCGGTTCTGCAGAATTCTCGGCATCGACAAACCCTTCATTATACCATTTTTCCTCGCAGGCCTCTAAAGCCGCCCTCAGGTCGGTGAGTTCCTCGGCTTGGGATGTGTTTAGGCTAATTGCTTCAGCTAGCTTGATGTCTGTTTCGTTCTGCTCAGCCAGGAGCTCCGCGCACCTCTTCTCTGCCAACACTCTATTCTTTTCTGCAGCAGCAGCTTTCTTCTCGGCAAAATCAACTGCCTTTAGTTTTTCCTTCGCCGTTTTGGCAGCTGACTCCCGTGCCTCCCTTTCACGATCAACCTCCTCGGCAAGATCCTTTGCACGGCCAACCAGGATATGAGCCAATTGAGCAGCCTGACAAACACATAAATTAATACGGAAGCGAAAAGAAAGGAATGGTAAGTAATTGACAAATAAAGAGTTACCGCGATAGTATGCCACTCTAACCGGCGCCCCACAGACTCCTCCGACCCCTCCTCAAAGGTATGTACGTCATCGGGAAGAAGAAGACCGGTGGCCAGGGTCTGAGCAATGCGACCCCCTCACCTTTCTCCCACATCCGCACACAGGCAGTTGAGGGCAGAGGCTTGCCGTCCAGCAAAAACTTAGGCTTCCACGCTGGCGTGGCTTGGGAAGAGGACGCAATACCCGGCCCGACCTGGGTTTGCGACTCATGAATAACGATACCTCCTGTTGGCCAGGAGGAGTCTGAGTGGCTACATCTCCCATACCCGTGGGCGGTTGATCAGTAGCCCTCTGCCTTTTCTGGGCTCATCCAGCTTGAGGAGGGGGTGGAGGGGGAGGCACCTGGGTTTGACTCTGAGAGGGTGGGGGCTGAGTGGCCTGCCGCGCACTGAGCACGAAATGATCAATAGTCATGATCTTCCTAGTCACCATGTCTTCGCCGAGAAGGGGATCGGTGGCAGAGAAAGGGATCAGTGGCCGACAAGTTGGTTGCTTCAAGTGCAAGATGCTCGGCTTCCGCAATAGGGGCCTCAGGTTCAACGGGGTGAGCGGGTTGAGTGGGCTCTTGAACAAGAGCTTCTTCTTGGATAGCCTTGTGAGCTAACTCTTGAAGCCGCTGAGACACGTGTTCCGCAGACTCGTCCCACAAAGGTTCTAGCTCGTCCGAGCAGGTGTAACACTTTCCGAACTCCCTCGCCTCGCCGGTCGTAAGCTTCGGCGGCAGAAAATTTGCCTACCGAACGTCTATGTATGAAAAAAGTGGACTGTCAACTAACAGCGCCTGTTTAAAGGACTGCCAGGTGGAATAAACGGGTTCTACTCCGAGGATTAGGTGCGAGGCTTGGAGCTGTCCGTCCCAGTGCATGAATATCTCAGAACGGAGGATAAAATTCAAGTCTCTGACGTGTATTGTTCTAATGTCCGGAACGAACACTTTACCGTCTGCAAAAGAATGAAACGCTATATCAACAGCCAGTAATGAAAAGCTACTTCAGTAAAAAGAAAATAAAAGAAGGGGGAGGGGGAACGGTTAAGTCAGAGATTGGTACGAACCCACTTCATGCCATGAAAGAGGGCAGGGGACCTCCCCGGAAAACCAGTTGCCGCGCACCCGGACAAACTCCCCGGCCGAGTTCCTATTCGAATCAGGTAGGCATGATATCAGTCGTACCCGATTATTCCTAGTTTTTAAGTAATAGTTGGAAGTTTTGTTCCTACAGAGACTATACATGTGGTTAATGTCATGGTGATCTAATTGTAAATCAAAGGTGTGATTCAACCTACTAACGCAGCTAACTACCCGGTAAAAGTTGGGAGGAAGCTGGTCGGGATACAGCCCGTAGTACCTAAGTGTGTTAATCAAAAGAGGATCCACGGGGAACCTGACCCCACCCTCTAGAATTTCCATTAAAGGAAAAAAAAGCTGTACCACGCCCTCGGTGGAGAGCGATTTCGCTCTCGTGGTAGTAAGCCACTTCCACGTCACCGGGGATATCAAACTTCTGCCTAAAGGTGGCCAAAGCCGCCGGGGCCTCCAGGAGATAAAAGTAACCCATTTTTGAAATTTAATACTTTGAGAGGGAACTCGTAGAAAGAAGTTGAAGGAATAGGAAAGGGAAGAGAACTTACTTTGAGTTCTAAGGGAGAAAGGAACTCTGGGCTGGTGAGTAAGCACTCAAATGAGTGATCGGCAGAGAGTATGCTTAAGAAATCAGAGGTGAAAAAGTGAAAGAATGTTCTAAAGAGAACTATTTATAGGAGCACAAGAGGGCATGGGGACATTTAATCAGCAATAAATGGGCCCGATTCACGAAATACCCTACGAATGCCAAAGATAACCGACACGCGCGCCACTTCGGTTCACAAACCGTCAGGCAATAATGACAACTAAACCTGGCGTCCCGGAATAGCGCGTCTTTTGAGAAAAGCATTAATAGGGAGCCATAACCACACGAGTCCCTAGCCGTAGGGCTTTCGAAACCAAAAGGCTTGGTTGGTTCCTTAATTCTTCCCAGCAGCCGGGTATGAATCAAGGGGGGGCTAATATACGGCACCAAGGTTCCCAGACTCAATTGGGCCCTGGGTTCAGGCCCAATGGCTCGGCCCCATTACTTTAAATTCTGCTTGAAACTACCTTCACAAACTACAAGTTTTGAGCCTCGACCCCTAATCGATGCTCGGCATAAATTTCCCGAACAAATAAAGAAGTCTTGTCTAGACATACCATAGGGTGCTCGGCAGTTCAGGAAACATCACTACCGAGCATATTAACCTGAGTTGGAACCAAGTTCCAAAACCATAATCACTGCATTCCACTCTCACCTAAACGTCCACTTACAACAAATAGTATTGGACCTTCAATTGCACTAACAATGGTAGTAATCATAATCTCCCCACTAACCTAGAGCTATAAATAGGAGAAGTTGGGGAAGAAATAGGGGTTCAGAAAAAGAGAGAAAAACAGTTATTCAGGAAGGAAGAGAGGATATTACTTTGAGTCTCTGTGCCAAGAACGACCCAAAGTAGGAAATCCTAAAGCCCACCTTATAAATAAGTTGTGAGCCCAAGTGAGGTTAAGCCCAATAGTCTCATTTCTGGCGCGCACACTAATAAATTCGAATATTGGTTTATTAATGTCAATAAACTTTCATGTTTATATTTAGAGGAAAAAAAACATTAGTTTATAGGTTCAAAATTAAATATAATAATAATAAATGTTTATGTTTATGTTTATGTTTATGAAATTTTTGTTTAAAAACTATATTAAAAACATATAGTTATTTATTTTCAATATTCATAACCCTTTAAGATTTTTTTTTTTTTTTAAGTAATCAAAATAAACTATTATATAAGGATTCATTTAATAACTTTTATATATATATATATATATATATATTTAAAAACAACATAAAATTTTCATATTAAAAAATGAAAAGAATTTAAGCATGTCACGTAGATCCTGTGAATCTTAATTTCTTTTATGCCTTAAATTTAGAGTTTTGTGTGTTATTATTCAATGTATAGAGACAATTCAACTTCATCCTAGTATGGGCATCCTTTTACTAGTATTTATGTTAATCATGTTTTAGAATTTGTAGCATCAATAAAAGCTTTTTATTTTTCTATCTTAAGTTCTAAAATACTAGTTTTAATATAGCTCTTGTTTGAATTTAATAAATTAATTAAATCCAAAATGCATTTACATGTAGGTTATTTAATTAATAGAGGTTAACAATTAATAAATTACATATTTTGAGTGTTCTTACAAATGAAAGAAAATTTTGGATACATTAAACATAGAAGACATATCTGAAGTAATCTTCACGTGTAAATTCATATGAGAGATTGATTAACCATCTGAAATAGGTGTGGAATTCGAAGAGTTTATACTTTATAAAGGAACAATCTATCCCCCAATATGGATTATATTACAGTAATGTTATGTCTTTCACCACATACAAAATTACTAAAGAACATGGTTGAAATTGTTCAAACGTTGGGATAATTGACTAATCAGTTATTTTTTATTCTTTTTTAGGATGAGAAATTGATTAAGTACTTTAGTGTTTATTATTATTTTTTATGTGAGATTTTTAGTTATTTTTATCAATATTATATATAAATCACAATCAATAAAAATAATAAGAAAATGGTAGAGTTCAAAGAATTAAGAAACTACTTAAAGAAGTCATATGTGTAAATACATTGGATGAATTGAGGGGCTGTTTGGTTCTTGTGGCCTGCTCAAAATCACAATCAACAAACCCTCAAATAAAAATTATAACAAAACAAAGTAGGTTTGAATGTTCTTAAGAACTCAAATTTGTTTAAAATTTAAATACTCTAGAGGTTTGTTGTCCCTCTCAAACTTAGTATTGAATTGATTTATACTTTAAAAGAAAAAAATAAATTGAGTGTAAACAACCTAATGAATTCAGATATTGGTACAAGAATTCCAATATATTCTCATTTTATGTTTGAAGAGAAACTAACTTTTTTTTAAGGATAAAACTTTAACAAAATAAAATAAAGGTTTAAGTTTATATTTATTTTTATGTTTATGAAGTTTTAATTTAAATATTGTATTCAAAACACATAGTTGATAGTTCTTTATTTTGTACATATGTAACCAAGATTTTTGAAGTTGTATAAACTATATATATATATATATATAAATATATTTGTGTGTGTGTGTGTTCGTATATATCCTATTTTGCAATCAGACACTCATTCAAGGTCAAAATCATAATTTCATTCACTCTACAGTAAAAACATCATTTAGACCATTCCATGAACACAACTTTTATTCTAAGATACATCCGGGTTCACAACAATGTACAATCGGACAACTCAATTAAAAGATGAGCCTCCTCGAGAATCAATAGTTGATATGCTATTATACAATTTTAGGTTTGAACTATGTGTTTATGATTGATCTTAATTTGGATCAATAAAAATTAAGGAGAATTACACTTTACCCACCTGTGGTTTGCCTTAAATTTAACTTACCCATCTGTGATTTTATTTTTGACACTTAACCCACCTGTGCTTTACTCTGTTACTATTCTGTTACCCACCTCCCTATCAGACATTACTCTTAACACATTTTTTATCAAAAACAAAACCCAAAACAGATCAAACACTCCTCTCTTCCAAAACACACTCCTATCCACGAGTACAAATTTTCAGCATTTTAAGCTTGTACCAATTTTGGTCAGGTTTGTGCCACCTCACAAACTTCATGTTGCAAAAGCAAAAGGACAGCAATAGAAGACATTAATCCAATTGAAGACAAAAGCATGAGGGAATAATAACCTAATAGAAGACATTCATTTCAATGAAACAAAAACAAAAGCCCAACAACATGAGGTCGATCTACTCTCTCTCTTAGGACTAAAACAAAAGCCCAACAACATTGTTTCCTCTCTCTCTCTCTCTCTCTTTCCAGTGGCGGCATTAAGGTGATCAATCTGCCACCATAGTGAAAAACCCATATCAACCACCACCATGTTTGCGAGGAATCGATGCTGAAGGTTTAGATCGAACTAGGGTTGTACACGATGCGGTGGAGCCAGTTTTTGTGGCCGTTCCTACATCGCACCGGAACCTTCGGTTTCCTAAAACTCGAGCCATCGCCGTGCCTGAGGAACGGTTCTCCGACAACATCATGGCGGTTCCATTCGGCACAGTGGTCAGTGTCCACCTGTCTATCACACACACAGAGAAAAAGAGAGATCTAAAACCAAAATCAAACCTAGAAAACTTAAGGATTCAAACCACAAATCAAAACTTAGATCAAATAAGATCAAAAGATTCAAAACCCACTACAAACCCAAATATTAAAACCCAAACAAGCTGAAGATTTTTGGGACTAACCATCAATTAACTCACTTGCAAAGTCTAATCAACCACCAGGCGATGGAGGCAAAGACAATACCTTGAAGATCTAACTTGGGTGGCACCATGGCAAGAAAAGCAAGGGTGGCTTGAAGATAAAAAGCTGAAACGATGGTGGATTTTGTGTTGTGGGTGGGGGTGGAAATCTTAGATTTGACTTGAAGGGGGTAGAAATCTCAAGTTTTGTGTATATATAAGCAAATCGGTTTGGTTTGGTGTTCATCGAAATCCAAAAACCTTCACCAACAACCGTATCGGCCGACTTCGGTGCTTGAAAATCGCTGCTGACCATCATGCCTAACACCTATGGTGGAGGTTTGAGGCGAGCAGATCAGTTCGGCTCCAGTTGGTTTTGTCGGTGGTGGGTGGTGCCTATACAACCCTAGATCGAACTACATCTCTTCTCTCTCAAATTTTGCTTCATGGGTTTTTTTTTTTTTGTAGTTTTGGGTTGTGGATTGATTTCATTTTGGTGGTGATTGTGGATTAGGGTTTGTAGTGGTTGTGGTTTCTGATGGAGTTGCGGTGGTTGTGGGTTCCAATGGTGGCTGCGATGGCCTCAAATGGTTCTCAGTCTATTATCTAAAACTCTTTGCCTTGTAGCATCTAGAATCTTAGTTCGGAAGATCTCTTCTTTTTTTTCCAAGGCAAATTTCAAGCAAGAGATGAGCTAAGACTAAACATAAATTCTAACTATTAAAAGGCTCAACGAGTTTCTCAACTAAGACTCGAAATTACTAACTCAACAAATTTCTCGAGCCTCATTCAGCACAAAAATTCATTCCCATCGTGGGGAAAGCAGGTTAACTTACATTGATACACTTATAAAACATGAGAAAAAGACAATGGGAAAGGAATTGTTTATTCACTTTTGACATCAAAACTGGCTTCATTTTACATTCAATTTTTACTATGGTAGTCACTATCGCATCCTCAGCCATGGCATGTAGATAGTCGATTAATGATTCTTCTCATGCTGCCTTAAAACTCTGTGACCAAGTCTGGTAATCTCGTTTTTGCTGTTCCCCAAATAGAAGCAACATTAAGAGTTAAAAATATATAGAGAATAATAATAATAAATAAAAATCATTTTGCTTCAGATATCCTTGCGCTAGACACACACAAGCAGAAGTGGTAGAGTCATACCTTGTCTGAGACAGAAGGTGAGATTTTACCCAGTGCTCGCTCAAAATGTGTTGATTTTATGGTACAAGGAGCTGCATCTGAGGTGCTCTTAGTTGACGTCAGTTTGTCTTCAAGAGCAACCATTGCAGCTTCATTCATCTGTCAATAATAGAAATTTAGACATTTCATCTGAAACTCCATCCAGCTCCCCTACTTTCATCCTCCTCACCCCATACACACACACTCACACACAAAAGATATCAGCTTCAACATAATATGAAAACAGATGAATTCGAGCATAAACAAACCAGTGCAGCAAGATCAGCCCCACTAAAATTTTCACAAGCTTCCATTCGACCAAGAGCACTCAAATCCACACTGGCATCTATAGGCTTCTTTCTCCCAAGAGCTTTTAAGATCAACCCACGCTCATCCGGACTGGGCAACGGAACATAAAGAAGTTTACCAAATCTACCAGGCCGTAAGATGGCTCTGTCCATCACCCCAGGTCTGCCAAAAGAGATGCCAACTGAAAGGAATCAGTAAGGCAGTAATCATCAGAACAAATTGAAGAGGATAAACAATTAATTTTACCTATTTGTCGCGCCAATAACAAAAACACCCTGCCGCTGCTCTGCTCCATCTAGTTCTATAAGTAACTGCAATTGTAGGAAATGGGTTGATTTTATCAACATCAGAATATGAATTGGTACAGCTAAACATAATAAGTAGGAGAGTATGATTTTGCTCAGGCTATCTGATGAGATTATTTTACCTGGTTCAGTAGCCGCTCAACAACCCATCCGCCTTCTTTACCACGCTTTGTTGCCAAAGCATCCACCTACAAGTCATGGGGGAAGAAATTCAAAATCTCAAAAAAAAAAAAAAAAAAAAAAAAAAAAAAAGGCAAAGCAAAATTAAAGACCACAAAATAACTACTTTAAAAATAAATTAAAGAATGGAAACCCTAATCAAGACACCCATTTTGAAAAGCCATGTTCTCTGGAGCAAGATATTGTTATTTTGAATACAAACTTACTACCCATTAAATGCATCTGATTTTATCATGAAAGAAAACCTAGTATGATGTGGAAAAACACTAATTATTAAACAGAAATTCCACATACATCCCTACAGCAATCTAGTATAATTCTTATCTAATGCCTGAATGTAGAACACCAATTGGCTTGCATTTGCTTCAAACATATCTTCTTTATAAGTAAAATTAAACAAGGACATAAAGCAGATACATGAGCAAAGGGGTGAAAGGAAAAAAAGACCAATAAAACCAAATTGATTAAGAAGAATACAAAGCCATTCTATTTAGCTCTGGAATTGAGAATTGATGCTGTTGTTACCGTTTTGAAGTATATTCCTGCTGTAAACCTTTTGTATGATGTGACGCTATCTTGTTTTGAAAACATGAGTTATTTTTTTATAGTATCTATTGAAAGAGCACTGTAGCTCTGGTTCGTAAAGATAGATGTAAAACTGAAATTTCAACCTTCCTTTGAAGAGACTCAATGCCTTGATTGCTGAAGAAGACAGAGTGCCAGTTGAAGAAACTACTCCTGAATTCCATTAGACAAGAGAGTTGATCCGATACAGGGCTCCTCTAGAACTCATGTTATTCTCTCTCTCTCATACACACAACAGAGCTGATTCATTATTCTAAATTCCACTTTTAATTTTCTAAATACATTTCAGATTTTAAGGGGATTGGCATAAATGCTCAGATAATATGAGCCTTTGTTCAAACTATGGGTGCGACAAGGTTGGCAAGGTTGGTTTTGTGGCAATGAGATAGTGGCATTATTGGTTAAAGAGGGTAGCATCAGCAATAGGGTGGATATGTGGGGAAAAGGAGCATGGTGGTTTGGTGCTGCAATGGCAATTTGTAGTGGCAGTTGAGACTTGAGAGGAGAGATGAGAATGCCGAGGCAGCTGAAACTTGAGGGGAGATGAGAATGTCAAAAAGTCGGAAGGGATCATCAAATGGGGACTTAAATTACGGAAAAGTGCTTCATGTGTGCACGTCCATGAACCTGCACACTACTAGTTCACCAAATGTTCCTTTATAAACAATATTTTTATAACTTGTTTATATTTTTTAATATATAATAACTTTTATAGATATTGAGAGACTTATGTACACAGACAAAGTGCTCCTAAGGAATTACATTGTGGAAGAATCACATTCTAAGAGAAAGTTCATAGAGTCTAAAATTAAAAACGTATAACCAGTTCCAAAAGTTCAGGACCAATCAAATAATGATCTCAAAACAAGGATTTCAGCTCAATAACTCAAACCCCCACTCCATTAAATGTGCAATTCTTCCTCCGGGAGTAAACTATGGGACAAGGTGGGTAGGTTTTTTGACGGAGTCAAACCCCAAATCCAACTTACTCCCCTACGCTTCTCTCTCTCTCTCTCTCTCATTGATATTAGAAATGAAAGCTTGAACCTTTTTTTTTTTTTTTTGATAAGTATTAAGATTTATTGATATATATAAAAATTAAAAAATTAAAAAAAAAAAAAAAAAAAAAAAAAAAACCCAAGGACACAAGGCACATAGGGGTCAAATACAGAAATTACAAGAATTAAGAAAACCAAAGATAGAAGAGAATGATTGGTTTCGCAAGGCAAACAACCAATCCAAAAAAGTTCTAAAGAAAAATAACTTGAGGTCAGGAATGGATCTCTCAGAATCTTCAAGACACCTACCATTTCTTTCGCTCCACCTCCAAAGACACCACATTAAACAATGGGGAACAATTATCCATATATAACCATTTCGATGACGACCCAACCAGCCTTGCTAGCAAGCAAGGAGCCCCACAGCTGACTTAGGCATAACCCAACTTACTCCAAATAAACCCAAAACCATAGACCACAAATCCATAGCAACTGGACAATGAAGGAAAAGATGGTCAACCAATTCACTATTACACTTGCAAATATAACACCAATCCAATATCACTATTAAGAGTGTTATACACGTGGAAGTGATTGCGGAAGAGGTTAAAAGTCAATAGAAATAATAAAAGGCTGAAACTTCAGCTTTCCTCTTTACTGTTAGTCACGTGGGGCTCAGAAAACAAAGAAAAAAAAATTAAAACACAAAATAGAGAAGTGGACAACCCAAAACAAAGAAAAAACAGACCCACATACAACACAGTACACACAGCCTCCAATTCCCAAACATGAAAACCCCTAAAGAAACTCACATGTCACATCCCAAAAAAGGACCCCATTAGAGAACTTCATAAGCTCAGCCACACTTGCCTCCTTATCTCGGCAAAATCTAAATAATTTAGGAAAGCAGACAGCAAGAGGTGACTGCCCACACCAACAATCTTGCCAAAACTTGATTTCTTTGCGGAACCAATCTTTTTTATCATTTCTTGATTTCTTAGATTCTTGTAATTTTTGTGCTTGATTGTTTGACCCCTTGTACACTCCTTGTGTACTAGGGTGTTCCACCTTTTTTATGATATCAATAAACTTTTTACTTATCAAAAAAACAATCTTGCCAAAACTTCACCCTCATCCCATCGCCAATTTCAAACAGAATATGATGAGAAAAAGAAGGCCATCCTTGACTAATATTTTTCCACAAACAAACACCATAATGACCAGAAACTGGACAGGTACATCAACCACGCCATACACATCCATATTTCACCTCTATCACTTGCTTCCGAAGGGCATCCCTTTCAAGCCCAAATCTCTATAGCCACTTCCCAAGCAAAGGTTTGTTAAAAAGTCTTACTTTCCTTATTCCCAAGCCACCTGAAGAAAGAGGGCGTATAAACAGTAGCCCATTTAACCAGGTGAAATTTAGGTTCATCCCCTAGACCACCCCATAAGAAATTCCGCTGAAGTTTTGCAATTCGGTTAGCCACAAAAGCAGGGATAGGAAATAGAGATAGGAAATAAGTAGGTAAATTTGATAGAGTGCTTGAATCTTTTGTTCTTCAATATCTTCTTTACTGTTGTAATTTTTTCTCTTCTACATTGTTACACGACAAGAAATCACCTAAAGTAGAATGCAGCATTGTCGGTGATGGATGAGAAGATATGAGATTGAGTAGGAGGTGAGGCCCAATGGCATGCTTGTCTAGAAGCAAGACGACATAGTCAATGATAACAGTGCTGCTTCTTATGGGAGGTAGGCTACAATAAAAGCCACCTTCTCCCTTAGCTTAGTCAACCACCATATCATGAGAGATTTTCATTTTTTTTATCTATTTGAGGCCCATATCCCTCAATCCCTACCACATTCAACCACATTTGAAATTTTTTTTATAATTCCAACAGTATTTGAATTTTTTTTTTTAATAATTCCAACAATATTTGAATTTTTTTTATATAATTCCAACAGTATTTGAAATTTAAAAAACATTTATTATTCATCGGATACAGCTTGGACTCATATGAAATGGTGTCCAATCTGAGTCCATGTCTGTGTTCAATACATATCTGACACCACCACGTGATGGGATTTTCCATGTTCATCCTTCCTAGTAGGCATGTCAGAAGCATTCATATATATATCCTACAATGCCATGTATGTTAGGAACTTAGCATTGAACATTTTTCAAGTAAAATGGGGAAAACATGCAATCCTCTACCCAGATTTCTTTTAAAACCAATTTATAAACAAATTTACTGAGTAGGGCCTAAGAATTGTTAAAGATCAAAAAGAGTCATGTTCTAGAAGATTTCCTACCAACTTCAATTATTATTTTTTTTTTTTGATCAGTAAGAAAGATGTATATTCAAAAAGCTACCTCATGCACAAAAAGCACAAAGCAGACCAAAGATTACAGAACAAGAAACGAAAAGACAAATATACTGATTATTGCCAACTTCAATTATTGCCGACAACGTAGCTATGTTCACTCATAAATATACTGATTAAGCCCTAAGAATTGTTAAAGATCAAAAGAAGTCATGTTCAAGAAGATTTCCTTCCAAGTTCAGTAATTGCCAACAAGGTAGCTATGTTCCCTCATAAATAAGCAAGAAAAAAAGCCGCTGCCCATGAATAACAAAAAGATAATGATAGTAATCCATAAATACTACTGAAAGAGTGAAAAGGTCCCAACATTCCCAAACTTAGTGAAATAGACTAAAATTTAAAATAACCAAAGCTGCTCAACTGCAATAATAGACATTTATCAAGAAAAGAGAACACAAACCTCATCAAAGAAAAGTATGCATGGTGAACATGTCCTTGCACGACTGAATAATGTCCGAACTGCCAGCTCACTTTCTCCAACATATTTATTCAAAAGTTCAGGACCCTAACCATTAAAAAACCATGAACATCCAAGTTAGGACTTGAACTCAAAAATCAGGCAAGAAACAATTAAGAGGACATTTATTTTTCTTATGTTCTCTCGTTATTGAAGCAGTTATGCTTGCGTGAAAGCGCGTGACCGACACTACACTACGTAGATACCTGTCCAGGTAAATCACAACTTGACACTCACTGTACCAATGCACAGAACAACATTACAATAAAACGATCAAAAATTACACATACAAATGTAACAAAAAGGGTAAATCAAAGAGACTGACCTTGATGTGAATGAAATTGGCCCCCGCCTCATTAGCCACAGCCTTTGCAATCAGTGTTTTACCACAACCTGGAGGCCCATAGAGCAAAAATCCTGTCTCTAAGTCTACTCCAAATCCCTGAAGATGCAGATTATTTCATGACATGTGATCAGCCATTTAGACTGCTCCTACTAACCTTTCAAGAAATTTTAGGAAAAGCCTTGGATAAATAAAGAAAATGCAGCAGGACTCCAAATTTAAGTACCATAAAGTAATAACTCTTCAACAATACAAAATATCTATAAACACAATTAAGGGGGCCCATGACAGTCCAAGGTACACTTGATCAATATACAGGGTGGATCTCCAAATTTCCCCCTTCTTTTGGCCAAGAAAAAAGTTCCTTTATCCTAAAGTAATCCTCTGAAATATGCATTTTGATATGTGCATGTGTAGTGGGTTGAAAGACCAAAATTTAGCAGCCTTTGTGCAACATTCTTTTTTCCTAGGGGTCTCTCATGCTTAGGGATCTCTCTTTGGCGAATCAGTGTTGTATTTGCTACTGTAATGAGGAATCTGTTGATCATCACCTCCTCCATTGTCCTGTAGCTCACTCGCTGTGGGTGCATATGCTTCAGGTCTTTGGGATCCAATGGGTCATGCCAGGTTTTATGGAAAATTTAATGTATTGTTGGAGCCACTAGTTGGGGAAATTTAATTCGGGCATCTGGAATATAGTTCCTGGTTGTTTGATGTGGATTGTTTGGACGGAAAGAAATCAGCACTCTTTTGAGGCTACTGAGAAATCACTGGTTCAATTATAGGCTTCATGCCAGCGAACTCTTTTCGATTGGTCTAGGTGCTGGGGTTCTTTGAATTGTTCTTCTATCATAGAGTTTCTTTCTACTCTTAGAACTGTCCCTTTAGTTATTTTTTCTTTGATGTTGTTTGTTGTTTTTTCTTGTGTTCACCATCATGAACACCATGTATTTTTTTTTTTTTTTTTTAATAATGATTAATATTACTCTTATTACCTATCAAAAAAAAAAAAAAAACATGAATTGTCCATGCCCAAGGAACCTTGAATCAACATGAGAGACAAAATAGCTCTGTTGGTCTCATTATCTAAATAGAATTTCAAGCTCTATTAATGTTCATAGAAGGACATCCTTGGCATGTGAAGCTAACCTGGAAATAGGACACTTTAACAAATCCTACCCAGTCCATATCATGAATAGCCCAAGTTAACCTATCAGTAATTTCTTCTGATAAGCACTCCATACATACATGTATACATATATATCATTTACAGATATAGGTTTTTCTTCTTTTGAAGAGCCCTCATACTCGTTTCTGTTTTTAACTTCCAATGAAGTCAGTTTTCAAAGTGAAACTCACACACACAGCACACAAAATGAGAAAAGAGACAATAATTCTAAATACCTCATAGTCCTCTGGATATTTTATACGTCTAACTATATAACGGTCAAACTCCTTTCTTAAATAGTCAAGCCCACCAACATCTTCCCACTTTACATTAGGAATGATAGAGAATCCTTCCCTTTTTGATGAGGGCTGAACCATTTTAACTGCTTCCTGAAAAACACCACATAAAAAGCAATTGACAACATCATTTAAGAAAATCACGTAACAAGAACAAACCAGCAGAATTTTATTCACATTTTCTAAAATGCAAGATCCTTCACCATAAGCAAAACTGTCAGTACACCAATCTCGGTCACCAAAAGGTAGATTTACACGTCAGTGGATAAAAACCACTAAAACAGCAATAAGATATCTACAGCAATGTTATGAATACTGTTTCGGTGCTCATTCTGGTTTGTTCATTGGAATGGAAAATTTCAGTACCAGCCCATTTCGGCGTACTGTTTCAGAATTACCGTAATTATATATATATATATATTAATAAGAATAAGAATAAAAGGTAATAATAATAAAATTTAATCTAAATATTCAAATTGTTAAGCTGCAAATACAACATTTGAAAAAAAAACAAAACAAAACCATTACATTAAAGATGAACCTTCCAAGAAACATCCCACTTTACTTGTAAAAGTCTCCCCCAGCCCACATGAATATCATCTTTCCCTAGGAGTATTGATTAGTTTTACTTTTACCACTCCTTTTTTTTTTTTTTTTGATAAGTAATAAGATATATTGACAAAAAAGGAACACCCTAGTGCACAGGGAGTGAACAAGGGAAAGGAAATCAAATACAAAATTTGCAAGAGTCTAGGAAATCAATAAAAGAAGGGAAAGATTTATTTTACAAAGCAAACAACCAATCCCTTAAAGTTCTAAAAAAGAGAAGCTTGAGGTCCAGAATAGATCTCTCAGTATCTTCAAAACATCTACTATTCCTCTCCCTCCAAAGGCACCACAATAAGCAATGAGGAATGATAGACCAAATATAACCATTTCGATGACAACCAAAGCTGCCTTGCCAACACCGTAACAGCCCCAAAACAGTGTGCGGCATAACCCAAGTTACTCCAAAAAGACCCAAAACCATAGACCATAGATCCATAGCAAAAGGACAATGAAGGAATAGATGGTCAACCGATTCACCATTTCTCTTACACATGTAGCACCAATCCAAAATCCACACCTTCCTTTTACGTAAATTATCAATCTTCAAGCATTTCCCTAAGGCAGCAGTCCAAACAAAGAAAGCTACTCTAGAGGGAATCTTCTGCTTCCAAATACTTTTCCAAGGAAACCCATAGAAAGCAGAGCCAGCTAAAATTCTATAATAATCACTAACCAAGAAACCCTTAACTTTGCTAGGAATCCAACACATTTTATCCTCACCTAGCCCCCTTATAGGAGAACCATAAATGGTTTCCATGAAGTCAGACATAGCCTCTAGATCCCGAGCATGCACACCCCTAATGAATCTCACATCCCAAAAGAGGACACCATTGGTGGACATCATAAGCTCAGCCACACTGGCATCCTTACTCCTGCAAAATCTGAACAAGTCCGAATATCTAACAGCAAGAGATGTCTCTCCACACCACCGGTCTTGCCAAAACTTCACTCTAGACCCATCACCAATATCATACAGAATATGGCGAGAGAAGGAAGGCCATCCCTGACTGATATTTTTCCATAAACCAACACCATAAGGGCCAATCACAGCTCTGGTATGCCAGCGCCCCCCCCCCCCCCCCCAACACACACACACACACACACACACACACACACACATCCATATTTTATCTCTAGCACTTGCCTCCAAAAGGCATCTTCCTCAATCCCAAATCTCCAAAGCCACTTCCCAAGCAAAGCTTCATTGAAAGGTCTTATCTTCCTTATCCCTAAGCCACCCAAAGAAATAGGAGAACAAACAGTAGCCCATTTTACCACTCCTTAATAACCATGAGTCCTCTTCTTTCAATAAAAAATTTCTAGCATCTTCTTCTTTCTATTTTTCTCTCTCACAGACCATAGCCTCCTCTGTGACTCTCCTTTCTCATCTCTCTCCATTTTCTTTTTCTTTTTCCCCACCAACAGATCTAATACACTTTTTCCCTTCTACAAACATCAAAAAAGTAAGCATATAAGTTACTCATCTTTTCCTTATACTCTGAAATCATGTGTTGTTTTAAGTTTAAGGAGAAGAATACCCAAAACTCAATTCCGGCCAAATCTTCCACTTTGGCCAGTATTGGCCAAAACTCACTGGAACAGCCTAAAATTTTGTCCGAGGTGGAATATGGGGGGTTATCATTCCAGTTTGCATACCAGTACGAGATTTTCTGGCCATTTCGGCTGCCAGGACAGAACGAAATTCAGAACATCGATCTACAGTATCATGTCCAAATGTTCAACAATGCCCACTTAAACTAAAGTGATGTGTGATGAAACAGAATTTGTAAAAGCAGATATAAAATCAGTATTGTCTTGACCAAAACTCATTTCCCAGGAAACATAGGCAGGTGAATAAATGAGAGTGTATTAGATATAAAAAGAAAAGGAAATAGAAAGACAATAGCACCTCAAAATCAGCCATTGTGATGGTAAGCTTTTCCATCTCCTCAGGTGACCATGGTTGCCTCCACCACTCTTCAGTATGTTCTTCATTTATAGAGTCTTTTGATAGCTCAGACTTTCTTTCATCAATAATTCTCTTCATGGCTAGGTTGCCAGCCTTGTTAGCCAGGGCAGTCAAATCAGCCCCAACAAAACCCGGTGTAGACCTAGCTATTTTCAGAAGGTTGAAAGAACCTTCCAGTCTAAGATTGCGTGTAATTACAGAAAGAATCTTAACCCTTGCACTTTCATCAGGAACACCTAGGACAATCTCGCGGTCAAATCGCCCAGGTCTCCTTAGTGCAGGGTCAACAGCATCAGGCCTATTGGTCGCTCCAATGACAAGCACATGGCCAGGTCTCTGATCAGAACTTTCTGAGTTTGAAATAGCATCTGCTGGTTGTACAAGTCTGTGAGATTCATCCATGCAAGTCATCAACTGTGTCACAATTCGTCGCTCCATCTCTCGTTGTAGATTTTCTCTTTTAGAAGCAATTGCATCAATTTCGTCAATAAATACAATTGATGGAGCAGTCCTGTATGCTTTAGAAAAAAGATCTCGAATATTTTCCTCCGATGCACCTGGAATATTCATTAAATGAGAAACAATTATAGGAGTTCCAACTTATTAAGGGGGAAAAATGTAGTTTCTCCATCAAACAATTGAACCCAATGCAGGAAGAGGGGGATAAAAATAAGAAATAAGGTCATATGATCAAAAACTAGGGGGGAAAGAGAGGGGGGGGGGGGAGGGGGGAGGGGGGTGGGGAACAAGATATCATTTATGAATGCTGACATAGTCAATATATTCATGTCTTTAAATTTGAAAACCTCCATTTAACAAGAATCAGTCCCTAAAAACCAGATTGATCAGCAATAGAGGTAGAACACAAAAACAGGCTTTAACTTCCACAAACTCCTTATCACCTTATTAATTGGAGGTGTGCCTCTTAGAGGGCGGGAGCACCAACCACATATCAATTTTTTATTGGATAAGGTAGGGATTCTTTTTCTAAAGAACAGTCCTTTGGACTCGCCTCTAACCATTATAACCTATGGGTAACTAACCCCACCGGCCAGAACCATTCCTTAATTCAAATTCTTAATTCATAAACAAATATTTCATACTAGGCAAAATGCCCCAGTATCTGGGAAAAATAACTACATTAGTGAGGCACAGCTGCTAAGGTTACTACTCTTCAAAAGTGAAACCTAAACTTAGCGATAATAATAAAAACACACCCATTTTAGTTTTGGCAATGTAAACAAGTCTTGGATTCAAAACATTTGTTTCAGCACATGATAGACCTTTATTGCAAAATGAACAAGATATTGAGCTCTATAGATACCGAAATCAGAAGCAGATATATGCATCAATTATGAAACTCATTCAACTAATACAAATTCATTTCGCTGAGATTATCCTCCAGCATACATTTGTCGCATTTTGTGTTATTCCAATATTAAAAACAAACTTTCAGCAATAATGATGAAAGAAATTTAGGCAAAATACCCTATTGGTCCCTAAACTAAAAAACTAACACATCATCACTTTAAAGTTGCTTGCAACTAAAAAGACCACTTCAATTTCACGACTAAAATTGCTCATTTGCAACTCCATAAGACTAACATGTCATCACTCCATAAGACACATTAGGGACTCAAAGCGATCAATTACCTTAAATTTGATAATGATTAAAACCGATTACTTTTAAGTTTTTAGCAACTAAAACCAAACCGCTTTAAATTTCAGCGACAAAAATCGCTCATTAGGAATGCATACCAGAGACACCAAATGACCTAAAAACTAACTAGTCATCACTCTATTAGACACAGTAGCGACTAAAATTGGTCATTAGTAATGGATTACACGCAAACAATCACCTAAAATTTACGATCACTATAAACTTCAGAGACTAAAAATTGCTCATTTGAAATTCACGATCATTCCATTTTATACACATTAGAAGCTAGAATTCAAACTTGCAGGTGATGAAGAGAGCGATACATACCGGACACACCAGTGACAATCTCGGTAGCGGAAATCTTATAGAAGGGAACACCGGTCTCATTGGCAATGGCGTGAGCCAGTTTGGTCTTCCCACACCCGGGTGGCCCGCGCAGCAAAATCCCACCCATGGGCTTAACCCCTAACCACTGCGGCAACTGCGGATGGTACAACGGCACAATCACCTCCATCTTCAGCTCCTCAATCACGCTATCCATTCCTCCCAAATCCCTAAACCTAGGGCCATCGTTTCCGTCTCCGTCTCCTCCTTTCTTCACCACCATCTTCACCTCCTCAACCCTGTATTCCTCGACTTCTTTATTGCTATCAACCTTTTTGGCCTCGCTCAGCTCCATATACGACGCTAATAGGTTCGATTTCATGACGTCGAATTTCGGCGGAGGGTCTTCCGATGTGGAGACCACCGCGCCGTCGTCTTCTTCTTCTTCTTCATCGGAACTACTACTCGAGGAGTTCGAGTCAGACGACGTCGTTTCGAGAAGTCTCTTTCGCTTTTTCTTCTTTTTGGTGGTGGTGGTGGTGTTGTTGTTTTGTGGAGGGAGGGATTGTAGGGTTTTGCGAACGAAGGTTGTGAAGGGTTGTCTCTTGATACGGTTGTAGTCGCGGTAGGTTGCACGGAGGTGGTCGACGGTTTCATCCAGCGTTGAGGAACGGTGGTTGCCGTAGCTTTCCAGCCGCCGACGGAGTAATTCTCTCTTCATATTTTTCAATCTCCGCCGCCCCCGCGTACAGCATAGCGTAGCTTAAGCTTTTAAAAGAGCTTAAAAGAGCAAAATAATTAAAATTAAATTACGTTTAGAAAAAATTAAAAATGTACTTCGATTTTTTTTTTTTTTTAAAGGTTTATTTTAAGGAGTAGATGGATTTTTGGTCCTTATATTTTTGTTTCATTCTCATTTTAATTCCTAATAAAAAAAATTAGCATTTAAATAATGTCACATCAACATTTTAAATATTAAAAAAGTCATATAAAAAAAATTTAAAAAAAATTCTAAATTGATATTTTTTTAAAATAAAATAAAATAAAATTTTTTTTAAGTAAAATATTATTTTAGCCCTTAAACTTTACCAAAAACTTATCAACTATGCTTTGTATTATTTTGTTTTCTGAATTACTATGCTCTCTTTACTATTCTCTTGTTTTCTTAATTATTATGCTCTCCTTGATTTGGGGTTCAATCCCCGCCTATACCAAAAATTAATTAATGTCTTGATCGATGATAAAGAGCTATCATTAGGAACAAACGTCATAAGTTGAAACTCTCTCAAAAAAAAAAAAAAAAAAAATCACAACCGTGCAAAAGGCAAAAAACTTTTTTTTTTAGGAACAAAAAGGCAAATAACTTGATTCCCTTAATATTAAATTCATATGCCCCCATACAAGAATTCATTGCAATGTTTAATCTCCATCCCTGAAACCTAGAAAATTCAATAGGTAACAGATTTTTCACTAAAACATGTATTTATTCATATTGCACATTTGTGAATTTGAAACTCTTCCTAAAATAATTTTTGAATTCAAGTATACCTTAGGGTAATTTTCCTTACCCTATTTCTAAGCTTTTCTCTACAGCCAAAGGTAACAACTAAAAAAAAAATTGCAAACCATAAACTCAATACCCAGACGGAAAAACACAAAAGAATTAACCTTGAAAAAAAAATTAAATATACAAAGAACTTAAAATTTAAGTATACCTTAACTTGATATTCACGCATAGAGAGACCTTGTAGTACAACGGAGACTTGATATTCATGCATAGAGAGACCTTGTAATACAGCGGAGGCAATGTTGCTAAGGTTAAGACAGTTAAAGAGAATATTTGGTTTTTAAATCATAATAATAAAATGTAACTATAATTGGGTTAGGTATAGTTTTTTTTTTTTTCCTTTTTTTATAATAATGCTAATGTGTAAAAATGTGAAAGCTCTTAAAAAAAGTAAAATATTGGTCAAAAGTTTCGGTTTTATAGTACATATAAATTATTAGAACAAGTTGTGGTTGATGGGTTGGGGTGGTTGAGTGGGGGTGGCTGTTTTTTATTTTATTATTATTTTTTTCCAGTGGTTGTGATCTTTGGGAGAGAGATAAAATATGATAGAGAGGAAGAGAGATGAAGAGGAAGAGAGAGAAAGAGGTAGGGAAATTAATAAATAAATGAGATAAATAAGAAATGAGATATTGGGTGTACGGTAAAGTATGATAGTATATAATAGATAAAGTAACTTTTTAAATGGTAAAATAATAATTGTTATACAAATCTAGATACTAATGCTCATTGTAAACAGCACAAAGTTCACACCTTCTCTTTTGGAAGGTTGTTTTGTCTATATGCAACACAATTAGCTTAAATAGTTTATCATCATAACCATAAGGATTGGCCTTGTGATTTTTAAGGTTTCATGAGATCTATGAGTTCTTAAATTCAAAACCTCTAGCCAGTAATTTTGGGCCACCCAAAGAAAAGGAGAGGGGGATTACACACACATAGGAATAGTCAAATGCCCAAAGAGTTTTGAACACCCTCATTAAAATAATAATTAAAAAAAAAAGTGTTTCGATATTTCAACCTTGTAAACACAAATTCAATTTCGCTTCTGACAGTAACTATAACTTTTGGTACGACTGTTGAAACAAAGAAACCAAATAAGTATACAAAGAAAAATACATCTGCGGTACAAAAGAAAAAAAAATTGGAGGCCTCCAGTGGGAATCCCAAGTGATGTTCATAAAGAATTGAGGCTTTTTTGTTCTTCTTCTTTTTTGTTTTTTATTTTTTAGTAAGTAAAGAATTGAAGCATTTCTTGCAGATTTCTTTCCTTTAAGAAATAGTCTCCTTTCGCTTTGTCTAGACTCATTAACTTACTAAGCTTATATCATCCACTACAGTTTCAAAGACCAGAAACCATTTCCTCTTTTCTGAACATGTCTCTGAAATAGCCACACTGCTTATCAACACCAACCACTATCTGCACTCAACTTTCTGCAAAAGATTCCAAGTAACTTCCCTAATAACTAAGCTAATTGCAGGGATCTTATTAGAAGTGCTTCAACTATGATAGCCCCAGCCCTGTTTTAACACACAAGCAATTTCCTTTCCACCTAGATTTTCCATTGGCAAAAGCTTCTGTTGTAATAAGAACTTGTCAGTTGTGACACTGCTGGAGGAATTGCTTGCCCACACCTGCCTGATTATAAATGGGCCCACCATGCTGTTTATCCACAAAAGACTCCTGCACAATTGAATGAAGAAAACTTACAGAAAAGAAATCTATACAAAAGAAGGCACAATGATCCATGACTCAACAGGAACTATATTCCACAATACAAAAAGATTAACAAGAAAATTATTTTAGTGACTCATCCATATCACTTGACCACTTGCAGAAACAAATTATGAGATATTAATAACTTTGACCACCATCTGCCAACAGATCTAAGAAGTTACTGTATTGAGCAGATGGTTGACACCATGCTAATCTAAAAGTTGTAAAGATCCTTAAATATTCTCATCCAATAGCACTAGCGGAGACAAGGTTCCAAACTGAAGTTTTTGTATACAGATTCTCAGACAATATAATCAGAGTGGACTTAAAGGGCTTAGTTTTTCAAGAGTTGGATATAACAGCACCTAGAAAGTTAAACCAATTGCAGTGGCAGAAGATGATAGAATAAATGTTAAATTGCTAAAATCCCGCGGGGGGGGGGGGGGGGGGGGGGGTGAGCAATGATCACGACTTCATTGGTTGTCGTTGATGAAACTATTTAAGATTTAAAAAGAATAACCACAGCCTGGATAAATTTGCTATAATTAACAATAATATTTATCTTTTTCATGTTTTGCTGTGCTATATTATCAGCAGAGTATGAAAGTAAACATGCAGTAAGCTGTGGTGATGGAAATTTTAGAAATTGAGCAACAGTGTACAACAAGAAACTAGTTCAGAGAAGCATCTTTACATCCTTCATAATCACACACAACAAAGCTATGTAAAAAGCCCAATGAAAGATGAATTCTTTGATAGCAATTCCTTAGGCTATCTTGTGCCATTGCAATATAATCCACTACTTGTCCAAAAAAAAAAAGACAAGAAAAGCCCAATGAAAGATTAGAAACTAAAATTAAGGAGAAAGGCCTAACCAGCGAATTGAAAG
Source organism: Quercus robur (assembly GCF_932294415.1). NCBI lineage: Eukaryota > Viridiplantae > Streptophyta > Magnoliopsida > Fagales > Fagaceae > Quercus > Quercus robur. The sequence continues at coordinate 72,481,809 of NC_065538.1, read as the reverse complement.
AAGGGGAAAATAAGGAGGAAATGAATATCATTTTACCCATCGTCTAAATTTAAATAAAGAGATGCAGATGAAGTATCCATGAAGGATGGGTAAAAAGATAAATATATCACCGAATAATAAATCACTATCCTTATTTGCAGTATACACTATTTATGATTTCATGTTTTCTACTCAAACTGAAACCCTGCATTAAGTTATTTTAAATTCAACAAAAAGGCCATTAACTGCATCAAACACAAGATATATTTTTATGAGTAACAAACTCAATTAAGTGGACTAATCCTAGAATCAGGATTCACCATATTTGTGTGGTACAATTGAGGTGTGTATCACAAAATCAATCTCTTAAAAAGAAGATTAGAAAAACTTACATAAGATTCCTACAGTGGCATAGGGAGTGTGTTTAAAGACTGAAAGGAAGAAAAAAGCTCCACATTCACGATAGACTGATGAGGAATAGGATGGATCTGCTTCAACCGGAATCATTGCCCGACCAACTGTTCATTCTGTCTTTACATCCATTCTTGTTTTGGAAGCAAACAAGTGCGTGAACAAATCACCAATAGAGCCAGTGAATCAATAACTAGGAGCATCTCTTTCTGCAGTACTGTGAGCTTATGGGTGAAATTGACGCAAAGATCCAAATAGGGTCACAGAAGCTTCTGTATCGATGGCAGGGAATTGAGATCTAATTTACCATCTGCCAATAAATCAACTAACAACTCTGCGGTTGATGCATCAGCAGAGAAACCCCTCTCCACCATTTCATGAAAAACTTGAATTGCCCTTGACATCTCATTATTACCAATAAGTCCTCTGATTATTGTATTATAAGTGAAGTCATTTGGAGAGCATCCATTTTCTTCCATTACTTTAAGCAACTTATTCACTTCGCTTGTAAGTCCTTCACTAAAAAGTCCCTTAATCATTATAGTGTATGTCTTCACATCAGGTTGCAACCCTTTATTTGATAAACTATGAAAGAGTTCCCTTGCAGATTTAAACTGTCCAGCTTTACACAAATTTTCAATGAGGATATTGTAAATAACATTATTGAGGTGCAACTTGCATTTTTCCATTTGTTGAAACAATGCCATTGCCTCAGCAAGTCGTTGGTTTTTGCATAGGCCATCCAACAAAACAGCACAAGTCTGGATATCAGGAATTACTCTACAGGCTTGCATCTTTTGAAAGAGTTCCTTTGCAATCCGAGGTTTCCCAACATGAAACAAGCCACCTATAAGAGTGGTGAAAGTAACAGTATTAGGAATCAATCCTTTAAGAAGCATCTGTCGAAAGAGATTCATGGCTTCATCTATCTTTTTACTCTTACAATATCCATTGATCAAAATGCTATAACTAAAGACATTAGGTGCAAATCCCTTGCTCATCATTGCATTAAATACTTCAAAAGCCATATCTAACTGGTTTCTCAAACAATATCCATCCATAAGTGCACAGTAAGTAACTATATTAGGTTGTAAACCTCTTTTAATCATCACTTCAACCACATCTTGTGCTTCTTCAACCAATCCTTCTTTACAATACGCATTGACCAATATGGTATAAGTTTGTACATTTGGTTCAATTTTTTTACTCACCATCTCATTTAACAATCTTGTAGCATCTTTCCATCGGCCTAAATTGCACGCTCCATGGATTAAGGAGCTGTAAGTGACAACATTTGGTGGAATGCCTTTATTAATCATTTCTGAGAAAAGATTCAAAGCCTCTGTAATTAACCCATCCTTACAAAAGCTATCGATTATCGTGTTAAATGTCACTACGTCAGGCTTACACACTCCTTCCATCTTCCTAAGTAACTGAATAGCCCCACTAGTGTTCTCCATCTTGCATAGCCCCTTAATCAAAGTGGTCATAGTTTTTGCATTCGGCTCAAAACCAAGCTTCATCAATTTCCCAAAAACAGAAAACCCACATCCCATTTGATTCAATTGGATGAAACAATTGATCATAATACTGAGAGTACTAACATCAGGCATAATATCTAACATACCCATTTGTTTAGACAAAGAAATAACGGTTGAATAATGGTTCATTTTGGCAATCACACCTAAGAGTTGATTGAAATACATAATAGAAGGCATGGGTCGCCGTTGAAGCATTTTATCGAACACAATGAGTGCATCATTAATGTTACCAATCCCACCACCACCACTATCTCTCAGAAGCTTTTCCAGCTCTAAAATTCTACTGGGTCTGCTTGGATTTACATCTATTTTGACGTTAGGGGAAGCTCGACTATGGAATTGAATAATGCTACTTATCACACAATCATTATTAGTGAAGAGAAGAAAAGCCGTACCCGTGCCAGTAAAATTAGAAGTAAAAGGAGTTGTAAATAAAGCAGCACTTCTCCGGATCATCTTTTCTCAAGTTAAGTCTCACCCACCTTCAAGAACAGGTTGCCCTGACAACATGACTTTGTTAACAAGTGAAGTTTGCCGATGGCTCCTTATATATAGGTGGGTAGTACCGTACAGGTGCCAAATTTGGATTGACCATGGGAAGGAATTATTTGCATAGTGGTCAAGGGATTTATATATTGTTTTGTCAAATAAAGTAAAGGAAAAGCCTACGACCGCATGGATATAAGATTTTTTTGTTGAAACTAATGGAGAAGATGGGCTTCCATAGAAAGTGTATAGAATTATTTTTAGCCTGCATTAGCTCGGTCTCATACTCTATTTTGATTAATGGTGAACCAATATGTAATGGTAAGTTTCGTGATCCATACTCCTTTAGATGACATATCAATATGTTAGTTCCTTCTCACAAAGGTGGGTGCGTGGTACTAAATCTCCTTAAAGAGTAGTTTTAGACTCAAATTGACGTGAGCCTAGGAGTATGCAATGCTTCTTAAAAAGAAGCAAAGGAGTCGCTGCCTGGTTATAGGTCAAGAATCAAAGAAATGAATCTATGAAGGTCTTCTTACCAAACAAGGTCTAGAATTAGGGTATAAGATGGGAAGATGTTAGGCACCCTAAGCTTGCCCAATAGTAGTTGGCCTTCATATATCGCTACTGGATAGTGGATGATTGTGTCTATCTAGTGAGCCTATTAAACGAGCGCATTGCATCTAAGGCCTAGAGTTCGTCTACGGGTCATGTGAAACAAATATGGAAATCAAAGTAGACAAATCATAAGAGAGGCAATCAATCATGTGAAGATCAAAAGAATGTATAAGCATATACAAATCTGATCACGTGAACATAGAAACATGTGAACATCCACACATGTGAATATGGGAACATGGAAGCATATGAGCCTGCAAGCATGGGATTATGGAAGCATATGAGCATTCAAACATTTGGATATACAAGCATGTGATCATTAAAGTAAGTTAACATGTGAACATGTAATCATCAAAGCATATGAGCATAGGAGCATGCAATCATCAAAGCATGAGAGCATGTGATTATCAAAGCTTGTGGGCATCTAATCATGTGAGCATGAGAACATATAAGCATGTGAGCATGTGAGCATTTAAGCATTTGGATATATAAGCATGTGATCATCAAAGTAAGTAGACATGTGAACATGTAACCGTCAAAGCATATGAGCATGGGAGCATGCAATCATCAAAGCATATGGGCATTTAATCATGTGAACATGTGAGCATGTGAGTATGAGAGCATATGAGCATACAAGCATTTGGATATACAAGCATGTGATCATAAAAGCAAGTACACATGTGAGCATCCAAACATGTAGGCATGTGATTGTCAAAGTAAGCGAGCATGTGATCTTGTGAAGATGTGAGAGTATGGAAAAGAGGGCATACAAGCATATGAGCATACTAGCACATGAGCATACAAGCATGTGAGCACGTACCTCTTACCGCCCAATCACTTCAGCATTTAAGCACAATCATCAAAGTGCGTGAGCGCATGAACGTCCAACTACATGATCATTTAAGTATCTAGACATATCATCATCCAAGTGTGTTCACATGTGGATACCAAACAAGAGGTTGAATGCTTAATGAGAATTAATGATTAAGTCTTATGAAAGAGTGACACTTAATTGGAGTGGAGTCTTTATTAAATTTTGAATGTATTTCCCTTATTAAACCCAACATCAATTATTAAATGTGCTCATGCCTTTTAATGCACTTCAATTGATTAACTTTTGCTGCTGGTCCTCCAAAAGGCGATCGGTATAGACAATGCCACCATGCCAAAGCTGGTACTTAGCCTTAGACATGGAAAATGGGGCAAGCATGAAAGGAGGAGGATCCATAGGCACTTGAGGCTCTTCTACAACCACCAGCTAGCTGTCCACTCGCTTAGCAAGATATAAGTCCCTTAGGCCATCACTCTCGAACAACTGAGAAGTCTAAGAAGAGACAATAGCAGTTGCCTCCAAGTTTGGGGCAGCAATAGGAGGAAGCCTAGCCTAAGGTCAACAAGTGATCTGCTAACATGTTTTGTCAAAAAAAGAACCCAAAGACACATAAATGATTATGACAAAAGAAAAAAGAAGAGAGTTTGGCTCACTGAGTGAGAGGTAAGGCCATCAAGATGCTTTCGCGCCGAGGTAAGGGCCTTCAGGTTCACATTAGCCCCATAAGCAAGTAGGGCATAGGCCAAGGCCCATCACTGCAAAAGAAAAAGATTGATACAGTTTACAAGTTATGAACAGTTTGCAAGAAATAGAGTACATATATAGTTTGCAAGTTAGGAACAGTTTGCAAAAAACAAGAGTGTAGATAAAGTTTGCAAGTTAAGAACAGTTTGCAAGAGTATGAGATAAAGTTTGCAAGTCCAGAATAGTAGTTCAGATGCAAGGCACACATATGGTTTGCAAGGGTACAAAGTGCAGTTTGCAAGACTATGTAAAGAAAAGTAAAGAGAGAGAATCTAACCTTAAGGAGCTTCCAAGGCCTCGCTAGCAGGCGCAGAGTCCCTCGACTCAGTGTGTCCATAATAGAGTAGAAGTAGGTTAGGCAAGCATGCCCCCAGTTAGCCTCCCAAGCATCCTCAAAGTTGCGGAAGAGAGCCAATCACCTCAAGGACATTATCTGACCCACATTGGAAAAGAGATAAGCCCCTACCATTTAGAGCAAGAATGCCCCAGCCATCCGAGCCCGATCCTTGAGAGTCGCTTGATAGAGAGAGGCTTGAAATTCATCTCCAAATCAAAGTAACGGACATACTTACTAGAGTAAGAACGCCCCAGTAGGTCTATGCCAAGCTCCACACTTGATTTGCCCTCCAAGTTGATAATGGGCCCATGGGATCTCAAACTGGTCATCTGGTGGAAGTCATGAGTCACAGACATCTCCCTTTTAGCAATGTGAAAAGTGTGGGTAATGTCCCACCACCTCTCAGCTAATGCCTAGACCAACACACCGTTGTTCGAGCTTTTTAGAAGAAGGCGCAAGAGTGGCCCGAAACCATTTCATCCACTAAGGCCCTTAACTTGTTAGTCAAGGATTAGTACCAATCGAATAGGGTTTTGGAGTTATCTTACTCGAGTATGCTTGTAAGTCCTAAATAAGACAAAAAGAAGAGCATAAGGATCATATTGGACAGAAATAAGTGAAAAGAAAAGTGAAATAGCATGTTATGGGCATAAAACTGTGTCTGCAAGTCCAAGCATGCATGCGCATACTGCGAGTATGTGTACGCACACCACAAGTATGCGTGCACATGTTTTTATGAACAACCATGTGTATGCATACACTGTGTACACACGCATACCCTTAGTATGTGCATGCACGGATGAAACCATAGCATGTTCATCACCATTTTCAGCCTCCCTTGGATCAAAACTCATCCTAGACATGTTCCTACCCTTCCTAAGGCATCGGGTTTTCATCTAAACCCTTCCTACATCAAAACCCAGGCATTTACAAGTCTAGAAACAGATTAAAAAACTAAAGATCAAAGCAAAACTTGAAAATGATAAAAGTTTGGAAAACTTACCAATTTGAGACATGCATTATTTGAGAGGTGTTCTTTGGCCTTTAGAGCAGTAAAGGAGACTCGTTTAGCCTTGTGGCACCAATCTAGCGGATGAGATTGAAGATATTGCCGGAAATTGTGTAGGAAGCCCTTTTGGTTTTTGGAGCCATTGATGTTTTGAAGAAAGAGTTTTTGAGAAAGAGAGATTTTGGATTGCAATGAAGGAATGAGGGATTGAAAGAGAGGCAAAAGCTTCGTAGAGAAAGAGAGGAAGTTGGAGAGTTAGAGAGAAAGTGAAGAAATGAGGAAGATGTAGAGAATAAGAATAAAAAGAACGGTTGGTAACCTTTAGGAAAATGAAGTCAAAATATCCTTTAGAGAGAGAGAGGTACCTCTAATAATGGAGAACAAAAAAAAAAAAAAAAAAAATTGCTATTGTGAAACAAATATGTTATTGAATTTCCCAAGCTTGTTATTTATAATAAGAGGGACAGAGATAAGATGTTTATATCTAAAAATATGAAGGAGAGGAAGAAAAAGAAACATATTCATTAATAAAGAGAGAATGAAGAAGGTCAAAGGTTGGAAAAGGTGAATGTTTAAGCAATAAACATTTCATATGCCATATAGTAAATGAGACTCATTATGAGTGTCAAATATTTATGATGTGTACAAATCATCATTTGCCATATGAAATTGTAGGTTTGCATCACTCTTAAAGATTACACTTGTCACTTTATGTATTGGCAAAAGAATGTGTCATTACTTTATGCATCCACCAGTTGTGGGATCCAACTTTTATAACATTGTAATGTTTTATATAAGATACTTTTGGAGAATATTGTACATCTATTATAACATAATTATTATAGAACTTTGTTTGTTATAAGTTCATCATAAGAAGCAATAATTAAAAATTGCACATATATTCATTATAATTATTCAGTTCAAGTAATGAAAAAAAAAAAAAAAAAAAACATTCTTTCTCTTTCTCCTCAATTCTAAAACAAAATATACTTGACTTTCTCATATCAACATCCCAAACACCCACAGTAACTCACAGCCTTTACAAAACCCACAAGTCCATAACGTCTAACCTCGACTTTAAAATTGTAATTGTTGTCATCACTTAATATAAAACACAAGCCCCCTTCCTTGGTTGTAACCAACTTATAAAGGTTAGGATTAGATGGGACAACAATGTCGTAGCTAGGTAAGTGTCATCAAAAGTTCAATAAATCATTTTTTTTTTTTTTTTTTTTTGTGTATTTGACATGGGATGGCATGAAGGGTAATGGGTAGGTGTATATAATGGAGTAGAAGTGCAAGAGGTGAAAATAGAGAATTGAAGTGCAAAGAATTTTGTGTATGTGTGAGGGAGGAAAAGTCTTGAAATATTGAATCGAAGGAAACAAAGGATTTGTATTTTTTTAATTTTTTTTAAAAAAAATCTTGAAATATTGAACCAAATGAAAAATAAAAAGTCAATATTTTTTTTTTCTTATCTTTGATGTGGCATTTGAAAGTATTTCAATTCTTTTTACAAAAAATGCGTCATATGACAGAATCTCATACTCTCCTATATGAGGCCTATATATATATATATATATATATTTTGATAGTTGGCAGCAAATATATATATTGATAGTTGGCAGCAATAGTCAATTAAAGGTTTTGAGAACTAATAAAGGCCTTATTGACCGACCTATATATAATATATTTCTTTTATTTTCCTCAAAACTCTCCATCGCCTATTCAGACCACCATCCCTTTTTCCCAAATTCTCAACCTCTTAACCCCCTTAGAAATAGAATGGAATTGATTTTTTTTTTTTTTTTTTTAAGAAAGTGAATGGAATAGAATGAGTATAAGTAATGAAAAGGAAAGACATAAAATAGAATAAATTGAAATGGACAAATAATGGTGGGCATAAAATAAAATAAAAATTGAAAAAGAAAAAGAAAAGAATAGAATGGTGGACTCACCGACCTTGAGATAAGAGAACAAGATAAGAGGGAGCTCTTGATCGGCCTTGTGCTTGGCATGCATGATGCATGGTATGGTGGAGCTCCTCAATTCAAGGAAGCACTAACTACACTACATTTGATTGCCTAAGTTCCACATTGTACTAAAGTGCCCTCAAGCCACATGGTATTACTAACCCAGCTCTGATTCCATTTGTCATGTGATTTGAGGAGGTGATAGGCAGCCACATTTATACGGAGTATATCTTAAAAGGAATGGTCAAATCATAATTGTAATTTATGGTGATCATTTATATATTCCAATTTGACCTTGTAAACATTCCATATGGGAATCAAGACAAACACTTACAACGAAAGCTTATACAATCCAATCTAATACAATCAAAATCCACACAAACTAAGGCGTCATAGTCAAGAACTTATCTCATTTGATCTGAAAACTGATTTTCTAGCTTACAAATGGCCCATATCCTTTCCAAATTAATACATAAGCAAGATCTTCTAACATGCACAGATGTTGCATCTAGCAACCAAAAGTCAAAAACCAAAAATACTAATATTTAGTTATCAAATTATAATTAATCATATAAGTGATTATAACATGTAGATATTGATGAATAGTTAATAATCGTTTTGTGTTAGCCTAATATTAAGCCTTCTAAGCCACACGGAGTGAAGCACCATATGAAGGACATCAAATGGCTTAGCTGGTCTGTTTAGCTCAAAATGCCTTGCTACTTGTGCCACCCTCTTTTGCAATGTCAAGTATCTCTCTTGTGAAATCCCTTTCAAAATTGTCTTAATTTCTGGTATTCTCTTCGGAGGAATAAATACTGCAAATTTGCTCCAATCAAGAACATCACTAAAGGGTAATGTATAGTAATCAGAAATAATCACCGGGACACATGCTTGATACATTGCCTCCACCACTCTAGGACTTGCCACTTCTGATCCACTTGGACACAAACAAAACTTGGTTTGTCCCATTAATTGATGGTAATTTTTCTCCTTAGGGAGGTTCTCATAGACTTGAACTTCACCATCTTTGTCCTTCCAATGCTGGAATAATATACTCCTTATGTCTCCATGGGCTCCTCCGGCAAAGAATGCGAGGATGGTGCGCTTACTAGGGGCTAGGCCATGACGGGGTGGGCCGAGGTTGAATATAGGGTAACCTTTCAAGTTAAATTCTGGTAATGAAACATCTCTTATGGGTTTGAAACCTTCGGACGTGTTGGCATTACATAGCACTCTTATGAAATTCTGGTAGAACTTGGGATCTTCTGTTACAAGCCATGGTGCCTGAAAAATCAAGTAGAGATAGGTTAGTGAATAGAATTGACTATTTCTATTTAGCAACATTTAAATGAGCTAGGTAAGTCTAAGCCAGTTGCAGAACATACAGTACTTAATGTACCAACCAATAAAAATATTTCTATTTGTTTTTCTAGCGATTGTGTACTGCTATATCACTGGATAACAAAAATGCTGCATAGTTTATTTGTCCAAAAAATTAAATTCCAAACCAAATTTAAAATTAGCCAATCCAGCTCTAACCCACACACACCACTTGATGTAACACTACCTCTCTTTTTTTTTTTTTTTTTTTTCTTTTTTGTCAATGCTAAAAAACTGAATACAAATGTTGGTAACTTTTGGACAGTAAAGACCCCTCAAGACAGCACCTGAAGTTGGAGAAAAATCCTAAAGTTGAAGAAAACAGTATCAGTAAGATGATGTTTGAGTTTTAAAATTGGAGATGGGAAACGATGTTCCTTTGATATGATAGGTGGCAACTGGAGAGTTCACTTTATTTTAATTCCAAGGTTGAAAGTGTCCATAAAATAGGACTTGGTTTTAGAAACCAACCAAATCAGAGGACCTGGTGTTAACTCAAAGCAAGTTGTGAGGATGTTGATAAAAGTCTCTGGTCAGCTTCTAGTTCATGGGTGTTCAATTGTGCAGTAACCTGGGAAGATCTGAGAACAAAAGGAGAAGTACCTAGGTGGAATCTAATCTGGTTCAAAGCTGCTATCTCTATAAGTTCCTTTATTGGCTCGAGTGTTTTGTATAAGGTACATAAAATCCAAAGATCACATATTTTTTGAGTGCTTCTTCACAAGGGAATCTGGAACAAGATCACGAAATTATGTTTGGTCTGAAATTTACAATTTGAATGAGTGAGATTTTGTAAGCTGGAGCATCATGAATCTCAAAGGCAGAAGTTTGAGAGCTTCACTACGTAAATTAGCTTGGTGGGCTTCTGTCTATCACATCTGGCTAAATTAAGAAAAGAAAAAAAAAAACTATAATCTATGCAGCTTTGGACTGATATGTTTCATATATAGAGCTGTACAGAATCCAAGAGATGACCATTCCAATATATTTCTGTCAGAAACTAACAGATGTTGTTGGTAAGCACGAGTGGTTATCCAAAGTTATTAAAAAATGAGTCACTAAGTCTTAACAGATGTGGATAACGATGAGTATTTATCCAACATTATTCAGATAAATAAGGTTAGAATTGTTAAAGGATAACATGATTTTTAAGGAAAGGCCTCTCTGTTTGAGCTCTATAGGTGTAAGTTTCTTGATAATTGTAGGAGGTAAAAGTTGCTAAGAGATAAAAAGAATAAACACCTACCTAGCTAGGATTTAGTTGCAGAAGTCAGCAAGCATGAATAATAGGATAAAATAGAAAAATATATAGTAGAAAGCATGATAATGAATAAAAAAAAGAAAAAGAAAAAAGAAATTGGCTTATTTTTTATACTTTTTTTTACTGGAGATGGCCTTTTATTTTAAATATATAATGGTAAATAGTAATGAGTTTTAGTTTCCACTTTTTATTTAGTTAATGGATGATGTAATTATTTCTCATTAAAACAAAAGGAGATTCCAATAAAAAAAGTTTTAAAAGTAAACTAACCCTTCTCACGTACCCAATCGTGGCAAGAGACCATAAAATGGTCCCCTCCGCTGCTTCTATTCCAATAGGGGTACTTATCAGCTACGACGTTGATATAATCTCTAAAAATTATGGCCAAGCGTCGACGAAAGGCGTGGGGCTGAAGCCTATAAAAGCTGTCCACAATTTTGCTGACACTGAGTGGAACAAAGAATGCATGTGCCTCATCAGGATGAGGAGCCATGAAGGGGCTCTCCCCTCTCTCCATCTCATCCATGAACTGTCCTCCAATGGAGTATAAGTAACTCATCGGTCCACTGTGTGCCATTGGTATCTCTCCTTCCCTGTACACCCACACCTTGAATCTCTTTATCATTTCAATCTGACTCCTGATATATACATATATTCACCATCTTATTATTATTATGAAAATACATTTGCTAACATCATTTGTGGTCTAAATTACAAATTAAACCATTTATTTTTTCTTAAAATTCAATCCAATCCTATAACTTTTGTTCAATTTAATCCTCCTTAACTATTGGTGTAGACACGAGGTGTTGACTCTTAGGGTTTATTATTTTATTTGCCGTTGTTTAATATTATCAATGATAAAGTGTGGTTCTCCTGCATCAACTATTGTTTTATTTTTATATAACTCACACATCATAAAATTATAGTTGCATGCACAAAAATATTTATTATAATAACTCATAAATACAACCAACCTACTTTGAATGCCTCCTTTCATATGATCAATGCATATAAATTACCAATCTATTATCTATATAACTTTTCATGTGAAATATTAAAGGAAATAAAAGTTGACAAATTGTCATATTTTGGTTAAAGCTAAGTGTTCTTATAGGGCACATCTACAATCAGGGGCGAAGGGAAGGGAGGCGAGGGGGCCAATTGCCCCCCTTGAGCTTCTAAAAAATCTTCATGCAGTAGTACTAGTAGTACTAAAATGTAGTAAAAGTTTATTTGCCCCACTTGACACAAATGACAATCTATATATTACTTGTTATATCTTAAATGTATTAGCTTGTCAACAAGAAGACAATTTTACATTCACACAACACTTTTATTACATAATGGGTCCCACCTAATAATAATTTTTTTTGGGCACAGTGCTCTAGAAAGCACCGATGCAGTCATAGGGGTGTTGCACCTCCGTTCGACACAAGGTGCGGTGGGTGACACCGCCGCCCACGTGTCAATGCCGCATCAACAAATTTTTTTTTTTTTTTTTTTTTTTTTTTTTGGTTTTTGGATACTTGCCGATTCGCGAACTCGGGCTAATTCACGCCGAATTAGGTCGATTAACACCAATTCAGGTCGAATCGAATCGTATTGGCCAAAACAAGTCGATTTAGGCCGAAATCATTTGATTCAAGTCATACCGGCCAATTCAAGCCGAAACCAACTTTGAATCAAGCCGAAATTCAAGTAATTTTTTTTTTTTTTTTAAAGAGTGCAAAACGCACCAATTGAACTTGAAGCATCTTTACCTTAAAATCTATCATTCTCTTCTCACCAATTGCTCTTTGGTCTCTGCCTCCCTGCCTCTCTACTCTCTCGCTCACTCATTCTCCGTCTCCCCTCTCTCACTCTCTAAGGCCTCGTTTGGGAGAAGGGAATGAAATTGAATGAAAAGAAATGAAAAGAATAATTTTAGAATATTCTTCCATTATTTGGGAGTTTAAGTGGGAGGGAATGAAATTGGTAGGAGGGAACACTCATTCTTCTCTATTTCCTTAAGGCTCCACTTAGGAGTTTATAAAGGAATGGAATGGAATGATCATTAAAGGAATGGAATGGAATGGATTTAAGTAAGGCTTTGTTTGGGAGTTCATAAGGGAATGGAATGAAATGATTATAAGAGAATGAAAAGGAAATGAAATGAATGGAATGAAATGTATTTAAGTAAGGGAAAGGAATGGAAAAGAATGGAATGGAATGGAATTAAGTAATCTTGATTGGATGTTTTAAAATAAAGGAATGGAAATGAATGAAAATAAATGGAATGTAAGTAATCTTGTTTAGGAGCAACATGGAGGAAATGGAATGAAATCATTTTATGACAATATTACTATTAGACAATTATTTTAAAATAGAGGGTGGAATATATAGGGGTATTTTGGGAGTTTTAATAATAAAAAATCATTATGTCTAATTCCATTCCTTCTCATTCTTCCCAATTTTGGGAGGAATGAAAATTTGAGATTTTAAGAGAATAGAAATGAATGAATGTTCTCTCCTATTTATTCCATTCCCTTTCACTTAAACTCCCAAACAAGGAAATGAGCTTTCCATTCCCTCCAAATAAACTCCCAAACAAGAGACGGGAAGAATATTCTAAAATTATTCTTTTCATTCATTTCCATTCTATTCCATTCCCTCCTCCCAAATGAGGCCTAAGAGAAAGGAATGGAAAAGAATAGAATGAAATGGAATTAAGTAACTTTGATTGGATGTTTTAAAATAAGGGAATGGAAAGGAATGAATATGAATGGAATGTAAGTAATCTTATTTGGGAGCAATATGGAGGGAATGGAATGGAATCATTTTATAATAATATTACTATTAGACCCTTATTTTAAAATAAATAGTTGAATATATAAGGGTTTGGGAATTTTAATAAAATTTTCATTAAATCTAAATCCATTCCTTCCTATTCCTCCCAATTTCGGGGGGAACAAAAATTTGAGATCTTGAGGGCTTAGGAGGGAATGAGTATTCCCTTTTAACCATTCCATTCCCTCCCACCTAAATTCGCAAACAAGGAAATGAACTTTTCATTCCCTTCGTTAAAACTCCCAAACAAGAGGAAGGGAAAAATATTCTAAAAATATTATTTTCATTCCATTCCATTCCCTCCTCCCAAGCAGAGCCTAAAACTTCAAATTTTCATTCCCCCCGAAATTGGGAGGAATGAGAGGAAATGAAATTAGATTTAATGATTTTTTTACTAAAACTCTCAAAATACCTCTATATATTCAACAATTTATTTTAAAATGGGGGTCTAATAGTAATATTATCATAAAATGATTTCATTCCATTCTCTCCATGTTACTTCCAAACAAAATTACTTACATTTCATTCATTTTCATTCCTTACATCTAATCAAGGTAACTTAATTTCATTCCATTCTTTTCTCTTACTTAAATACATTTCATTCCATTCCATTCCCTTATGAACTCCCAAACAAAGTCTAAGAACCCACGAGCACTTACTCAAGGTCTCAATCTCTCCATCATGAACATCATGTTTTAGTTATTATCTACTATTACTCTTAAATTTGGTATATGTTTATATAATGTGAAAAAGTATGCTTAGCAATATATAGAAAATAAAAATAAAAATATTTTTAATAATTTTTTAATTACCGCACCCCTCTACACCCGCACTTTACTTTTTCAAAAATTGCCGAGTTTCGCACCTGCACTCGCACCCGAATCCGAAAATGCACTCGTGCTTCATAGATAGTGCTTTGCCAACTAGAATTTGAAAAAAAAAAAAAAAAAAACGATACAGAATAGGACTTCGAAAGAAAAACCCTATGTTTATGTGTAATGTATCTACTTTAGCACCTTACCAGTTGGTTCTTACAATTTTTTCTCTTGTTATCCTCCTTTTTAATATCAAACTTGAGTTTTTGCTATAAACTTGATTGTTAACAGCTTAAAAAGTAAAAATGTCTATTCCCTTGAGTTCTAGACATCCCATTGATCGGTTAATCTAGGCATACACACCGTCACTTCATAGTGAGCAGTGCCTATAAGGTGGCTCTATAATCCATATCCAATCCCAGTCCTGAAGGTTCGAATGGGCAGAATTGTAGGAAATTTTGGAAATCATTGTGGGGTCTCAAGGTGCCAAACAAGGTTAACTTTGCATAGATACAGCATTAAAATAAAGATGTGGCCAAAATATATTGCAATCCTATCGTATACATTAATTGCTATCTTTTATTTTTGGCAAGTTATGTAACAGTCATCGCCCAGAAAAATTAAGTAAATGCCATTATTCATTGTGCCAGCAAGAATTCCAAGACATAAATCAACTAAGAAGTAATTGCCGCTTATGATAAATGGACTATTTTGAGGGAGGCTAGTCCTAGACTAGCTAACAGTTTACTCATAAATATATAACTATTCTTATTTATTTGTCAACATTTGAATTTATATAAAGGTAAATTTAAAAAATCATATAAAGGTAAGTACTAACTTTATATGACTCATTCTAATTTAAAAAAAAATCATACTAATCCTAATTTAAATTAATTTATTTGAATAAATAAAACATATCTCCATCGCTATCTTTTTAATACTAATTAAAATTAATTAGGTACTTAGCAAATCATTTCAAAAGTGAAAAACAGATTCGATCCCAAAGATTATTCTCATTTCCTATGTTACCATCCCAGGCAATTAATGCAAAGAAATAAATAATTAAATATGATGGAATATGAAGAGGAAAATGAGGTTGCAAATTAAAAGGGTACCCAAAAAAAAATGTTTCCTTAAAAAGACTATATAGTAATTGCAAAAATGTTTCCTTAAAGAAGAAGGAACTTAACTGATGAAAGGCTTTGGCATTTCTGTAAACGCAACCTCTTGGAACGTAAAATTCAATTTTATCATCAGATGTATAATTCTGATTGTTAATTGCTTTCTGAATAGCTGCACGTGCTTTAGCCAAATCTTCTTCAATCCTCTCTGTTCTACTCTTCTCCTGCTCACTCAATGTATATGCATAGCCCCCAAAAACAAAAATTAATATTTAATACGTACATAGTCCAATAAAATCAAAGTAAGAAAAAAAAGAAAAGGAAAATTAAAGAAAAATAACACATAACTCCAAAGAAATATGAAGTATTTAGACTATAGAGCACTTTTTTTTTAATTATTTTATAATTCAATAGTTACAGTGTAGTGAAAATGAAATTTAAACCCTGAACGAAATATTGGTTACATATGTACCTTGATATGATTGGCAGTGTTGAAAGTAGAGGGAGGTGCTTCCAATGAAGACTTTGCCATAGTTGGAGAAGGTGCCAGCAGTGAAAGTTGAGGGGATTTTGGGTTTGTTTGTAATAGACGAGAAGGTGATGGAGTTGGAGTAGCAGAAGAGAAATGGTGGTTTTCATTTAAGGGAGAGATATAGATAAGGATAAGAAGAAGAAAATTTGGAATGAGCAAAAATGGTGAGTGGAAACTAAAGGTTGCCATTGCTTCTTCAATTGTTGCGAAGGAACTCTCACAGTGGGAAGACCAAGTTGACAAAACACAACAAATTTTTTGTGTCAAACTGACAACATTATCTTGCCACAATATATACCGTACGCGGATTGAATTTTCTTAAAATTGCAATTGGAGGGTGTGTAATTTATTATATCTTTTAAAAAAAAAAATTAGAAAAAGAATTTTTTTATCTCTTTGCGTCATATTTATTTTAGAGCATCCACACCAGCTCTTTTATAAATGTGTAAAATACACATTTTGACAACTTTTACACATTTTGAACCAAAAAACCCTCTACATCAGTCAATCTAAAAACTTGTAAAATCATCTAAAATTTTCAACGAGCTACAGTACCCGTGTAAATCTACACGGGCACTGTAGCATGTGTATTTAATTTTTTAATAATTTTTTCTCTCTCCTCTACCTGACTCTCACTTCCCTCTCTCAAGCGCACAACAACTCTCACTTTCTCCCATCTCATCCATTTTTCTTCCTCTAGCTTCCACCGATTGCCATCGCTGCTGATGAGAATGAGGTCGAGCAAGCCGAGTCGTTGGACGAGTCTGTCGCCTACAACACGAACGGAGTTCTCTGACGGGTCTGTCGCCTAGAATCTCGTGGGTTTTGATCCATTTTTGGTTGAGCTTGAAGCCGACGGCCGTTGTGAGGAGGTGACGGTGCTGCGAGGCACTTTGGTTGAGGCCGACGGCCGTCGCGAGGAGGTGGGTTTTGATCCATTTTTTCTAGTTTTTTGGTTGATTGAGGGTTTGGGTTGGTGGGTTTTGATCTTGATTGGCTTGGCTTTTATGGTGGCGGTGCTGCGAGGCACTTTGGTTGAGGCCGACGACCATCGCGATGAGGTGGGTTTTGATCCATTTTTTCTAGTTTTTTGGTTGATTGTGGGTGTGGGTTGGTGGGTTTTGATCTTGATCGGCTTGGCTTTTCTGGTTCATTGGTGGGTTTTGATGATCTTGCCGCTAATTGGGTGGGTGATGATTTGGCTGGGTGGTGATGATGGTGGTGACGGTGGCTGGGTGGTGATGATGGTGGTGATGGTAGCTGTGGGTTTGTGAGAGAGAGAGGGGTAGTGAGGGAGTGAATAATAAAAAATTGTAAAATAATGAATATTTTATTGAATAAATGTGTAGAATAGATAAACTGATGTGGGTGTTTTGTAAAAGTGAATGTGTAAAATAGAAAAAGTAGGTTTTTCCATGTAAAATAGACAGAAAATATAAACGAACTGATAAGGATGCTCTTAGGTTAGTAATTTAATCTAATTTTTATGTTGATTGTTGAGTCTATTTATTGATAGTTCAAAGGAAACAATGACCTCATTTTCGATGCTCACATTCTTTGTGGGTGTACAAAAAGGAGTCCAAATCTTTTGTCTCATTTTTTTTTACTTCACTCTATACTTCACTAATAAAAACATGACACATATCCACTTATTTAATTAACTCCTACCATTATGCCTTTCCTACTTTCAATTACCTAAAGTAAATAAAAACCCCAGCCCATCCCCACCACTACCACCATGGCGTTGGCGCCAACATCACCAGTCACGATCACCACCATTGCCTAGTTTGCACTACCGCCTCACTATTTTCAAATCCAAACCACCCAAAAATAAAATCTAAGGATATAACAAAAGTGCAGGTGTGAAAGAACCATCCAAATCAAAGAAACCAAACCCAAAAATCAAAAGCAACAAGAGGAAGTGAAGGCTCCAATTTGAGAAATTTTGGTGCCACGCCCAATTACACAACTTTGCCCACAACTCGCCCATGTGGCAAATTGTGGTTGGTGAAGGGGTGATGGTGGGTCCATGTGGGGACACCCCTCCACCAACCACAACTCATCATATGGACGAGTTGTGGGCAAAGTTGTATAATTGGGTGTGGCACCAGAATTCTTCCTCCAATTTGCACATCACCTACAAAGCCCTTTTTCTCATCAATAAAGCTACGGACCTACAATAGCTTTCTTTTTAGTTACTTTTTCCCTTGAGCTCAGTTTTCCTTTAGTTAGACAATAAAGTTACTTAAGGCCTTTGTTCAAGTATTGTTTATGGCTGAAGAAAATGCTATATGGGTTATATTGGTAGTTCATGTAGTGTGATGGTGGTTGGTGGACTTGAGAGGGATGGTGGGATTGGTTTGGATTTAAAGAACAATGAAGTGGTGGCGCAGACCAGGTGATGGTGGTCTGTCGTGACCGGAAACATTGATAGTGTTGGAGAAGGATGGTGGTAGTGGCGGGAAAGGTGTTTGGGTATAGAGTGGCAACCCCTTAGATTCCTGTAGTAGCCTCACAAGTTGTAGAGGCACAGGTTTTACTTGGAAGCACTCGAAGATACTTGGCATGTATTTCAAATCAATCAATATATATGTGTGTGTGGCGTTCTAATTTTTCATTTAGCATTTTTTACTGTTACCCAAAAATTAACATTTACTTAATTTTACTGTTATCTCATTAATCTCTTATTAATTGTTTGAACTTACACCACAAATTTCTATCTTCTTCATGTCTTTTAGCATACCCACCGTTTTAGTATTAAAAATAAAGGAAAAAATATATAATTGAGGACTAATAGTAATAATTAACCAAATAAGACCCTAAGGAGAGATAAAGAGACATGAAAATGTTGTGGACTGTTAAATGAAAAACACTATTTCACTATTACCAAAATAAAAGACTTGAGATTGACAAAACATATATAAGAGAGAGAAAGAGGAATCTAAGGAGTCGCCACCTTTGTCATATTGGCCTCCCACCACCATCAAGTCACCGAAACCTCTACGTACGAGTAATTTTTTTTTTTTTTTTTTTACCATGGTTTTAAATCATTTATAAAACACATGCATACGCACTTGCTCACATCATGTCTTAATATTGCACTATCGATAAGTGGAAGGTGGTGAGAGAGTTGGACATATTTTCATTTCATGGTATACAATATGTGAACCCAACACACAGATTAGTTGATTTTCATGGTCATGTTACTCTTTTGCATTTATTTTTTGGTTTCATGACTTTTTTTTTAAAAAAAAAATTTAATCTTATTTTGAAAAGGCTACAAATGTGCAGTGAAGTTACTAAACTGATTTTTAACATATCAAAATGTATATGTTTTTTTACTCTAATTTAGTTTACTTTTTCATTATAATATATGTACAACATTCTTCAAAACCGTCTTACATAAAATATCACAAAATTATCCGTGCATCACGCGGACAACTTACTATTTTATAATATATAATCATAGAATATATCTCATTGTTTACTGACCTCGGGTGACATAGGATACGTATATACATGGTATCATCCTAATTACTTCCTGTCGGCTTTTATAATGTCATAACTAGGGAAAAAAATAGTTTCAACACGTTGATATTTAAAAGAAATAGAAAGTTCTAATCACGTAATAAATCTCACCTTATTTTTATTGAAAAGTGTTTCGTCTATAACATTTTCACAACAAATTTTAGATGGCAAGTTGTTATAGGCTTTTAATCTGAAACCACCACTGAAATTATTTTCTTGCTCATCAATAACAGTAAGTAACAACTTCCCACCTAAGATTTGTTGTGAAATTGATGTGAAAATATCTTCCATAACATTTCTCATTTTTCTTTTATAATTTTTGAGATGATCTGTTATAATTAGCGTATAATAAAAGTAATGTAATAGGTAACTTTAGTGATATATCATCAATCGCAATCTGCTACAGTAATCTATTGTAAAAAAATGTTGTAAAATTTATTGTGTTTGTAGCATTATCAAGGAAACATGAAAACCAATGATGAAAATTTTTGTGAAATTTATTGTGTTTCTAGCATATTATGCAAATACGAAACCACAATTTATATATGCACTCTCAATCACGCCTACTCATTTTAACGAAAATATCTCTTGACATCGAAAATTGTATTGATTGATTCACACATTCTTGTGTTTTGGTTTTGGTTTAATACATAGATTGTTTTACACTAGACGTAACTCTAAATAATGTTACATTATTCAATATTTTTTTATTTGATGCAAAATTTGAAAAATCCACCGTGGGATTAGATTTTCTTCTCAGAGTCTCTATGCTTGTGAATTTCAAGTTGATTTGAGATTAATAACTATGTCATTGATTAAATGTTTAAAGTTAATTAAAGTTTTTGTATTTATAATTGTGTATAAAAGATGGGCTTTTAAATCAAATAATAAATGAAATCTGATTGACAAGAAACTCGGTGTGTGTGTTAAGAGCATAACAAACATATAATCCAACGGTGTGATTGGTGTATTTTTGAAATATTAATTTGATAAAAAGTTTTTAGGTAGTGTAACATTATTTAGAATTACATCAGATGTAATTCAAACTAAAAAAATATTTACTTGACTGAAATTCCATCAAAGAGATTGCATAACAAAACTGTAGCAGTTCAATTGATGCTTGTATCTGCTTTCTATTTTTATTTTTGGGCACAAAGAAAAACAGCACATCCGAGCCTAATAAATTTACCAAAGAGACAGAATATACATCTCTGCCAGCACCAATAGATGCGGTGCGCCTAAAAACCAAATACATTTACGTTCAATTACAACGATGTACTCTTAAAAATAAAAAAACAATTATGCAAGGTATCAATCATTAAAATTTGTATACATTACTAATCAAAAAATATTCAACGGTAGCTGAATGTTAAGCCTTCTAAGCCACACTGAATGGAGCACCATATGATATACATCAAAGGGTTTTGCTGGTCGGTTCAACACAAAATGTCTTGCAACTTGTGTCACTCTCTTCTGCAATGTCAAGTACCTTTTTTGTGAAATTCCTCTAAGAATCGTCTTAATTTCTGGTATTTGTTTTGGAGGAATAAATACTGCAAATTTGCTCCAATCAAGAACTTCACTAAAAGGTAATGTATAGTAATCAGAAATAATCACGGGGACACAATTTTGATACATTGCTTCCACCACTCTAGGACTCGCTACTTCTGACCCACTTGGGCACAAGCAAAATTTGGCTTCTGACATAATTTTGTGATAGTTTTTCCCTTTGGGAATTCCCTCATATACTTGAACTTCACTATCTTTATCTTTCCAATGCTCAAACAAACGTTTTCTAATGTCTCCATGCGCAGCCCCAGAGAAGAAGGCAAGGATCGTGCGCTTACTTGGAGGTAGGCCAATGCGTTGAGGACCAAGGCTATACTCAGGGTAACCTTTTAAGTTAAATTCTGGCAATGAGACATCTCTTGTGGGTATGAATCCTTCAGATGTGTTGGCATTGCATAACACTCTTATGAAGTGCTTAAAGTACTCTTGCTTCTCTTTTATGACTTCTGGTGCCTGAATAATCCCATAGAAGATAGTTTAATATAGGGTTTTTCAGTATGATGCCTAGGTACTAACATCTTAATATAGGGTTTTACAAAACTAATTAAAGAGAGATGGTCTAAAGAGAGAATACAAAGTCGTGTCAAATTGGATGTATATGTGTGTGTGTGTGGTGCACGTGCATATGCAATGAAGATAGTATATGATGTATCCGGCATATGTAACTACCCTCTCACATAGGAGTGAGTCACACATTTGTGGAGTACACTCTCATGTGAGAGAGTGTTACATATGTCCCATAGACAATGAGCTTTCTCGTGTGCAAGAGAAAGGGTTAAGATCATATATGAATACTCAACTTTTTAAGCAATTGAAAAAAAGCATTACCCAATCATGACAAGAGACCATGAAATGGTCTGCTCCATGGCTTCTATTCCAGTAGGGGTATTTCTTTGCTACTACATTGACATAATCTGTGAAGATTGGCAGCATTGGAAAGTGAAAGGGGTCAGCCCTATAAAAGAAGTCAACAACTTTGGTAATACTTATTGGTAGGAAAAATGCATGTGCTTCACTAGGATGGCGAGCCATGAAGTGGCTCTTTTCACTTTCCATCTCATCGATGAATTGGCCCTCAATGGAATAAATATAACTCATTGGCCCACTGTGTACTAGGGGTCGCTCTCCTTCCCTGTACGCCCATACCTTGAAGCTCTTCACCATCTCTATATGGCTCCTGCCCAATCCCAATCCAAAAAAATTATTGTATGTGACATGTTAATATTTTTAAATTCCAACGTCACCGTGCAATAAACGTATACCTATTACTAGTTAATTACCCAAAACACTATCAAGTACTATAATAATTAAAGAAAAGATGTCTTGGTATTGAGACATTCATTGTTTTATGTGCAGATATTGCATATTGTACAAAGAATTTAAAAAAGTTGAGGGATGATCAAATATTACTCCGGCCCCATTATAAAAATTTTCTTCCATAATTTACTACTAAAATTATATACATTTACAATATTTTTTGTATTTGGTAATTTGTGCATAATTGTTCCACAATAAAGAAAAGAAAGTGATGTTGTATGGCTCGTATCCAATGTATACAACAGCCACTTTTTGCAAGATGAGAGAAGTCATGGTTGACAATTTTACTCTCAATTTCATAATAAACAAAGATAAGTGTTAGAACAGAAAATTGTATTCTCACTCAAACTCAAATTACATTCAATCCAATTTGTTCATAATTTTTCTGTATATACAAATTGGTATCAATAATAAGTCCAAGTAAAAGTGATAATGATATGTTTCTAACATTACTCGCTAAAGATTGGAAAAAACTAAAACAGAATTGGACCCAACCTCATCCTCAACTTCAACCACAGAACCAACACACACACAGACAAAAGAAAAAGAAAAAGGATTGGGGGCATGTTTGCTAGCAGGAACGTGGACTTCTGAAACGAGTTTCAGAAGATTTGGCAAAGTGGAATTGCCTCTGGTCCTAATTTTTCTGATATAATTAACAATCCCAAACAGCCCAAAAGATGTAATTTGGACAATGTTAAAAAATGTCCTGCTGTCCTAATCCTCAGCTAGGTTGGGATTTTTCTTTCTGCGGTTTAAATGCTGATCGCTGACTGACACTGGAAATGTCATTAGATTTATAAGCTATTGCCAAAATCCTAAACTAAATAGTGTAGCAATTTTAAATTCCATAAATTAAAAAAAAAAGAAAAAAAAAAGAAGCTATTTTGACTTTCACCACCATTGAGCGAACAGAGTAACGCCATAGTTTTCAATGCTTCATAAAGTTTGATGGGATTTCTGATAAAAATAAACGAATAAATAATCAAATATTAAAGATATAAAAAGACTAAATACTTAACTGATGAAAAGCATATGCATTTCTGTAAATGCTTCCTTTGGGAATGTACGTTTCCTCTCTGTCAGAAGTATAGTTTTTTGTACAAATAGCTTTCTGAATAGCCGCTCGCGCTCTAGCCAACTCTTCTTCAATCCTCTCCGTTTTATTCTTCCTCTACTCACACGAAAGTGCCCAAAACAAATCAAATATATATATAATAATAATATTTTAAAAAAAAAAACTTCTTTTACGACCACAACAAAACATGGTGGTGTCAAATAGTCTTCAGAATTATTCGAAGCGTGAAAATATTGTGATTGTGTTGTGCTAATAAATTTTCTCTAATAAAAAAAAAACCATTGATACATATAATTATGAACCAAAAAACAAAATCATAAAGCTTTGCAACAAAACAAAGAATTGTGCACCTTGACATGGTTGGAAACGCTGTTAGCTGCAGCGGTGGAAGAGGGTGCAGGTGGGAGTTTTGTTGGAATTTCATGGTTGGTAGGTGGTGATGGGTGGAGAGTGAGGCGGTTGTGGTTTAAGGGAGAGATGTAGATTAGAAAAAAGAGGAGGAGAAGAGTTAGGACAAGTAAATATGGTGAAGGGAAACTCAAGTTTGCCATGGCTGATAGCCTTCCTTTGGGGTCTGTGAAGAAACGAATTTACTTCAACTTCTAGGGGGGAGGGGGGGTGGGACCTACTGCAACTTTATGATGACGATTCGATTTGTTTTTTATTTATTTCCCTGTTTGGAAGGAGGCCTTTAACTGCTCTACTTATTTATGAATAATTTTTGTGTCACACCAAAAAGGCACAATATTAACCCTAATCCACTCATGCGGTAAATTGTGATAAGTAGGAGGGTGATGATGGGTCCATATGATAACATTTTTTCATCAATTACAACTTACCACATAGGCGAGCTGTGACCAATATTGTGCTTTTTGGTGAAAGAAGAATTTTTTCCTATTTGTTTATTTCTTTTTTGTCTTGTGTGGGACCAATCCATTACTTGTTTTTTTCTTTGAAGGAAGATCAGATTATTTGTTGAAGGTTGATTGAACATCACACAAAAGGAATCGATTCTAATTGGGATAATTAAGGGTGATTAAATTTTATTCCTGATACTAGTATCAGAATTTGAATTTTACTCTTTAAAGTTTTGTGATGTTTAAACTTTATACCTTAACGTTTCAGAATTTAGATTTTACCCCCTATATTTTAAGAGTGTTTGAATTTTTCTCCTTAAAGTTTTAGAGTGTTTAGATTTTACACTCTAAAATTTTAGAATTTGGGGTGTAAAATCCAAACAACCCTAAACTTTAAGGGGTAAAATCTAAATTCTGAAACGTCAGTGTGTAAAATCTAAACACCTCAAACTTCATGAGGAAAAATTTAAATTCTGAAACTTAAGGATATAAAAAATCCAACCACTCCAAATTTTAAGGGTGTAATTTATTATTTACACCGTTAATTACTACTTCTTCTTTCTTTTGAGTAAAAATTTATTTGATAGTTTTTTTTTTTTCTTTTTTCAAATAGGGAAAGCCTTCTTGTCATTTTAAGTCATATATACAAAATAAAGGCTCACCAGATAAGAGCGTTTTAAATTATATGCCTGAATGACGCTAACGAAAAAAAGGATTTTTTGGCATGAACATTCTGGCTGCTTGCGATGCCTTTTTCCTCCTTCAGATAACACCGATCCTCTTGTTGAAGACATGGGATGGGAGAGTTTTCTATAACGATCAATTCGGAATCTACTTCCAGTTTTACACACAACTCTCGTGAAGTAGACATTTCATTTTTCAG
The DNA here is from genome assembly GCF_932294415.1 of Quercus robur. NCBI lineage: Eukaryota > Viridiplantae > Streptophyta > Magnoliopsida > Fagales > Fagaceae > Quercus > Quercus robur. Next base: position 72,456,706 of record NC_065538.1, on the reverse strand, counting down.
AAAGAGAAAAGAAACTCGCCGGCGCCGTCGCCTTCGCCTTGGACCTGATCTGGTCGAGCTGGAGCCGTCAACGGTGAGCATCAGCAGGTCTCTGAGTATTGTGATTTGGGAAAACGTTTTGAGTTTTGGTGAAACGGTGTCGTTGCATATGGTTTTGGTGAAACGGCCAGTTTACAGTGGTTTTGGCTTTGGTGGAACTCAACTTCCTATTAAGTCGAGTACTGTGTAAAAAATGAAGGAAATTAAAATATATTAGAGGTTACGTTTGGTAGACTGTAATAGAAACTATAATATAATAGCTATTCTTATGGTTCAGGTTTACAATTGTTTGGTTATGTTTTTATTACTTGTAATAATTATTCCATACGAATCTCTATTCCTTAAAATGAGGAATAGACATTCCTTATTAAAAGTACTGAATCCCTATTCCCTTACTAAATGTAATACGCTCTACTTAAGCGAAATTCCCAAAATCCCCCTCTACCTACGTCTTCTCCAAAAGTTTCTTTCTCCTTGCTCTGTTAACAAAAATCCCAAAATCCCCCACTACTCGTATTTTCTCCAACTGTTAACAAAATTTCCAAAATCCCTCAATACCTGCATCTTCTCCAAAATTTCATCTCCTTCCTAAATTTTCCATCTCCCTCCTCTCTAAAATTTTATTTTCCCGCTACTAGAGATCTATTTATATGGGTATTGTCTTTCTTTCACCCTCGGTTGCTCCCTCTTCTCAAGGAAATTTTTTTTTCCTTCTTCCCTTAGGTCTGCGATTTCCACAGGTATTGCACCCTCTTTCTCTTCTTTTCTCATCTATTTGTATGGGTATTTCCTTTTACTCACCCTCAATTGCTGTTCTCTCTTCCCAGGATTTTTTTTCTGCCCATAGATCTGCAATATATATATATTAACGTGTCTGATATATACTATATGTAATCTGTGGGGATGACTTTAAATAATCAAAATTCAGAATTTCAAAATCAATTAATTAATATTAGGAGACAGAGAATTGAAAGTTATCTATTGAAGTGTGGGTCTGTGTCAAAGTTATCTATCAAGTGTGAAAGTTATCTATTGAAGTGTGGGTTTGCACAAAATTTATCTATTGAAGTGTGAACATTAGTCGCAAGGAATTTGGTGGTGGGTTACCCATGCACTTGGTATTGTGGTTATTCATATGTACTATATTATTTTAATTATCATCTTGTTCAATTATTTAAATTGTGTACAAATTTTATTAATAGTATTGTGAATTTGTTCAATGCTATTGTTTGTAGTTATGGCCCGTTTGAGTTTAGCCACAAGGAATGGGATAAAGAAAAGGAAGTTGGTTTTGGTTGTGATGTTTTGGTTGGATATTTATTATAATAAGGGCATTTTAGGCAATTTGATTTAAAAAGCTTTCATTACATTGTTTTAAGATGTTGTACCAAACATGTGGAATACATATTCAAGGTTCTATTATTACTATAGGGTTACCAAACAACTGAATAGGAATAATTATTACATTACAGCATTTTGCATTCCCTGTAATACCTATTCCTATTCTTATGTAATCATCATTACAGTCTACCAAACATGCCCTTAGTTTCTATAAATTTATTTAAGCGTAATTGCAATTAACCCACCTGTGGTTTTGCCGGTTTTAACTAAACCACCTGTAATTTAAAAAATGTCACTTAACCCACCTAAGGTGCCCTCCGCTAGACATCCGTAACCTACCTCTCCCTTTTTACCATTAAAAATATGAGTAAATGTGTCTTTTTCATTATATTTTATGTCTCTCTCCTCTTTTTTCTCATTCTTCTTCTTCTTCACATAAACATAAAAGAAAAATATCAAAAAGTAAGTCAAGTTCATCATTTTTCATATACATAATTAGCACAAAGTTTTATGAAAGAGCGTAGACAAAGCAATTTTTCAAACCATAAAGTAATTTTACAAATTTGAGTTAATAATCTCCATTAAAAATGGGCTGCTCATTTTCTAGGTTGAATGAGCTAAAATCAAAACTCAAAATTGTATATGGAATGATGCGTTTAACGTTCTTACCCAATGCCCACTGCAATTGCCAAACATACTTTTACAATGACAAGAAAACCAATACACCTACAGTCAAAGCCACAAATCCATGTAAACATACACCTATAGATTCGCTAGCCTTCCACTACTAAATCCAAAAATTGACTACTTAATTCTTCATAGAAAAATCACAAAATAAAATTAATTAAATACAAAAATTAAGGATAAAAGGTACCCATCAGTTTGCTGGATTCTATCTTTACCCTAGGCTTTCTCTCTTTAAAACTCTAACCCTCTCTCTTTTGCTGGGTTCTTTAAAAGAAACCCAGATTTGCAAGGAAAAAAAAATTTGCAAAAAAAAAAAAAAAAAACCAGCAATATAGCAAATCCAACACCACAGCCAACTCACTGAACCATCAAATCATAGCCTCACCAAACTACCACCTCTAACACCACCACCGTTGTTAGCCACCACCCAAAACCCCAGATCGGGAAGCAAAAACAAAGAAACAAGAAAAACAAAATCGTGAGATCAACTGAGCAGTAGAGCAACCTGATTGTCTAGATCAGCTGAGATCAAAGCAGCGGAGAGTGGTGGATCGATGGATTCAAATTTTCTGGGTTTGTTTAAATTTCTTTATAGTTGGCAGGTTCAAATTTATTGGGTTTAATGGATTTGTGGGTTAATGGATTTCTAGGTTGGTTTAGTTTTTCCTACTATGAGTTTTTAGGAGGCGTAAATGCGCTTTTAGTCCCTATATTTTGGCTTTTTTCCATTTTAGTCCCTACATTTTAATTTTATCACTTTTAGTCCCTAAATCAATAAACGCATTTCATTTTAATTACTCTTTTTAATTGGTTTATGTTTGTTATTGTGTTCTTTGTGTTCGTGATCTTGTGTTAATGTTTAAATTTGAGTTTGTGTTTTTTGTGTTTGGTTCTGGGCTTGTACTTTATGTTCTTGTGTTGATATTTAAATCTGTGATTGTGTTTTTGTTCAAAATGAATTAGATCTGAATTGATGTATTTTATTGTTTTTAATTTTGTTTTGTTTTTTTTTTTTTGTTAAAATTGATTAATAATTTTTTTTTTAATATTTAGAAGCTGACATGGCATTTTTTTAAATGCTAATTAAAATTTTTTATTATTTTTTAATTGGCCACGTCAGCATTTAATGTGCCAGCAATGCACTCAATTTGCCACCTAAGCAATTTCTATTAGTGGGCTAACAGAAAGGACCAAAATGGAACGTGTTAATTGAATTAAGGACTAAAAGTGGTAAAATTAAAATGTAGGGACTAAAATGAAAAAAATCCAAAATGTAGGGACTAAAAGTGCATTTACGCCTTTCATTTATGCCTTACATTCAAAGTTTTTGGGTGAAATAATTCAATTCATAGAGATAATTCAACTTTATCCTAGCATGCACATTCTTTTACTAGTATTTATGTTAATCGTGTTTTAGAATTTGCAGTATAAATAAAGGTTTTTTTTTTATTTTTTTATTATCTTAAGTTAAAAAATTATGGTTTTAATATAGCTTTTATTTGAGTTTAATTTTTAATTAAATCTAAAAGGCATTTACTAGTAGATTATTTAATAAAGATAGTTTAACAATTAACAAAATACATATTTTGAGTGTTTTTACAACCGAAAAAAAAAATGGAAGAGATTCAAAAATTAATAAAATCTGACATATATGTTAGGTCGATCTGCAGCACTATATCTTCTACAAATTCTACAAATATAAGATTCACATGAATGTATCTCAGCATTATGTCTAAGGCAAAACCTAAATATCTCAGCATAAGAGTCACATGAATGAACAGGGTCCATTACCTCGATCATCCTATGTCTGAGGCAACACCATTTCTAGGTGCATTATGTTAAATGAGCAATTGCTTTTATGACTAATTTGATTCAGTAGCCACTTGAGCTCTAGCTTAAGGGATAATTAGGATAGATTTGAAGTTTAAATCTTATATATGTGTTACTTAAGAGTTAATTGTATATACTCATACAGTTGTAGACGTGTTATAAAGTTAACTAGTCAAGCGTGTGTATTCAACCCAACAACTTAAAGAATCTGACCCAAGTACCCAATCCAACTTGACATCTTGGGTTGGTTTTTGTGGATTGATTAGTTATAACTTTTTTTATAAAGTTTGGGTTGGGTTCAAGTTGGCACTATTTTCAACTCACATAATCCAAGTTCCAACCCAACCCACAATTTTAAAAATATAGGTATTTTAGATTTGTTAGTTAATTTATTTTGGATTTTGATATTTTTGTTTAAATTTTTACTTTAATATTCTTTAGTATTTTAAGAATTAGTTTCGATAAAACTGAAATACATATTTTGAGTGTTTTTACAACTGGAAAAAAAAAAATGGAGGAGGTTTTGAATTTAAAAGACATATTTGAAGGAGTATTTGCATTTAATAACAACCAATTATTTACTTTTGTCTTTGAAAACAGGGAAGAATGTGATGTCTTTTGCTTGAAACATTACCATCATGATACTTTGTGTGAATTGATCAAAGCTTGGAATAATTGATTAAACAATTTTTCTTTTTTTGGACGAGAAATTGGTTCAGCACTTTAGTGTTTATTATTATTTTTTATGTGAGATCTTCAGTTATTTTTATCATTATATATTATATATAAATCAAAATCAATTAAAATATTAAAAAAAGGGTAGGTGTTCAAAGAATTGCAAAAATACTTAAAGAAGTCATATGTTAGGTGAATTGAGGGAGCTGTTTGGTTCTTGTGGCCTGCTCAAAATCACAATCAACAAATCCTCAAATAAGAATTACAACAAAATAAAATAGGTTTAAATATTTTTATGAACTAATTTTTTTTTTAAATTTTAAAACTTTGGAGGTTTGTTGTCCCTTGAAAATTATTGAATTAATCTATACATTAAAAGAAAACATAAATTGAGTGTAAACAACTTAATAAATTCAGATATTATATATTCTCATCTTATATTTGAAGAGAAACTAACTTTTTTTTAAGGATAAAACATTAACAAAATAAAATAAAGGTTTAAGTTTGAATTTATGTTTATGTTTGCGAAGTTTTTATTTAAATATTGTATTCAAAACACATAGTTCTTTCTTTCTACATGTGTAACCAAGATTTTTGAAGTTGTATACACAATATATGTATTAAAAAATGATATGTTTGTACATATCCTATTTTGCAATCGTCCACTCATACAAGGTCAAAATCATAAATTCATTTCACTTAGTAGTAAAGACATCATTAGGTCCATTCCATGAACACAAATTTTATTCTAAGATACATTTGAGTTCATAACGACATGCAATCGGACAACTCAATCAAAAGATGAAGCAACATTGAGTTTCAATGGTCATACTAATTAAGGATTGAATTATGTGTTTATGATTAATTAATTTTAATTCCTTAATTTGGATTAATAAAAGAGTAACGCTACGGACACAAACTATTTTACAACATTTTTACAAATTGCTAATGTGGCTTTAGCATTTTCTAATAATTATTAGTAAATTAAAATGTGATGTTAATAGTGGACCCAGATTAGAACTAGTAATTATTTGTCACATCAATAGTTTGTAAAAATGTTGTTAAATAGTTTATGTCTATAGCATTACTCTTAATTAAAATTAATTACATGTGAAAATGACATTGGTTTAAATTTTAAGACAAGAACGTAATTAAAAATTAATTATTTGTGAAAATGACATTGGTTTAAATTTTAAGACCTTTCTCAAAAAAAAAAAAAAAAAAAAAATTAAGACAAGAATGTAATTAAAGTTATCAGATAAAGTTTTCAAGATAATTATGATTTTTGAATTAATTTCCTTGTAAAATAAAGAGGAAGCATTGAAAATTAAATATTACTTGGAGAACACCCTAATCTTTTAGTGGCTGAAAAAGGACTTTTAAATTTGTAATTATCCTAAAACAAATATATAAAAAATAAAAAATAAAAAAAAGAGCAAAAATCATGTAAAAATCAAATTTAAGAGCCAAAATGTCAAAAAAACTCAATTAACACTTGGTTTCAATATTTTTCCAAATTTGAATTGTGGTGCCTCTTATTAGCTCGAATTTCAATTCAAACATGTACAAAGGTAAACATGAGTTCAAAAGCATCTAGAAGAATTGAAGGGAAGGAAATTGAAACTCCCTTATCCGTTCACCTTTATAAATACAACTCCCTCGTCAAATTGGGGGATTCCAATTCCATGTATCAGATTAGAGAATTGTTGCTGAGAAAATCTTGAGAGAGACATTAAGCTACTTCATGCAACAATACCGTCTTCATGTCATCTAACTCTACACATTCAACTAACACTACACTACACAATTGTTATCAAATCATTCTACAATATACAACCCATGTTGGCATGCACAACTCCCTCAAAAATTCAAGCGGAAGTTTTATAGATTAATTAAAGGAGGTAAGCATAGCAAGCAAATTCACATCGGTAGAGGAAATCTGCCATCATATCACTTGAAAGAGGTCGTGCATGTAGGTTGCTGTTCCTAAGTACATAAAAGCATTATTTATATAATCATATTTCACTAAAATTGTATTTACCATAAATTAGAAAACAAGTTGAGAGATATTACATCATTAATTGGTACTTTAAAATCATCTCATAACATTATAAACAAAATTATTGTCAATTCCCTGAGATTCTAGGTGGCAAAGCTGAGGCACGGAGCGGGTCTCTCTCTTGAGATGGTACACATTGTCTACAAAATTTTCTGGTGTAGTACACTAAATAATTTTGTGTGCTGCCCCAACATACACCAAGCCCTACCACCAAGTTGTGTATCCTAACATGCTTACACCACTCGATGGATAATGTTGGATAAGTTCTCAAAACAGTACTTTCTTGAACCCAGAATAAAGAGTATAGAAAATATATATTTTCTAAAATAACAGGAAATGACCAAGCAGAATTTTTGGAAATTGTTGTTGCATGCAAGGGTGAGAAGATAAAAGGCGCAAAAAAAAAAAAAAAAAAAAAAAAAAAAAAACGCATCATCTGCTTTAGTGTGACAAGTAGACCTATATATAGATAGGCCAATGAATCATATAATAAAAATCATGTTTAATGGGATTAAATAATATAGATAACTTTTCTCTCTTTATTGCTTTGACTAATCAAGTCAAAAACAATTCAATAGTAAATGACAATTCTCATATAAGGATTCATACCAGAACGTTTGAGAACAACGTTTGATATGGTAATATTTATGGTTGACAATTTGGGAAAATTATTGAATATTCCAGGGGGATTTGGCTTACCTTCAGTACTTTTTTGGCTTACTTCCGATACTTTTTTAACTGGAAGTCTCATTTTATTTTAAATACACAATAACAAGTGGTAGTGGGTTTTAATCTTCATATTTTATTTAGTTAGTGGGTAATGTGACAGTTTCTCATTAAAACAAAAAGAGATTCCAGTTAAAAAAGTATTAGAAGTAAGCCAAACCCCTCCGGGAGTACCACACTCCCTCCTCTCACATGATTTGTAGGTCTCACAATGAATTTAATTAGTAAAAGTGTAAAACCCACAATTATGTGAGAAATGGAGTATTATATATTTATGGTACTCCGGAAGTATTCTATAAATACTAAACAATTTGATAGTTGCCACTAAAGTTTTATTAGATATCTAATAAAACTTTAGTGAACGGAAAGGATTTAAATAAAAGATACTAATCTTTTTAAAATATTCCAATAGGTATAAACGTTAATCTAATTTAAATTTTTATGATTACACATATATAACATGATGATCCTACACAAGTTCCTGTAGTTGTGTTCTTAGCTGAAACATTACTGAATGAAGTTATACTAAGTGTACGTTTGGATTCGACTGAAAGCGTCTGCGTCTAGCGTTTTTTTTTTTTTTTTTTTTTTTTTTTTACGCGTTTTAGGGACAAATTTTACTATTATGGCTACTATTCATACACTGTTCATAAACAGTAGCCGCAATATTTGACTTGTCAAACAATTGTCAGCCACATCAGTAGGTCCCGTGCACTATTTACGGGACTCACAAACCTCACTTTTCAATAATTTTTTATTAAAAATAGGTCTCACGGTACTATTCACACATTTAAAAATTATTTTGCTACAGTGTTTTTCAATTTTTAATTTCAGTTTTCAATTTTCAGCTGTATCCAAACGGACCCTAAATGATATTTGTGAATTATCGGCGTAATCTTAAGAAGCGACAGGTTCTGCAGGCCAGGATGACATCGGCTCTCTTTGTTTGGAAGGCCCAAAAACTACACTCCATGCCCTGTGGTAATGTGAAGCAAGCCAACCAGTGTGGAATCAAATCAAGCCTTCAGTTGGGTGGATCGAGACATAACAGCTCATGGTTCTTTCTCTGATTTTGTAGCTCTAATACGAAGCCAACCTCACACAGTAGAATTATTTGTTGTCACGGCTTGGTTGTTATGGACTTGATGTAATAAACTTCGACTAGGTGAGGATGTTTTACCCCTTAATAGGTTAGCTGAGTTAACCATTCAATATTCAAGGGCAATTCAGAAGTGGTTATTAATTCTCTCAGTAAGTGTGATATGTTGTATTCAGCTTTTGGTCATCTTGTTAAAGATACTTTATCTCATTCTTTGCAAAGTTTCTCTTTCTCTCATACTTTTAGGCATGGTTTTAAAAACCGAACCGGTCAAAGAACCCTTTTTTTTTTTAATTTCCGGTTCAACCCCGGTTTTTGGCCGGTTTTCCGGTTATTGACCTGTTATTGACATTTTAACCGGACCGGATTGGCCTCCGATTCCCGGTTGAACCGGCCGGACCGGCCGGTCCGGTCCGGTTTTTAAAACAGTGCTTTTAGGCAAGGTAATGCAATTACATGTCTTATCTAGGAGAAAAAACTTGTCTTTTCTTTTATTAGTTTGGATGGAATTTGATTCACTAGACATTGCTACTGTATTTTATGCTGATTTACCAACTGCTTGAATAAAATTCCATGATCAAGCTGTTTCTCAAAAAAAAAAATAATAATAAAATAAAAAATTTATGATTTCTAATGATATATGTTGATTAGCATAATCATACATCTAATAATATGATCATTCATTAGATCTAAGTTTATGATTATATCAAATATCACATGAGCATAATATTTATATTCAAGAATCGCATAGCAATATAACAAGTTGGATGAAAATGTAGACATGACATAACCATCAATTTCTCGAAGACTAATTTATGAATAAGGCAAAATGAGTGTCTAATACCTTCCCATCTCTATAGCCTAGTTTTCGATTTCAAATCTTGAGTTTGCGGATGGAGTGCTTATTATTTTAGGCTTTTCTTATATTGTAGTTAGGAAACAAATTAATGTACTTTTCTTTTTTTAGAATGTATTTAGGACCAAAACATTGTACATTATCTTTTTCTTAGATTGTATCTACGACCGAAGCTATGTAATTTTTTTTTTCTTTATAATTCATTGATGTAATGTTCAAGTCATTCAATTTAGAGATACTTCATGATAGTTTTCTTATTTTTCCATGAAAAAATAAACGGTGACTCCATATACAGATGTGATGAACACAATTCTTTCCTATTCCTCTAGAAGGTTTCCAAGCGGGGAAAGAAAGTGGATCCTCAGTGGTGACTCCAACAGGGACATTGAGGGCTAAGTTTTACATTGAAATTGATGGCTATTCATGATATGTATATTAAGAGCTTTCCATTATTGTCATCATTGCTTTAGCATGCATCATTCACTTGCTTTATTTTACTGCTCAATATGTGATATCCCAGAAGCCTGGTAAAATGAATTGAAGGCCAATACATAAGGCCCAACAAAATGCATATAATCCAATACATCAAATGAAGAGACTAAGAGGCCCAATTCAATGTAGGGTAGAACTTGGTCAAGAGATGAAGAGGGAAATTGAAGACAGTTTTTACACTGGCATCAAGTTTGTGGGGATCCACAAGATGAAGAAGTTAGTACAGATTTTGAAGCTCCAAGTAGTCTGAGATCATACCAAGGGTCCAACTGTAACCCAACCCAACCTTTGAACCACAACAAACCCATTTACCATAACATTAAAATTACATGTCCACCACCGAGCTTGTCTCATAGGCTATTCCTACATCCTCCTACAAGCCCAGAAAGAAGCTTGCTACAAAGCCCATCATTCCTTGAGGTATCACCAAATCCTTCACCAAGCCCAAATGATAGCCTGACACTATCCACATTCTCAAGCTTGTCTTCTCAAAGGACCAATTCCACAATGAACCAAACCAATTCTAATAACTAAAAGACCTTGTCACTACTTTGGTCCAAGACCAAATGCAAATGAGGGAAGAATTTTTAAAAGAAATTTCATACTCTCAATTGTTGTCCTTATTTACCTCAAGTACTTCAACCTAGTTACCCCCAAAGTTCACAATGCCATCATTGAACAAGTTTGATGGGAACGATTGTCCAATCTCTCATATAAAGAAGTATGTAAAGGCCTTACAATCCTAAGAGCACTCGCAGTGGGTGTAAGTAGTTTTTGGTCTTAAATATATAAATTTGACAAATTTATATATTTAAGACCAAAACTACTTACATAAATTATTTATAAACGTGTATATTTATATGGTTATTGTAGTTTCATCTTTAAGTGTTTTTATAATTTCTTCAATATTTTATTATTTTTCTCTTCATTTCATCTCTCTCCCTCTCCCCTTCTTCTTCGCTCTCACCGTCTCTCAGATAAATCCACCCACCACTACAATTTAGCACCACAAAATTTATGCTTAAATAGATAAAAGTAAATTTTTTAGTGCGTTAAAGTAGTTTTGTTTTTAAACACCCAAATGCTAGACAATTTTCCCCCTAAAAACTATGGTAGTATATTTAAGAGAAAAGAAGTCCAGAAGTCTAGAACATAAACTGTTGTCCACTATTTTTTGGAATCGATTTGAGCCTGTTCCCATCTTCTATCCCCCAGCTATTGTTTCTCAGGCCTTGGAAAGAGATGGGCAAGGGCCCAGGCCCCAGTTTTGGTTTTCTTTTGTCATCGGCTTGTTGCCTTCTTTTTTGCAATAAATGATCTTTATTCAGCCCAAAAAAATTAAAGTAGTTGAATACTGACAATGAGAACCGAAAATATCAAGTTCCATTCCGTAAACGAGTTTGAGTAATATTATTTGTAGTTTTTTAAAATATGTGTGGGTGAAAAAATGTGTAAAAAAATGTGTATTATTGTTTAAAAACTGAAAATAAGTTGTTTAATAACTTTACCAAACAGACCCCAAAAGTTTCAAGATCATACTCCATTGAACCAAAAGTCTAAACAGTTATTGGTTCGGCATGCACAACTTTTGTTTTAGCTAGTGAAAAAGTCTATACGTGTCACATATACATAAAGTTCATCTAAAGGACTTGCTTCAAAGCAATTTTCTAGTAGGGAAACTGACAAGAAGAAGAGAGAACGTGACAAAATGCCTAGCTCATCCAATCAAAGAAGAATTTAGCATCTAATTTTTTGAACAAATCAACAAATGCTATATAGCCTATATTGCCGTGTTTGAGACTCAGATAGATTTTTAGCTTTTTTATATTTAATTGGCTTTGGAAACATCGAAGCAATCAACTTAGCGTCTCAAGAAGCCAGCTCCTTGGGTCAAAGCAAGCTCTAATATTGGTCCAAATACAAATAATCTTAACTTCATCAAGGATTTTGTTCCAAAATTCAGACCTACAAAGATTATAACGCATCTAATTAATGGCTGTGAGTGTACTACATATCAATTTTGTTCTTATCAAAGTCCTTATCATTAGCGGTTTGATTAGTATTTAAGATTTAACTGTAGCTAGTTTTCTTTTTGTTAACAGATGATAGCGTTGACTTGTTTTTTGCCTGGTTTTTGGTCCTTTGTTAGTTCTTGATTGTGTATCTCTTCATGCTTTTGGTGCGCTCTTTCTGGATTTATGGCTTCGATCGTTTCTTCCAAGACACTACTCTTTTTATGGATTTTGATTGATTGTGACGGTTTGCTTTGTAATTTGATCACTAGATGCAACTAGAAAATAGACTTAAAAGGGATTGGTTACTTTTTAGTTAACGCTCTTTTTAATTGTTGTCATGAAAGTTGTTGCAGCCACCCACTTTTACAGGTGAGACAAATTATTAAGCTCTAAATCTTAAACAAGTAACATAGCTGGAAGTCCAAAACTCATAGATAGTCCCACAGATACATTACAATTGTTCATTAAGAAGGTGAGGGTGTACCTCCTGAGTACATGTGTTGAACAGTTGACAACATATCCAGACTTTTCAAGAACTTTTGCACAACAATTAACTGTTCTTGTTAAAAACTATCCTCATACAGTGCCTTGGCTGCAGAAAAACTCCCATGTCCCAAAATTTGGTTGCTGGGACAACGATAATATTCCTTACACAGCTTACTTTGACAATGCGCGCAAAGAGAAATCCAGTGTAAAGATGAACCCAAATGATCCAGAGGAGAATCCAGAGGCCTTCATGTACATGACAGGGGGCTCAGAAATTAATGCTGATCACCATGCATTTCAGGATCCTCTCCATGTCAATTCCAATAAGTCAAATTCATCTGTAGGAAAACACCACATTGAGGGACATACAAGGCATCGTGCTCACCGGAGGAACACAGTTAATCAACCAAAAATTCAGAGCCAAAAGAGCATCACATCAGAATCCGGCAGCGATAAAAGCAACTCTGAACATTCAATCATGCAGCCTAATCACCGACGTGTGGGGTCTGATCACAAGAAGAAGAGTTTAGCAGAAGGAAGTAATACCTTCTCTCTGTCAATACCTGGACATGCAAGAAAAAGAAGTGGAAGTCGTCCCTCTGTTGAAACTGTAAGTCTTCTATTTTAAAATTCTAAGACCAGTAAAGAGCTCAATATATAGCAATTCACAGATCCTAATCCTATTGTGAAATAAGGCAAGAAAAAAAGGACTTGCATGATACTTAATTGGATTAAGATCATGCCTTTAGCATTAAGTTTGACATGTGTCTTTTATGTTAGCAAGACAATAGTAGATGGTCTAAGTAACATGCTAGAACGACCAATGTATGCATTCCTCAAAAATTTGGAAAGTCATTCTGTTAAGTGCTACATGAAACTACTGATTTTCTGGATTTTATGGGGGTAAACAGCATCATAGAGCAGCCTCGGTACCCAAATTCGGAGCTTGGGATGAATTAGACCCTCAATCAGGAGAAGGATTTACTGCCATATTCAACAAAGTAAAAGAGGAAAAACAAATTGCATCTTCGCAGTTACCAAATGTGTCTCCACAACCAAGCTATTATCCTAGTGCTCAAAGACATGAACGATCTTCCCCCAGATCAAAGGTATATATATATAAGTGCATGTGAGGTTTTGTGATAAATACATATTTCATGATTATAGTTTAGCTTTGACCTTGTTGATGATTTGGTAGAAAGTCACCTAAAGATTCTCAAAAATAAAATAAATAAATAGAAAGGAGAAACTCACCGGCCTCAAATATTGATTCACATAATTTGTTTTACGTTTCATTGTCAAATAGGCAACGGCATATTTGGAGCATAATGTAAGTGCATGGGACGATAACACCATAAAATAGTACATTTTTATGTATCTTTTGCCCCCTTGAAAAGATGGTTTATTTCAAAATACAGTTGTTTTATTTGGTGATGTATTGCAAGTCTTGAGAAATAGACAACTCTTCTAAGAGTTGTGGATCTCCATGAATAGGTGCATAAACATCTATAAAAAAGGGAATGATAAATTATGAAGGTTGGCTTGCGGGTCAACCTTCATAAACATTCATAAGGGTTAGTCCTCGAGTCTTAACCTAAACGCCCTGCTTGAGGATTGACGTAGCTTAGCTAACCCTCTTTTTTTTGTTAAAAAATAAAGAAGGATAAATTATGAAGTTCATTCCATTTCACCCTCAAAACAGAGAGGAATAAAATTGGTTCGTATTGTGTGTGTAAATTATTGGTAGGAGGCCTTTACATAGACATATAGAATAGGTTTAATAGTACATAAGTACATCACACAATACAAAGGTAGTAAGGTCTAGTATGGTGTACTGACACGCTAAACCTTGAGATGATATTTATGGCCCTTGGGCCTTTATCCTTGTAACCTTCCTCAAACTCATGTTGGGTTATAAGAACAAACTTGAGTTTGGATACAGGATCACGAAAGTGTTCCAGTCGATAAGAGTAAAAATATCAATCAACTAATTATGGGAGGAAATGCAACGCTCCAAGGTATTTTGTAGAACAGGGAAATAGACAAAATGACAATCAATTTCAACGTGCAATATTATGTTCATGGAAAACAGAATTATGTACAATTTGGATCACACTCATTTTGTGTGCATTTGGGGTGAGTTAAAATTTTCAACTTATTTTTGCTATTATTTATAGGTCTCACTGCACTTTTTGATACTATTCATGAATTCCACTGTACTATTTAGATTATTTTTTATTTTTTTTTCTATACTTTCAGTAAAAAGTTTTCAGTTTCAGCTAAACAAGCTATTCCAAATAGACACTGTGTATAGTTATCCAACTTCATCAAGGGCAAGGACTTAGGAAACAGGTCAATAAATGGATTAACAAGAGTAAAGCAAGGATATATTTGACGAGTTAGATAAGATGTACAATTTTATTTTTTGTTCCCAAAAGAGTACATGATGGATGGGAGATGTTTTTTAGTAAAACCATCATAACATCAGTAACCCTTTTGCTTAATACCATAGCCAAAAGCATTGCAAAGCTTAGTGCACTTATGAGGGTGAAGATTAGGAAAGTAAATACCATACTAGTATCAGTTGTGCCAACCAGTACTCCTTCTAAATGTACCACCAAAAAAAAAAAAAAAAGGGTTGTATTGGTCTATATTAGGGATATTTTGGTTGTTTCAGTCGGTATTGGCATTTTAGCCAGTATAATAAAAAATTTAAAAATATTAATAATTTTTTTAAAAAAAAATCATTAAAAAACATGTTATTTAAGCTAATATATTAGTTAATGTAATTAGGCTAATATGTAGGCTTATAAAATATGTAGATTTTAAATTTTTATGTTAATAAACATAAAAAAATTCATAAATTCATACTTACATAAATAAATATAAACATATATTTATGTATAAAAATATATAAATAACAGTAATCTTGAAACGATACACTGGTATCAATTGAAACGTGAATATTTAGTGAAGATGAACAAAGTAGACACATAAAAATAAATAAAGAAAATGCTTTTAGATGATTGTAGTTAGGAAGGGTTCCAAATAGGTGTGTATAAAATGTAAATAGGAATAGGAGTCGTTTATATAGATATATAGAATAGTTCTAACGGTACATAAGTACATTACATGGTACAATGGTAGTATAGTCTAGTACAATATACTGATATACTAATGGTTTGTTTAGATTGAGGGCAAGGTTGTTAAAATCGGGATCTTACGTAAGATCGTAGGAGATAGGTGAGTCGTGGATCGTAGGGTCAAATCGTGAATCGTAAAATCCTATATTATTTGAGAAAAAAATTAGTATGTTAAATAATCACATAAATTATACATTCATAAAAAACAAAAAAATTGCATCCATTTGATGTAATTACTATACATCATTACATCCATTTGTAAGTATTATTTAAAGAGGTCAAAAATCTCAAAATGTGATACTCTATTGGGATGTTATTTTTCATTTGATTCAACTAACACTTTATCTCTCTACATTAGAATAGCAAAACTTGGTCTATTGGAATGTTATTTTTCATTTGGGTTTAACTGAGTATTCTGTCAAGTTAAAGAAGATTTCAAGAAACTAGGATCGTTTGGAATCGTCAGAATCGTACAATCTTGAACGATTGGTAAGATCCTTAAAAGATCAAATCGTTTTGGGTAGGTGAGATCGTAAAATTGTAGGATCCAGATCGGGATTTTGACAGCCATGATTGAGGGAAAGGAAGGGGAAATAGAGTAGAGTAGAGTAGATTTAGCCCAAAAATAGTTTATTTTCAGCCAACTTTACTCTACTTCCTTCCACTCCCTCCTTTTCCTCCCTCCATCCAACATGCCTTAAACCTAGACATGATATGGTTTGAACCTTGGGCCTACATTTTTACAAAAACAGGTAAATCAGTATATGTAGGGTCTGTTTAGGATTCGTTTATTTCGCTGAAACTGAAAACTTTTTGCTGAAAGTACTGTAGATAAAGGTAAAAGTTAGTTAAAATAGTACAGTGAGACCTATGAATAGTACCAAAAAGTGCAGTAGGACCTATGAATAGTAGCAAAAATAAGCTGAATAGTAAAACAAATTGACAAATTTCATCCATACCAAATGTTTGGGAAGCGCGTTTTACACTTCCCACATCCTGCGTTTGCCTTCTTCTTCTTTTTTTTTTTTTTTTATCTTTCTTCAGCGCCTCTTGCACTGTTCATGTCCGGACATAAACAGTGCATTTAGGCCTGTGAACAATGCAATGCGTGTGAAAAGTAACTTTATTATTATTATTTTTTATTGTTTTCAATTTTCAATTTCCAGCAAAATAAACTATATTCAAACGGACACTATTCACCACCTTCATTGAATTGCCGTTGAGACCAACATGTAATGCACATTTTTTTTTAAAGGAACCTGTAATACACTTGATAAGTTTCAATTTCTTTCTTTAAATCTAATTTTCAGATTTCATCATTAGTGATATTATTATATCCTTGTGATACTATGCAGATTTGTTGCTGTCTTTTTTCAAGTGGAAGCGAGTGAAGTATGTACATGGCTTTACTTTTACAGTTTTACTTCTCACTCCCTAGTCTAAAAACTTTCAAGTTTGTTTGTTGACTTCGCTATTTTTCTCGAAGTATTTGACTACTGGATGTTCTACTGATATATATATATTTTTTCTATTTGTAATTGCTTCTTGATTTTTCTTCTGAATTTTAAAGAAGTTTGGATTAATTTTCAGGGAACACTATCCTCTTCTGGAGTTTATAGCATGCATATTATTGAATATTTTCTTTCTTTTGTTCAGTCACTACAAAAAAACTGGGTCTATAGTTGGAAATTTTTTTTGTTTTGTGTAGTTGACTCATATTATCTCCTGCCAATGGTTAGATTCCCCCTGCATGAATTTTTCTCACCTCGAAGAGGTTATATAGCCTTATAGGACCGGGATGGATATTACTAATTGCTCACCTTTCCCGAATATGTATGTGTGTATAAATTATTTTTATATAAAATTAAAAAAAAAAATTTTGTTATCTCTCTCTCCCTCTAAAGGCACTCCTCTATTTTTTTTTTGTTATCTTTTTTTTTTTTTTTTGAGAAGGATTTTTTTTGTTATCTCTAACTCATCAATATTGAAATCATCTCATTAGGAATGATAAAATACTTTCAACTCATTTTACTCCATCCCACACTACTCTATACCTGTGCGGGTTTTTGTTACTGAATAGGACTAAGGACACCCAATTCAACCTCATTCCTAGGCCATTCCTACCTAAAAACACCTTCAAAGCATGATAAATAGTAATCATTAAACATAAAATCACCTTATCAAAAACAAAAAAAAACAAAAATCATGATTTAAAGATTCATTCTTTATTACATAAAAAAAATGGTGTACTTTTTTTTTTCTTCAATCCATCCGCTTGCGTGTTTCATAAAACTGATATCAAGGGTGATTCATCAAGAAAATGGCTGAAAATGAATTGTTGAAAAAATCAAAATAACAAAAAATTTGTCTAGTCATAATGGAAAGTTTTTAAAGATTATACCCATTAATTATTGATGTGTATATCAGTTAATAACTAATTGGCACATCTTAATATTTCCAACAAAGTTTTTCAGGGTTCAAATCCACCTTCCCCCAACTATTGAATTATAAAAAAAAAATAAATAAATAAATAAAAGGGCCTTTAGTAGACCAAAAGAGAGAAAAAAAAAAAAACAATAATATTATTTTATATATCTTAAATTTGGATTATTCCATAGATTTTAGTTAACTCAATTAGTAAAAGTCATTTTACTTAAATAATTAAAGTACCTACCAAGTCAAAATTGCTTATATTTTAAATTGTCGATTTAGAAGTTGGTAGGTCAATGACACTTTGAAAATTTCTCATCTTTTTAATTGATTTTTAGTATTGGAGGTTAAAAAAAAAAGATTTTTACAATCTAGCAAGTCAAAACTACTCATATTTTCATTCTTAAGTTTAATTGTATCTAAGAAAATTATTGCATTTGACATTTTAAAAAATTGTGTACGTTTTTAGACCCCTTAAAACATAACCAGATTAACCTAGTTATTTAACCAAGTGATTACTTAGTCAAATTATCAGATCTAGGTTAACACAAATATATCATATCATTGTAAAGTGCGGAAAATAAAGAACACAAAGATATGATGACCTAGGAAACCACACCGGTAAAAACCTAGGAAAGATTTACCCTAGCTATCCTTAAGATAAACAGAATACACTATGAAAATATCGAAGTTTTACAATAGCGACTTAGACCACTAACATCTTATTGCTACCTCATGTAGAAAACTTACTACCACGACCATGTGACAGCTCCGAGACCACAGACTCCTTCTTTCTTGGATTCCCAGTAAGTACAAGTACTCCCGCTTGTGTATATTTAAACTTTTATTGCAGCAACTGAATAATCATCAAGCTCTCAATGAAATCTCATTCTTGACAATCCTAAGCATGTGTGAAGGCAACCACCTCTCAGATCTCACAAGAGATTCACACACACAGCAAAATAAAGCAACCTCAAAAATGTGGCTAGGGTTTCCCTTTTAT
The DNA here is from genome assembly GCF_932294415.1 of Quercus robur. NCBI lineage: Eukaryota > Viridiplantae > Streptophyta > Magnoliopsida > Fagales > Fagaceae > Quercus > Quercus robur. The sequence continues at coordinate 72,437,825 of NC_065538.1, read as the reverse complement.
ACCTAGGGCAAAACATAAAACCCAACACGTCATATGGGCTTAGGGCTGAGTTGGAAATTCTGTAGAAAAAACATTCTGCCCGACTTTCGATCGGTCGAGTCTAATTCTCGATCGATCGAGCCAGACTGAATTGCATAATGAAATCTGCAGCAACTCTATTCTAACTTTACATAAAATACATACTTTAAGCAAGTCTAAAAATAAGACCAAAAACCTGTTTTGATCATGGTTTGCCAACAATACAAATTAGAGTTCTAATACATTAATTCTTAATTACTTAGAACATAACAAACTCCCCATTTGACAATCTGTGACAAAATACAAATACAATGCTCAAAGTTACAAGTAAATGCCCTTTACAAAAATAATGTCCATTACAAAATAATCCAACCTAACTACTATCCATCAGTTGCAAGTGTAGACAGCAGCACGACTGAATCAACCTGTTTATTTCCTGAAATACTCAACAAATGCATAAACGCATGTGTGGAAAATACAAGTAAAACAAAAATAAATTCTTGACTTCACAAAACAAAGACATATATCATGAATAACTCATAAATATAAATCAATGAGCAGTGAAACAAGAAACATAGATAACAATGTATCTTCCCCTAACATGAATAGCCCAAAAAAATACATCAAGAGCCAAAAAGGATACATACACAGTGAAGCACCTAGATATAATCTAAACTCCACAAGCTCCAACAAACAAAATCTCTCCCCCTAACTACAAAAAACCTCTACAAGTGTCCAAATGTACTCTTCCTTTTTGTGACAGAATGCCAAAGGGCAATTAGAATCCATCATCAAAAGGAGGTGGCGAAGGCGAACGTCTAAGATGTGCCAAATCTGCTTGCAAAACACGGAGCTCATCAAGCATGTCCACCAAAATTTGACCATGAGCTGCCTAAACGATCATGAAAATCTCCAATGTATGACGAATGTCAAAGTCATCCGAAGTAGATGGTGGAAGAACAGTAGCAGTAGCACCAACAAGATCAGCAGACGCTTCACCGAAAGTAGTACTTGTAGACGAAGGAGGGGGTGCGGTACCAGAAGGCGCAACTTGAGGGCATTTAACGCTCTCTCTCATTTGAGCAGCCCTCTGCCTAAGAAAAGTGGCACCTATGGGAGCAATAATGTGTACGGGCTCAAAAGTGGAGAAGTCATCTAAACCTAAAAACAACAAAATTCTATGAATGAAAACAGGATGAAAAAGAGCATGAGCAGTAAAGTAACTCCTATGAACTTCGTTCAAAGAACGAAGAAACAGATGAGGAAAACTAATAGGAGCATCCATAACAAGAGCATACAAAAATGCACATCGCTCCAAAGGAATGGTGTGCAGATGAGAGATAGGCCACAAGGAATGACATGCTATTCTAAAGAAAAGATAGGTAGTCTCAGTGAGCTCAGTAGAAGTGATCCGAGGATCAGAACCCCACCGGATAGAAGTATCGGCGATGTATGACATGATGTCGTCTAGGGGAGGAGACTCATCATAAGGGTAAACAGGATGCTGGACCACAGGTACCCCAAGAGCATTAGCCACTACGCTAGGAGTAATGGTGAACTCTACACTTCGTATCCAACTCTTTACTAAAGTGTTGGAATCATAGACGTGGATAGAGAGGTTCGAGTAGAACTCTCTAATCAGGGTAGCTAGAAGAGGATAAACTATATCCAAAAGTGGGAACCAGCCCTAACGCTCAAAGTTTGCCCTGATTGCAAGATCTAGCTCATTTAACAAAACCTTACGCTTAGCCTAAATCTTTCTCTTAAAGTTTAGTGTCTCATAAAACTCTCAGCTTTTCTCACTCAAAAACAAAGTGCCCATAGAGGAAAGAGTAGAAAAAGAGAGAAGGATGTCCTATGGGCTCTAGTCTTCCTAGGCATGGTGCTGGGGTAAGGACAAAGACACAAGAGAAAGAACCAAAAAAAAAAAAAAAAAAAACACCAAAGGCAGACTGCAAGTTAGCACAAAAAAAAAAAAAATATAGAAATAACAATCTATATGATGCATAAACAGATAAATGTCATGATGCATGCTCTAATGCAGTGATAACAAGTTCAATTTAAGTTTAGAATCACAAAATTGGCTTGAGCGTAGAGTTTATAACAAAAACCCCAAAATTTTGAAAAACCACTTGTTCAATTTGTACTAAATTGACCAATTGATCATCACACAAGTTAGAAAATAGTTTATAATGATCAAATCAATCAATCCAACAAGCCAATTTCATCAATTAAACTCAATTTGAACAAAATCCCCAAATTGGGTAGTTTCAAGCCCTAGAATTTTCAATTTCTCACAATACATCAAATTGATCAAATTAAACACCATAGATCATGTTTATAACATCCCCCAACAAAAACCCATTGATCAATTGTGAAAGGAAAGACTTAATTCATCAATATATATATATATATATTTGTAGGTTCGAAATTTCCCAAATAATGCATAATTTGATGCATGAAAAGTGAAAATAAATGCAAAAGGAATGGTATAAAGGTCTTATCGACTTTGGGAGAGAAAAACCTTGCAAAAAGAATGGTGGAAAATGACAAAAAAAATCAGATTGGAGCCTTGATCGAGTCGTATAAAGAGAGAAAAAGTTGAAAAACTTTTGAAAAAGTGAGTTTGAACACGTGAAAATCAATTTTTAAAAAAATCTCTACACGATTTTTAATCGACCGAAAAACAGATTTGATCAGTCGAGAATGCTTCGATTGATCCAACACCAATCGAGCACTGATCGAAACAGACAGACTCACAAACATTTTTAATCGCAATTTCGATTGGTCTAAAAACAATTTCAATCAATCAAAATTCTGGAAAAATTAATTTTTTTGAAAAACAAAGCAAAATAATGCAGAAACTCCTCAAAGCATTGAATTTTATAAATCACATGCATGAATATGAGATGAAATGCTTTTCAAAAACACATGTTTTGAACCCAGTTTTCCCAAAATTAAGATTTTCAATCCATTCTCTTAAAATCTCAAACATCAAATATGTTTTGCATAAAACTCAAGGAATTTTCAAACTTGGTTGGTCAAACCAGAAACACACACAATAACATGTACAAAGTTTAGCAAAGAGTAACTTGTGTAGTGTGTGCAACTAGCAAAAGCTTGAGATACATGTGAGGTGATATGTGAATAGAAATCAAACACAAAGTCTACAAAATTCATCACATAGAGTTTGAAAAAGACTATCACCTAAAGAGTTACATCATATAACTTCCACATCTCCTAGATCATAAGCTTGCAATCATGTAAGTTTCTTGATTTGCCTCATATTGTACACACAAATTTTAATTTAGTAGAAACTTATTAAAATAGCTAGGATAATGTACACACCAATTTTATTTAATTGATTAAACTTTAAGTCCAATAATGTACACACCAATTTTAAGCAATTTAACCGAGGCTACACCTTATTTTCTTTTTGTGCATGTGCTATACTTTCTCAAACACAAAATCTTACGATATGCACTAAGGTGTTCATGATTGGCTAGTGAACAGTGATGAGATGGTTATTTATGCCTTTCTCTAAAGGTTCAAGTTCGACAGTCAAAGACATGTGACTTCAAAATCAAGACAAAGTGATCAAAAACTATAAACATCTTTCCCACACAACATGCACTACAAAACTTCAACTAGTAAAGTGCAATAAATAAGCTCATCCAAGCTAAACAAAGTACAAAGACATCTTATGTGCAAATAAATCGACCAACCTTGTTTTCAATGCCAAGAAAATAAATGCAAAACACAATTTGCTTTTTTTTTTTTTTTTTTTTTTTTTTTTTTTTTTTTTTTATAAAAAGAAAACAAAAACAACCTAGAATGAAATGCATGAATGATATGCAATGCAAATCCTAGAAACAAAGAAAACAAAAACCAAAAGAACAATGGTTACAAAAAGTAGAGCAATGAAGAACAAGGACCATGTCAGAAAGACTCAATTTGATTGAGTATTTTGTATCCAAAACTTTTCAGATGTACCTCGAGCATTGGAGTTCTTATTCACATGAGAATGATTACCAACTCCAGGACTGGAATAAAGGTTTAGAGCCTTTACCAATTCACCAATAAGTATCATAGGATCTTGTGCTTGAGGCACATGTACTTTTGGTTTGTTTACTCTCTTAGCAATTTGCAACTTATAACAGTTTGGACGAATGTGCCCAGACTTTCCACAAAAATGACAAACCCATGCAAGCTTATCATGTGTCTTGCACTTAGAAGGGTTAGAAGCCTTAGGTTTAGACTCATTAAGATCAACCCTAATCTTCCTAGGAGGTTGTAACTTCTACAGATTTAGCCTCACTCACAAAGGGTTTGACAACCTTACTCACATGGGGTTCAGAAGAAGAGGAAGGAACAAAGTTTGTGGAATGGGGTGCAGGCACATAGATGCTTTCTATAAAACCTAAGCCAGTTTTGTCAGAGGGAGACTTTTGAACACTCAACATGTGATCAAGTTTGGAGCTTGCAGACTTATCAGTTTGTTCTCTAGCAACAGATAGTTCATGTTCCAAATTCTTAACTTTTTCAAGCAAAAGCATGTTCTTAGTCTTCACATTATTCAAAAGTTCAATAGCATAAAACAAATTCACAAGCAAATTTTTCTTATCAAGCTCAAGAGATGCAATTTTTTTTAAGCCTAATTCAACACTCATAACATCCTTTGCAGCAACTTTACAAAATTTATTGTAGGCTTTTTGAAAATCTGCATCCTTAGAGAGTTCTCCATCAGAAGGGTTTTTTTCAGCAGACATACTTTCATTAAAAGTAATGAAGTTTCCATCCTCGTCACAACCAAACTCATCATCAAAAACTTCATCATTACTAAGTTCATTGACTACAGCAGTAGTAGTGAAAGCAATGAAATCTCCATCCTCGTCACAACCAAACTCATCATCAGAAACTTCATCATTACTAAGTGTTACAGCCATAGCCTTACCCTTAGACCTTAAGTATGTAGGACATTCAGATTTCATATGACCATACCCTTGACATCCAAAACATTGAGGACCCATAGAATTATTAGAAGATTGACCTACTTTTTCTCTAGGTTTTTCAGTGTTGTTAACCTTAGTGAGATCATTCTTCCTAAAGTTTCTAGGTTTAGCAATGTTCTTACCTCTTACCTTTTTGTTTTTGTTTCTAAGGAAATTCCTAAAGTTCTTGGCAAGATAAGCAATCTTTGTAGCAGAAAGCTCATCATCAAATCCACTAACATCAACATCATCAACTGACTTAAGAGCCATTGATTTGGATTTGCTAGTTTTAGGTAGGTCCAACTTATAGGATTGAAGAAATCCTACAAGTTCATCAACAATGATGGAGTCCACATCCTTGCTCTCAGTGATGGCAGTCACTTTGGATCTAAAATCTTCAGTTAAAGATTTAAGAATCTTCCTAACAATTTTAGGTTGATCATAGATTTCACCCAAGTTGTATGTAGAATTAACAATGTCATTAAATTTAGCATGAAATTCATCAAATGATTCATCATCAGACATCCTAATGCTCTCAAATCTAGATGTTAATTGCTGCAACTTATTAATTTTGACAGCCTTTGTGCCTTCGTACACAGTCTGGAGGATATTCCAAGCAGTGTGAGCAACTTCAACATTAGAGATTCTCTTAAATTCCTCCATAGAAACAGCTTTAAAGATTGCATTCATAGCTTTGCTATTGAAGGCTGCTGCTTCTTTCTGAGCAGTAATCCACTCACTCACAAGAGTAGTGGGCTTCTCCCATCCGAACTCAACGGAGTTCCAAACTCTCTCATCAATGGATTTCAGGAGTACTTTCATCCTTACTTTTCAATAAGCACAATTATTCCCGTCAAAGTGAGGAGGAATAACTAGAGAGTGTTTGTATTCCATGACAACAAGGGTTAAGGATCAGCTTAGAGATCAAAAGATCTACAACAAAAGAGCTACCTACTCTGATACTACTTGTACATTTTTAGACACCTTAAAACACAACCATATTAACCTAGTTATTTAGCTAAGTGATTACTTAGTCAAATAATCAGATCTAGGTTAACACAAATATATCATATCATTGTAAAGTGCAGAAAATAAAGAACACAAAGATATGATGACCCAGGAAACCACACCGGTAAAAACTTGGGGAAGATTTAACCTAACTATCCTCAAGGTAAATTGAAAAAGAATCGAAATTTTACAATAGCGACTTGGACCACTAATATCCTATTGCTACCTCATGTAGAAAACTTGCTACCTTATGTAGAAAACTTATTACCACGACCACGTAACAACTCCAAAACCACGAACTCCTTCTTTCTTGGATTCCCAGCAAGTACAAGTACTCTCGCTTGTGTATATTTAAGCTTTTATTGTAGTAACTGAATGATCATTAAGCTCTCAATGAAATCTCATTCTTGACAATCCTAAGCATGTGTGAAGGCAACCATCTCTCAGACCTCACAAGAGATTCACACACACAGTAAAATAGAGCAACCTCAAAAACGTGGCTAGAGTTTCCCTTTTGTACCTAGGGCAAAACATAAAACCCTACACGTCATATGGGCTTAGGGCTGAGTTGGAAATTCTGTAGAAAAAACATTATGCCCGACTTTCTATCGGTCGAGTCTAATTCTCAATCGATCAAGCTAGACCGAATTGCATAATGAATTCTGCAGCAACTTGATTCCAACTTTACATAAAACACATGCTTTGCCAATAATACAAATTAGAGTTCTAATACATTAGTTCCTAAGTACTTAGAACCTAACAAATTGCATTTTCATTGATTTTACATTAAGAATCTAAGGACAAACTATTAATCAAGAGAAATATTCAAACACCATATGCATCAAGCTTGACAAATGATCTTAGTAAGTGCACCAAAATGGACCAAAGTGGACATTATTGGATAGAATTGGACTGAAGTGACAAAAATGGTCTGAAATGAATTGAATGAGACCGAATTGGATAGAAACAGACTGAAGTTGATCGAAATACTAAACTGATGTGACTCAACAAAAACGTAGCAATAATATATGTTTTGCTTCAATTTTTAGATATTATATAGAATATAAATTACTATATCTTAAAAACGAAACTACTCTATTATGAATTCTATAATTCTTTTTTTGATAGGAAATCTGGAAGTTTCATTAACTAACAATGAAAGACAAGTTGGTTAATCTTAAGCACACTTGTGCTCAATAAGGCTAGGAGTTTCCTCCAGCCAAGTCTGAAAATCTTCAACATGTTTAGCATGCTGAGCAAGTACATGGGCAAGCATGTTGCCAAGCCTTTTGATATGAGAGAAATCTGCTGATCTAAAGTTCTGAATCTGAAAGAGAATACTAGAGACTACATTCTCGATGGAAGAGGCAGCTACATTGTATAGGAGAAGTGAATCAGTCTCAAAGATAACTTCTCTGACCCCAATATCAATTGCAAATTGAATAGTAGCTTCCATAGCTGTCGCTTCAACTTTTAATGGGCCCAATGGGCTGGAAATCTTCTTGCTCATGGTAGCAACAACCAGCCTCGCATCATCATGAATGACCATGCCTAGACCCGTTGCTTTGATTTGGGAGAATATTACACCATCAACGTTTAATTTGTATCGGCTTAAAGCCAGGAGGGACCGCTTAATGTTTTCTTTAACAATGGGGGGAGTAGACAGTTCGTTTGCCGCTTGAAATTCCTCCAGTAAGACAAGAGATCTGCGGGCAATGTCACTACTTGAACGATGATGCCATTCATGCCACACCTCACACCTATTCTTCTAGATGCCCCAGCAAATTGCAGCAACCTTTTCCAATAGATTGGGAAAGACTGAATTACATCTAACAATCAGCCAAACCACATCCACAAAACCCCATGTCTGCCCTATTTGGAAAGGGAAAACAAGTTTAGTGTTTGCCCAAACTTCCATTTGCTTTATCACAAAACCAAAACAAGTGGCAGATGGATTCAGACTCTTTACCACATTCTTCACATTTGACATCTGTAGCGATGTGCCTCTTCAGTAAGTTTTCTTTAGTGGCTAGTATATTATGGCAAGCTTTCCAAGTGAAGTTCTGGATTTTATTTGGAGTCTCTAATCCCCAAACTCTTTTCCATACCTGTTTCATTGTAGAGCAATTTGAGCTATCTCCATTTCTTTCCTTCCAAAACTCCTCCATTGCTAGTTTGTAAGCGCTTTTAACAGAGAATCTTCCATTCCTATTGGCAGCTCAAATAACCTTGTTTGAAGGGAGACGGTTACTAAGTGGTATGCTTAGAATAGTCTCTACATCATGGGTTAAGAAAATCTGTTTCACCAAACCCGCTTCCCATTCCCCCTTTTCAGCATTAATGAGCAAACTCATCTTTGCATCGCTTGGTAGGAGGTTCACAGGGGAGGATACTTTGTATGTTGTTGGAAAGGGTAGCCAGCTGTCTTGCCATTTCTGAATTCTTTCCCCATTACCAACTCTCCACCTTAAACCTTTTCTCACAATTCCTTGGGCCACCAAAATGCTCCGCCACACATAGGAAGGGTGAGACCCCATGACCGCATCCACAAAATTACTAAGAGGGAAGTATTTGGCCTTAAAGACCCGATAGAATAGAGAGTCGGAATGATTTTGCAATCTCCAACCTTGTTTTGCTAGGAGGGCTAAATTGAAAGTTTTTAGGTCCTTAAACCCCATGCCGCCTTGCTCCTTTGGGAGGCACATCTTTTCCCAACTCAACCAAGACATTTTCCTCTCCTCTTTATTTTGACCCCTCCAAAATTGGCTTTCCATGCTAGTTAGTTCATCACATAGGGCCTTGGGGAGCTTAAAGCAGCTCATTATGTTGGTTGGCACAGTTTGGGCTACCGTTTTGATTAAAATTTCCTTCCCAGCTGTGGATAACAATTTCTCTTTCCAACCTACCAATTTGCTTGCCACCCTCGCCTTGAGCTCTACAAATGTATTCCTTTTAGATCTACCCACCAGTGATGGGAGGTCTAGGTAGGTTTCATGTTGTTTGAAAACGTGGGCGCCAAATCTACCTTTGATTGCTTCTTGAATTCTCCTATCTGTGTTGCAGCTGAAGAAAAAAGTGATGTTTTCTGTTTGTTTTAGTTGTTGGCCCAACGACTCCCCATAGACCTTCAGTAACCTTAGAATTTCCTCACTTTCTTTAATGGTTGCTCGACCAAAAATCAAACAATCATCAGCGAAAAACAAGTGGGATATCTTAGGGCCCTTTTGAATTCTATAATTCAATTGGTTATATTGTTCTAGCCTTCTAGATGTTTCCAAAGAAAAAGAAAAGGAAAAGTTAGAGCATTAGCATTGGAAAATGCTAATGATACTCTATTTTACCATTCTAAAAACTCACTTTATCATTATACCATCTTATTTTACAATACCTCTACATCCCAAACTTCTATTTTCCTCTTTTACTCATTAAAATAATATATTTACAAAATAAAATAATATATATCAAAATTTTTTCTTTTCTCTCCCATCTCTCTCCTCTCTCTCATTTTTAGCTCTTCCCTCTGTAACTTCCGCCGAATCCTTTATTTCCGACGAGGTGGTGAAATAGTCCGACAATAACCATCAACTCAAACACCCAAAACTTTATAGATCAACCAAAAATGCATCAATCAACAAAACCCACAAACAAAAAATCCTAAATTTCACTACTCGGTTTCAATAAAACCCAAAACTTCATTCGCTCCATGATGAGCTCGTACCCGCACTGCTCCGATTGTGGATCGTGGGTCGTGGATCGCGAATTTGTGGGTTGTGGATCGTGGGTCGTGGATTGCCGTGTTGGTTTCGCCGTGCGAATGACGTGATATGGTGCTGGGTTGCGGGTTTTGGGTTCGGCGATGGAGTGGCTGTGCTCTGTGGTGCTGGGTTGCGAGTGGCTGTTGCGGATGGTGTGATATGGTGTTGGGTTGCAGGTGCTGGGTTCGGCGATGGAGTGGCTGTGCTCTGTGGTGCTGGGTTGTGGGTTTTGGGTTCGGCGATGGAGTGGCTGTGCTCTGTGGTGCTGGGTTGCGAGTGGCTGTTGTAGATGGCGTGATATGGTGCTGGGTTGCGGGTGCTGGGTTCAGTGATGGAGATTGGAGAGACAGAGATGGGCGATGGAGATTGGAGAGACAGAGACGAGAGATGAGAGACAGAGGAGAGAGAGTCAGATAAAATATTATTATTTTTTTACAATAATTGCTACCGTGCAATTCTATGTTTAGAATTGCACTGTAAAAGTATTGCAAAAAAATTTACAATACTACTGTTTAGCATTCTCCAATGCAGATGGTTTTGGGACTTAAAATTCTAAATTTCCTTTAGATATGCTAATGCTCTTACAAGGTTTAAATTCAAAAAACTTGCTTACACACTCATCAATTGAAAAACAAAAAGTGAGTTAGCTTGAGCAAAACGGATTTTGTTCATTCTATAGTGCAAATTAAATTTTATAAATTTAAACGTGTATAGTAGACTAATTTGAACTTAAAAGATCATCAAAGATTTTCAAAAAAAAAAAAAAAAACACATTACTCTACCAAGTTGCAAATGTGGGATCCACATTTCATTATTACTTAATTAATTTATTTCGATAACAACCCTATGATTGATTGATTAGATGTCTACGTGGACTCCCACCTCTCCTATAATCCTGTTCCCGAATTGCCAATGCCGCTTAAATTTAAACGTTCAAATTAGCACAGGCAAACATCCCCTGCATTAACCAACTTTATTATACTCATGCTAAGCCTTACCACGACGTGCCGTTTTCAACATCACCTTAAGTCCAGTCCAAATCAATCAAACACGATCATCTCGTGCTAGATAACCAAAAAAAACGACACAATAGCCAACTCAAACGACGCCCAAAAACTTTTCATAACTCTACCCAAGCGCCAAAACTGTTATAAAAAACCGAAACCCATAGCGCTCTCTCTCTCACTTTCAAATTTCAATCTCTCTCTCTCTCTCTCCTCTCAAAAATGGAGATCGGGTCGGGTCCGATCGGTTCGACTTCGAAAGATCACCAGGCGATCTACCAGGAATGGTTCAACTTTGCCGATTCAGGTTTATTCATCAACACTCATTTCATTAAATTAATTGCGAAAATTTATGTTCTTGACTATAATGTTTTTCCTTCTTGTTCTATAGATGGAGATGGTCGTATTACTGGAAATGATGCCACAAAGTTCTTCGCCATGTCGAAGCTTTCTCGTCCTGAACTCAAACAGGTCTACAATTTGTTTTTTCACTGTTTTAACTTTTAAGTTCTGTTTATTGATTTGATTTGATTTGATTTTGTTCGTGTGTTAGATATGTTTCTGAATATAGAAAGTTCGGATTTGTCTATGATTGTGTTCGATTTATTTAAAATTTAAAAGAGTTTCTTAAATGAAATATAATTTAGTAATTTTTGTTTATTTAAAGACTTGTTTGGATGAAGAATGGGTTTAACTAGTTATACTTTATGTTGTACTATACTGTTTGGCCCTACCGAGTTTTGAACTGAAAAATGAAAAACTAATAAAGGGCCTTTTTTTTTTCCTTAATTTGGTCCATTTAGTTATTGTGTTATAAGAAATCTATTTTGCTTTTAAAATTGGTCTTTTATTTTCAATTCGTTATTTTTCAGTTATGATGGTTTTATTGTATTATAGTTACAGGATTGTCTACATTTGCTTCGAAATGGGGAGGATCCATTTTGTAGTGAAGATTTAATTTTTCATGACTCTGCAGTGTCTTTCTAAAACCATTTCACTTATATGATAAATCATGAAAAACTAAATCTTTATAGCAAAATGAAAGAGATTCTAGTGCCTTTTTCTGATGGGGTTTATCTTGGCTTTACTATTTTTTTTTTCTATGAGAATGAAATGATTGTTAAAAAATCTCATATTTATTTATTGTTTCCAAAGGTTTGGGCACTTGCAGATTCAAAACGACAAGGGTTTTTAGGCTTTACTGAGTTCATCACCGCAATGCAGGTTGTACAGTGAATAAAATTGTTTCTCGGATTATATAATGTTTAATGTGTGAAAAACTTACTTTGATCTAATTGTTGTAATGCCCAGCTGGTTTCCTTGGCGCAAGCAGGACATGAATTAACCCTGGATATCATTAAAACTGCAGGTAAGTAGAGTAATATGTATAATACCAACTTTGCTTTTACTCATACATGTACTAGTGAGCAAAATGCTAGAGTGAATATGGACTGTAATTTTCCCTAAAAATCCATCATCAATTTTGTGAAATTAGCTTTTATGTTTCGCATTTAATGCAACTGATAAATCCTTCAGCATAAAACCTCACATTCCCTGTTTCTTAAATAAAAATTATATAGCAAGTTGCCAAGAAATCTGACCTTAAAGCATTAGACTTCTAGGCATGACCCTAAGCACACTCTCCTTATAAATCATTAATATTTATTTAGCTAAAGTTTTGTTTGTGAATCATATATACCTTGAAAACACGTTTTAAATGTCCTTTTTAACATGATATTGGAGAATAACTGTCCTTAAAACTTTAATGACTGATTACATAGAATGACTGGAAGAAACTGTAGCATTCAGGCTAGTTAGACTTAGAGCCCCATCTCCATCAATTGGTAGGAATTCTAGTACATCACAGCCCTTCATAGACTAAAGTTAAATAAGTATTGTAAGGAGTTTGGACAATATCCCTCTTAAGTATCGTTTAAATATAGCTTTAACCGTGCATACATTGCATCAGCATCAAAACTTGAGCCTCTCAGCTTGATCCCCATGTTGTTTCTTATGAGCCCACCCTTAAGACCAGTTTGAATATTATGCTTCAAATGGTGTATAAACATTGTTTAATCTTGCATTCTGATTGTTCGAATAAATATTTTTTTTGAGCAACTGATTGTTCAAGTTAGGTTGATGCATTTCATTTCTTTTATCACAGCCAATGTTGAGAATATTAATCCTCCATTGATGGAAGGTTTGGACAGTTTAGTAGCTGTAAGTAGTCTTCCTTGTCTTCCTTGGTACTTTGTGGTTGAAACTAGTAATTTCATTTATGCTTTTTCCTGTTTCTCTTTTCTCAGAAAACCAAGGCTTTGACGATAAATGGCCACCCTGAAGTAAATGGTTCGTAGATTTCCTAATCTCTTGATATTATGAGTGACATTTTCTAATTGGTATTTCATTATATTCTTTTGCTGGTGCAATATAGGAAGCATTCAGCCTCAACCACCACCACCAACTCAATGGTTTGGTTCAAAATCAGCAAAGAACGTAAGATCTACTTTCCATTGCCATTCAAAGACCTTTTTTTTTTATTCAAAAAATAATGATAAAGTACTGAGTTTATTGTTATCTTCAGGCCAATTAATTTTGGGAAGTTTCTAAGTCAATTATAGTACTTCTGATCGTTGAGTTTTGTTATTCATTATTCTTTTTCTGTCTCTCAAATACATCAGGTTTCCTTATATGTTTAAGTAGTTTTTATTTTGCTGTTCCTTTGGGACATTCAATAAAATGGGAAGGATGCAGGGAACTATTTTTTGTTTGGCAATATATTCCTTTGATATACAATATAGGCTTTACCTTTCGGTGCTTCTCTTACATGCATCCCATGTAATAGGGTTGTGCCCCATATTGCCTTTTTTATGAAAATGTTTTACCTATAAAAATACAAAGTAGCATACAATGCAAACTTCTCTCTAGGGGGATGTCTTCATTTTCATTTGTTGCCTAATGTGTCTCCTCTCTCATCCTTTCTTGCTCAGATTCCTTCCAATGCAGTTACATCAATTATTGATGGCTTGAAGAGATTGTACATTGAAAAGCTAAAGCCACTGGAAGTTGCATATCGTTTTAATGATTTCGTCTCTCCCCTAATGGTCAGTAGACTCAACACTTCCTTTAATTATCATTAGATACTTTTGTCTAGTTCCATATCTTAATCTTTTAAACTAGAGGTCGTGGTTTGTAAAATGGAGATATTCTTTCTAGCTTTGCTGTCAAGTGTCAACTCTAGTTTTAAGGCCCCTGTAACTGAGAATTGATTTTTATTTGTATTTTTGCAGACGAACAGTGATTTTGATGCTAAACCCATGATCATGCTTTTGGGTCAATATTCAACTGGGAAGACAACTTTTATAAAACATTTGCTAAAATGCGACTACCCAGGTTAGTTAAGTGTTTTTTTTTTTTTTTTTTTTTTTTTTTCTTTTCTGTTTGTACCTTGTGATTTGTTAATATGACTGGATCACAAAGATAAATGTACCTTGTTATCTGTTTGAACAGGTGCTCATATTGGACCAGAGCCTACAACAGACAGATTTGTTGTTGTTATGGTATCACAACTCACCCTCACTTTCCTATTTTATTTATGAATGCTAATTAAGTTTAAATGGGCTATAGAAATGGTTTAAACTATTTTGTTTTAGACAGAAACTACCATTATGGTTTTCTGTAATTTGTGTTGTGCATATTGTTGTTTTCCGTAGTTTTTATTAACATGTATGTTTTGTAGGTTAATGTTGCATTTGGATGCCATTTCAATATCTCAAATTGTTTGAGAATTATCACTTCCTAGTCCTAATGGCCAAAGAGTGTCTGCTTCCCCAATACCCCCCCTCTATTTTTTTCTTCTTTTTCCGTCCTCTTCAGACACTGAATTCAGATCTGACAAGTAGCAAATGGGGGTTTCTGAACAGATTTTCTTATGGGAAAAATATACAAACCCCCCTGTGGTTTCCCCTAAGAAAATTGAACCTCATGAGTTTTGAGCGTAACACTTAACCCCGTACGGTATTGTTTTATGTGTCAACTGGTTAATTGTGTAACAATTAACCCCCCAGGGTCTTTGGGTATAACACAAAACCTCCCTTTGGTATTTTTTTGAAAATAATATGGACATGTGTCATCTATGAGCAACTCATTGTTTGTTTTCATGAATGTTTAACAATTTATGCATAAAAGAATACTAAAAGGGGGTGAGTGTTACACTCAAAACTTTATAGGGGTTCTATGTTTTTTTTTTAAAAAAAACATTGGGTTTCTCACGGCAAGTGTCTAAGAAATGAATTTAACTTATGTGTTTTCATTTTTGGATTGTTCAGGAATGTTATTTATTTTTAATACAAATATTACAATAACAATAGTCATATTTAAAAAGTACATGTGTATTAAGGAGGTGGCTAAGAGTACGATTTTAGATATGATAGAATGACATAGAAGAATACATGTGAACTACTATAATTAGTTTGTTGAGGGTTCATATTCATCACCATGGTTTTTAGATTAAGGCTTTTTTGTTGATGTTTTGTGTACTTTGAGGGTAATAAAACTTGAGATTGGGATGACCACTTCTGGAGGAGCATTCTTGGCATTATCACTATTGAGTCACTAAAATACAAGTGTCATGTAATTGGACATTATTATCATTGTTTCATATTTATTTCCATGATGGAAGTCCTGTTTAGTGACATATGTTGAACAGTGGTAGCTAATACCTTGCTATCTCCTTGAACTCAGTCTGGACCTGATGAGAGGAGTATTCCTGGGAACACCATAGCTGTCCATGCTGAGATGCCATTTAGTGGGTTGACAACTTTTGGAGGAGCATTCTTGTCAAAATTTGAGTGTTCCCAAATGCCGCATCCTGTGAGTTATAAACTTAAACCATGTTAATGTAAATCTTACTAGCATTCGTTCAAAGTTGTTTATTATCAATATCATCATCAGCACTTGAGATAGCTAATCTTTTCCCTTGTGCATACAGTTGTTAGATCAAATTACATTTGTGGATACTCCTGGGGTTCTATCTGGGGAAAAGCAACGAACACAAAGAAGTTATGATTTCACTGGTGTTATATCATGGTTTGCAGCTAAATGTGATCTCATTCTTCTTCTGTTTGATCCCCATAAACTTGACATCAGTGATGAATTTAAGCGTGTTATTGCATCTTTGCGCGGTCATGATGACAAGATACGTGTTGTTCTAAATAAAGCAGACCAAGTTGATACCCAACAAGTAAGACGTTTATCAAGTCTTTCAAATTTTCATTTGCTCATTTTGCTGTGCATGTCTTTATTTTTAGTTGCATCATTTGATAAATACAATTTGACCTACTTCTTTGTTGATGTCATATTCTTTAGCTGATGAGAGTTTATGGAGCATTGATGTGGTCTCTGGGGAAAGTTTTGAATACTCCAGAGGTTGTCCGTGTTTATATTGGGTAGGTTCTATATCTTTTGTCTGTAATTTTATTCACTAACATCTATGTGTTTCTAAACATAGAGATCAAACGTTCTGTCAAAAGTGCAATATGTTATTTTCCTTTCTGATAACCTTTTTCCCAATATGGTCAACGTTTATTGCAAATACTTGCATTAACATGTAAAACACTGTATGGTACTTTGGTTGGACTTGTGTGATTAAATCTAATTATGTTACATTAAATGTAAATATCACTCATATTCTATTGATGTGGTAAAATGGTGCTTGTTAAGTACTGGTTCTAACCAAAAAGTTTGGCTCTTTTTCATTTTGATCATCTAATAATCTGAGTTAATGTCACTTGTCTCTGCAGGTCATTCAATGATAAACCTGTTAATGAGGCAGCTATGGGCCCAATAGGGGGGGATCTTTTTGAGAAAGAACAGGATGATCTCCTTGCAGACTTGACTGATATTCCAAAGAAAGCTTGTGATCGTCGAGTATGCTCACCATATTTCTTTTTTCTTTAATCATTTTGCATACATATTTTCATGCATGCATACATGTACATTTTGATTTATATGCTAGTTAACTAGTCTGACCCCATCTGCATATTGCAGATCAATGAATTTGTAAAACGTGCTAGAGCTGCTAAGATCCATGCTTATATAATTAGCCATCTTAAGAAAGAGATGCCTGCGATGATAGGCAAATCTAAGACTCAGCAACGACTAATTGACAACCTGGAAGAGGAATTTGGAAAGGTACCTCTCTCATTATTCATGCAAATTTATGATTGTGAGTTTTGTAAACAGGTGCATACAAATTTATGATTGTGACTTTTGTGAAATAGGTCCAGAGGGAGTTCCATCTTCCTGCAGGTGACTTCCCAAATGTTGAGCATTTCAGAGAGGTCTTGAATGGTTACAACATCGACAAGTTTGAGAAATTGAAGCCTAAAATGATTCAAGCTGTAGATGATATGCTTGGTTATGAAATCCCAGAGCTCTTGAAGAATTTCAGAAATCCTTATGACTAAAAATGTTGCTACTTATATAAGGCTTGGGGTGGAAATAGTTTTGCTGTTACATGCTACCTACTAAGCTTGTCCAGCTTAGATGTTTTGTTGTGTATTGTTTGTCTATATTTGTAAGACTTGCATGTTGAAATGCATCTTTAGTGGGAATTGGGGATTGTTTTGGGGTTTAGCTAGGGATAGGCTTATCCTAAATAGTGAGAGTTTGGAACAATTATTTCTAGTTTTAAATTGAGAAGTCACTATCACCTGCCATCTAGTTATTATGATTTGTAATTTCTAAACCAACTTGTCAGCAATTTTGGCTTAGAGATGATTTGTTTGGAATTTGGATCCTGATTTGGAAGATGTGTCTTTTGCATCTTTCTTACAAAAAATTGAGAAAGATTAATGGATTAGAAAAGGAAAGATATAGAAGAATCTTGAAGAATAATTTTCCTAACTACATATTATAAAGGATAATTGGAGTTATGAAACTAATGCATACAATATGAAGACCGTCAATTCATATAAATAGTTTTAAATTGAGCAATGATTATCATACACTATTGAAATTGTAATTTCAATTAAAATTGTAAAACCATGTTTTCAAAACATGATTATAATAGTCTTAACATAATTGTCTATCAATTCATATAAATAGTTTTAAATGATGGTTATCATATACTCCAGTGAAATTGTGATCTCGGTAAAAATTGTGAAATCATGTTTTTGAAAACTCTATTTTAAAGGAGTGTGTAACAAGATTTAACTTTAAATTTTTATAATAAAAAATTAGTATTAGTTTCCTGCTCATCCTTGTAGATATACCAAATTCTAAACTAAATAACACTACTTGTAAATTGGTAAAAAAATTATTTAAGAGCATATCCCTTCGTTTATAAACTGCAATAATATTTATTATCTAACAAGAAATAAAAATACTTTCACAACTTGACCGGATGTGATATAAATTAAATGGATTACTGGTTACATTGAATTTACATATGATTTGTCCAGATAAACACCTTACAAATTCGATGGAGTAGCTATAATTCTGTATAATGAAACAGACAATTCAACCAAGCTATCAGTGGACATTTTTACAAAATTTCAAACAGTTTCTGAACAAGACAAAATATGAAAAAAAAGAAAAAAAGAAAAAAAAAAAAAGCAAGAAAACTCTAGAACAAAATGTTTTGTACAAAATCAAATGTAGTCAATCTATTATCAAAGGTGAAATAGGTTGGCAGATTCTCTGGAGCAGTTTCAGCTCGTCCTGATACAATTCTAAATTATCGACCCCTTCTTCATCTGATAACCATTGAATCACCTCTTGAACAGCATCTTTAATTCGTTTGTGATCTTTAGGGCGAAGTTTGGAATATATGCTGTAGTCATTTATTGCTTTCCTCATTTTGTAGGCATAAGTCTCTAGCTCTAATCTTGCATCAAGCACCTTCATGTGATGATCATCTTCGGCCTTGAATCTCTTGGCATCTTGAAGTAACCTCTCGATCTCCACATTTGAAAGTCTCCACTGATCGTTCGTGATGGTGACCTTCCTTTTATACCCACTGATTTTGTCAACAGTGGAAACTATAAGTATTCCATTGGTATCCAGTTCAAAAGAAACAATGACCTTAGCATCACCCTTGGGTGCCGGAGTAATAGGAATTGTAAAATTTCCCAACAAGTTGTTATCACTAGATCTTGGTCTCTCACCCTCATAAACTAGCAATTCTATTTGAGCTTGGTTGTCAGCGGTGTTGCAGTATTGCCTCACCTTCTTGGTTGGAATAGTAGTATTCCTAGGAATCAAAACAGACATCCTATCTCCATGAGTCTGTATGCCAAGGGAAAGAGGAGTGACATCATAGAGTATGATGTCTTGAATTTTCTTATTACCCATTCCAGTCAATACAGCAGCTTGAACAGCAGCTCCATAAGCCACAGCCTCATCTGGATTAATGTTCTTGCACAGCTCCTTCCCATAAAAGAATTCCTGCAACAATTGCTGCACCTTGGGGATTCTGGAAGAACCACCCGTAAGAACAACTTCATGGACACAACTCTTGTGCATATCAGCTTCAAACAAACACTCCTCCACAGGCTCAATACACTTCCTGAACAAATCCATGTTGAGTTCCTCAAATTTTGGACGGGTAATAGTTGAAAAGAAATCAATCCCATTACTTAAACAGTCAACTTCAATGGTAGTCTCAGATGTAGAAGAGAGAATCCTCTTTGCTTTCTCACATGCAGTTCTCAACCTCCTAAGAGCTCTAGTGTCTCTACTAATGTCCACCCTACTCTGCGTCTTAAATATTGCAACCAAGTGTTTCAACAATCTGTTATCAAAGTCCTCACCTCCAAGGTGAGTGTCTCCAGAAACAGCTTTCACTTCAAAGACACCATCTTGAATGGAAAGTAGTGAAACATCAGCAGTACCACCACCCAAATCAAAAATCAACACATTTTTACTCTTGCCATTGCCAATCTTGTCAATACCATAAGCAATGGCTGCAGCAGTTGGTTCATTGAGAATTTGCAAAACATTGAGGCCTGCAATGGCTCCAGCATCCTTTGTGGCCTTACGCTGAGAGTCATTGAAGTAGGCAGGGACAGTAACAACAGCTTTCTTCACAGTTGTGCCCAAGTAGGATTCAGCAATCTCACGCATCTTTGTAAGGACCATAGATGAGATTTCCTCAGCAGTAAAGTGCTTCTCTTCACCCTTATAGTTGACCACAATCTATCATCAGGACCTTCAATCACCTTAAATGGCCAAAGCCTAATGTCACTCTGAACCAAGTTATCACTAAATCTCCTTCCAATCAACCTCTTTGCATCTGCAATAATATGTCATACCTTTTAAGAAACACATAAACCTCAAATAGAAATAGTAGAGGGAGGAAAAACAATTAGACAAGAATAGTTCATAGATATAAACGTCTTCAAAAGTATAAAATGAGAACCTTAAAATCCTAAAATCAATTTCCTCTTCGTCCTTCTTCAATTTTTTCTAAGCCTGCATTTCTTCAGCTTCTTTTCTTCACTCTCGTTTTTTGTAATTTCAAGAAACTTTCTTCATTTTGAATGAATGTTTGATAGTATTTGTGTGTTTTTGCTGCTTTCCAATTAATTATTGTTTTCTTCTTTTAAATGATTATTTTGATGAAAAATTATATGTTTAACATTGTAATTGCAATATAAACTTACATACACAAAAAGTGGCAAATGTGTACTACATTTGCCACTTTTTGTATATTTACAATGTAAGTTTTCATTACAAGTACAATGTAGACATATAAAAGTCCTATTTTAATGTTAAATATTTTCTTTTGAGAGGATTAAATCTTTTATATTGTTAACGGGTTGAGCATGACACTTGGGCTTGAACATGATGGGAGATATGATATTCACATGGAAAACCCAACCCCCTCCCCCGGTTAAAAAGATAACGTTCTGAAATAGGAATGCTATACATTAGATTTTGTCAATTGAAAAGTAAGTTTCTCAGCTCTCGATTGAATTTTCAAAATGCAGCCATACATCATTTTCCAGATAAGTGAGTTCACAATAATTTCAACTTTTAAGAAAGAAAAACCAGAAAAAGAAATAAATTTCAGTTTAAATGCGTATATATTCTTATATTGGTGGATAAGAATAAAAAATTAACCAATGTTTCATTTTTCTTCTATCATGCAGTCAAAACACATAGCAGTATATGTCAAGGCTAAAATTAAAAAAATTCAACCAACCTAACCCATTATTAATCCACAAAAATATTGAGTTAAGTAATTTTGTCAAGTTGATTTCA
The DNA here is from genome assembly GCF_932294415.1 of Quercus robur. Taxonomy (NCBI): domain Eukaryota; kingdom Viridiplantae; phylum Streptophyta; class Magnoliopsida; order Fagales; family Fagaceae; genus Quercus; species Quercus robur. Next base: position 72,416,783 of record NC_065538.1, on the reverse strand, counting down.
TTTTTCTTTTCTCATGCAGTCAGAACACATATCATATACAGAAGTAGTATATGTCAAGGCTAAAAACAAAACAAACAAACAAAAAATTCAACCCAACCTAACTCATCAACCCACAAAAAAATTTAGTTGAGTAAATTTTGTCAAGTTGATTTCATTGTTATTTTCTCATGCAGTCAAAGCACATATCATATGATATGCAGAATTAGTATATGTCAAGGCTAAAAACAACAACAAAAACAGATACAAAAAATCATATTTTCGATTTACTTCTTTAATTCATCCACATGTATTTTACTTCTATTTCCCAAAAAAAAAAAAAAAAAAGAAAGAGAGAGAGAATAACGAGTATGGAGAAGTAGAGTACCAAAGATGGAGTTGGTAGAATTCCTAGCAACTTGGTTCTTGGCAGCGTCACCTATCAAGCGCTCATTGTCAGTGAAGGCAATATAGGAAGGCGTCATTGTGTTGCCCTGCTCGTTGGTTAGTATCTCCACACGATCACGTTGCCACACTGCCACGCATGAGTACGTTGTCCCGAGATCGATACCGATTGCAGGACTCTCTTCTTCACCAGCCATTCTTATTTCTTAATACGAAAACACCCTACACAGTTACTGAAAGAGATGTAGATGCAGAAGAACAGTTAGTATTTTTTTTTTTTTTTTTTGATACGAACGGTTAGTGTTTTTGGTAAGCAGTAGAGTTAAGATAGGAACAGTTAAAGTCTTATAATATGCAGTGATTTTAGGAACCCATCGGAAAAAATTGCCAAACAGACTATTCTTGGAAAAATATTAGGCGCGTGGCACATGTTTAAAGTTATTTAGCAAGTTAGACTATTTTTGCCTGGAAAACAGACACTATAGTGGCGTTTTTTAGTGACTATAGCAGCGTTTATAGAAAACGCCACTATAGGGAACCTATAGTGGCGTTTCTGACAAATGCCACTAAAAAAACGCCACTATTGTGTCTGTATTCCAGCCCAAAGTCGAGTTTGCCAAACTCGACTTTCAAAAACAGTCTAACTAACTAAATAACTTTGAACGCGTGCTGTCTGACTAAAATTTTTCAGAATTTTCACTGTTTGGCAAATTTTGCCCCATCCCTACTTCCTAAAAAAGAGTAAAAAACTATCTCCCACTGACCCTGCAGTTACACAGTTTCCTACTTTTTTGAAAAGAACTCTTCTCATAATTACCAAAATACAACCCCACTACCTTGAGATTAAGCCACGTTTTAAAGTTTTAGTCCACCTCTTTGGCCAAAAAAGAAAAGTAATACTCTAAAATTTAGACTTTTTGTAATTATTTACTGATAAGTTACTGCAAGTTTATCCATTTCCAATTGGCAAAATTTATCCATCAAATTCTCTACTCTCATTAAACAAAACCCATATATATACACCATGCCCATCAAAGTTTTCATCATGTAAAAGTTTCAAATGAAAATTCCAAAAATTAGGACTCTAGGACTGAAATCTGCTTGTTTCGCTTTCGCAGCATATGTTAATGGCCCAATATTTCAATTACAGGTTAATGACAAAATCTTACTTGGAAAACAGTTGGAATGGGCTACAAAACATGATGAACTATCATCATCTTTGTCACTGCCTAGTGAGTTGGGGTGGATGCAAATTTCAAAACACATATAAATACCATATATATATTGTGTATCAAAAGATTTTTTTCAATAGGGTTCATTATCAATAAAAATCTATTTGACTATTTTTGGCATTTCGTTTCATTAATGTCATATAAACTCTTTTTTTTTTTTTGGAGAAGGTTTCAACCAAGACACCAATCGATTTTTGGTGTAGAAGGGGATTAAATCCTAGATCTCTTATTCAACCATTAGAGACTTTACAAGTTAAGTTAACTGAAACCCACTTAAACAATATTTCTAATTGTATTAATTTTTCAAAGAAAAGAAATTACTATATAGTTAGAATAAATAGGTAATAATTATGGTACTGGCAACTATGTGATTAGAGGGATTTTTTTTTTCAAATGCTAAATAATTGAAGAAATTAATAAAACTTTTTTATTTTTTTTTTGAGAATCTAGGAATTAATAAAACTTGATTTGCTTCAAAAAAAAAAAAAAAACCTTGATTTTGAACAACTTTAAAATTTCAGCCCCCAAAAAAAAGGATTTTGAGCAAGTGGCAGTTAACCAATACCTCTATAATTGAATGCAGGTTTATTAAATAAAGTATTTAAAAACAAAAAACCCAGCCCACATCAAGAAATATATTTGATAGTGAATGTGGGGGTCGGGGGATTTGACCCTTGGCTCTCCAATTGAGCTTTAAGGACCTCTTGACCAATATTAATGACCAAGAGGACACTAAGAATACAATGGATTGAAATTTTATTTTAGACGTATGCTCTTAAAGAAAAAGTATTTGAGCATCAGAGCATGCACATATGGTTTTTGAAAGCGTTCAGTTTGACTAGTGTTCTAAAAATACCATTTCTAATTATATTGATTTTTCAAAACCAAACAATTGACACCATCAATTTAGAAGCAATGCAAAAAATGGATGATAACAATAATATGCTAGTCTCATTTAATGTGCTGTTCAAAGGCTTTTATTTATTTTTGAAATGTCATAATTTTTCATTTATCCCAATTCGAGATTCAAGTATTTGTTCAATGAGATTTAAGTGTTTGCTAATCACTAAAATAGTTAGGAGTATGATGAGACCTAGCACAACAAAATGAACACTGAAAATCCTTTGAAGTCATGATTTCATGCAAGTGTTTTCTCTTTGGATGTCTATGGGGCCGTTTGGTCACCCATTTCAAAACATAGTATTTTGAGTTTAAACACTGAACACTAGTGTCCAAAATTTAAAAAACGTGTTTGGTGGACCAATTCTATTTAGGGTTGTTTGAAAAATATTGTTCAAAAACCCATGTTTAAATAGATGTTTTTGAAATCACCTCGGTACTGATTTTAAACAACAAACACTAGTTTCAGTGGCACTTCGGTAATTATATTGAACACTCTTATGGGGCCCACCTGGTCAGCTTTTTTTCAAGTTTGTCTCCTCTCTTTACTCTCATCTCTTCACACCGAATCCTCTCGCACCTGGTATGAAGATCACACAGTCAGAGCAACCCAGAACTCTCCCACCTCCATAACTCCCCTGACCGACCCAGCGCTATTCCACCTTATAACTCCCCTCACCGACCCAGTGCCATTCCACCTCCATAACTCCCCTCACCGACCCAGCGCCATTCCACCTCCATAACTCCCCTCACCGACCCATCATAAACGCGTCTTCTACACACTCAGTTTACACCGCATCACCAACCTTAGTCAATCACATTAACCCCTTGCTCAGAATCATAATTCCATGCCCAATTGCCCCTAATCCACATAGAGATCCCACCCTCACCTACGAAGCTCTGGTGCTAACGAAAAGCCAAACTCACACAGTCCGAAGGGCTTGTTCAGGTAAAGATTTGTAATTTTCTTAATTACTTGTTGCAACTTTCTTTCACATCCCAATCTAACTCAGATCAGTTGACATTAATCTAGCTTAGGGCTTATTTAATCCCACATCTTCATTCATATGGAAGCCTCATTCTCATCCTCATCCACCTCTCTCGTGCTATACAGAGCATCTACTTCCTCCTCTTATCGTGTTCCCTTACTGGTAGGTCTGCCTAAATGTAAACTGTTATAATTTCGTAGGTAGTGAATCATTTGTTTGCTTGTTCTGTTATAATTTTGTACCTAGGTCATGCATTTTGTCTTCATTTTGTGGCCTCTGTGTTGTTGCTGATGTGAACTTGAGATCAGTAGGTGTAAGTGTAACTGTAAACTGTAAACATGTATCTTTTGCTGTCAAAAGAATGAAGGGCATAAAGTTAGGTACTCGGGCCATTCTCCCTTACCCACTGCTTCAAAGGAATAATCCATCTTTCTTACAGTACCTTTGCATTTGTAAATGATGCACTATACAAGTAAACATGATCTACTTATAGTCTGTTTCATTTGACAAAATTTTAAGTTTTGATGGAATACAATATTTTAAAAATTAATTGTACTTATATCATATGTATTTATTATAGTCTCTATGTACGTTGTGTTAACAACATAAGAGGCTAGTGTCAAATATAGTACATAATATGGATAGAGATTGTCCTAATTTCCTCTTGCCTTTTGTACAAAGGTTTTGATTGAATTAGTTCTACTATCATTTTAGTTAGTAAAAAATAAAAGGGTCCATGATATAATTAAATTGACATCACTATAATTTTTTTTTTTTTAGGGATAATCACTTACAATTATATAAATATACAATGCCACTGCAAGTGTATGATAGACTAATGTGTATACAATGCATACCTATGTATTTTTTCTTTAGTTTTGTTAAATTTTCTTGTAAAATAAAGTGAGGAACAATATATTATATTTTTGCAGTTGCAAACACACAAACCATGTAATGTGTTCAATACTGCTTGTTCCCATGCCCAAATAGGAATGTCCACATGCAACTGATTACTGCTCTTTGGCTCTCCTGCTGTATAATAATCTAATTAGATCATTTTTACCCTTGTTACCTCCCCCCTCCCCCTTCTTTTTTCCTAAAAAAAATAAACAGTAAGGCTGGCCATTATCCCAACAAAGAGTAAGTAGATGTATGGATAAAGATGCTCTCAATACCAGGCTTTTCAATTATTGGGTTCTCATATCATATATGACCATTTATGGTCCTTGGCCTTGCTTATATTATATTAAAATTTAGAAAATCTATCTTAAAATTTCCAGATTTAGACCTTAGTTTCTCTTATATGCCTGTTGCTTGGGTCTTTACTGAGTAGGAAGTTAATGTTTTTTAATCCATATCATACATTTCAAATGACAAGACTATGTAAGTATACCAAAATTTATTTAGATGGAAGGGAGAATAGCTAATGCCGAGGATAGGAAGTTATGGCCTGAAGTAGTTGAGAAACATTTCATTGATGTATTGTAAGAAGAGGACGCTAAAGGGAATATGCCTCAAGGCCAGTTCAAGACTGGAACTTGGACAGTCGTTATGAATGAGTTTAACAAACATGCGAATAAAAATTACAACAAGACACAACTTACACAAAAATATCAACGAATGAAAGGTCGACACCGCACATTCTCCCAGCTCATCACACGTATAGGAATGGAATGGGACCCCATTTCAAATACGGTGATGGCCAGTGAGGAAGCATGGGCTGCTGCATTTGTGGTAAGTCCTTTAACATACTCCAAACAAAATTTATTACAATTAGCTATATGCATAGTTTATGGTTGTAATTAAAATGATGCTGAAATCTACCTTGTGTTCATAATAGCATGGCCCATCTTTTAAACACTGAATGTATTCACAACTAAAAAAGAGAAGAAAATCAAAAACAAAAATGTTTATATGTACCAGCACTATGTTGTAAGTGTATACGTACCTTTATTTACCTTTCCCTGCATATCAAGAATATGAGGTTTATTAAATGGTGTATTAATAAATAGTGTGTTGAAATAGTTTTTTTGTAGCATTTTCTCATGATGATGCTTTTAGGAATGGAATGAAATCTGATCTAAGGGGTTTATTACTATAGAAAACAAAAATGTGATTTTGGTATAAAGTTAATTTTTGAGGAAATGCTGTTACTCTTTGTTGAGGACTGTTTTTTTGGCCCACATGGCATTATTTCATTGGCACCCCATGCCACATCAAAATATTATTGATTTTTGGGTAAATCTATTTAAAGTCCAAAATAAGCTCATATCTCATTCAACTACATGGATTGGGCTCACATGGCCCGCAAGATCCTTACTTCAAGAGGCGAATTCATGGTCCACATTTCCTCTTCATCAATTGGGATCATAACCCTATGACATTATCAACATCGACATATGGATTGGGCTTAAGCAATGAATCAAAGCTCACGACCCATATTACCTCTTTTACACTCACGGCAAGCGGCTTCTTCAACAAGAGCCCATATTTACACAAAATGACAACAAAACCCGAGATTCGTCATCTCATCTTCGGCTTATGACCCAAGCTCATAAGTCTCTTTAGGGAAACTTTGGGAGTCGTGGTTTGGAGGGCCAAGAGGTATGTTCAATAAAGCTCCAATGGTTTAAAGTTGGTAAAAGAAACATGTTGCTTGGCGTGTCTTCTCCAACTCCCTAAACTCTGACGAGTCGGTGTGTAACGGGTAACATATGGTAAGCATCTCTTATCACGTAGTACTTAAAATGATAAAATTACCCATTACACTTTTCCTAAAGCTTAATATTCATCATGTGACAAATGCTCAATATCCCCAGCCATCTAACTGCTAGGAAGATAACTGTTCATTCAATCCCCAGCTGTTGCTATACAAATTTAGAAACTTCATTATATTATTCTACATAAATCTCATTACTTCTTTCAGCTATAATCCAACTCAAACACATGGCTTATTCTGATTGGCTATCTTTTATCTCCAACTGCATACAAAATATTCATGATATCTTTTATACCTAGCTGCTGTTTGCCACAATCAAACCATATATGTCTCTGCTAGCTGTTAGAGTAGAGCATTAAATATTCTTCTTGCTCACCAAGATTATTTCACAACCCAATGAGACCTTGACCAAATCTCCAAAGCTTCCTTAGCTTTCAACCAATCCTTCTATTACTTGCTAGAAACATGTCATAATGGAACCTTGCACCAAAAACACAAACACCCGAAAAGGAAACATTTCCAACTGAACCCCAGTAGTGCATTCAGCACTTGACACCTGGCTGGAAGTGACATCATCAGCCATTTAATGCTGAAATCCCAACAACCAGCTGTTATACTCAAAATAGCAAGATACCCTTCAAAGAGATCTTACCATTTTTCAGCCAAATCCATCCAATAATTGCTGAATGTCCTCTCCAGTAGTCTGAAATCACCCATTTGACCTCATTGGCTTCTGCCCAAAGCAAACAGCTTTCTTATGACAGCTGCGACAGCTTTTTCATGATAGTTGTCACAGCTTTTCTTGACAGCTGGGGCAGCTTTTTCATGATAGCTGTCACAGCTTTTCTTGACAACTGGGACAGCCCTTTTCAGAACAGCTGTGACAGCTGACCCATCAGCCTGAACATCCCTGATTTTTCCACATTTGGCTACAACCAAAACCAACTATTGAAATTACCTTTCTCTTTCTAAAATACCTTCCTTTTCTGTTACTTTCTCCCCAGCAACTCTTACCTAAAATAGAAAGAATACCTTAAAGCTAAACATACCATTTTTGGCCAAATCTTGAGATGGATTTTCTGAAGATTTATTGCTATTTGGGACAGATTTTGGCTGAGATTATTTGCTAAAATACCCATTTAAACTCAGCTAAATGGAACCCTTCATCAACACCTCAAGGGGGGACACCAATGGGGAACTCTCTCATACACTTCCTTATTCTTTCTCCCTCTAATAATTTTCTGAAGCTCTTAATGAAGTTCTAAGTTTCTGAGTTTTTTAGTTTCCAAATTAGGAACTAAACTCTTCAGCCCTTAGCTCATAGATGCCTTCATAAGCTCTCATACAATCCCAACAGAAAATCCCAGCACTTTGCTAAACACACTACAATACTATTATTCTCATATACTCATTATCTCACTCTTCATATTCTAAAAATACATATATCTTTCTGCCCATATCTCTAAACATCTCTTTCTTCACTTCTCTTACACAATATCATACACACTTACTACATCATTACATATAACACACCACAATTCTTCTAAGCTCCACTCTCATACTATCTCACTTTGAAATTCTACTGTTTTGCTGTCCATAAACACATCTCAATACTCTTCTACACCTATCTCACTGCTCCTATCTCCAAATGCCTAAACATATCTCCATACTCTTCTCTCACAAAATCTTTCCTCTTGGAAAGTAATCTCTATAACTTTTCCAGCAATTATAATCTCATATTTTTACTATCTTTAACCACTATATCTCTCATACTTCCATATATCACACATATTACAAATACTACATCCTACAAAACATCTATGTCTTTACCATCTCCACACTTCTCAAGAGATGCCAAACACTCATACTAAAAGCCCTTCTCATGGAAGGCATGAATTTCTATTACTAAAGCCTTCTCCTGGAAGGCACCAAGATCTCATATCAAAACCCTTCTCTTAGAAGGCATAACTACTTCTTACAAAAGCCCTTCTCTTAGAAGGCACAACTACTTCTTACATAAAGCCCTTCTTTTAGAAGGCACATATACTTCATACAAAAGCCCTTCTCATGGAAGGCAACTCTATTCATAACATCACAACAATTAAAAGAGCATTGTCAAAGGGGAAACTCATTTAAGTGCATGATAAGAGGGGCAAGCTTAACCAGGCCCTACACACAGCTGAACATACTCTCTCTCCCTCCTGTTGCACCCATTTTTCCCCTTCAATCAAGAATTTATCATGGCAATTTGCCTCTCTACTGCTGGAGTCACTCCGCTGGAATCTTATCAGCTCATTGATGCTACACAGCTGGGCTACAAACCATACAAAGATAAGTGACCTTACTTCGTTATCTTTAAATTTACATTATTGAGTATATGATTACTTCACATTTAAATACATATTACTTTATTCCAACTGCTATTACAACTATTAACTAAGGCTTAAACTCATTTAAATGCATGATAAACTAGCCTCTACCGCTGGCATTCTACTGGAATCCTATCAGCCCATTGATGCTACACAACTGGGTTATAAATCATACAAAGATAAGTGACTTTGCTTCCATATCTTTAAATTTACATCATTGAGTACATGATTGCTTTACCTCTAAATAAATTGCTTTATTTCGACTACTATTACAAACTACTAATCAAAGCTATTATATCAAATGCACATTACATATTTATTCGACCATTATCGCGATTCTTAGACTTTGGCTTTAATGATTTTATAGGCTTAAAAAATACACCGGTAGCTGTTGGACCACGTGGCCCAATGTTGAGTTCCGGATGCAACTCCCCAAAAAGAACCCGGGCCTAGTAAGGTCATCCCTTCAATGGACCACACGTGGCTAGGCAACCGAAAAAGGCCCCCGAACACTCTTTTTGTTTTTGGTATCTAAGAGTGGATGGTTAATATAGGGTTATTATAATTACCCATCTAATTTGTATTGGGTTTTATAAGAACTAGTCGTAGACCCGCACGTTGCGCGTGATAATATTATTGTAGTTATTATTGGTTAATAGTTGGTTTTTCATTTTCTTTCAAGTTAATATATTGACTTTTAAAAATTATACAATCTAATATATTAATTCAACAACAATAATAATAATGTTGAATAAAATAATATGAGAAGAAAAAAGTAAAAATAAAAGATATATCAATAAACACCAAATTAATTATCTCTAAATAAATACCAAATTATTTAAATCATATTATGTAATATTAAAATATTACATTCTTATATACTATCTTTAATTCTTTACAATGAAATATGATAAAATTTAACAACCTAAGTGAAAAAAAAAAAAAAAAAAAAAAAAACCTAAAACACAATTAAATCACATCAACCTAAAGTAGAGTTCTAAAAAATTCAAAAATTTCTCAACCTAAAGCAGAGATGCAATATATATATATCACCAAAAATTGAGAGAGAAAGAGAGAGAAATAAATTTTTTTGTTAAGAAAAATTATGCATATAATGGAAAAGAGAATGCCAAATTTATACTAAAAGGATAACAATAAGAAGAAACAAAATAAAGGGAAAGATGAAGAATGATATTAAGAGAGAGGGTAGTGGGGAGATGAAAATGTAACGGGAAAGAGAAAGGTTGGAGAAAGTGTAAATGTTAAACAAAGTGAGTACAATTTAATTTATTTAAATTTAAATAAAATAATATATGTTTAATTAAAAAAAAGAAAATATAAATAATTTAATTATATGGAGGATGTGACTGAGTTTAAATATTGAATAAAATAAGATAAAAAGATTAAAAAAGTAAAAATATAATATATATATATATATATATATTTATATATATATATAACAATAAACACCAAATTACCTAAATCATGTTATGTAATAGAATAATATATATAATATATTCTTATATATATATGGTATCAGAGCCACTCTTTTCTGGCCGGTGGTAGTGTGGTTGTTTTCTTTGTCTTCTTGTCCGTGTCTACCCGAACGCTTGATATTCCGTTGTTGTGTTCCCTTCTTACCGTCGTTGGCGCCACCCTAGTCGTAAAGTGAATTCCTAGGACCTAGCTGTAAGGCCTGTTTGAGCCAAGAGAGGGCGTGTAGGGCATGAGAGGTATGAGGTTGGTTAGGGTATGTGTTACGAAATGCAACGGTTGTGAGAAAAACATGATAACTGAGTGTTGAACCGAGGATAGTATGGATAAGTTGTGGAGATCCAACTCCTCTATCAGCTCCAGGACTAGTTGTCCTCCTGATATTGTAAATGAAGAAGATCACACTATTGATGATAATGAGGTGATCCCTGATTTTCGTAAATGGACTATTCCTAAAGTTGACACTAAAACCATTTATAAAACTAGTTTTGTTGAAAGTGCTTTTCATTCTGCTTACAAAGCTAGAACTGTTGAACAAATTTTCTCTATTTCGAGAATTCATGAAAAATGCTGTTTGTTTACTAAAAAGAATATTAATGACTTCCTTGCTGCTAAAAAATTCAGTTATTTGCATATTGGTATGGTTCAAGTTGCTATTAAACCACTTACTCGAAAGGGTATTAATGCTTCTGTTCTCATGTGTTTAAGAGATGCTAGATTTAAGATTTTTAAAGATAACATTCTTGGAATGATCACTGCTTCTTTGTATGATGGTCTTGTTTATTTTAACTGTTATCCTGATCTTACTCTTGCTTTGGATGATCCTAATATTGTTAAAGCTTTAACTTTGAATATTGCTTCATCTGGATATCACATGGAAGAGGGTAGTAAGCCTTTTGCTTTGATTTATCGCATTTATTACAAACTAATGGGTACTCAAATGAATCCTTATGCTATAATGCCTAGAGAACCTTCAGGTAAAACCATGTTAATTAAATGTTCAACTCCTGATGCTAAAATCCAAGTTCCGAAAATGATTCAATGGCAAGATGTTAAACTTCCTAAGGATTGGTTGTTAGAACAAGAAACCCCTCCTGCTAAACCCATTTTTGATGAGCTTGATCTCACCCATATTCAACAATATCTTGATGGTACTGTTAAAATAAGTTTTCAAAACAATCCACCTTTGAGAATCAACGAAGGAAGACATTCCTTTGCTGGATCTGAAAGTATTTCAAAAAGAGATCGCGAGATCAATGAATTTTTGAAAAAGAATTTGGAAACATCCTCTGATTTAAAGCTAAAAGGTATTTCAAGTGATAAATCCCAATTTAGCTCTGTTTACTATTCAACTAAACCTGAAACTTCCACTCCATTTAGTAAAACTGCTAATGAAGATGAGGAATATACTGTTTCTGTTACTCCATCTGATCTTGATTCTCCTATTGAAACTCCTCCTGTTTACCAAAATCAATTAAGAGTTTTGACTGTTTTAAATGATGATTTTGAAATTGATTGGGATTCTTTGTACAATGAGTTTATGTTTGCTTCAAACAAAACCAAGAGAAAATATTTCCAAGATAATTTTGCTCAGTCTGATAAAGACCGTGTTAAAAGAAAATGGTTGGAAATGATGAACCAATTGAAAAAACATATTTTGTTTTTTGATTTTCTTGAAAACCATTATGTTCCAAATAATGAGGTTTCAAAACAACATTTGAATGTGATAAAGAAATCAAATTTTGTTAAGATTGATAAAACCATTGTTAGGTCTAGTCATCCTCCTCTTGATTCAATTTTGATAACTACAAAAAAAGATGAAGTGACAAAAGAGGAAGTAAAGGCCTCTCCTTTCAAAATTGCTGATGATCAAACTCCTATTGTTAGCCTTATTGAACAAAACAATTTTACTAATCAATCTTTGCATATTATTGGTCAACAGCTTGACCGTATTGAAGAAAAAGTTGTTGAAAAATCTGTTTCTGTTTCTGAAAAACCTGTTCCTGTTAAAACTGAGAAACCTTTGATTGATTTACCTAGTCAAAGAGAAAAAGTTATGTTTAAAACTTCTCAGTCCAAGACTCTTGAAATTGTTGACAAAATGCTTTCTAATCTAAAGATTAAATCTGAGGGTACTAGTACTTCTACAAGAACTCCAATTGCTCTCACCATTTCCAAAAAAGAAATTATTTCTGACGAAAATACAGATTCTGATACTGTTTCTTCTGTTTCTTCTGTTCCTGCAAAAAGAATCTTTGATAATGATTTCCCAGAAATTAAAAGATTTGTTGGGAACTCCAAACCCATGTCTTTTACAAAAAATTGGTATCCAAAACCTACTCCTCCTGATATGCAGTTTGAAGAGAGATCTTTTCAAACACAGTTTTCTGTCTCTGCTGATAAGCTCTATGAATGGAATATTGATGGTTTGTCTGAACAGGAAATCATTAATAAAATGAGCCACATGTCTATGGTTGGAATTGCTTATCAAAACAACCATGATCTTGATCAACCTGAAATTGTTAACTTGTTTCTTACTGGTTTTTCTGGTACTCTTCGTGGATGGTGGGATTCATACATCACTGAAGAATCCAAAGAGTCTATTAAACATGCTGTTAAAAAGAATGAAGAAGGTTTGCCTATTTTTGATGAAAGTATTGGTCGTGGTATTCCTGATGGTGTTAATATCTTGATCTATACCATTCTCAAACATTTTGTTGGTACTCCATCCAATATTTCATCCCGTGTTTCTGATTATCTAAATAATTTGAGTTGTCCAACTATGTCTGATTACAGATGGTATCAAGATGTTTTTACTTCCAGGGTGATGCTCCGGAAAGATTGCCATAAACCTTATTGGAAAGAAAAGTTTATTGACGGTCTGCCTCCTATCTTTGCTCATAAGGTAAAACAAGAATTAATGGGAAAAAAATGATTCTATTGATTATGATAATTTAACTTATGGTGATATGTTCAGTACTATTAAAAAACTTGGTATTAATATGTGCAATGATGAAAAATTGTTAAAACACCAATTAAAGAATAAAAGAAAAGCTAAATACGAAATGGGAAATTTCTGTGAACAATATGGTCTGCCTCCTATTGCTCCTTCTAGGCAGAAAAGTAAAAAATATGATAAAAGCCATAAAAAATACAGAAATACCTTTATTAAACCTAATGATTTCTATGCTAAGAAGAAAAATGTTTCTAAAAAACATGTTAAACAAAAACCAAGTAAAGGTAAATACTTTAACTGTGGTAAACCTGGACACTTTAGTAAAGATTGTAAAGAAAAACCTGGTAAGTTAAAAAACAAGTTCAACATGTTAAACATTGATGATAATGTGCAAGAAGAATTATTTAGAATCCTTGAATCAAACACTCCGTCTGATTTTTTAGAAGATGATTTTTCTTCTTCATCTGATTCTTGCTATCAATCTGTTGATGATTCTTCTGATTCTCCTAATATTAAAATTGGTTGTAGAGATTCCTGTTGCAATGTTCTTAATGCTCTCACCAAGAGTGAAGAAGATGAAAAACTGATAATTCAGCTAATAAATCAAATTCAAAACCCTGAACTCCAGAAAGATTATTTGGATAGGTTTAAGAAAACTTGATAAGAGATGAAATTGGTAAAAAACCAAAATCAACCATAAGTTTTGAAGAAACTTTGGAAAGATTTAATAAAAAGAAATCTAACGATTTAACTGTTAATGATCTCCAAAATGAAATTCATATTGTTAAACAAGAGATAAATGAATTAAAACATGAATTTAAAAGCATGAAAAGTGATAACCATAATCTTAAACAAGAATTGACAATGCTAAAACTTGATAAAGATCTTAATAAATCCAGTAACGAACAAAATGAGCACAGTAACGGAAATGATTCCAGTCAACAGGCTCTTCTTTCTGATAAAGGTACTCCTGATACTTTCACTAATCCCCAACTTGCTTTTGTTAATAAATTATTTCCTCCAAAATGGTTTACAAAAGTTAAAATTGTTGTTTCTCCTGATTATCATTTCACTGTTATTGCTATGATTGATTCTGGTGTAGATATGAACTGTATTCAAGAAGGATTAATTCCCTCAAAATATTTTGAAAAATCTACTGAAAGATTGGTTTCTGCTAATGGTTCTCAAATGAAAATTAAGTATGAATTGACTAATGCTCAGGTGTGCCATGATGATGTTTGTTTCAAGATTCCTTCTGTTCTTGTCAAAAATATGACTGATAAAGTGATTCTTGGTCTGCCATTTATTAACGCTTTGTATCCCTTTCTTATTGAACATGATGGAATTACTACTGATCCATTTGGACAGAAAGTAAAATTCAAATTTGCTTCAAAGTTTGAAATTGATATTGATAATCTGTCTTATAAGAAAGACTCTCCCATGAATGAACTTGTTCAAGAACTAATAATGAATTCTGATGATTTTAAAGGTAATTCTCATAATACCAAAATGTTAAAAACTATCCATTATCCTGACAATATTAATGATTCTTTGCAGGAATCGGTTAATGATGCGTGGATAAATACCATTAATAAGTGGGACAATAATAATATTCATACTTATACCACTAGTAAGTGGATTATTATGGAAAGGAAAAAGGGAAAAGCTCCTGCATAGGACTATTCTCAAAACAGAAGGTTCCCAGCGGGACGACCTTTTAAAATGCATGAAGGCGCATCTTCTGGTGTAAAACCCAGTGGATCAACATCCCTTCAAGGAGATGTCCCGGCAGAGGTGACATACTCTAATGGTGATATATTAATTGCTTTACAGGAAGTTTTATCAAAAAATCTACAATTCCACAATGGAACCTATTCAGAATTACCAGATTCTATTAAATTCATTCTTGATAACCTCCAGTTTGCTTTTACCAAAAACCACAGTAATGTTTTTCACAAAACCCTTAGAGCCCTTGAAATCCACCTTGTTAACCTTACTGCCCAAAACGAGATTTATATGAGCCATTTTGGTAACCTTATTCCAGAAAATGACCTTGCTTCAAATATTGACTTTGTTCCAGAAAATAACCTTGTTTCAAAAAATGAGGCTCTTGTGAGCCGTCTTAAAGCCTACATTAGTCAACTCTTTGGCAAAGAGGAAATCCATTCGATGGATAAAAAGACTATAATGGGCACTGGTTATGCTAGATTGAGTCTTAAGACCCAATCCATGTTAAGATGTGCTGTTGCCAACTTGCCTTCAGATTTACAATCTCGTATTCTGGATAGCAAGGCTATGTCTAGGTCTTTTGACCTATGGTCCAAGTATTTCAGAAAACTTGTTACTGCTACTATTCCTGACCCTGATGAAATAGACGAAGGTGATAATGTCTTTATTCAGCTTGAATGGGAAGATCACTTTGGGAGCAGTCTCAGAGTATATGAAAAGAAACACCCATTTCCTGGTCTCCTTATTAATTTTGATGATGGTTCGTATTTCACTGACGAAGATTCAGATGATAGTGATGATGATGATCCTAATTCTAGCTGGCTTTCCCAAATGTTTGAATATGGCTTTGTTCGGTTTGTAAAGTTGACAAGTCATAAACAGGCCAGCCAACTTCCACAGATCATTCAGAATGCTATTAAAGGGTTTGAAAACTCTTCCACAAGACCTTTTGTTACTATTAGATGCTGGAGCACTCTACCAAAATGGGAGAGAGATAACTGGATGAATGTTAACCCCTCAAAGCATCTCATTCTCATTAATGACTATACTCACCAAGGGCCATGGTTTAAGGGAAATTCTCAATTGTCCTTTAAAGATCCTTTCCGTCTTGCAAAATGCTGGAGAAATTATTTTAATAATCAAATTCGTGAAGTTGCTCATGATCTATGGAAAAATTATCATTTCATAGGAAGCACAGGAAGAATTGCTATTTTTGGCCCCAAACCCTATGCTGATGCCTTTGTTCACCTACAAACAAAAGATCATCCTGATCTAAACAGTCTCCTTATCCCAGGAAAAACTCCAAAGTTTGAGCCAATTTTATATTGTGGATTCTGTAATAAGTATGCTATTTACCATGAGCATGTATGTGATTCTCCACAAGGTCCTTTTGATCCTTTTGATGGTTATCCCTCCGATGCTCCCTCTACTAATTGATGAGGTCACTACTATTTCGAGACTAGTGTTACTTTATTTGTCTGGCTTGCATAACAGCCAAGATAAAATACTGTCCTTCACAAATATGTTGCGGAAAATCCGGTACTAGCTCACAATACTCCGGATTTTGCGGAAGATTTTGATTCTCTTATTTGTCTAGCCTGCACAATGGCCAATGCTCCAATATTTACTACTGCTGAAAGTTGATTTTCCACTTTGATGCTTCCGAAGGATTCCAAAGATTAATGTTCACGTGAAGACAACAAAATGCATGCCTATTAGTTCCTTTTGTTGGCTTCTTTCTTATTGGCTTCTTTTGCCTCTAAAGGACACCAATAATGAGGCCTTGTTCCTACACTTATAGGGCACTACGGAGGATTCCCAAAATCCTACAAGTTTCCTTAGAAGATTGGGTCAAAAAAGAGGAGAGATTCCAAATTTTACTATTCAGTCACTATTCAACTGTCACTATTCACTCTTACTGTTCATCCGTTACTATTCATGACACTGTTCACTCCGAATTTTGCCTATTTAAGGGGGGTTGTCCCTTATGTTTGGGGGCTTCTCAAGCAAAGTCAGAAGCAAAGTTAAAGCAAAGTTTTAGTTCTGATTTCTCTTCCCTTAGAACTAGCCTTCTTAGAGAGAGAACCCATTTGCTTCCACTACTACTATTGTTCTACTACTACCTTGTTCATCCTTGTTCACTACAAGCCTTGTAACTAGGACTAGTTCAAGCTTTGTAACTGTTGAAATCTTGTATTCACTACTACTACTGTAAGTGTTTATCCTACTTTCAATAAGAAGTATTTTCAGTTCTATGTTCATTATTTTATTTGTTGCTACCACCACCTTGGACGGATTACCGCCATACCGGATGGTTTTAAATTGCTTTCATTTATTTTGAATTATAGTTCTTATTTACTTTGAATTATTTTGATATATACTGCTTGGCTGGTTCTACCGCCTTATTATTGTTCTTACATTCAAGTTATTTATTTTCAAGCTATTTACTTTCAAGTTCTTTACATTATTTCCATTTACAATATTACTATGCTTTCGTCTCCTTCTCTTCAGCAGCGTGTCCCCTTCCCCTTTATGGTATATATATATATATATTATTTTTTAATTTTTTTATAATGCAATAGTATAATATTTAACAATCAAAAAAAAAAAAAAAAACTTAAAACACAAAACTAAATCGTACCAACCCAACGTAGAGTTATAACAAACACAAAAATTTATTAACTTAATCAGAGATGCAGGAAAAAAAAATACTCCAAAAATTATTGAGAGAGAGAGAGAGAGAAAGAGAGGGAGGGAGGGAGGGAGGAAAAAACAGCCTTTCTGTGATGGAAAACTATGCAAAGAATGGAAAAAAGAATAACAAATTTATAGAAGATAACGTGAATATGAAGAGACAAAATAAAGGAAGATAAATGGAAAGATGAAGGGTGACATTAAGGTTGAGGGTAGTAGGGAGATGAAAAGGAAAGGGAGAGAAAGATGAAGAGACAAAATAAAGAAAGATGAAAAGTGATATTAAGGTTGAGGTTAGTGGGGGAGATGAAAAGGTAAAGGCATGAGAAAGGTCGGAGAAAGTGCAATTATTAAAAAAAAGTAAATGTTAAAAAACAATTATAGGAGGCAAGCTAAAAAGCAGCCAGCTGAACCATCTCATTCAAGCGGAAAAAGGAAGAAAGGGCACTCTCTTGAAAGCATGACTGAGGCTATTTGGGGGTTTACTGACATGAGAAACCGGAGGTGGAAAAGGTCCACCGACACCGGAGACTCTGGTGTGGGGGGTGACACTGAGCCAGTTACACAAGCTGTAACACTGCTCAACCAGTACACTGATGTGGATTATGCCACATATTGCAAGGTCGTGCAAGAACTTCATAACTTCAAGAGTAGAGCTGCTTTTTTTGCTATGACGGTCGATAGGAGAAGGGCTTGGATTGAGTTCACTGGGGTGGATTGTAGTAGTTGTGGGGGTGGTTGAGAATGTGCGCCATTTAGAGAGCTACTAGGAAGTTAATTAGTTTAGTTATTTTGCTTTAATGTGAATAGGCAAAGTTTGTATTATGTTAATATTTTGGACAATGTTTGCATGCTACCTTCCTTTATTATTACTATATAATGCTTTGGACATCTATGCTAGTTATGTAAGAAATATGTTTTATGGTTGTCGTCTCTTATATGAATTGCTTTGTTTGGTGACATATATATATTTTAGAAAATCTAATGTGTTCTTTATGGAATTTCTATAGTACACACAGTAACATATATATATATATATATATAATTTCTTTGGTACACAAAGTAACATCTATATATATAAAATTTCTTTAGTACACACACACACACACACACACACACACACACACACACATATATATATATGTAGTGCTTCCAGCAACATATAGACTCACTTATATATGCATACTCATTTATATATACTCACTTATGCAGAATCACTTCTCAAAAAAAAAAAAAAAAAAATTGCTATGCAGAATTATATTTTCTCACTTATGCAAAAATATATATACTCACTTATATATACATACAGCCATATATACTCATTTATATATATTGACTTATATATATATGTACTTCTTTATAGTGGCTGATGTAAACTTTTTGGCTGCCCACAAGTGTGATTTAGTTATGGCCGATATCGATTCAGATCGTGATTCAGTCATGACTGACTCCAATTCAGATGAGTACGATAGTGAGGTAGAACTTGAGATTGCCACAGCCTACGTTCAGCTATGTATAGAGTACGTGCAAAAATACTACATAAAGCGACCTATGTGCACTAGTATCCTGAGTGGGAGGTCATATGTGATTGAAGTATGTTCGGGGGCCTTTTTCGGATGCCCAACCACGTGTAGTCTGTTGGAGGGATGACCTTATTAGGCCCGAGTTCTTTTTAGGGAGTTGCATCCGGAACTCAACATTGGGCCACGTGGTTCAACAGCTACTGGCGTATTTTTTTTTAAGCCTATAAAATCATTAAAGCCAAAGTCTAAGAATCGCGATAATGGTCAAATAAATATGTAATATGCGTTTGATATGATAGCTTTGATTAGTAGTTGTAATAACAGTTGAAATAAAGTAGTATTTATTTAGAGGTAAAGTAATCATGTACTCAATGATGTAAATTTAAAGGTATGGAAGCAAAGTCACTTATCTTTGTATGATTTATAGCCTAGTTGTGTAGCATCAGTAAGCTGATAGGATTCTAGCAGAATGCCAGCGGTAAAGGCTAGTATATCATGCATTTAAATGAGTTTAAGCCTTGGTTAATAGTTGTAATAACAGTTGGAATAAATTAGTATTTATTTAGAGGTAAAGTAATCATGTACTCAATGATGTAAATTCTAAGATATGGAAGCAAAGTCATTTATCTTTGTATGATTTATAGCCCAGCTATGTAGCATCAGTGAGCTAATAGGATTCCAGCAGAATGCCAGTGGTAAAGGCTAGTATATCATGCATTTAAATGAGTTTAAGCCTTGGTTAATAGTTGTAATAGCAGTTAGAATAAAATAATATGTATTTAAATGTGAAGTAATCATATACTCAATGATGTAAATTTAAAAATATGGAAGCAAAGTCACTTATCTTTGTATGATTTGTAGCACAGCTGTACATCTTCTGTGAATTGATAATATCCTAGCAGAGTGACTCTAGTAGTAGAGAGACAGTTTGCCATGATAACTTCAAGATTGAAGGGGGAAAAATGGGTGCAACTGGAAGGAGAGAGAGTATGCCCAGCTGTGTGTAGGGGCTGGTTAAGCTTGCTCCTTTTATCATGCACTTAAATGAGTTTTCTCCTTGACAATGTTCTTTAATTGTTGTGATGTTATGAATAGTGTTGCCTTCCATGAGAAGGGCTTTTGTATGGAGTATTTGTGCCTTCTAAGAGAAGGGTTTTATGTAAGAAGTAGTTGTACCTTCTAAGAGAAGGGCTTTTGTGATGCCCCAATTTAATTGATTGTGTGATGTGTGTGGGTGTGTGATAAGTCCCACATCGGGTATTTACTGGGTTGAACTAGGCTTTATTAACAACTACAAGGAGCTTCATTCGTAACTAGTCCTTTTGAAGTATAGCGCAGATATGGCTAGCGCTTTTTCCTTGGGTCGTTACATATAGTATCAGAGCCGACCTGGTATCCCATGTAAGCTTGAAGACACTACCCCACAAAGTGGGCCCTAATGAGGACGTTAGGGATTTAAGTGGGGGAGATTGTGATGCCCCTATTTAATTGATTGTGTGATGAGTTCCACATTGGGTATTTACTGGGTTGAACTGGGCTTTATTAACAACTACAAGGAGCCTCATTCGTGACTAGTCCTTTTGAGGTATAGCGCAGATGTGGCTAGTGCTTTTGCTTTGGGTCGTTACATAGGTTTTGTTCTCCCCCAAAGCACACAGCTGTGGGGAAAAATGCCTCTACACATTGAAAGAAGGTCATTCCTTATAAACACATTCTCATATACTTCCCTAGGCGATGTGGGATTCCATGGAATGCAAGACCCCCCTTTTTGGGTCATTATAATCCACCCCCCTTACAGGCACACGCGTCCTCGCATGTGGGGCCCACACTTCCAGCTAGGACATGGTTCTGATACCATCTGTAACGATCCCGCCCCAATTGTGTAGATATTGTCCACTTTGGGGCCCATATCCCTCATGGTTTTGTTACCCTTGTGCAGGGCATGTGTATTTTCTGATAGTACCTCCTTTTGCTTCAGTTGACTATTGAACCTTGCCTTTCTTCACTGTGGCGTTGAGTTGGAGTCTATAGGTTCTAATTCTACTGAATTGTTGTGATTCAAGGGAGGTTGATTTCCTTTTATTTTTGCAACTAAGAGGTATCATGCCACCCAAAAAGAAGAGAGTAGCTAATTCCAATAGTGAGGAACCTATTGTTAATTTGCGAAGGCCACCAAAGCAAGGGTTGATACTGAGGCTGAAGTCACTCAAGACGTGAGAATTAATGAACGTCCTAGGGTGACACGCACTGATCCTTTGGATGAAGCTGCTACCCGATTGTTGGACAGGTTGGCCTATGTTGTTAGTAGAGGCACAGGTAGAGTAGAGGCAAGGGCTGGTTGCTCTTTTGAGACTTTTATGAAGCAGAATCCCCCTTCCTTTGATGGGAAGCTAGACCCTACAGAAGCTGAGAATTGGTTCTTGCAAATGGAGAAATTGTTAGAAGCTTTAAATTGCACTAACTCTCAGAATGTGCGGTTTGCAACTTTCAAGTTGATTGGAGAAGCTGAGCGTTGGTGGAAATCCACTAAAGCCATTTTGGAGGGAATGGACACTAAGAGAAATCCCATCACTTGGGAGAAATTTAAAGGGGTTTTCTATGATAACTACTTCCCTGAGGTGGTTCGGGAACGAAAAGAGAGGAAATTTTCTGAATTGGTATAAGGAAGTATGACTGTTGAGCAATATGCAACTAAATTCATCGAGTTATCTCGCTTTGGACCCCACTTGATCCTTACTGAGGCGAAGAGGGCAAGCAAATTTCAAAAGGGGTTGGATGAGAGACTTCGACACCATCTGATTGCATCAGGGGTTGATAATTATGCAGAGTCAGTTAAGAGAGCTATAAGACTGCAGGAAGATTTCAAGAACAATGTTAGGAAGGAGAACCCACCTAGAAACACTGGACAGACAGGCTTTCGACAAAGTAGTGCTCAAGGTCATTGGAACAAGAAATGATCTTTTGGGAGGTCTGGGAATAATTCATCATCAATTAAGCCAAAAAATAAGGATCCACCCTAGAATGCTCAAGGTAGAAGTTCGAATGCTTGCCCTACATGTGGAAGGTTTCATGGAGATAAGTCGTGTTTCTTTGAAGGAAAAGCTTGTTATAATTGTGAAAAGACAGGACACTTAGCTAGAAGTTGTACATCTCCTCAAAAAACTCAATGGCACAACCTGGAAAGAATGATTAGAGGAGGAAAGCACAAGGGAGAGTGTTTGCACTCACACCACAAGATGTTTAAGCTTCGGATTCTGTGGTTATATGTATCCTCTCTTTATTCTCAAAATTTGCTAAAAATCTATTTGATTCTGGATCTACACACTCTTTCATCTCCTCTCAATATGCTAAGTTATGTGATAAGAAACCTGGACTAATGGATTATGACTTGTTTGTGGCCACACCTATAGGTGATTCTTTGGTGTGTAATTCTATACTTAAGTCTTGTGTCATCCAAATTGAGGATAGGGAAATGTTAGCAGACTTGATTTTGATGGACATGTATGACTATGGTGTAATTTTGGGGATGGATTGGTTGGCGGCTTATCATGCTAGTGTAGATTGTTTTAGAAAAGAAGTGGTGTTTCGGCCTCTAGGAGAACCTGAATTTCGGTTTAAGGGCTCTAGGATGCATGCTTTACCTAGATTGTTTAAGGGTGATATCAACCCTTCGAGCTAAGCGTCTATTACAGAAAGGATGCCAAGGGTACCTAGCTCATGTGGTGGACACTAGGAAAGAGGTATTGAAGTTGGATGATATCCCTGTTGTAAGGGAGTTTCCTGATGTCTTTCTTGAAGACCTACTAGGGATACCTATAGATAGGGAGATTGAATTCTCCATTGATTTGCTCCTTGGAACTTCTCCTATTTTGAAAGCACCATATCGGATGGCACCAGCTAAACTTAAGGAACTCAAGGAATAGTTGCAAGAACTCATTGATAAGGGGTTCATCAGACTAAGTGCATCTCCTTGGGGTGCACCAATTTTATTTGTGAAGAAGGATGGGATTATGAGGTTGTGTATTGACTACCGTGAGTTGAACCGGGTTACTGTGAGAAATAAATACCCTCTCCCTTGTATTGATGACCTGTTTGATCAATTGCAAGGGGCACAAGTCTTCTCTAAGATTGACCTTCGTTATGGGTATCACCAGTTGAAAATCAAGGGTGAAGACATACCCAAGACAGCTTTCAGGACTAGGTATGGGCACTATGAATTCTTGGTAATGCCTTTTTGGATTGAAATGCTCCTGCTGCATTTATGGACTTGATGAATAGGTTGTTTCATGAGTACTTAGACCACTTTGTTATTGTCTTTATTGATGATATTCTAATCTTCTCCAAAAGTATGGAAGAACATGAAGAGCACTTGAGAATTGTTTTTCAAATTTTGAGGGAGAAGAAGCTATATGCAAAGTTTAAGAAGTGTGAATTTTGGCTTGATCAAGTGGTGTTCCTAGGGCATGTGCTATCTGAGGCAAGGATTTCTGTAGACCCTAGTAAAGTTGAAGCTGTGGTTGATTGGGCAAGACCGACGAATGTGAGTGAGATTAGAAGCTTTTTGGGCCTTGCTAGCTATTATAGGAGGTTTGTGGAGGGATTTTCCCATATTGTAGCCCTATTGACTTAACTAACTCGTAAGAATGCCAAGTTTGCGTGGATAGAAGAATGTGAGAAGAGTTTTCAAGAACTTAAGCAAAGGTTGGTCACTACAACAGTACTAACCATCCCTAGCAACTTGGAAGGCTTTGTCATTTATAGTGATGCTTCAAAAAAAGGGCTTGGTTGTGTGTTGATGCAGCATGGTAAAGTCATAGCTTATGCTTCCCACCAATTAAAGAGTTATGAACAGAATTATCCCACTCGTGATTTGGAGTTGGCTGCAGTGGTGTTTGCATTGAAGATTTGGAGACATTATTTGTATGGTGAAAGGTGTGAGATTTATACAAATCATAAGAGCTTGAAGTACTTCTTTACTTAGAAAGAATTGAATATGAGACAACGAAGGTGGCTTGAGTTGATTAAAGATTATGATTGCTTAATCAATTACCATCCAGGCAAGGCTAATGTGGTAGCTGATGCACTTAGTCGGAAGTCTTCCGGTTTCTCAGCTGCCTTGTTAATTACTCAAAGGGAGATTATTAAGGACTTGAAGAGGATGGGAATTGAAATTATCATGGGTGATTCCCAAGTCTTTATGGCCAGTTTGACAATACAACCCACTTTGATTGAGAAGATTAAGAGTTTATAGGTTGATGATGCACAAATTGTAAAGATCATAGAAGAAGTACAAGAAAGGGAAGAGACCAGGATTTAATGTGTCTAATGATGGTGTCTTGAGGTTTGGAAAGAGACTTTGTGTGCCAAATGATGTTGCATTAAAGAAGGAGATTATGGAAGAAGCCCATCGTACCCCATACTCAGTGCACCCTGGTAGCACTAAAATGTATCGTGACATTCGAGAAACTTATTGGTGGAATAACATGAAGAGAGAGATAGCTCAGTTTGTGGAGCAATGCTTGACTTGTCAACAAATTAAGGCACTACACCAGAAACCTTCAAGACTGCTGCAACCACTTCCCATTCTTGAGTGGAAGTGGGAGCGTATATGTATGGATTTTGTGACTGGTTTGCCAAGATCTCCTAAGGGACATAAGGCCATTTGGGTAATTGTGGATAGGATGACAAAAACATCACATTTAATTCCAGTAAAGATGACTTACTCACTTGATCAGCTAGCACGGATATATATTGATGAGATTGTAAGTCTTCACAGAGTTCCAATATCAATTGTGTCAGATCGAGACCTAAGATTCACCTCAAAGTTTTGAGAAAGCCTGCATAAAGCTTTAGGTACTAATCTTAGCTTTAATATAGCCTTCCACCCGCAAACAGATGGTATCAGAGCCATGCCCTAGCCGGAAGTGTGGGCTCCACACGCGAGGACGCGTGTGCCCGTAAAGGGGTGGATTATAATGACCCAAAAAAGGGGGTCTTACATTCCATGGAATCCCACATTGCCTAGGAAAGCACATGAGAATGTGTTTATAAGGAATGATCTCCCTTTAATGTATAGAGGCCTTTTCCCCCACTACCATGTGCTTTAGGGGAGAACAAAACCGTGAGGGGTATGAGGCCCTAAAGCGGACAATATCTACATAGGTAGGGTGGGGTCGTTACAGCTTTTGTAAGAAGTAGTTGTGCCTTCTAAGAGAAGGGTTTTGATATGAGATCTTGGTGCCTTCTAGGAGAAGAGCTTTAGTAATAGAAGTTCATGCCCTCCATGAGAAGGGCTTTTAGTATGAGTATTTGATATCTCTTGAGAAGTGTGGAGATGGTAAAAGATATAGATGTTTTATAGGATGTAGTATTTGTAATTTGCATGATATATGGAAGTATGAGAGATATGGAGGTTAAAGATAGTAAAAATATGAGATTATAATTGCTAGAGAAGTTGTAGAGATTGCTTTCTAAGAGGAAAGATTTTGTAAGAGAAGAGTATGGAGATGTGTTTAGATATTTGGAGATAGGAGCAGTAAGATAGATGTAGAAGAGTATTGAGATGTGTTTATGGGCAATAAAACAATGGAATTTCAAAGTGAGAGAGTATGAGAGTAGAGCTTAGAAGAGTGTGTTATATGTAATGGTGTAGTAAGTGTGTATGAGATTGTGTAGGAGAAGTGAAGAAAGATATGCTTAGAGATATGGGTAGCAAGATATATGTATTTTTAGAATATGGAGAGTGAGATAATGAGTACATGAGAGTAATAGTATTGTAGTGTGTTTAGCAAAGTGCTGAGATTTTCTGTTGGGATTGTATGAAGGCTTATGAATGGCATTTATGAGCTAAGGGCTGAAGAGTTTAGTTCCTCATTTAGAAAGTAGAAAACTCAGAAGCTCAAAACTTCATTAAGAGTTTCAGAAGATTATTAGAGGGAGAAAGAATAGGGAAGTGTATGAGAGAGTTCTCCTCCATTGGTCTCCCCCTTGAGGTGTTGATGAAGGGTCCCATTTAGCTGAGTTTAAAGGGGTATTTTAGTAAATAATATCAGCCAAAATCTGTCCCAACTAGCAATAAATTTTTAGAGAATCCATTTTATGATTTGGCCAAAAATGGTATGTTTAGCTTTAAGATATTCTTGCTATTTCGAGTAAGAGTTGTTGGGGAAAAAGTAACAGAAAAGGAAGGTATTTTAGCAAGAGAAAGGAAGTTTCAATAGTTGGTTTTGGTTTTAGCCAAATGTGGAAAAATCAGTGATGTTCAGGTTGCTGGGTCAGTTGTTACAGTTGTTCTGAAAAAGGCTGTCCCAGCTGTCAGGAAAAACTGTGATAGCTATCATGAAAAAGCTGTCTCAATTGTCAGGAAAAGCTGTGATAGCTATCATGAAAAAGCTGTCCAAGTTGTCAGGAAAAGTTGTTTGCTTTGGGTAGAAGCCAATAAGATCAGATGGGTGATTTCAGACTGCTGGAGAGGACATTTAGCATTTATTGGATGGATTTGGCTGAAAATGGTAAGATCTCTTTGAAGGGTGTCTTGCTATCTTGGATATAACAGCTGGTTGCTGGGATTTCAGCATTAAATGGCTGATGATATCACTTCTAGCCAGGTGTCAAGTGCTGAATGCACTACTGGGGTTTAGCTAGAAATGTTTCCTTTTCGGGTGTTTGTGTTTTTGGTCCAAGGTTCCATTACAACACATTTCTAGCAAGTAATAGAAGGTTTGGTTCAAGGCTAAGGAAGTTTTAGAGATTTGGTCAAGGTCTCATTGGGTTGTGACATAATCTTGGTGAGCAAGAAGAGTATTTAATGCTCTGCTCTGGTAGTTGGTAGAGACATATATGGTCTGATTGTGGCAAACAGCAACTGTGTATAAAAGATATCATGAATATTTTGTATATAGTTGGAGATAAAAGATAGCCAATCAGATTAGGCCATGAGTTTGAGTTGGATTTTAGCTGAAAGAAGTAATGAGATTTATGAAGAATAATATAATGAAGTTTTTAAATTTGTATAGCAATAGTTGGGGATTGAATGAGCAGTTACCCACCAGTTAGATAGCTGGAGATATTGAGTATTTGTCACATGATGAATATTAAGCTTTAGGAAAAGAGCAATGGGGAATTTTATCATCTAAAGTGCTACGTGATAAGAGATGCTTATCATATGTTACCCGTTACACACGGAATCGTCAGAGTTTAGGGAGTTGGAGAAGACATGCCTAGCAACATGTTTCTTTTATCAACTTTAAATCGCTGGAGCTTTACTGAACATACATCTTGGCCCTCCAAACCATGACTCCTAAAGTTTCCCCAAAGAAACTTATGAGCTTGGGTCATAAGCCGAAGATGAGATGACGTACCTCGGGTTTTGTTGTTATTTTACGTAAATATGGGCTCTTGTTGAAGAAGCCGCTTGCCATAAGTGTAAGAGAGGTAATATGGGCCGTGAGCTTTGATTCATTGCTTAAGCCCAATCCATATGTTGATGTTGATAATGTCGTGGGGTTATGATCCCAATTGATGAAGAGGAAATGTGGACCATGAATCTGCCTCTTGAAGTAAGGATCTTGCGGGCCATGTGAGCCCAATCCATGTAGTTGAATAAGATATGAGCTTATTTTGGGTTTTAAATAGATTTACCCAAAAAAACCAATAATATGTTGATGTGGCATGGGTTGCCAATGAAGTAATGCCATGTGGGCCAAAAAAAGGGTCCTCAACAAAGTACTAGAAGGAAATCCCCAAGTGTGTTACGACATATTCCGCATGGACAAGACCATTTTTAGGCACTTGTGTAATGAGTTGAAGCGGTTGCACCTATTAGAGGAGGACACTAGTATTGTTTTAGTTGAGGAGGCTGTTGGGACAGTGCTATTTATCGTCGGACACAACGTTGACTACCGACTAACTGCCAATCGCTTCCAACATTCTCTCGAGACCATTCAAAGGCAGTTCCGGCATGCCTTGCGTGCTATCCATGCTTTGGGATGTCTCATCATCCGGCCCAACGCTGATGCAACTGAGCTTCCTCATTCACTTCGAGGGAATGAGAAATATTACCCATGGTTTGAGGTATGCTTTGATTTTTCTTTTTTTAGTTCTTAGATAAATTATCACTTTAATTCATTAAAATCTAAAAAATCTGTAGTAGAGAATAGAAAGAATCCCCTATGAAGTGTGAAAGTGATCTAGTTGCACATAAGTTGAATTTACCTAATTAGAGCTACCTATTTTTTTAACAGAAATGTGTGGGGGCCATCGATGGGACACACATAAGTGCTTCTGCCCCATCCGGTAGGACCACCGCATTCATAGATAGACGAAGTGACATCACCCAAAACGTGATGTGTGCATGCAACTTCGACATGCGGTTTACGTATATGCATTCTAGATGGGAAGGGAGTGCGAATAATTCATGAGTCATGTAGGATGCACTTGGACATGCCGAGTATGAGTTCCCTTGGCTGCCTAGATGTAAAAAAAAAAATTTGGTGCATTTGGTTTTGGATTTGTTCTTTGGGCATCTGCATCAGTATGATACCTTTCATAATTGTAGCTGCAGCATTGCAGAACTAGGGCTGGCAAAATTTCGATATATGAGTTGCACTTACATGTCGTGAACTTGATAGAATTGCTGATTAGATTTGTAAAAATTTGAACAACTCTTGCAAAGTCTCCTCGAACTAATTTTGGCATATCATCTAAACAGGAAATAGATAGTGATAAGGCATATAAAAAACAGATAGCTAAACTTATAATAATCTTTGGCCAGTAATTTGAATTATCTTATACCATGAGAACTAAAGTCATACCAGAGATATCTAAAACAGTTTCTACATTGTGGTTAATGCATTGCACTTAGAACATGTCAATAAGTCCTTCAAGTTCTTGCCCCAAGTCAAACTTAGTTTCCTCCAGCACCAGTTTTCTAGATTCAACCTACATAGTGTTTTTATTTTCATTGTCAGGAGCATAATATGTAGAATAAAATTCTGTCACTCTTGTGATTTTGAGTTGTTTCTTATAAATTCAAAATATTGTTGTGATAGTTGAAAGTGAAGAAGTAATTATTGTGGTAAATCTGCTCAACAACATTATACTAAGCATGTTGTCATCTGATTAAGTGTGGTTTTTAACTTCTGATAAAAATCTAGGTGTTTTTCCTTCCAATTGTCTGGTAGATAGTTACTGGAAGGTGATCAACTAATTCTCTCCACTTAGTAACTGTATGAATATATACTTTAGGTTGTTTTGATACACAATATGTAGAAATCAGTAGTTGGCTTGTTTTATAGGTCACCTTGCTCAAATCCAATATATTGTTAAGAAGCCGGAGTACAGCTGTTGAGCATTTTCTAATCTGTGTAACAGTTGAATATTGTTCATTTGTGAGGCAATCATCACATATGAGAATGTCCAGCAAACCAATTACTGCAACCATAGGTGTCCTCAGTTCATGACTGTAATGCATCAGGTTTTATTTTTGAACCATAACCTTATAAGACAAACATCTACAAAATCTGACACTTGAAATTACTGACCTCATGTTCGCTAGAAATTGGCTTTTATAGTTACTAGAAGCCTCTGCCCTTCTTCTTGCATCAAGATGGCTTCTTAGTTCTGCTCTTAGTTTCATTTCCTTAGACACCCCATTAGTCAGTATCAAAATGCAGATGCATCCAATGAATAGGATGCATAAAGATGCAGATATCAATAATAGTAGCTGTGTGTTTTAGGCACTTGTCATCCACTCTTTTTTTTTTTTTTGCTTAGGGCTTATTTCAAGTAATTCAGTTGGATTTGAAATGTGGA
Source organism: Quercus robur (assembly GCF_932294415.1). Taxonomy (NCBI): domain Eukaryota; kingdom Viridiplantae; phylum Streptophyta; class Magnoliopsida; order Fagales; family Fagaceae; genus Quercus; species Quercus robur. Next base: position 72,386,986 of record NC_065538.1, on the reverse strand, counting down.
TTACCAGAGATGGTTCCCTTATTTGAGCTAAATAATTAAACTGCCGGGGCTAAGAATCCAAGTTTGATTTATTTTTAAGTTAATACTATTTGTTAAGGAATTTTTAGCTTTTGATAGGAAAAGTAAGGTATAATTATGGGTTTTTACTTTACATCTGGAAGAAGATGTTTATTATTACTATATAATTTGAGTTTTTGATCAATGTTCTCATGGCTACCCAAATAATTGGACAGCAAATTAAAACAAATTGTTATTTACATTTTTCTTTTCTGGTAAAGTGTGTGTTGAATTGAGTTTATTTTATTTATTTCTTTTTTGGCTTAAAGAATAAATTGTGTAAAAAAAATGGTAGATGCACATACACACGAGAAGAGGTTCTACATGTAAACAAACAAAACCTTGTGGCTAAGTAAGGATAAGGTGGTCCTTTTTAGTGACCATTCAATATTATATGTTTTTGTATTGTATGCGGGGAAAGGCTATGAGAGACCGCTGTTGTTGTTGTTGGGAGCAATGGGTGTTTTTGTTTAATGTTTGTCAAAACTTTATTTATCTTTCCAATTCTCAAATTGTAACATAAAATTACATATAGATTAATAACTAGCAGAATTGAATATTGAAATGGTGATTTTATGAGCACATACTAAAGTTTCTCACATCTTTATTAACTTCATCTTTATGTGTAGTTTATGAATTTAGATTCTAATCTTCCATAATCCATACTATACAACTTGCCTGTTTCTTTCTAGCAAATTGGTTTATATGCATAAAACAATTTTGGGGAAAAAGGAAGAAGACAAATATGTTGACCTTATTGAAGGCCTTTTGTTTTCTTGTTAACAATTTGCTAGGATTTTTTTTTTCTTCAGGAGATGACAGAAAACCCATAATGTAGCTTCTAAACTTGTTACCATGACAAGTTTTGGGATTAAGTTTAAAATGGCTAAGAACAATTCTATAACTATGAATCATGAAGAAGACGAGCAAGTACACCTAGACAAATGAAAAAAAAATGTTGTTGGGATGGTATGTGCATGATCTATGTAGTATGTAGAATCCTAGACCGTGGTATTGTGGTAAGAAAAGGGAAAAACACAGCTTTCGTGAATTTCATGTCTTGAGGTAGGATTCAACAAGGTGATTTTTCATAAGCAAGATCAAGTTTTTGACCTTCTATGCTATCTTATGTTCGTCTCTTGGTGTGTTACAGTTGTCACATTTCTATCCTAGAACATTTATTCTCACAACATTTCAACCTTTAATTTATATGCCTAAACAAAAGACAACACAATGAATGACATAGAATAAGAAATAAATGCAGAAAATTGTCTTTTCATGTTACATTCCTTTATTCCATCCTATGTAATAATTTGCCTATAAACTTCACTGCTAGCTAAAAACTCTCCAATTGAAAGCAGGGCAGGTACCTCTAATTACAGTGAGCCATAATCTTATTAGACAGCTAAGAAGAGAATGAGAAATTGAAGAAGAAAATTTCTATTTTTTCATGTCACATTCCTTTATCCCATCCTATGAAATAATTTTCCTGTAAACTTCAGCTAATAGGCATCATCACTTCTATAAATGGTAACTATGTTTCTGTGTATAGTGATCCTTTTGCAATTTTTCTTTTATTGTCACTTAAAAATAGTTATGTTGGGTAACATTAATTGCCAATTGTTATTACTCTTATTGCAGGATCGTACTACCTCATTGACTTAGGGTACGCAATAGGCAGTGCATTCCTCCCCCTCACACAAGTCCGCACACTACCATGCCCAAAAGTTTCGGGGTGCGAACTGGCAGCCTACTACCCCACAAGAATTGTTCAATTATAGGCATTCGTCATTGCAGATGGTGATTGAATGATGCTTTGGCATGTTGAAGGCGAGGTTCCCAATCCTGAATGAAATGCACTCCTTCTCCCTTTCTAGACAACGGCTGATTGTGACCGCTTGCTGTGTACTGCATAACTTTATCCGCATGCATAACCGGGCGGATGAAATGTTCCATATGTGGGAAGGATCATTTGTGCGTAACAGCGACGCAACCATAGCGGGAGCTGCATGCGTAGGCAGTGGGGGCACTGAAGAAGCTTTTAATGTTCGGGCACAACGAGCGATGTCAGAGTATCGTGATGCGATAACTGCTGCTATGTGGGCAGATTACACAGGTAACCGTGATTGAGCTTTTTGGGAATAGACTGTAAAAAATGTGGATATTACAGTATTCAAACTCTGTTTTAAGTTTTAACCTTGTTTTTGTTGAAGAATATGTTGTGACAAAAATAGATGCTAGTTATGGAGGCATTTGGCAATGACATCATGCTATGTTTGCATTTTTAACTGGACTTTTCTTTTTCTTTCCTTTTGGTTTGTTCCTTTTGTGCTTCTCAAGTGGTTAGTAAGATCTCTTGAGATTGGACCACTCTCGTTAGGGAGGTCATATCTTATGTGATTGTCCCATAAGATATTATTCCCTTATCAAGGCACCTAAGTACTCTATTTGAGGTTTGATATGGTTCTCATTCCTATTGAAAGGAAAGATGGGTGTAAGACCCTATCAGGTATTGTGATGAAATTATTATGTTTAGGGATACAGTAAAAGTGCTAAATGAAGGTTAGTAATATAGTTTCTAGGTTGTGTGAAGGCAATTCAATATATAATGAAGCAGTTGAGACGCAAAAATTATGAACCATTTGTATTTCTTGGAAAGTCTATAACGCAAGCTGTAACTGTTGTTGACATTGTTGGTTTTCTTTTATTTATAGGTACTGTGGCAATTAACTTGAGACTGTTTTTTGGACTGAAATTGCTAGTAAAAGATAGTAAATTTGGTCTATTGTTTAAAACATTAATTCCAACAATTGGCTAAGTAGAAGCTTCCAACTTAACAATTTCTTGACAAAATTAAATTTTAAGCATTCACTATTGTGCTGGTACAATATATATGTAGGAAAAAGGAAAGCTAGAGGAATGCGACAATAACATACTATTGTAAAAGTACTATTAAGCCAATAACATACAGTTGTAAGAGTCAAGAGTCAGCCCCATACATATACCTAGCACTAGCAAAATGGATGACTCAAGATTGTCCAAAAATAGTACACAGCGTATCAAGTTCATGAGGAGTCGGTAGTACATAATAAGATAATATGGTTACAGGACATCATCATAACTGTTTGGTTTAGACCATTGTCATAGTTAGCAGTAGTGCAAGCACAGTGCATAACAAACACCATCCAATGAACATTATCTTGACCATTTTTTTGGTTTGATCTAAGGGGTGGACCTTGTCATGCATGACCCTCAATTCCTCTCACAATACACACAACTCTTCTTGTAGTTGCTGGAAATCCGCCGCATATGACAATGACGTCTTCAAGGGAATACACCATTGAAAAAACCCACATGCATCCTTTGGGCAACATTGAAATAGCCTGTACCAGTTCTCATTTCATTTATCCGAAATCCTCATGCTTGCTCTCAAGCCACAAAAACAGTTGGAATTTCGAAACTGAAGGCCATTGTCAATATCCTCACGCATTGCGTCCGACATTTGCGAGAAGAAGCCACAAACCTACTCACTTACACGTTACAGAACGTAATCAACACTATTAAACAACCATTTGAACATGCTATCAATTCGTGCAACAAAAAATATTGCAAGATATCCAAGCTGACCCTATGGCTATGCAATTTCCTATAATTGTTTTCAATTTTCAGTGCAGATTAATACAAACTTTCAAAATTTTGAATTAGAAAACCATCATTCACAGAACTAGAACAGAGAAAACCAAAAGTAAACCTCACAAAACCTTTCTATTGATCACTATAATTGAGGAATTGGCTTGAACAGCACCACATTATATCCATCATATCCAAATTGAATTCAACGAAATTCAGTCAAACCGACCACAAAAATCATCAAATTCACCAAGCTTAAATTCATGAATAATTAAACTAAACCCAATGAACTAAAACTAATAGTAAAAATTCACTAACGAAATTCAGTCAAACCGACCACAAAATCATCAAATTCACCAAGCTTAAATTCATGAATAATTAACTAAACCCAATGAACTAAAACTAATAGTAAAAATTCACTAACGAAATTTAGTCAAATCGACCACAAAATCATCAAATTCACCAAGCTTAAATTCATGAATAATTAAACTAAACCCAATCAACTAAAACTAACAGTAAAATAAAACTAATAATTAGCTTTCTTGACAACCAAACAGAGTGTTTAGAAAAATGAAAAATCAAATGGGTTGTAAATCAAACATTGTTTCAACAGCAAAAGATTTAGAGAATGTACCTAAAAGATTTCGAGAATGTAGGGCGTGTATGTTTGGATTGTAAATCAAATATTGTTTCAACAACAAACAAAGAACAGAAAAATTGGGGGTTTTCCTGATTGGTGAGGAAGACAAAAAAAAAAAAAAAAAACAAACAAAAAAGTGAGAAATTTTTGACTGAAGAAGGAACGGTTCGGTCTTTAGACAAAAACCCATTGACAAGCAAGGTGAAAGTGAGATTCAAACCTGGATCTTGGAGTGATGGGTCAGCAACTCGGTGGTGACAGAAGCTCGATTAGTTGCTGGGTCTTGGAGTGCTGACAGTGGAGATAAGATCCGAGGAACGTGAAGCCCAGCCATGGATCTTCTTTGGCGTCGATGGAGATGAGGACTATGCGTGGGTTTGGTTTTCTGCTCTCAAGGAAGAGAAGGGATAAAGAAGGAAAGAGAGGAGCAATAGGAATATATGGATGTTCTCTCTCCTGATTAAAAAAATGTTATTTCGTACTTTGGTCAGCTTTTTTTACCATCCAAAACACACATACCAAACACATATTTTATATTTTTTGAACACTGAAAATGTTATTTAAACCATGATACCAAACACATTTTTTTGTTTTATTCACATTAAAAACACGTTTTTCAACAACACTTTTTAAACCACAATTTTCACATCTTTTTAAACAACAATTTTTGAAAACTATGACCAAACGGGCCATATGACATTCAGAGTTTAAATCCTCATCTCTCATTGTAATTATCAAATTATTAAAAAATTTAAACTGGATAGTTCAAATCCTCCTTCCCCGTTTTCACTTGAGTGAGCTTGCTTGTCTTCAATATCTTCAAAGAACATTGCAACCATTCTTCAAGAAAAAATATTGCTTATTTTTTGTTTTCACAAAAATGGTACATGAAGAATGTCATTCAAGGTGCATGTTATTTTATATTCGCTCCCTTAAAAAAACTTTAGCTATAAAATTAGTTATAGCCTAAAGTTACAACCTTACTCAATAAAATAAATATTACTACATATTTTGAAAATCTAACCATTGAATTGCATGTTCTTTACGCTCATAATACACATGTCAAATTTTGTATCAATCAGATATTATTTACTATATGATCTATAAGCTTATATTTTATGCATAATTTTAAACTACAAAAACTTACAATTTAAATAATTATTGATGACATAGTTATTGATCTTTAATTTTCTAGAAATTTTACAAGCATAGAGGATATAAAAAGAAGATGTAATCGAACAGTGAATTTGTCAAAATTCACCTCCAATAAAAAGATATTGAGTAATGTTGTAGCCTTAAGCTACAATTAATTTTTTAACTAAACTTTATCCTTAAAAATTTTAAACAATAAAATGAAAAGAATATTTCAAAATAATTTTTTTCATTCCATTTTTTTTCATCCTTTTCCTCACTATAGAAAAACGAGGCTATCCCAGCATTTTGAAAACTGCTGGGATAGCCCCAGAAAGCACTGGGATAGGGTCAAAATTCCTATCCCGGCGTTTTTTTTTCCCAGTGCTTCAAACCGCCACAGTTTGAATGTCGGTATAGGGTCGCCGGACCTATTCTAGCTCTTTTCAAATGCGTTGAGATAGGTCTCGGTGCTTTTCAGACCATCTTCTGGCGTTTTTATTTATGTCGGGATAGCCTTTACGAAAATATGAATATAACATATACCAGCACTTTTGAAAGCGCTGGCATAGCACTTGAATGAATATAATTTAAAAAGCCTATACGAGCGCTGGTATTGGCAGTACCTATTCCTGCACTCTTAAAAGCACTAGTATAGGTCTTGAATAAATAAAATTTAAAAGGCCTATACCAGCGCTTTTGAAAGCACTGGCATAGGCAGTACTTATTCCAAACCCTATTCCAGCGGTTTTCAAAGCACTGGGATAGGTCATTTTTAAAAATTAAAAAAAAAAAAAAAATTTAGCACCTGTAATGTACCTACAATACATATTTTCCAATACCTATTTTATAGCAACTGTAATGAACCACAATTCATATTTTCCAATAGCAAATACAATACCACATTAAACCAAGAAACTAAATATATTTAATTACACCATATCAATAATTACATCCCAAATGTCTAGAATGTTATACACAAAATAATACATCCCAAGTGTCTAGAATGTTATGAGGCGCACCTACACTACGATTTCACCATTGCACATTGAGTTTCAAAAATGTAAGTCACAAAACAAGCAACACTCCTAATAGAAAATACTCCACCTTTTCTCTCCATGCAAGCCACCCGCTTGCTCCAAAACAACAACCCACCACAGCAGTAATTTAGACACATCATTTTACAATTTATGGGAATTAAGAAGCAGATTTTACTCACCCCTTAGCCAATCCCACTATTTGCCCATGGAAAGAAGGTAAACTTCAAACAAGCTGCCACTCCTACAAAAGCAAAGTGACCATTTATAAATATAGAAATAATTGCTTCACCAATTGGTTTCTACTTTCTCAAGATAATTATTTATGATGACAACTAATTAGTAGCATTTAATTTGACAAAATATCATATATTTCAATGGACAAGGATTTCCTGCACACAAGGGTGCAGGATTTCCTGCACACAAGGGAACAATCCAAGTATCTGTATAATACGCACTGCACTACCTTATATCAAATATACATGATATGCGTAGAGTGGGTCTGTCTGAGTAATGAAAAAGTCTCTAGAAGAAGAAGAAGATCTACCACTGCCAATGAGTTCTCCAAGAGCTGCTAAAATGGGATCTTTGTGCACTACTTATGACTTTTTACACTTACTCTAGGAGTCTTAGTCTATGGTCATTGCCAAGAAATCTTGCTGTTTATTTTTGGTTTGGTTTTGTGGACTCAACCATTGCAGTGATTAGTATCATTTCATTTTTATTTAGTCCTACTTCCATTACAGCAACAAAATTTTCAACAAAAATTCCAAATACAAAAAATAAAGAAATTAATTAATACTATAATAAGAACAACAAAGACAGAATAAGTATTTGATCTTAGTTTTTTACTCATTTTTGGCCATGACTTCAGTCTTTGGCATAGAATCCCTTTGAAGGATGGAGATTTCCTCCTTCAAATGCTGTGGATATATTTACTTTTTCTAAACCTCTTCATTCAGTTTCAGTAATGAGGGTTGGAGGTGGATATGTATGGAGATTATATACACTATCATGATGAGCAATTGGCAATATAACACATAATTTTATTCATAGGGCAAAGTACCTGAGGAGTTGGAGGCTTGAGCACAATGGAGTTTCCAGCTATTAGTGCAGGAGCAATCTTTGACACAACAAGGTTGACAGGATAGTTAAATGGGGGAATGGCTAAAACCACCCCAAGTGGAATCTGTAATACAATGCAAACATAATATGTAAACAAATGTACAGCAATGATCATATAATCAAAGTGATATAGAGTCAGCACACACACACATAAAATATAACCGATAGACATTTTATTCCACAACTTAGCTCAATCAACAAAGCCATTCTCATGTTAAAAAAGTTTATTTCTAGAGAGTCCTTTATCCCATACCAACAATTACAGAAAAGGAAAGTGTTGAAATATTGCATATGATTTGAAGGAGAAAGAGGAAGAAGATCGTTTGCTGTAATATGCAACTAACATTAAAAAAAAAAAAAATCAACAAATTCCTAGGAGAATCTTACACCTAATGGACCATTATGAACCCAAGCTAAAGTTCTGGACATGGGTAAAGGAGTTGGGTAAAAGCAAAACTAGAAATTACATTAGCTAATTTGTTGTCATTATTTCTTGTGATAATCCTCCATTGCTTTCTTGATACTAAAAACAAAACTAGATTACAAGTTACATCCTTTAAATTTTGAGTTATTTTGATTTTGTTCCCTTGTGTAAAGTTTTGAATATTTTTCCCTACTTGCATTTATGCTCTTTAAAAACCACATAATCTCCAAAATAGTAGCCATGAATGAAATAAGTAAAAAGGATAAAATAAAAATAAAAACTAAATTATATGGATTAATAAATAATTGTTATTGAGGCTTAAATAGGGCTTAAAAACAACATAATTTTGTAAATTTTCGTCGTTTTGAGTTTATGTGGTATTTAATGACCTTATCAATTGACATAGGATTAAATGAAATTCAAAAGAATCAAAACACTCTAATGTAAGGGACTAAAATCTAAAATTTTTGTGGGTTCCAGCTAGCTCAACTGGTAAAGTCTCTGATGGTTGAATAAGAGATCTGGGGTTCAATCTCCGCTTACACCAAAAACTGATTGGTGTCTTGGTCTGATGAGAAAGAGCTATCATCAGGAACGGACGCCATAGGTTGAAACTCTCTCTCAAAAAAAAAAAAAATCTAAAATTTTTAATTTAAGAAGGTGAAATGAAAATGAGATTGAACTTAGGGTACGGTGTAATTAAAAATTTTAGCTTAAAAATAATAAATTACTTTACTAAATTATAGATGCATGCAATTGCTAAAGCCAAGGACAGAAAAGTTTGATTTGCTCTTGTCTAAATGGACCTTTCATTTTTTACATTCATTGTTATTCAATAATTGTGTAGTTTAATGTGAGACGCAAACTGATTTCATATACAAACAACAGCCTATTTTATATAATTGATATTCTCTCTAGCCATTTATAGTTTTTGTTTTGGTTTTTTTGGTTTTTTTTGTTTTGTTTTTTGTTTTTTTTTTTTTTTTTTTTGTGCTTTTGAAAATACACTACTTTGAATAGACCCCACTTCTATAGACATGAATAGAAATGCAAGGCAAGAATGCACATGCAATGTGAACCCTACTTTGACATTCCAAAATCCAAATATCATCTATATAGTGTAGTCAACGTAAGTAGTATTAGTATTGTGTAATATATAATATTGCCTAATAGAACCATTTAGATAGAACTATATATGAATAATTGTCTAATATTCATGTCCTCAAGACAACAAATTTTAAAACTCCTAAAACTATTACCTATAATTCAAAAGACCATATGTTCTCACTCACTGATAGTTTGATACTTCAATCATTGATAGTCAATAGTTTCAGTGCAACACTCTCAAATGAAGACTATGAAGTTCAAGTGTTCAAAACCCATGGAATCCAAATATGAACGCTGGCCACCATAATTAGAGGGTCCCCCCTTATGGTTATAAGATAAAATAATTAATTGTTTTTTCATTTTTGTTTTAGGAAAAATAATAAGTCTAGATGCAACTTTTTTTTTTCCACAACCTATTAAAAGATGACTTATCATAATTGGTACATAATAATAATAAAAAATTCATGAAAAATATAAAAAATTGTCAAAAAAGTTAATTATTTTTTCTTTTCCCATGACAATATTTTTAAATAATTCCTAAACCAATACCCTTAAAATATCCATTAACTTTTTCCTAAAAATGATACTCATGAAATACAATTGAGGAGTATTCTACCCTAATAAGTACAAGATCCACCCAAGAAAAGAATTACTAACTTTTTTTAACAACCTATTAAAAATGACTTATTATAATTAGTATGTACTCCTCGAATACAACCGAGTTGTACTCCATCCTAATACACACAAGCCACCAAATATAAGAATGGACTTTCTTCAAAACCTATTAAAAATGACTTATTATAATTGGTACATAATAAAAATAATACTCATGGAATATAATTGTTGTGTATTCTGGGCACCCTAATAAATACAAGCCACCTTAATATAAGAATTAACTTTTTTTCAAAACCAATTAAAGACGACACATTATAATTAGTATAATAAAAATAGTACTTCTATAACACAATTGAGGAGTATCTCACCCTAATAAACACAACCCATTTAACATAAGAATTAACTTTCTCAAACTATTAAAGAGAACTTACTTTTTATGTACATAGTAAAAATAGCATGTGTTCACTCCTAATAATAATTTACTTTATATATATATATATATATATATTTATATATATTGAGTTTATATCATATATTTTTTTATTAAATAATTTGTATTTATTATTGTGGAATATCATGACACAATACTTCATGAAGTAAAGATATATGTGAAGGTAAGCAAAAGATAAATAAATTACTTGTCAAGAGGGACTGTGATGCAATGATTGAATAGTGGGGCAGTTGTGAAGGACCTTTTTGTGACATGATATTCCACAACAATAAGACCAATGGATAGCGATTCCTTTGGAGGATAGTTTGGTTGGGAAAACATTTTCTTTGAAGATTTCTCAAATGATTCCCATAAATTGAGAAGGTTCCAAAAGTTCTCTGATTGGGATTTAAAGTTGTTTTCGTTGTGAAATTAATGGTCCGTATGGGCATGAACAAAAAGGAGAGGAAAAACAAAAACAAAAACAACAGCAATAACAAGATTAGGAAGAAAAAAAGTAATAGTATGAGACAAAAGAAAACTAATATAAGGTATGGGTGATTGGGAGAACAGTAAGGACATCCAGTTGATGAGGTTGCACACGACTCAAGATGATGAGGTTTTGATTATTGCATTCAATGAATAGGATTTGTCTTTTAGAGAAAAAGGACATGTAACATTTAAGTACATATATATAGGGATAAAAACAATAGTTTTTATTTTATTTATGATGTTTACATGTTTGTATTGTAGTCTAAACTATTGATTCATTCAGTTTTCACTATCCATAATGCATCTATGTGTTCAAAAAAAGGAAAACACTTATATAAAAAAGTAATGTCTTGACACTTAGGTAAGATAACTTTAGCATGATCACCAAGACAACGCACAAATGCAAACACCAGATTTTACAAGGTTACATATATATATATATATATATATATATATTGTCATCTTAGCTCAATCAACTAATCTTTCAATACAGTTCTGCCATTTCAAAATTCATGATTACAAAACTTTGAGCCGCCGTAATAGGATTTCCTAGCTATACCAGCGTTTTCAAAAAGCGCTAATACATGCTTATCTATTATTTAAAAATGTCGGGAAAAAAACATTGGGACAGGACGATTTTTTTGTAGTGCCTTCTCCTAAATAACGTGTAAATATTTAAGTAGAATTGTAAAGGAAAATGTGTGGAGGGCGAATTTTAAGGTTGCATTCCTCGTCTTTTATGGCAAGACAATCTTGTGTTCCTCACTTCGACTTTCCAGTAGAACATAGAAATCTTGGTGTTCAAATAAATAGGATAAATTACACTATACTACCTTAAACCATATCTCATGTTATACTTTACACCCTAAACTTTTCAAATGTATTTTTTGCACATTAAACTATGACCCTTGTTATGCTTTGCAACCTGATTTTAAGTTTGCAGTTTACTTGGATGGAAAAATATGACATCACGTGAAAAAACCTAATTGCTGCTCTTCTCAATGCTTTAAAAATAAAAGATAAATTACACTTTACCATCCTAAACTATACTCCTTATTACATTTTGCACTCTAAACTTTGAATTTTCATTCAAGTTAACAGTAAACTTAACAGCAGTCGGCAGGGTGCAAAGTGTAACATGAATCATAGTTTAGGGTGCAAAACATGCATTTGAAAAGTTTAGGGTGCAAAGTGTAACATGAGGTATAGTTTATGGTGGTAAAGTGTAATTTTTCCAAATAAATATTCAAGGTTCCAATATTTCTCGCCCCACAACAATAACAATAATGCTAATACTACACATTTCTATATACATTTTGTCACAATTGTTCTGACTATGACATGGGCACACTATTTTTTTCTCATCACTTAGAGTCTGTTTGGTTGGAGAGGTGGAAAAAAGGGGAAATAGAAAAGATTTTATTTTCCCTCATTTTTGTTTGGTTGGGAGTGAAAAAAGTGGAGGGATGGAAAAAATGAGTTTGTATAAATTTGCTCATATACCATTTTTATAAAATGATGCACAATTAAAATAAAAAAGTGACAACCAACCAAAAAAAAAATCACCTAAATTTATTAAAAAATAAAAATCATGTCTAATTAAACAAAAAAACAAAAGAAGAAAAGCAAAACAAAGCTCCATGCCATAGTTCCAGGAAATCAAAAGAAAAAAAAAATGGCAAGGATTGCGCGTTTTTTATGTTCTTAACACATATGTTAAATTTTTTTTTCCAATTGAATGTTATTTATTATTTGATATATAAATCTGTTTTTTTTTATGTATGATTTAAGATTACAAAATCTTGAAATTTTAAACATTTAATTGATAATATAGTTATTAATTTTAAAAAAAAATTGCAAAAATAATAAAATAATGCAATCTAACAATTAATTTGTCAAAACTAATGTTAAATAGAAATAAATGAGTTCAAATGTTTCTCTCTAAAAGTGAAGAAAAAAAGTGTCACAACTCAAATTACTCTTTTTTTCTTTTTTTTTTAACAAGATAGAAATTTTACTCTACCTTAATCTAAGCGTATATGAGTATAAAACTTCTTACTGAAAACTTGAACTCTGACCCTTATCTCCTACATCCCACAAATATTTATGCGACAAAAATGCTTAGTAGTGCAACTCAAAGTAGGGTGCGTGGTGGGGCAACTCAAATTCTCAAAGTATCTTAAACGTATCTCCCACATCCCACAAATATTTATGCGACAAAAATGCTTAGTAGTGTAACTCAAAGTAGGGTGCATGGTGGGCAACTCAAAGTCTCAAAGTTCCGTAAACGCGCATCAACTCACAACTTGTGATCCGTCGATATGTCCTCATATCTTTTTTCCAAAAAAAAAAAAAAAAAAAACTTTGTCCCATATATATATATATATATATATATACTAGTATTATGCCATGCGATGCACGGCTTAATAAAAAATATTTTGATAATATAATTAAATTTAATAACAAATAAAATGAAAAAAGAATTAATTCAAAATTTTAGATTAAAAAATAAATTGTACTTGTACACTTTAAAGAAATTTAATTTTTATTTCCTATTTTGATATTTAAATCATTTGTTTTAGTGTTGATTTCATTCAAATGGTTATAATAACAAAATAAGAAATATGTTTGGACTCAATGAAATATAAATCATGGAAAAATAAATATTCAGAGGCCTATTGCAAGAGAAAAAAAAAAAAAAAAAAAAACTATTAGAGAAAATTTTGATCCTTCCAATTGAAAAGCTTGATATTTGGTAATTTAAGATGTATAGTATTGTAAATAGGTAGGAAGGGTGATAAATATAGCATATTATTTGTTATATTTAATTACAATGATTTTTTAACATAAATATAACATATTATTTGTTTTTATCAACTTTAATTTCATCTATTGTTTTATCACTTCTTAGGATAAAGTTGTGTTGTTCTTTGTGGATTTTTTAATTTATTTTAAACTTTCTACATTTGATAATTAGGTTTTAATTAAAAAAAATCATATCCTATTTCCTTACAACCATTAATTCTATTTTGTTTTTAGTATGGTAATATAACACGTTGATTAATAATTCTATTTTCAATAAGATTTAAATTTTATAACAAATGGGAATCTAAAAATATATATCCTTAAAAAAAAAAAAAAAATCTATCTTATATCCTTATTGCCTCAACCATCAATCACGTTTTTTTTTTTTTTCCTTTGATTCTATTCATATGACGTTTCTTTTTTTAATTCTATTTTTTTTAGTATGGCAATATAACACGTTTTTTTAACAATTATATTTTTAATAGGATTTAAATTTTATATCAAATGGGACTCTAACAATATGTATGCTTTCATCCACCCAAAAAAAAAAAAAAAAAAATTAAACATAGGAAAAAAAATGGAAGTTTTATCTTTTTTTTTTTTCCTTTTATGTTTTTTAAAGAAACGTAGGAAAAAAAATGAAAATTCTATTTTTTTTTTCTTTTATGTTTTTTTATCTCTCTTTTTTATTTAAATTATATTCTTAGGTAATTCTATTCTATTGATTTTAGACTTTGTTGATAACATTTTAGATAGACACAACTATTATAGTTGTAAATGAAATACCATTTTCTTTCATTACTTAACTTGTCATATTTATCCAAAAAATATGTATATATCTATTCTTAAGGATACTTGGGGGAAATTAACACTATCACATATCTATGAAGTGCTTAAATAGAACCTGAATCCTAGATGGCTCCTTAGATCACAGGTTTAGGGGAAACTAACTACACTGTCATCCTTTTATTTATTTAGATAGAACCTAACGCACGCCTAAGTCCTCGGACCAGATGCTTAGGGGAATTAACACTATAACACCATCATAAACGTCAAACAGAACCCTAGTACACGATGGTCCCCTCGGATCACTTACTTCAAATTCTACACTCTTTAATGATTGCACTATTCGCAGTGTAGAGCATATGGTTATTTTCTTGATTAATCCTATATAGTTAACTAATTCAAAGTTAGCAGTTGTGTACCGCTGTCAATTTTTATTAAGGTAAGGTGACAACTTTTCATTACAATGAACAACATCCGTTCTAAGCCCTATTTGAAAGAAAAAAACCAAACACACCCATTCATGAAACGATTATTGCAAAAAGGGAAGACTCATAAAGTGAAAATGCAGTTTTCATTTATTAAATAAAGGGAAAGTACATCATATACAAAATGTCTTAGGCAAGCTTGTTTCAAAAGCTAACTATAAAAAAAGGGGGAAAGCTCATAGGAATGGTAGGTCCACAATCTTGTTCTAACAGCAATCGAGCAAGTATGGATGGTACCGGTGATAAGCAAGCATGGATGGTATTGGCGATGAGAAAGAAGAAGAGGTGGGAACGCTTGATGGACGCCCCTTCTCCTAGTTACGGGATGTTCTGCTATCAAGGCTGAGAAACAGATGAGACTCGAACCTTGTCGCACCAAAAATCTGATGCGATCTACACCTGCTTCGGGTCCTGACTCGAGAAGGAATAATCTCCTTTTTGCTCGGTTGAGAGGAAGAAATGCCCTTGGCCTCTGCTTCCCTTGCCTTAACTGTGTTATCTTGGATCTTGGCAGCATCCTTGATTTTCGAGAATGGCTTGTTTTCCTTGCCCTCACCTTTATCCTTGGCCACCTCATTCCTTAGACTTTGATCACCATCATGGTAGGGTCCCTGGAAATGCCTAAAGGAATAAGAACTTGAAGTTCCTGCAGAACTCAAGGATCTGTGAATAAGGAAGAATGGTTCCCCCAAAAGTGTCTTATATAGGAGGCGAAATCTAGTAGAAATTAATTCACCCAGGTTTCAAAGAGAAAGTTATGGGTGAAAATAAATCCCGCACAATTTCCAAAGAAGTCCTTAAACTGTTAGATCTGCATCACTTTGTAAGGTCCTTAATGGAGGCGTGCCTCGTGTATCGAAACGTTAGGAACGTGACCTGGGTAAATTAAGAAATAACCCTATTGACAGAAATGGGGTAAAATGGGCTCGAAGGAGTTTTTATCACATCAAGATCCTCCTTTCCTCTCGAGAAAAAGAAAAGAAGAATCCCGATGGGCTATTGTGGGGGTGATAAACGGGGAAGCCCAGACCAATGTACATGTTGGGCCAGGGGCCCAACCCAAGGAAGAACTCCTCCTCGGCCAAGCCAAGCCAAGGAGAAAGGAGATGGTCAGTCATCTGAAGGTGACGCATTGGACCACACCATGAAAAAGGATAAGTATTAAGGAAGAAAAGGACAAAAAAAGGCATGGAAATTTCTAAGAGAATGCTGCTGCCAATGTATTAAGTGTTCTACAACTAACTGAACCCAGCTTTCTAGCTTTTACAACCACTCCCAACAACTTTGGGGAGGGGCTGATGGGACAAGTATCAGCACCATAAATCTGAATCTACATGTGGGCGGTGGAGATGGAAGGAAGACAGTATAAAATAGATGATAGAGCAAAAAAATAAAAAAAATAAATAAAAATAAAAGGAGAAAAACAACATATTAAGAATCAACCTCCTCCTCGGATAAGATCCGGGGACGACATTCCCTAGTAAATGGATGTTATCTTTATTTCTTTATCATTTGGACATGTTGGTCGCGTGTCTAACTCGTTAAGGCCCAAGTTTCCAACCCATTTCTCTACAAAATTCATTGTATCGGGCTCATTGGACCGAGGTTCCTTACATTTTGGGCTTGGGTCCTAAATTGTGACCTTACAAAAATATTTTGATAATAAAATTAAATTTAATAACAAATAAAATGTGTACAGTGCCGAGACCCCAAGACCAACGTAGGTCCTGGGCCGGGCCCAACAGAATACCCCTGTTGCCCTGGGCCCTTCTTGAAACTGCCTTAGCGCGAAAACAGATTTTGGGCCTTGAATTCCAAGAGGTGTTCGAGTCAAGCTTCCTCGAACAGGCATATGAACCATGTCCGAGAGAATAGGATATGCGTGGTAAACTGCATTGCTGAGCATAATCGATTAGGCTGGAACCAAGTTCCAAGGCTATAAATGCTGCTCCCCACTCTCACCTAAACACCCACTTAAATCAGATAATACTAGACCTTCTATTGCACTAGCGGTGGTTGTAATCATTTCTCCCCACTAACCTTAGCTATAAATAGCAGAAGTTTGGGAGAAGAAGGGGTTCAGAAAAACGGAGAGAAAATAGTCAAGTGAGAAAGTCTAAACTGAGTGTTGCTTTGAGTCTCTCTGCCGAGAACGACCCAGAGTAGGAAATCCTCAAGCCCACTACAAATAAATTGTGAGCCCAAGTGATTTAAGGCCCAGAAGTCTCATACTTGGTTCCTACAATTGGCGCCCACTGTGGGGCTCTCCTACGAAGCTGTGGTTCGACTGAGACTCAAACGAGGGGAATGTCTGAGGAGCGTTCAGGAGGGCGTGCACCGAGCAGTTCCATAGGATCTTCTCGGGGATCAACGTGGAGGGAGAGAAGGCAGAAACGGCAGGAGGATAGGGAGCACCCAAGAGGAGAGGAAAGGTCCGGATTGGGAGAAGGGTCGGCCCAGACATACCGGATGGTTTCAGGTGTCTCGGCGCATCGGCAATATGATGATAGAGACCGAGAGCTGGAGCGGTTGCGCCGACTGGTAATGGATTTAGAGCTGGAAGCAAGGGGTCGGCGCCAAGAAAGGAATCGCAACCCCCAGCAAAGGAGAAATCGGGGCGAGGAGGGCTCCAGCCGATCTGGTACGCAGCGATCCCGAGACCGATCACGCTCTCAAGAGTCACACCGACACCCACGGGAACCACGTCATCAACGGGACCATTCACGATCGCATGGATACGATGACCGAGGATCAGAATCGCCGAAGGAACGGCAGCATCACAATGCCGCCATGGACGCCATGAGCCGAGCCTTGCGGATGGCGGCCCGGTCTCCATTCTCCGATGAGATTGAATGGGCCCTTATGCCGAGCAGATTTACGCGACCGCTATTCAATTCTTATGAGGGGAGGACAAACCCTGTGGAGCATGTCAGTCATTACATCCACATGATGTCTTTGCATGCACACAATGATGCATTGATGTGTAAAGTATTCCCCTTTAGTCTCGGCTCAACTGTCCTGAGATGGTTCAATGGGTTACGGAAAAGTTCTATACACAGCTTCGCCGAGCTGATTCAAGAGTTCGGCAGTAGGTTCGTGACCTGCAGCCGAGTGCAACAGCCGGTTGACGCGTTACTTTCCATGAAGATGAGGGTCGGGGAAACCCTTCGGAGTTATGCCAGCCGATACTGGGAACTCTACAACGAGATTGGTGGAGGAAACGAGAAAATTGCTGCAAGCACCTTCAGGATGGGGCTCCCCGAAGACTCTGAATTACGGGAGTCGCTGACGAGAAGACCCCTCGAGGATATGAGGCAACTGATGAGACGCATAGAGGAGTACAAACGCCTGGAGGACGACCGGCTGCAGAGCAGGGGGAAAGCTCCATTAATTGGGAGATCTCGGCAAAGCATTTTACCGACGAAACCAAAAAAAGACTTCAGAATGCAGGAACCGGAGGTGCAAATCGAAGGGGTTAATGTGGCGTTTAAAGAGCCCGTGCATAAAATCTTGGAGCGAATTAAGAACGAGTCATTCTTCAGGTGGCCAAACAAAATGGGGGGCGACCCATCTCGGAGGAACCAAAACCTATACTACATCTATCACAGAGACAAAGGACACACCACCGAGCAGTGTCGGGTGTTAAAAGATCATCTCAGACAGCTAGTAAAGGCAGGGTACCTGAAAGAGTTTGTAGCAGACTCCCTTGACCGAGAATTCAGACAGGGCGTCCAACAGAAAAGGAACCCCCTCCCACCTTCACTGGGGGTAATCGAAGTCATCCATGCCGCACTTAGAGGAACAGCAGCAGCAAAAAGGGTATTGACAGTGGCTTGCACGAGGGGAGAATCAGCCGAGAAGAAGAAGAAAGTTGGACGGCTAACCATCTCGTTCGGAGAAGACGACTTGGAAGGAACGGTCCAACCTCACGACGATGCTTTGGTAGTGACAGCCCGGATAGGCGGATTCCTGGTGAAGAGGGTAATGATTGATCAAAGGAGTGGAGCTGACGTCATGTACCCAGACCTCTTCGAAGGGCTCGGATTAAAGACCCAGGATTTGGCGAAGTATGACACGCTGCTGGTCTCATTTGACGGGAGAGTCGTAATTCCCGAGGGACAAATCTCTCTCCCGGTGGACATGGAAGGCAAGGGAGTTATAGTTACCTTCATAGTAGTCCAATCATTCTCACCGTACACCGCAATCCTGGGGAGGCCGTGGATTCACGCCATGAAGGCTGTTCTGTCCACCCTCCACGTGAAAGCAAAATTTCCTACTGAGTATGGAGTTGCCGAGGTAAGGGGGAACCAACGAGTGGCAAGGCAGTGCCTTATTGCCGCGGCCAGATGGAAAAATGAACAGCTCGGGTAAGCCGAGCAGGCCGAGAAAGAAACTTCATAGCAATTACAGAAACCCCGAGGGGAAACAGGGGCGGACGTGGCCGAGGAGGTATTGAAAGTTAAAATTCTTCCAGATACTGACAGATATTTCCAGATAGGTACAAGCATGAATGACCGGGAAAGGGTAGAGACGTTGTTGTTCCTTTTGCAGAACATAGATGTTTTCGCGTGGAACCCATATGAAGTGCCCGGCGTAGATCCCGAGTTCATTGTCCACAAACTCAACGTGGACCCATCATTTCCCCTGAAGAAGCAGAAACCGAGAAGAGTGTCAAAAGAACACGTCAATGCAGTAAACCTGGAGGTCCAGCGGCTGAAGGAGGCCAGAGTCATAAAAGAAATATTCTTCCTGAGATGGTTGGCAAACACTGTCGTAGTGAAGAAGAAGAACGGCAAATGGAGAGTTTGTGTGGACTTCACAGACTTGAACAGGGCATGTCCCAAGGACCCATTCCCAATGCCCAAGATTGATCAACTAGTAGATGCCACGTATGGGCACCCGAGGATGAGCTTCCTGGATGCCTTCCAAGGCTACCACCAGATTGCATTGGCGCTCGAGGATCGAGAAAAGACAGCATTTATTTCCCCGAATGCAAACTATCACTACGAGGTCATGCCGTTTGGACTAAAGAACGCCGGAGCCACGTATCAGTGGAAGATGACGAGAATGTTCCGAGAAAAAATTGGATGCACGGTTGAAGTTTATATTGACGACATGGTGGTAAAAATCAGAAAAGAGTCACAGCATACCGAAGACCTCCGGGGAGTATTCGAGATACTACGGCGGCACAAATTGCGCCTGAATGCCGAGAAGTGCACTTTCGGAGTGGGGGCTGGTAAGTTCCTGGGATATCTGATCTCTACTCGGGGAATAGAGGCTAACCCCGACCAAATAGAGGCCGTGAACCGCCTCAAACCACCAAGCAATCCTTAAGAGGTGCAAGTGCTCACTAGAATGATAGCCGCCCTGAACCGATTCATCTCCAAGTTTGCCGATCGCTGCCGGCCGTTTTATCAACTTCTGAAGAAGTGGAAGGGGTTTCGTTGGGACGAGGGATGTGATGAGGCTTTTCGAGAGCTGAAGGAATACTTAGCAAAGGCGCCGAGGTTGACGGCCTCGGAGCCTGGGGAGGATTTGTTTATGTACCTCTCAGTCACCGAACATGCCGTAAGTGCTGTGTTACTAAGGGACCAGGGAGTACAAATGCCAGTGTATTACGTAAGCAAAACCTTAGTAGATGCCGAGACAAGGTACCTGCCCCTGGAGAAGTTAGTTTTAGCCCTGGTGCACGCCACGAGGAAGTTGCCACATTACTTCCAGGCTCACACAGTGTTCGTCCTCACCGAGTATCCATTGCAGTCACTGTTAAAGAGATCAGACTTCACAGGCCGAATTGCCAAATGGGGGACTCGGTTGGGATCGTTTGACATAAGATACCGACCTAGAAGCTCGGTGAAGGGACAGGTTCTCGCAGATTTCATCGCAGAATTCACACCCAAGAACGACGGCAAGGTAATCTGTAGTGCAGAAATTCGCCCGTGGAGGGTATTTGTGGACGGCGCATCAAATGCTATGGGGGCCGGGGCTGGTATCGTCATAATCACCCCTGAGGGCATACGATTGGAACACTCCTTCAGGTTGGGATTCAAAGCCTCAAACAATGAAGTCAAGTATGAGGCCCTACTAGCCGGTTTGAGGGCCGTACTGCAGCTGGGCGCAAAGGATGTAGAGATTTACTCGGACTCTCGGTTGGTTGTTTATCAGATCACAGGGGACTTCGAAGCTCGGGACTCTCGAATAAAAGCTTATCTAAGTGCGGCAAAGCAGATTATCGGTCAATTTGGAACAGTAAAAGTATCCCAGGTAGCTCGGTCACAAAACAAGCATGCTGACTCCCTTGCCACGTTAGCCTCATCGGCTACCGAGGACACACCACGACTAGTCACAATAGAACTTATAAGGGAGCCAAGTATCTGTGTGAAGAGTGTTCCCAACCAAGCCGGAGTAAAGGTTGCGCAGGTAGCAGTCGCTGATCCGTGTTGGATGAACCCAATCATAGATTTCCTTGCCGAGGATAAAGTTCCAGAGGATGAAGACGAGGCCAACAAGATTCGTCGGGTGGCTCCCCGGTACTGGCTGTCTTCGGACCGAAAATTGTACCGAAGGTCCTTCGCAGGGCCTTACCTCTTGTGCTTACATCCCGAGAAAGTCAGAGAGCTTCTGACCGAGCTACATGAGGGAGTGTGTGGCCGACATGTTAGGGGACAGACGGTCTTTAGCACACAGAGCGATGACCCAGGGGTTTTGGTGGCCACAGATGCAGAAGGATGCCGCTAAATATGTTCGGAGCTGCGAATAGTGTCAAAAGCACGCCCCTTTGATCCATTAGCCTGCAGGACATCTAAATCCTGTTAACAGCCCGTGGCCGTTCGCACAGTGGGGGCTTGACATCCTCGGACCATTCCCCCGAGCAACGGGGAACCGCCGTTTTGTATTGGTGGCTGTAGATTACTTCACAAAGTGGGCAGAAGCTGAGGCCTTGGCCAATATCCGAGATACTGACGTGAAAAAGTTTGTATGGAAAAACATAGTTACAAGGTTTAGGGTGCCAAATTCGTTAGTAACAGACAATGGGCTACAGTTCGACAGCAAAGCTGTTTGGACCTTTTGCAGCAAACTCGGCATCAGGAACAAGTATTCAACCCCGGCTTACCCACAAAGCAACGGCCAAGCTGAGGCAGTAAACAAGACTATCTTGAACGGGCTCAAGAGAAGGTTGGACGGGGCGAAAGGAAGATGGGCAGAAGAGCTACCCAGTGTATTGTGGGCTTACCGCACGACCCCCAGGAGATCCACGGGGGAAACCCCGTTTTCTCTGACATACGGAGCGGAGGCAGTGATACCAACCGAGGTGAGCTTATGCAGCGTACAGGTCGCCGGGTTTGACCCCGTCTAGAACACCGACCTGATGATGGAGCGTTTGGATTGGCTAGAAGAATGCAGGGAGGCCGCGACCATACGGCTCGCCGAGTATCAGCAGAAGCTGGCCCGAAGATACAACCGAAATGTAAAGGGAAGAGAATTCAGTTCCGGGGAATTAGTGCTAAGAAAGGTTGTGGGAAACATGCGAGACATAGCTGCAGGGAAGCTTGCTCAAACCTGGGAGGGACCATACAGAGTTACAGCCACCGCGGGTGCAGGGGCCTACTACTTGGAAGACCTCGACGAGAGGCCGCTTCCCCGGCCATGGAACGCCAACAACTTAAAGAAATTCTACGCATGATCATCCGTGTAAGCCAGAACTTGTATTTCGTTAAAATCAAGATTATGATGAACTTATTTGTATATGTTGTTTTTGGTTTCGTGACTGTGCACCAAGAGAATTGCAAATAATATTTCAAAGGACAGAAACCTGACCCTCGACTCGATCAAAATCGCCAAGCAGGTGGAAACCTTACAAATAAATTTCTAAGGACAGAAACCTGACCCTCGGCTCGATCAAAATCGCCGAGCAGGTGGAAACCTTACAAATAAATCTCTAAGGACAGAAACCTGACCCTCGGCTCGATCAAAATCACCGAGCAGGTGACAGAAACCTGACCCTCAGCTCGATCAAAATCGCCGAGCAGGTGGAAACCTTACAAATAAATCTCTAAGGACAGAAACCTGACCCTCGGCTCGATCAAAATCGCCGAGCAGGTGGAAACCTTACAAATAAATCTCTAAGGACAGAGACCTGACACTCGGCTCGATTAAAAACGCCGAGCAGGTTCAGACCTTATAACTAAAAACACAAGGGACAGAAGCCTGGCTCTCGGTTAAGCCAAATGGCCAAAACACTGGCATAATCCACGTGAAACATACAAATAGACAGAAATTCATTCAACTGATTAAAGTGAAAGTCAAACGGAAAGCATTTTACCAATCAAATAAATAAGGGTAATTGTTCGTGCACCACATCCCGGTGCCTTAGGCAAATAAACCATTAAAATTAGAAATATGATAAACACAAAGTGAAAGCATAAAAGGACTGTAAGAAAATCAGCTGGAAGGTCGGGCAGGGTCCGTCACTTCTGGCTGGTCGGTCAGGGGGAAATACGAGTCTTCACCGAGAAGCTCCTGCACAGTCGGGATGCTGGTGGCTTCCATATCCTCTGGCTCGGCATGAGCATCAATCTGTTCAACCAGCTCCCTCATGCTGGTCGTTTCCTCCTCGTCAATAGCAGCCGGGGTGTCCTGGACGGCAGCGACGGGGCTTGGAAAGGGAATTTGGCTAGGGTCTCTCAGGTGCGAATCCTCAGGAACACCTAGTGCCTGGAGAGCGACGAACCACCCGGCCTCAAAACCCAGGTTCCGAGCCCGAGCCACTACCGGCTTTACAGAATTCTCGGCATCAGCGAAGCCTTCGTTATACCATTTTTGCTCCGTGGCCGCTAAGGCTGCCCTGAGGTCGGCTAACTCCTCGGCGTTGGCAGTATTGAGGCTGATGGCTTCAGCTAACTTGACCTCCATCTCGTTTTGCTTGGCCAAGAGCTCCGCACACCTCTTTTCGGCCAATGCCCGGTTCTTCTCCGCGGCAGCAGCCTTTTTCTCGACAGACTCAGCTACTTTGAGCTTTTCCTTCGCCGTTTTGGCTGCTGACTCCCGCGCTCCCTTTTTGCGCTCGACTTCCTCGGCGAGATCCCGTGTCCTGCTGGCTACTATGTGAGCCAGTTGGGTAGCCTAGCAAGCACAAAAGTTAATAAAGAAGCAGAAGTGAATGTATGGAAGGAAAATGAATAGGCTAAGTAAATTACCGCAATGGCATGCCACTCTAACCGGCACCCCACAGACTCCTCGGATCCCTCCTCGAAGGCACGCACGTCCTCGGGAAAAAGAAGACCTTTAGCCAAAGTTTGGGCAATATGGCCGCCCTCGCCCTTCTCCCACATCCGAACACAGGCGGTTGAGGGCAGCGGCTTGCCGTCTAACAGGAACTTGGGCTTCCACGCTGGAGCCACCTGAGAGGAGGACGCAACCCCCGTACCAGCTTGGGTTGGCGGCTCACGGATAACGATTCCTCCTGTTGGTTGGGGAGGAGTCTGGACAGCAGCATCCCCCGGGCCCGTGGAAGGTTGATCGGTTACCTTCTGTTTCTTACGGGCCCGTCCGGCCTGCGAAGAGGGTGGAGGCTGAGGCACTTGACCCCGACCCTAAGAAGGTGGGGGCTGATTGGGCTGCCGGGCACCGGGCACGAACCAATCGATGGTCATGACCTTCCTTGACACCATCCTTCCACCAGGTTGGATAGCTTCAGCTAACAAGGCGGCCGCTTCTATCACTTGTTGTTGAGGCTCGGCGGGCGGATTCTCGGGATTGGGCTGCTCTTGGGCTTGGTCTTCTTGCTGTATGGCTTCGTGGGCTATCTCTCTGAGGCGCCGAGATACCCGTTCCGCGGACTCGTCTCGCAAAGGAGCTAGCTCGTCCGAGCAAGTGAACCGCCGACCAAACTCCCTTGCCTCCCCGGTTGTAAGTTTTAGCGGCAAGAAGTTTGCGTACCGGACGTCTATATATGAAAGCAACGGGCTATCAACAAGAAGTGCCTGCTTAAAACTTTGCCAGGTGGAATAAACTGGCTCAACCCCGAGGATCAAATGTGAAGCTCGGAGTTGCCCGTCCCAGTGCACGTATATCTCGGAACGGAGGATGAAGTTCAAATCCTTGGCATGAACGGTTCTGATGTCCGGAACGAATACTTTGCCGTCTGCAAAAGAGTAAGTATCATATTAATATCTGACAATAAAGAATTACTTCCATAAAATAAAAAGGAAAAGTGGAGGAAAGAAACTAGATCAAGGGATTGGTACAAACCCACTTCACGCCATGAAAGGGGGCAAGGGACGTCTCCGGCAAACCAGTTGCCGCGCACCCGAACAAACTCCCCAGTGGAGTTCCTGTTCGAATCAGGTAAGCATGATATCAGCCGTACCCGATTATCTCTTGTCTTAAGGTAGTAGTTAGTGGCTTTGTTCCCACATAGGCTATACATATGGTTAATGTCATGGTAATTTAGCTGCAAATCAAAGGTATGGTTCAACTTACTGACATAGCTAACTACCCGGTAAAAGTTAGGGGCAAGCTGGTCGGGACACAGGCCGTAGTACCTAAGTGTATCTGTCAAAAGAGGGACACAGGCCCTAGCCCTCGGTGGAGATCGATATCACTCTCGTGGCAGTAAGCCACGTCCACGTCATCGGGAATATTAAATTTGTTCCTAAAAGTGGCCAAGGCAGCCGGGGACTCTAGAAGGTAAGAATAACCCATCTATGACGTCAAAAGATATAAAAGGGAACTTGAAGAAATAAAGCTGAAGGAACAGAAAGGGGAAGAAAAACTTACTTTAGGTTCTAAGGAGGAAAGGAACACTGGGCAAGTAGGTAGGCGCACAAGAAATTTGGTCGGCAGAGAGTAAGCGTGAAATATAAAAGAAGAAGTAAAAAATGAATGAATGTTGTGAAGGAGACTATTTATAGAGTTGAAAAGGGGGGGGGGGGGGAAAGGCGAAGAGACGTTTAATCAAGCAATAAATGGGCACGACTTACAAACGGCCCTGCGAATGCCAAACGTAACCAATCTGCGCGCCGCTTCGGTTTACGAACCTCCAGGAAATAATGGCAACTGTACCTGACGCCGCAAGACGGTGCGTCTTTTGAGATGAACATTAATGAGAAACCATAACCCCGGGCCGAAGCAATAAGATCTCCAAGGTCAAAAGGTTCAACCAGCTCCTTGATTCCTCCCGGGAACCGGGCACGAATCAAGGGGGGGCTAATGTACGGTGTCGAGACCCCAAGACCAATGTAGGTCCTGGGCCGGGCCCAACAGAATACCCCTGTTGCCCTGGGCCCTTCTTGAAACTGCCTTAGCGCGAAAACGGATTTTGGGCCTTGAATTCCAAGAGGTGTTCGGCTCAAGCTTCCTCGAACAGGCATATGAACCGTGTCTGGGAGAATAGGATATTCGCGGTAAACTGCATTGCCGAGCATAATCGATTAGGCTGGAACCAAGTTCCAAGGCTATAAATGCTGCTCCCCACTCTCACCTAAACACCCACTTAAATCAGATAATACTGGACCTTCTATTGCACTAGCGGTGGCTGTAATCATTTGTCCCCACTAACCTTAGCTATAAATAGCAGAAGTTTGGGAGAAGAAGGGGTTCAGAAAAACGGAGAGAAAATAGTCAAGTGAGAAAGTCTAAACTGAGTGTTGCTTTGAGTCTCTCTGCCGAGAACAACCCAGAGTAGGAAATCCTCAAGCCCAATACAAATAAATTGTGAGCCCAAGTGATTTAAGGCCCAGAAGTCTCATACTTGGTTCCTACAATTATAATAACAAAATAAGAAATATGTTTGGACTCAATGAAATATAAATCATGGAAAAATAAATATTCAGAGGCCTATTGCAAGAGAAAAACCAAAAAAAAAAAAAAACTATTAGAGAAAATTTTGATCCTTCCAATTGAAAAGCTTGATATTTGGTAATTTAAGATGTATAGCATTGTAAATAGGTAGGAAGGGTGATAAATATAGCATATTATTTGTTATATTTAATTACAATGATTTTTTAACATAAATATAACATATTATTTGTTCTTATCAACTTTAATTTCATCTATTGTTTTATCACTTCTTAGGATAAAGTTGTGTTGTTCTTTGTGGATTTTTTAATTTATTTTAAACTTTCTACATTTAATAATTCGGTTTTAATTAAAAAAAAAATCATATCCTATTTCCTTACAACCATTAATTCTATTTTGTTTTTAGTATGGTAATATAACACGTTGATTAATAATTCTATTTTCAATAAGATTTAAATTTTATAACAAATGGGACTCCAAAAATATATATCCTAAAAAAAAAAAAAAAAAAAAAAAACTATCTTATATCCTTATTGCCTCAACCATCAATCACATTTTTTTTTTCTTTGATTCTATTCATATGACGTTTCTTTTTTTAATTCTATTTTTTTTAGTATGGCAATATAACACGTTTTTTTAACAATTATATTTTTAATAGGATTTAAATTTTATATCAAATGGGACTCTAACAATATGTATGCTTTCTTCCACCAAAAAAAAAAAAAAATTAAACGTAGGAAAAAAAAATGCAAGTTTTATCTTTTTTTCCTTTTATGTTTTTTAAAGAAACGTAGCAAAAAAATGAAAATTGGATTTTTTTTTTCTTTTACATTTTTTTATCTCTCTTTTTTATTTAAATTATATCCTTAGGTAATTCTATTCTATTGATTTTAGACTTTGTTGATAACATTTTAGATAGACACAACTGTTATAGTTGTAAATGAAATACAATTTTCTTTCATTACTTAATTTGTCATATTTATCCAAAAAATATGCATATATCTATTCTTAAAATCTAAAAATTTATTAAAATTTATGCAATTTGGTAAAACCACAAGGCGCAACCATGGCATCTAAACCCAACTTTTATTATATATAGCTAGTATTATGCCCATGCGATGCACGGCTTAATAAAATATATTTTGATAATATAATTAAATTAAATTTAATAACAAATAAAATGAAAAAAAAATTAATTCAAAATTTCAGATTAAAAAATAAATTGTACTTGTACACTTAAAAGAAATTTAATTTTTATTTCTTATTTTGATATTTAAATCATTTGTTTGTTTTACTGTTGATTTCATTCAAATGGTTATAATAACAAAATAAGAAATATGTTTGGACTCAATGAAATATAAATCATGGAAAAATAAATATTCAGAGGCCTATTGCAAGAGAAAAACCAAAAAAAAAAAAAAAAAAAAAACTATTAGAGAAAATTTTGATCCTTCCAATTGAAAAGCTTGATATTTGGTAATTTAAGATGTATAGTATTGTAAATAGGTAGGAAGGGTGATAAATATAGCATATTATTTGTTATATTTAATTACAATGATTTTTTAACATAAATATAACATATTATTTGTTCTTATCAACTTTAATTTCATCTATTGTTTTATCACTTCTTAGGATAAAGTTGTGTTGTTCTTTGTGGATTTTTTAATTTATTTTAAACTTTCTACGTTTGATAATTAGGTTTGAATTAAAAAAAATCATATCCTATTTCCTTACAACCATTAATTCTATTTTGTTTTTAGTATGGTAATATAACACGTTGATTAATAATTCTATTTTCAATAAGATTTAAATTTTATAACAAATGGGACTCTAAAAATATATATCCTAAAAAAAAAAAAAAAAAAATCTATCTTATATCCTTATTGCTTCAACCATCAATCTCGTTTTTTTTTTTTTTTCTTTGATTCTATTCATATGACGTTTCTTTTTTTTAATTCTATTTTTTTTTAGTATGGCAATATAACACTTTTTTTAACAATTATATTTTTAATAGGATTTAAATTTTATATCAAATGGGACTCTAACAGTATGTATGCTTTCATCCACCAAAAAAAAAAAAAAAAAAAAAAATTAAACATAGGAAAAAAAACATGCAAGTTTTATCTTTTTTTCCTTTTATGTTTTTTTAAAGAAACGTAGGAAAAAAAATGAAAGTTCGATTTATTTCTTTTACGTTTTTTTATCTCTCTTTTTTATTTAAATTATAGCCTTAGGTAATTCTATTCTATTGATTTTAGGCTTTGTGTATAACATTTTAGATAAACACAACTGTTATAGTTGTAAATGAAATACCATTTTCTTTCGTTATTTAATTTGTCATATTTATCCAAAAAATATGTATATATCTATTTTTAAAATTTAAAAATTTATTAAAATTTTTGTAATTTTGTAAAGCCACACGACGCAACCACGGCGTCTAATATTAACTTTTATTATATATATAGATATATATTTTCGCTGATTAGTAATTACAATAAGTATACGTAGATCAGGGCGCCAAAAAAAAATGGACAAGTCGAAGTTTGGCAAGAGATATGAAGGCAAAGTGGCCATTGTCACAGCTTCGACTCAGGGCATCGGCTTCTCCATTGCCGAGCGTCTTGGCTTGGAAGGTGCCTCTGTCGTCGTCTCTTCTCGCAAACAGGTTTGTGGTCGTGGGTCACCCCTCAATTTTCGATTTTTCATTCATATTTTTGGGTTTCTTCGCTTTAATTCATCCGGGGTTTCTCAATTCTAGCCAAACTTGGTTTCTCTTTTTCTTCTCTTATGTTTCATTGTCATTGATCTGAAATTTCTGAGTTTTATTTTGTTTTGGTTTTGAGGAAATGAATTTTTATCTCAGCTACGCATAAAGTTAGCATCTGGTTTGGTTTGGTGGATAATGTAGGAGCTGAATTCATCCGGGGTTATTGAATTTAACTCATATTTGATTCCTTGTACGCTCTGGTTGGTTGCTGAGAAACTTGTGGAAAAGAAAAGAAAGGAAGGAAAGAAGAAATAGAATGTCATGTTTTGATTATGAAAGAGGAATTTGGATTTATTTTTCCTTAGTTGCTTTTATAAGTGGATAAGTCTCAAGTTGTTTTTTAAGCAGATATATGATGTTGATTTACTTGTTGACCTGTGTGTGGTGAAATTGATACAGAACAATGTAGATGAGGCAGTTGAAAAACTCAAAGCTCAAGGAATCGAAGTGTTGGGTGTCGTTTGTCATGTGTCAAATGAACAACAAAGGAAGAACCTCATAGACAAGACTGTTCAGGTGAGAAATGAAGTTGAATAGTTGACCTTTATGTGAATGACCCTAGAAAAAGTAAATGAATGTAGGAACTTTAGAAAGTGTGAGTTTATATGGTTTTGCATATGGTTTATGATATGGAATAATGGAAATCAGAAAGTTCAACAGCTGGACTCAGTTGATTTACTCGATCCCTTTTATCTCGTGATTAGTAAGTAATGGGGAGGCTGTATTATGTTAAAAGGCAGTAATTTGCTTGGCATTTAGCCATATCTTAACATACATGTTTAATTGTGATTGTTGCTTTCCTGGTTCTTCAGTCTTTATTTCTATCTATGTGTCTATATTATTTTTGAAGGGAATAGATTTATGTTTTAAGTAAGTTGCTTTTACTAATGTTGAATGTGGTTCTATTAGATAATTTTAACTTAAAATTTCATTTGCAGAAATATGGGAAAATAGATGTGGTTGTATCGAACGCAGCTGCTAATCCTTCTTTTGATGACATTTTGCAAACTCAAGAATCTGTCCTGGATAAGCTTTGGGAGATAAATGTCAAATCGTCCATCCTTATTTTACAGGTAATTTCTTTGGAAGATTCTTCATTGTAATGGAATAATGCCATTGTGTGGCATCCATGGGCATTAATACTAGTTAAGGGTTGTCAATGGGCTGGGTCGGGCTGGCCCGGCCCATTTTTACTTGGCTCAAGGGAACAATGGACTGGGCATAATGGGCTATTAACTGGTTAACGGGTCGGGTCGGGTCGGGCCAAAAGAGAAAACCCCAACCCACGACCCTACCCTTGGGCAATGCCCATTTTGTCTAAAACGGGCTACGCTACTAGGTTGGGTCTAATGAGCTACCAATGAGATTGTATTAGCATATTATTTTATTATTTTTATAAAGAATCATTTTTTATAAGGGAATAATCAATCTTTTTTTTTAAAGGAAAGAATCAAAGAATTTTATACTTAATTACAATTTTTTTTTACAATCAAATCAATTTAATTTTTTGTTTTGTTTGATGGAAACTTTTTTTTTTTTTTTTATTAAGGCTTCAAATAGTTTTTTATTTTTATCTTTAATAAAAAAATATAAAATGGTTAATTCAAATTTGCTAGACTACTAGAAAAATATATATTTAATAAACTAAATTTAGCACAATTACTTTAAGTATCTTAGTGGTTAGGAGAGTTCTCTTAAGAAATTCCTCTACAATATCTCAAGATTAATCCTTCATACACCTCCTATATATTTTTGCTATAAATTCTAAGTTATTGGACTGGGCAACGGACTGGGCTACTGGGCTAGCCCACCGGGTGCCCATGGGCATAAAAACTAGCCCACGGCCTAACCCATTGGGCTAGTGGGCTACCCATGGGCCTCAATAACAACGGGCCGAGCCGCCCATTAACACGATAGGCTACCGGGTTTCTAGGTCGGGCCGTGGACCATGGGCTATTTGATGACCCTTAATACTAGTTTTATAATATGTTTAAGTGTCTTACCTATTTTTCGTTCTTTTGGATACTGTTAGTGGTGTACAGTAATTGTTGGCCTTTACAACCTTTTCATTATTGTCTCATAGTTGGTAGATCTTCTCTTTGCAGTCTTCATGAGCTGGCACTATTAGTATGATTTGTAACGTTTGATACTCACTCCATTAATTTTATAGGATGCATCTCCTCACTTGCAGAAGGGTTCTTCAGTGGTTATTATTTCCTCTTTTACTGCCTACCAACCACCAGCTACCATAGCTATGTATGCGGTGACTAAAACAGCCCTTCTTGGGCTTACGAAGGTATAACTTGGTTCATTATTAGTTCTATATTCAAGAATTTCACAAATCATGGATATCTTCTTTCCTTGTTTCCTTCAGGCCCTTGCAGCTGAAATGGCACCAAATGCGCGCGTAAACTGTGTTGCTCCTGGTTTTGTACCAACAAGGTCTGCCGCATTACTTAGAACAAATGATGCTTTTGTAAGTATAAGTCCATCCTTTAATTGCGTGACTGACCTTGCCCATTTCACAAGATTTTGAGCATTGCTGCATTGACCTCTGCAATGAACTGAATACTGGTTTTATTTATTGTAGATGAAGGAGATTGAGCAGAGGACTTCACTTAACAGGCTTGGTACCACACAAGACATGGCTGCTGCCACTGCCTTTTTGGCATCTGATGATGCTTCTTATATAACAGGAGAAATTCTAGTGGTGGCGGGAGGGTTGCCTTCTAGACTCTAGATCCCTTTCTATATGGCTATGTGTTGTCTTCTACCGTTCTACTCATAGAAACCCTTCAGTTTAATACTTGTTTCCAATGTAACAATTAAAAAGAAAGAATTTTTTTTTTTTTTTTTCCTTTTTACTTTTGATGAATAAGAAACTTTATTCAAACAAAGCAAAGAATCAAATACAAGCAGCATTTACTGCAGACGATTTTCAGGCAACGAACTATGTAACAAAATAGAAATGAAGAAAGAAAAGATGTGTGAACACACAGAAAGAAAAGAGAGAGAAATTGAGAGAAAAGATAAGAAACTTTCTCTAATTCTTGTATTGAATGAATCTGTACACTTATCAAGCTTATATACATCTCTGAATCTAAATACCCAAAACAGAGTGCAACGGAATAACAAAAGAATAACAGAAAAATAAGGGAGCTAAGAGAGTTAGTTACAAACACGTGCAGGAGTTAGTTACAGCACACGTGTGATATAATCTGAGTTAAATACAACTAAGACTACATGCCGTTTAACTGCTCTTCTAAGTAGACTTTGCAGCTTAGCTTGTTTGTGGTGTCGTTTTACTCTTCTTCTCAATCTTCTTATTCTCTGATCCTTTCTTCTTAATTGTCTGATACTCCCCCTCAAGATGAGACTCAGAACTATGTATGTTTAATACATTCATCTTGGAAATTAAGAACTTCAGCTGCTGACTGCATAATGCCTTGGTAAACAGATCTGCTAGCTGTGTATGTGTAGGAGTGAAGAATAAACGAATCACCTTTTCTTGTACCTTGTCTCTAACCAAATGGCAGTCTACTTCTATGTGTTTTGTACGTTCGTGGAAGACAGGGTTCTCACCAATATAGATTGCTGCCTGGTTATCACAGAAAAGCATGCCCGGTTGTGGATGATCAACTTCAAAATCCTTTAACAGAGCCAACAGCCAAGTCATTTCACAAACACTTAAGGCCATTGCCCTATACTCAGCTTCAGCTGAGGATCTAGAAACTATGGATTGTTTCTTAGACTTCCATGAAATCAATGAGTCTCCTAAAAACACACAAAATCCAGTAGTAGATCTTCTGGTATCTACACAAGAGGCCCAATCTGCATCCGTGTAAGCCTTCAAATGCAAATCTGATTTTGATGATAGGAGAATGCCTTGGCCAGGGCATCCTTTAATGTATTGCAACACCTTGTAGGCTGCATCAAGATGTGGCTTTCTAGGCTTAGCCATGAATTGGCTTAGTTTATGAACTGAATAGGTAATATCTGGTCTTGTTATGGTTAGGTAAAGCAGCCTTCCAACTAACCTCCTATAAACACCCAGATCAGTCAACAATTCTCCTTGAAATTTGCTTAGTTTTAAGTTTTGTTCCATTGGCACTTTGCTGGGTTTGCAACCTGTCATTCTAGCATCTTTAAGAACCCCTAATGCATACTTCCTTTGACATAATGAAATTCCTTTCTCTGATCTAGCAACCTCAAGACCAAGAAAATATTTCAAATTACCAAGGTCTTTCAACTTGAACTCCTGATTCAGAGAGGTTTTAAGATCTTCAACTGCTTGAATATCATTACTTGCAATTAGAATGTCATCAACATAAACAAGCAATGCTGTGAAAGTCTGATTGCACTTCTTAGTGAACAAGGAGTAATCTGATTTGGATTGCTTGAAACCATACTTTAAAATAGTTGAAGAGAACTTGGAGTACCACTGTCTTGATGCTTGCTTGAGACCATACAAAGACTTGTTAAGCTTGCAAACTAGGTTCTCCCCCTTGTTGTGAAATCCCTGAGGTAACTGCATATAGACTTCTTCATGGAGATCACCATTAAGAAAAGCATTGTTCACATCAAGTTGGACCAAATGCCAGCCTCTCACAGCAGAAATGGCAAGCAGAGTTTTGACAGTAGTGAGCTTAGCAACAGGTGAAAATGTATCAGTGAAGTCTAAGCCAGCTTGTTGAGTGAATCCTTTGGCAACAAGCCTGGCTTTGTATCTGTCCAAAGAGCCATCAGCATTGTATTTGACTCTATAGACCCATTTGCACCCAATGGCCCTTTTATGAGGAGGTAAAGGTGTAATAGACCAGGTTTGATTGGCCTCCAAAGCAGCAATTTCAGATGCCATAGCATCCTGCCAATTAGAATCTTTGATTGCCTCATGGTAAGATGTAGGTTCAGGTATGGCAGAGATGAGGGAGCAGAAATGTGCATAATTGGAGGATAATTTGGAAGAATTAAGGTATTGAGACAAGGGAAAGAGGATACCTGACTTGTTGGCAGAAAGGGAAGGTGGATTAGCAGTAACAACTGTGCTGCATTTAAAATCTGTTAAGTATGCAGGTGGTTTAGAGAGTCTGGATGACTTTCTTAAGGGAATAAAAGATGGAAGAGTTGAAGGAATGATAGGTTGGATAGGTTGAGAAGGTGAAGGATCTGCAGAATTTGTAACAAGGAATTCTGCAGAATCTTCAACAGGTAAGTCTGCAGAATTGTGAACAAGTGAGTCTGCAGGAGCTGAAACTGAGATATCAATAGCTAAAGGAACATCATGATTGGAAAGAGTATCAGTGAGAGGAACCTGAGGGACATAAGAAGAAGTGCCAGAGGTTTCAAAATCAAAGAAAGAGGCAGATGGTTCAGCCACTGAAGGAAAAAGGTGAGATAAAGGGATATTTGTGTTTGGAGAAAGAGAATGAGGCTGTGAAATGAAAGGAAATACAGTCTCAAGAAAATGAACATCCCTGGATATGAAAATTCTTTTGGTAGTCAGATTAAGTAATTTGTAACCCTTAACTCCAAACGGGTAACCAAGAAAGACACAAGGGGATGATCTAGGATCAAATTTTGATCTGTTATGGGATAAGGTGGAGGCAAAGCAAAGACAGCCAAATACCTTTAGATGAATAAAAGAAGGAGGCTTTCCATAGAGTTTTTCAAAGGGAGTTTTCTGGTTTAGAATTTTGGAAGGTAATCTATTGATTATATGTACAGCAGTCAATACACAGTCACCCCAATAGCAAATGGGAACATTAGATTGAAATTTTAATGCCCTTGCAATGCCTAAAATGTGCTGATGTTTCCTCTCCACAACTGAATTTTGTTGTGGAGTGGCAACACATGAATGTTGGTGAATGATGCCTTTGCTTGCATAAAAGTCTTTTAAGAAAAATTCAGGGGCATTATCAGTTCGAATGGTCTTAATATTTGCATGAAATTGTGTATTGATCATGTTATAGAAAGAAATCAGCAAAGGTCTAGTTTCAGCTTTTGATTTCATAAGATAAATCCAAGTGGATCTTGTGGCATCATCCACAATGGTAAGAAAGAATTTGAATCCATCATGAGTGAGCTTGGCAAATGGTCCCCAAACATCACAATGGATCAAATCAAAAGCATCATTTGAAACATGATTAAAAAAGGGAAATGGAAGCCTCTTCTGTTTTGCAATGGGACAAAGAACACAATTTTTATTGCTATGAAAATTTTGTACATCAGGTATATGACTGTGTAAGGCCTGAAACTTATTATCAGAAGCATGTTCTAACCTCATGTGCCAAAGATAAGACTTGGTAACACTAGGAATGGACATAGAACCAGATACAGAATTGACAAAAGATTGAAAAACAGACTCAAGAGTTGAAGAATCTTCTGAAACAGATTTGCAAGAGGATGAAGTGTGCAGCAGATACAGATTGTCATGTAATTCACCCACTCCAATCGTTTTCCAACAAGTAAGGTCCTGTATAAAGCAAAATTTTGATAGAAAAATGAAACAACATGAAAGTGTTTTGGTTAATTGGCTAACAGAAATCAGGTTGAAGGTGAAAGAGGGGACACACAATACATTTTCAAGTTTCAAAGTTGAAGTAACCTGAATTGTGCCTATATGTGTAACTGTGACCCTTTCACCATTAGGTAATTGAACAAATGTGGAAATGGAGCTAGTGATGTGTGTAAACAAAGATAAAGAATGCACTATGTGGTCTGTGGCTTCGGTATCCAGGATCCAAACATCAGTACCATAGGCATTCTTATTGACAGGATTAACAGCAAAAACTGAATGTTGCAAGTCTAAGGAAACACAATCTGACCAAGT
Source organism: Quercus robur (assembly GCF_932294415.1). Taxonomy (NCBI): domain Eukaryota; kingdom Viridiplantae; phylum Streptophyta; class Magnoliopsida; order Fagales; family Fagaceae; genus Quercus; species Quercus robur. The sequence goes on along the minus strand of NC_065538.1, from coordinate 72,350,827 downwards.
ATTACACACATTACCTGAAAGAGCAGAATTAGCTGAGTGCAATGCATCATTGGCAACACCAGATGTGGATGCATGATGAGAGCTGAGCATTGAGATTAACTGTTGATATTGTTCTGAAGTAAAGGGAAATGAATTGACCTGTTGATTGCCAGAATTGTTAGAATTTCCTTGATCATCTTCAGTCAAGACTTGATTGGCCATGGCCACTCTGCCCTTCTGCTTGTAACCTGGAGGATATCCTACCAATTTGTAGCATTTTTCTACAACATGTCCAAGCTTGCCACAGTGACTACATACAGGCCTCCCTTTTGCATTGATTCCTTTAGTGCTCTTGTTGCATCCTGGATATGGAATCCCTTGATTGAATCCTTGATTCTTGACTGCAAGGGCAGTTGATTCAACAGAAGGAACAGCAGTAAATCCTGAATACCTTTGCCATTCCTCTTGAATCACCAGAGAAAATGCCTTATCAATGGAAGGACTAGGCTCCATCATGAGTATTTGTGTTTTCACTTGAAAATAGGAATCATTCAATCCGTTCAAGAATTGCATGAGAGAATCTTGATGCTGGAAGGTTGTGATCTTATCATTCACACCACAGGTGCACTTTCCACATGAACAACAAGGTGAAGGCCTGAAATTCAATAATTGATCCCAGGCAGCTTGAAGATCAGTGAAGAAACCTGTGACTGTAGCAGCACCTTGCATCATAGTTGAGATTTGTTTCTGAAGCTAAGAGATCCTAGGTCCATTTGCTTGAGAGAATCGTTTCTTGAGAGTATTCCACACTTCGAATGCAGTGTCTCTGTAAATTACACTGGCAGTGAGGTTAGGAGAAACTGGATTCAAGATCCAAGAGGAGATCATTGAATTGCATTTGGACCAAGCTTGCTTCTCTAATGGTGTGATCGCCATTGATGCATTAATAGTACCATCAACAAATCCAAGCTTGCTCTTGGCATCCAAAGCCATTCTCATTGCTCTGGACCACATAGGATAATTGTCCTCTGTTAATGGTTGAGTAACCAGAATCGCACCTGGTGTTTCACCATGATGCAAGAAGAAAGGACTTCGTGGATCCTCCATCGGAGTCAGTTCTCTTTGAGAAGAGAAAACCTGAGTAGCCTGAGTAGCTTGAGTATTCGACGCCATTGAAGAAGGCTCAAGCTCTGATACCATGTAACAAAATAGAAATGAAGAAAGAAAAGATGTGTGAACACACAGAAAGAAAAGAGAGAGAAATTGAGAGAAAAGATAAGAAACTTTCTCTAATTCTTGTATTGAATGAATCTGTACACTTATCAAGCTTATATACATCTCTGAATCTAAATACCCAAAACAGAGTGCAACGGAATAACAGAAGAATAACAGAAAAATAAGGGAGCTAAGAGAGTTAGTTACAAACACGTGCAGGAGTTAGTTACAGCACACGTGTGATATAATCTGAGTTAAATACAACTAAGACTACATGCCGTTTAACTGCTCTTCTAAGTAGACTTTGCAGCTTAGCTTGTTTGTGGTGTCGTTTTACTCTTCTTCTCAATCTTCTTATTCTCTGATCCTTTCTTCTTAATTGTCTGATAAACTACTTCCTCATTCAAGAATCAAATGGGCACTCTTTTCACCTGTGGTGGTGGTGGGATTGGAAAGAAGAGGTCCAATCTCCCATTCGGGGATGAGCAGAAAAGGCCTGAAGCCAACCGTTATCAACCCTGTTGAACAACGTAGTGTTCTGGACAAGTGTCATGACTTGTTCTAGTGAAGCGGATGAAAATGCCAACACCATTTCTTTGGCAAATTTGGTGTTTTCCCGACATGCTATGAAGTCCTTATCCTCATCCATAGATTCCGTTGCTTTACCTTTTTCACTCTGCTCTGTTTCTGGGTGGGGTTGATTCGTCCAAAGGGCTTTACTTTGCCGCTTTGGATTGACTTGGAGATTCTGATACTAGGTCTGCAATAATTATCCATTACATCATATCTCACAGAATGTTGTGTATGCCCCAAGCACCTTCCTCCTAGGATCTAGGAGAAAGTATGAATAAGAAAGAAAAAGGGAAACAGGTTTAAACCCCCTTACCATAAACCAATTAGGGTCCTGGAATTATGATAATAAAAAAACAATTATCATAGAATAGATATACCTAATCCAAAGATAACACACTCCATAATTTTAGTTGATTCAATTGGTAAAGTATATTATCCTTAAATAATGCTTACACTAAAAACTAATTAAAATAATAATAATTATTAGTGTCTTGATATGATGATTTCTAGCAAAAAAACATGATGATAGAAAATATTTTATTTTCTTTCATTTTTGTTTGCTTGGGAGTGAAAAAGTGGAGAGATAGAAAAAGTGAGTTTTATAAATTTACTCATATACCCTTTTTATAAAATGATGCACAATTAAAATAAAAAAGTGACAAGCAACCCAAAAAAAAAAAAAATCACCTAAATTTATTGAAAAAAAAAATCATGTCTAATTAAACAAAAAAAAGAAAAGAAAAGAAAAGAAGAAAAGCAAAACAAAGCTCCATGCCATAGTTTCAGGAAATCAAAAACAGAAAAAAAAGGGAGGCAAGGATTGCACGTTTTTTATGTTCTTAACACATATGTTAAATTTTTTTTCCAATTGAATGTTATTTACTATTTGATATATAAACCTATTTTTTTATGTATGATTTAAGATTACAAAAACTTGAAATTTTAAACATTTAATTGAGAATATAGTTATTAATTTTTTTAAAATTTTGCAAATATAATAAAATAATGCAATCTAACAATTAATTTGTCAAGACTAATGTTAAATAGAAACAAATGAGTTCAAATGTTTCTCTCTAAAAGTGGAGAAAAAAAGTGTCACAACTCAAATTATCTTTTTTTTTTTTTTTTTTTTTTTTTTAACAATATAGAAATTTTACTCTACCTTAATCTAAGCCTATATAAGCAAGGTAGTTAATTCCGTACCGTACCAGTCGGTACGGCCGGAATTTATCATACCGGTGCCTATGCCGGTACAGAAACAAGGTAGTTTCGTTTCGGAAAATATACCAGCCTTACCAGGTCGTTTCGGCTGTACCGGAGACTTATATCGAATTTCAGCCAATAAATTCATACTGTACCGGAAAAAGAAAAGTGTTTCTTTCTCACTCTCACCTTCCATTGGCGACGATCTCTACATTCTCGACCTCAAGTCGGGGCGTGGACTGATTTTGGCTGTTGCTACTTCATCTTCATCTTCTTCTTCTTCTTCTCTCTCTCTCTCTCTCTCTCTCTCTCTCTCTCTCTCTCTCTCTCTCTCTCTCTCTCTCTCTCTCTCTCTCTCTCTCTCTCTCTCTCTCTCTCTCTCTCTCTCTCTCTCTCTCTCCCTCACTTTCTCTTTCTCGGTTTTTCTAACCTCTCAAATGATATTTAGCACGCCCAAGAAATAGACTTTACAGCTAGCATGCTTTAAAAACTCTTCAAATTGATATTTATTGATAGTTGTTACTTTACATCTAGCATTTTTTTACTTTTGCCACCAAATGAATTGAAATTTTAAAAGTCCCACGTGTGGCAGATTGGTTCTTATTTTTAATATAATATAATATTAATTTGATTGTTATTAATTTTTAATAAGTGTATCTATTATTTTTTATTGAGCTTGGATTAGAATTACAAGTTAAGAATTGAGTAATTGACAATATGGTTATATAACTTATATTTATGAGATTTAATCAATAAAACTTAAATTAATGAATATATATTTATTTATAGCGGTAAACCCGAAACAGTATACTGGTATTGATCGGTATCCGAAATATATAGTACTGTTGACCAAATCGGTATAGCCTTCGGTACGGTATTAACTTCTTTGTATATAAGTGTAAAACTCCTTACTGAAGACTTGACTTTCCACCCTTATCTCTCACGTCTTGTGAGACCAAAATGCCTAGTAGTGCAACTCAAAGTAGGGTGCGTGGTGGCCCGTGGGGCAACTCAAAGTACCTTAAACGCGCATTAACTCACAACTTGTAAATATCCGTCGGTATGTTCTCATATCATTTTTCCAAAAAAAAAAAAAAAAAAACAAACTCGGTCCCATATATATATTCACTGATTAGTAATTACAATACGAATGCGTAGATCAGGAAGTCAAACAAATGGACAAGTCGAAGTTTGGCAAGAGATATGAAGGCAAAGTGGCCATTGTCACAGCTTCGACTCAGGGCATCGGCTTCTCCATTGCCGAGCGTCTTGGCTTGGAAGGTGCCTCTATCGTCGTCTCTTCTCGCAAACAGGTTGGTGGTCGTGGGTCACCCCTCAATTTTCGATTTTTCATTCATATTTTTAGGTTTCTACGCTTTAATTCATCTGGGGTTTCTCAATTCTAGCCAAACTTGGTGTCTCTTTTTCTACCCTTATGTTTCATTGTCATTGATCTGAAATTTCTGAGTTTTATGTTGTTTTGGTTTTGAGGAAATGAATTTTTATCTCAGCTACGCATAAAGTTAGTATCTGGTTTAGTTGGGTGGATAGTTTAGGAGCTGAATTCAACTGGGGTTATTGAATTTGACTCATATTTGATTCCTTCTACGCTCTGGTTGGTTACTGAGAAACTTGTGGAAAAGAAAAGAAAGGAAGGAAGGAAAGAAGAAATAGAATGTCATGTTTTGATTATGAAAAAGGAATTTGGATTTTTCTTTTCTTAGTTGCTTTTATAAGTGGATAAGTCTCATGTTGCTTTTTAAGCAGATATATGATGTTGATTTACTTGTTTACTTGTGTGTGGTGAAATTGATACAGAACAATGTAGATGAGGCAGTTGAAAAACTCAAAGCTCAAGGAATCGAAGTGTTGGGTGTCGTTTGTCATGTGTCAAATAAACAACAAAGGAAGAACCTCATAGACAAGACTGTTCAGGTGAGAAATGAAGTTGAATAGTTGACATTTATGTGAATGACCCTAGAAAAAGTAAATGAATGGAGGAACTTTAGAAAGTGTGAGTTTATAAGGTTTTGCATATGGTTTATGCTATGGAATAATGGAAATCAAAAAGTTCAACAGCTGGACTCCATTGATTTACTCAATCCCTTTATCTCGTGATTAGTAAGTAATGGGGAGGCTGTATCATGTTAAAAGGCAGTAATTTGCTTGGCATTTAGCCATATCTTAACATACATGTTTAATTGTGATTGTTGCTTTCCTGGTTCTTCAGTCTTTATTTCTATCTGTGTCTATATTATTTTTGAAGGGAATGGATTTATGTTTTAAGTAAGAACATGCTTTTACTAATGTTGAATGTGGTTCTATTAGATAATTTTAACTTAAAATTTCATTTGCAGAAATATGGGAAAATAGATGTGGTTGTATCGAACGCAGCTGCTAATCCTTCAATTGATGACATTTTGCAAACTCAAGAATCTGTCCTGGATAAGCTATGGGAGATAAATGTCAAATCATCCATACTTATTTTACAGGTAATTTCTTTGGAAGATTCTTCATTGTAATGGAATAATGCCATTGTGGGGCATGCATGGGCATCAATACTAGTTTTATAATATGTTTAAGTGTCTTACCTATTTTTTGTTCTTTTGGATGCTTTTAGTGGTGTACAGTAATTGTTGGCCTTTATAATCTTTTCATTATTGTCTCATAGTTGGTAGATCTTCTCTTTGCAGTCTTCATGAGCTGGCACTATTAGTATGATTTGTAACGTTTGATACTCACTACATTAATTTTATAGGATGCAGCTCCTCACTTGCAGAAGGGTTCTTCAGTGGTTATTATTTCCTCTTTTACTGCCTACCAACCACCAGCTACCATGGCTATGTATGGGGTGACTAAAACAGCCCTTCTTGGGCTTACAAAGGTATAACTTGGTTCATTATTAGTTCTATGTTCAAGAATTTCACAAATCATGGATATCTTCTTTCCTTGTTTCCTTCAGGCCCTTGCAGCTGAAATGGCACCAAATACACGCGTAAACTGTGTTGCTCCTGGTTTTGTACCAACAAGCTTTGCCGCATTCCTTACAACAAATGATGCTATTGTAAGTATAAGTCCATCCTTTAATTGCGTGACTGACCTTGCCCATTTCACAAGATTTTGAGCATTGCTGCATTGACCTCTGCAATGAACTGAATATTGGTTTTATTTATTGTAGAGGAAGGAGATTGAGCAGAGGACTTTACTTAACAGGCTTGGTACCACACAAGACATGGCTGCTGCCACTGCATTTTTGGCATCTGATGATGCTTCTTATATAACAGGTGAAATTCTAGTGGTGGCGGGAGGGATGCCTTCTAGACTCTAGATCCCCTTCTATATGGCTATGTGTTGTCTTCCACCGTTCTACTCATAGAAACCCTTCAGTTTAATACTTGTTTCCAATGTAACAATTAAAAAGCAAGAATTTTTTTTTTTTTTTTCTTTTTCCTTTTTACTTTTGATGAATAAGAAACTTTATTCAAACAAAGCAAAGAATCAAATACAAGCAGCATTTACTGCAGACGATTTTCAGGCAACGAACTACTTCCTCATTCAAGAATCAAATGGGCACTCGTTTCACCTGTGGTGGTGGTGGGATTGGAAAGAAGAGGTCCAATCTCCCATTCGGGGATGAGCAGAAAAGGCCTGAAGCCAACCGTTACCAACCCTGTTGAACAACGTAGTGTCTCTGGACAAGTGTCATGACTTGTTCTAGTGAAGCGGATGGAAATGCCAACACCATTTCTTTGGCAAATTTGGTGTTTTCCCGACATGCTATGAAGTCCTTATCTTCATCCATAGATTCCATTGCTTTACCCTTTTCACTCCTCTGTTTCTGGGTTGGGTTGATTCGTCCAAAGGGCTTTACTTTGCCGCTTTGGATTGACTTGGAGATTCTGATACTAGGTCTGCAATAAATTGTCCATTACATCATCTCTCACAGAATGTTGTGTATGCCCCAAGCACCTTCCTCCTAGGATCTAGGAGAAAGTATGAATAAGAAAGAAAAAAGGAAACGGGTTTAAACCCCCTTATCATAAACCAATTAGTGTCTTGGAATTATGATAAAGAGCAATTATCATAAATCAATTAGTGTCTTGGAATTATGATAAAGAGCAATCATCATATAATAGTTATGACTTAATCCAAAGACAACACACTCCATAATTTTAGTTGGTTCAATTGGTAAAGTATATTATCCTTGAATAAGAGACTTGGAGTAGAATCATGTTTACACTAAAAACTAATTAAAAATAATAATAATAATTAGTGTCTTGACATGTTGATTTCTATCCAAAAAAAACATGATGATAAAGAGTAATAATCATGAAGTAGACATTATATGTTCAAATCATACTATATCTTTAAAAAAAAAAATTTAGATACACAAACAAAATTATAAATACTATATCAAAAAAACAAAATTATAAATATGTGGACTCAAAAATCCGTTCAATATATGGGAAATTTTAACAAAAAAATATTTATATATAATACTTAATTTTTTAATATATATATTATGATTATAAAGAAAATTGTTCCAAATTAAAATTAAAAAAAAAAAAAAGAATTTGATAATAGTTATATATTGAAATTTATTATGAATTTGTTTGTTAATGGAACCATTCATTCTACCATTTTAAGAAAAATACGATGTGGCATTGTAATGGGTAATATAAATATAAAATTATATATGTGTATATGTGTATATATATATATATATAGAGAGAGAGAGAGAGAGAGAGAGAGAGAGAGAGAGAGAGAGAGATGGGGGGTTGAGTTCAAGTTACACTTTGTGTAACTTTAAGTAATGTTACACCACTTAATATTTTTTAATTGAATGTGAATTTTGACAAATCTACCATTAGATTACATTATTCGTATATTCTCTATGCTTATAAAATTTAAAAATAATTAAAGATCAATGGTAATGTCATCAATAAATTTTTTAAATTCGAGTTTTTGTAGTTTAAAACACTGTCTAAAATATGAGTTTATGGATCAATTAGTAAATTACATTTGATTAACATGAAAGTTGGCATACATGTTAAGAACATATAAAACATGTAATTTAACGGTAGGATCCTCAAAGTATGAATTCTATAACACGTTATTGAGTGGTGTGACATTACTTAGAATTACACTAAATATAACTTGAACTCAACTCATATATATATATATATATATATTAGAATAATGATGTGAAAAATATGAACTTTCAAAAGTTTATGCAACAACATTAGAAGAAGTTGATTCTAAAAATAAAATAAAAACATTATAATTCAACAAAAAACATTATTTTGTATTATATAGATATAAATACAAAGAATTATATAAAATATGCAAGAAGAATATGTGTGTATATAGAAGGGATTATAAATTTTATTACATAAGATATAGAAATTGATATTACACTAATCATATAAAGTAATTGTCATAATTATTATTTTTCTTTTTTGAAGCATCATTATATATATATTTTTAGAAGGTTATTATACAAATCACCTTCATCCTAAATGTTAGTGGCTTTTCCCTTACCATAATTGGGAAGAGAATTCAACTTCTTTCCAATAAAAGACCCAATAAAAATTTAGTAATTAATAGTTTTAAATATATATATATATATATATAATCATGTTATTTAAAATTATGTCTCATCTCTTATATTCTCTGTAAAAATAAAAATTATTTCTTATTGTATTAGAACCAGTAAATTTTTTTCATATATTATTTTCACAAAAACAATAAATTTAATAACTAAAAAATTATCATGAACTCCAATTAGCTTAACAAATAAAGTCACTTATGGTCAAATGAAATATATGGGGTTTGAACCTTTGCTAATACAAAAAAACCAATCAATATTGTCGCACGATGATAAAGATAAATTATTATAAAATGCACACCATATATTAAAATTTTATGTATCTATCAAATTTGCACAACAATCTATTTATAACACTATCATTTTTTTTAGAAAAGTGCTACATCCACAATATTTTTATAACATTTTTACAACAAATTAAATGTAGGGTCTATTTGAGATCTGCTTATTTTATTGAAACTGAAAATTGTTTGTTAAAAATACTATAGATAAAGGTAAAAGTTAACTAAAATATTACAGTAGAACTCATAAATAGTACCAAAAAATGCAATAGGACCCATAAATAATATCAAAAATAAACTAAATAGTAAAATAAACTGACTTTTTAATTTGGAGTCAAACACACACACATAGTAAGTTATTATTAATTCTAATTTAAACTTACCATTAAAATTATTTTTTTAACAACTAATAATAACTCGTAACGACCTATTACTTATAATTTGGTACGAGAGAACATTGACCGTATTATTTCTCTTTTACTCTTTCCTTTTTACGAGATATTATAAATTTTTTGAAGTTCCTGAAACACTAAATTTTTTTAGACTATATTTTCAAGAGACCAAGCTCATAAAAAAATAATATAAAAAAAGTTAACTTGACTACAAGATAAGTACTAGATTCTCAAAAAAAAGATAAGTATGGAATTAATTGTCGGGGGTAGGGCCCATACTCAGGAAAATGATGTGGTATATATCCATTCCTTTGTTCTCGTCGAAACTAAATTGCGAACATGAGAAGTCAAAACAAAAAAACGGAAGGTACTGTGCACCTTAACGTTGTTGCTTATAAAATCAAAGCTCGTTTCTCCAAAAAAAAAAAAAAAAAATCAAAGCTCGGTTCAATAATTGACTCGATTACATTACATAGATCAGGAAGCCAAACAAAATGGAGGGGACAAAGATTGCCAAGAGATTTGAAGGCAAGGTTGCCATTGTGACTGCTTCCACTCAGGGCATTGGCTTCACCATTGCTGAGAGGCTTGGCTTGGAAGGTGCCTCTGTTGTCATCTCTTCTCGTAAACAGGTATGTGGGTGTCCCTCAATTTTCGATTTTTCATTTATATATTGGGATAGATAGGCTTTAATTCACATGGGGTTTCTCATCTCTAGCTAAGTTGGTTTCTTTTTCTACTACTTTTATGGTTGATTGCTTTGGAAACTGAGATGAAAAGGACATGCAACTCTGAATTTCATGTTGTTTTGGTTTTGAGGAAATGAAATTTCGATTTCATCTAATCCTAATGTTAGTACTTAGTATCAGGTTTTGTTGTGTGCAGAGTTGAGAGGTTATAGCTGAATTTAAGGCTGTGTTTGGTTGCTGGAAAACGTTTTCCGGAAAATACATATTTTCCGGAAATGCTAATTTCCGGAAAAGGAAAATGTTTTCATGGTGTTTGGTTGCACTTCAAAAAATTTTCTGGAAAATATTTTCTGCTGTTTTGGAAAGAAAGGAAAACACAAATTCAGAAAAACACAACCCACAACCCAGGAAAAAATCGCGATCCACGGCGACAAATTCAGTCCGACGACCGCGCCGTCGATCGCGATCCACGGCGCGATCGCGATCCGAGATCGCGATCGACGCGGCGAGATCGCGATCTCGCGAAGCACGGCGCGATCGCGATCGACGCTTAGCAATCGGCGGCGCGGACTGGAGCTCGACTGGGTTCGCCGGCAATCATCAGACTGGACTGGAGCTCGCCTTCCTCACGCGCGCTCGCTCTCTCCCTTTTTCCGGAATTCATTTGAAGTGAATATAGGAACGGAAATTCATTTCCGTGGTCAAAGCCTTTTTTTTTCAGTCAACGGATTTTAATTTCCGGAAAATAGAATTTTCCGGACCAACCAAACACACCTATTTTCCAGAAAATCATTTCCGGAATGCGTTTGAAGTCGATTCAAACGCAGCCTAAGTAGGGTTATTGAATTAAATTCATATTTGATATGGTCTTCTGTTGAGTGAATGATTGTAGGTGGAGTCATGAATTTGTTTAATTTTTATTTTTTTGGGATCGTATCTGATTTGCTTGAAGCCAACCCCAAAATTTTGGGACCAAGGCTTTGTTTGTCGTTGTTGACTTTTTGTATCTGATTATGCTTGAAATGCCTTCAAGTTGGATTTTCTTTCAACTCCAGTTTAATGCGTGTGTGCGTGTTAAAAAGAAGGATTTGCTTTTATAAACTGATAAGTCTCATGTTGTTTGTTATGTAGATATATGATGTTGATTTACTTGTACATGGTGAAATTGTTACAGAAAAATGTAGATGAGGCGGTTGAAAAACTCAAATCACGAATCGAGGTGTTGGGTGTTGTTTGTCATTTGTCAAATGCACAACAAAGGAAGAACCTTATAGACAAGACTATTCAGGTGAGAAATGAAGTTGAATAATTGATTTTTATATGAATGGCACTAGAAAAGTAAATTAATGTATAGAAAGTGTGAGTTTAGACTTAATAGAGAGAGGGGAAAGGCTCATCTTTTGCATATTGTTTTTGCTTTGGAAGTCAGACAAGCCAACAGGTGGTCCCAGTTGATTTTGGCAATCCCTTTTGGTCTCACCATCATTAGATAATGGAATCTATGTCATTCTAAAAGTTAGTAATTAATAGAACTCCATTAGTGAAAGCTTTAATCTAATTTTCTGTCAAAGATGATGATTACTTTTTCAAATGAACAGTTATTCCCACAATGATCATGGCATTCAAACATTCCCTAATATACATGAGATATTATAATTGTTGCTTTCTAGTTTCTAGGTTCCTTCGTGTTTACTTTATGTGTCTACTTAAGGCTGTAAACGAGTTAAGCTTGGTTGAGTAGTGACTATTCAAGCTTGGCTTGACAACAAATGTAAAATGTTCAAGCTTGGCTCAAGCTTGATAAATGATGCTTGAGCGCAAGCTCATCAAAAAGTCTAAAAGCTTGAACTTGGATTGATTCATTAATCAAGCCAAGCTTGAGCTCAATATTAAGTTTTTGAAGTTGATATCCAACATAAGTACATTATCAAGCCCATATCAAGTTTATTATCAAGCCTATTTGATTTGGACGAGTGGTCCCAATTTCCAATTACTTAAAGTCTTAGTAAGATTTGGGTTTAATTGTCAAGCTCATATTAAGCTTATTACCAAGACCACAAACAAGCCTAAGCTCAGCTTGTTTTGTATGGAGCCCTAATGTTCACAAGCTTGTTCATGAACAGTTTTTTTTTTTTTTTTTTTGCTTGTGCTTGGCTTGTTTATTAAACAAGCCTAAAACTAAGGCTCAATTTTGGCTTATTTAAAAACAAAAAAACATGAATAAGCTTTTTAACAAGCCAAGTCCAAGTTATTTATAAACGGCTTGGTTCATTTACAAACAGTCTACTTACCTTTAATGGCATGGATTCATGTATTATTAAGAGTGTCAGTCTTTGCTAACACTCGAATGTGTAAAATATAATCTTAACTTAATTGTTCATCTGCAGAAATATGGTAAAATAGATGTGGTCGTATCCAATGCTGCTACTAATCCATCTGTTGATAGCATTTTGCAAACTCAAGAATCTGTCCTGGATAAGCTGTGGGACATAAATGTCAAATCCTCCATACTTATCTTAAAGGTAATTTCTTTTAGCAAAGGTTTTTCATTTTAAGAGAAGATTATAAGAATGGAAGAATGTCTGTAATTCTTTATGGTATAGGGTCTACTTAATTTTTTTTTTCTATGGATACTGTGTCTTTTTCTTTCTTTCTTTCTTTTTTCCTTTATTTTTTTTTGAAGTGAAGATAGTCATTATAGATACTATGTCTGTGGTATACTGTAATTAGTGGCCTTGATAACCTTTTCCACGGTAGATTCTCCTTATAGTCTTTAGTGTGCTCACATTGCTAGTATGATTTGTTAATTTTTGAGTCTCACTTCATTAAATTTACAGGATGCAGGTCCTCATATGTCCAAGGGTTCTTCTGTGGTCATCATTTCCTCTATTGCCGGCTACCATCCACCAGCTTCCATGGCTATGTATGGGGTGACTAAGACAGCCCTTCTTGGACTTACCAAGGTATGACTTGGCTCCATATCCATGTTTTATATTAGTTGTGTATTCAAGCAAATCATGGAAAGCTTCTTTCGTTGTTTTAATTCTTTCTCAATCATCATCTAGGCACTTGCAGCTGAGATGGCTCCAAATACACGTGTGAACTGTGTTGCTCCCGGTTTTGTACCAACACACTTTGCCTCATTCATTACAGAAAATGATGCCCTTGTAAGTATAAATCCATCCTAAGTTGCAGTCCATGTCCGACCTTGCCCACTTAAGAAAATGTTGAGCATTGACCTTTGCAATTAACCAAATATGTGTTTAATTTATTGCAGAGGAAGGAGGTCGAGGGGAGGACTATGCTTAACAGGCTTGGTACCACTCAAGACATGGCTGCTGCTACTGCCTTTTTGGCATCTGATGATGCTTCTTATATAACAGGAGAAACTCTGGTGGTGGCAGGAGGAACGCCATCGAGACTCTAGATCCCTTTCTATTTTCTCCGTAATACCTTCTACTCTTAAAATCCCAATGGTTTGATAACCGGTTTACAATTCCCTAATTAAATGGCAAAGAATAAATTCATAAGTTATGTATTTCGTTTGTAAGTGACGCCAAGTTATATATTTCGTTATATATGGCCACAGGTGGCTAAAAAGACCCGCACATTGTGAGTATGAGTAACATGTACACAATATATATTCCACACAAGCAGCTTTATTTGGAAGGCAATTGCTTTAGCGCCCGCTTGGTAGTGGAGTAAAAAGAATGAAAATTTTGGTTTAAAATTTGTTGTAAAAACATGTGTTTAAAATATTCATAACACAAAACGTGTGTTTAATATCATATTTCAAATAACATATTTTAAAGTGTAAAAAAAAAATAATAATTGTATGTTTGGAATGTGTATGTTCTTTTTAAAAAAGTGATGACTGAATAATAACACGTGTTTAAAATATTCATAATGCAAAATATGTGTTTAGTACCATATTTCAAATAATATATTTTAAAATGTGGAAAAAAAAAATTTGTGTTTGGAATATGTATATTCTTTTTAAAAAAATTATGATTGTGTAGTAAAAGAATACTATTTTATTTTATTTAAGGAGAGAGAGAAAAAAAATAAAAATAAATAAAAAATAAAAATAAAAAAAGAAAAGAAGAGGGTCCATGGGAAAAAAATAAAAAATGTTGAAATGTGTAAGAGAAAGTTTAGTCTTATCAACAGGCCTTACGATTTTCAATTTATTTACAAAACTACCATTCAAAAACATTACTTGAAAACAAAAATCAAAATACATGTTTCAATTTTAAACATCATAATTTGAGAATCATAACTCAAACATCTATAATAAAACATCATTACTAAACACGTTTAAGTTTGAACATTACTATTGAACATGCCTTAGCTTTTCAAATAGTCCAATTTTTTAGTGAACAAATTTAATAAATAGAAAAAAAAAATTCTATAATGCAAATTAATATCAATATATATATATATATATGTAAGCATTGACCTCATGCACTATCTTGCTATATGACGCTCTAATTTAACATTTAGTATTTTTTTTTTACCTCTTTTTGTAGGGACTCGTTTTGGGGCCCAGGCCCAACAGGTAGGTGGTTCTGGCCCAAGAAGCCCTAGACAATGAATTTGTAGAGAGCGAGTTACAGAACTAGGCCCTAACGAAGTGAGTGTTAGTTAACTTTGAACCATGCAATAATTGAACATAAGAATGTCTCCGTGTCCACTGGATATTTGGTCCGAGAAGACGTATGGGTGCACCTCTGTTCCTGATCAAAGGCTATGGTCTTTCTCTCTTTCTTCTGCTCTTTCTTCCTCTTTTTTTCCGATCCCCTTCTTTATGGGGATTCCCTTCTCTTATATAGTCCCCTTAAAGTCATCAAAACCTTACACTTGTTGATCATCTGGACCTTCACTTGAGTGTCCGTCCCATCGGACATCTCCCCTATCTTTCTGTGAGTTATAGTGGCCAAAGTAACACTGTTTGCCTGTCCTCTCCACATTAATGCGGCCAGAAAAGTAGCTGCCCTGCATTTAATATGGCAGTTGTAGTCTCTCCCTTGACATCCTATACTCTCTTCCCTTTCCCGGGCTTGTGGGAATCATCCCTGCTACTAATACTCGTTGGAGTGATTCTTTATTATTGGTAGGATGCATGTTTGAGTCATACTTGGCACGTCCGAGAAGACATTCCTCCTCGGACCGCCTTTTAAATAAGCTTGGGCCCATAAGAATTGGGTCGGGAGTCCTTTTGGCGCCCGCACTTTCTCCTCAGACGTGGTTGAACTCTATATGGGGCTCAAGGCCTATTGTTTGATTTGGGGACTTTACCTCTACACTTTTCATTAAGTTTTTTTTTTACTGTTACTCAAAAGTTCAAATTAACTTATTTTTATTGTGGTTTCTTAAAAAAAAAAAAAAAAAAAAAAAATTAAGGACTATTATCCGCTACCTCCGTCATACTAGGCTTACTAGCCTCCAATCCCATCAAGCTGCCAAAACCTCTACGAATATTTTTTTTTTCTTTTTTCTTTTCAAATTAGGGGCTTAAATATGATATACGTTTGGGTAATTTGGTTGGATAGTTTTTGTTTTAAGTATATAAGCAGAGTGAATATTTGGTGCGTAGTGTAAAGCCATATTCTACCATGGTTTTAAATTATTTATAAGATATGCATACACACTTGCCCACACCATGTCTTAATATTGCAATATTGATGAGTGGAAGAAGGTAAGAGAGTTGGACATGCTTTTGTTTCATGGTATGTAGTCTGTGAACATAACACAAATTAGTTGATTTTCATAATCTTGTTACTCTTTTGCATTTATATTTGTTTTAATGATTTTTTTTTTAAATATTAATATTGCCTTAAGAATGCTACAAAAATGCAGTGAAGCTACTAAACTAATTGTTAATATCTCAAAATGTATATATTTCTTTATTTTAATTTAGTTTACTTTTTCTTTATAATAAATGTTTAACATTCTCCAAAACCATCTTACATAAAATATCATAAAATAATCTGTTGCTGGGGATTCTTACCAAATCAAGGAGTAACAATGAGAGAACAAAATGAACACTTAAAGTAAATGAAGATTAGTGATTAACTTGGAGGCATAATTGAATGTTATCCTTAGACAATAT